>NC_054410.1:13473360-14119360 GCF_017976425.1 Toxotes jaculatrix | reverse complement strand
TCTGGAACAAATGACCTTTTTCTGGCTCGTTGCTGTAGCTGTGGTTCATTTCTGACATATAGACTCACACACAGCACAAGAACAAAACCAGCCTATAAAAGCAGCCAGTCGAATGTGTGTGGCTGCTGATGCCCGTCATTTCAGACAGTGTCTCTTTTAAAAGTTGCCCCTGTGTCTGCACAGGGCACTTTGTTTTAGAGTGGACTATCTATTCAGAGGAGCAGCAGACTCCTGTTTTCCCTGCACTCAAGCCCTTAGCAACCCGTGGAGTATCTAACAACAGACATTTACAAGAGGGGAGATGATCTTTTTCTGTCCTCCTTGAGTCTCATCAACAGAAAGGTGACCCGATGAGTCACTGTGGTTTGTGGCTTACACTCTCCTGAGTACAGCCTGTCTTATCCTAGCAGTGTTTCCATTTTGCTCACAAGAATTTTGCCAAAGCTTTGATTTTTAAGCATCTCTTTTTGCTTTTGAGGAGCATAAAGGGATCTTGTTAATTCCTCTTTTTAAAAAAAAAAAAAAAAAAACAGAGTCAGAAAGCACTGACAACAAGATTATCCCTCCCTTCCAAAGAGCTCGATCTGTAATTGTAATTTAGTCAGACTGGCATGCTGCCCATGCTGGAGCTGAACTTGACAAACTTTTAATTGCTTAGCTCCTCTTGCCACTGTGTTGCCATGGCGATGGAGAATCTAAGCTGACACACACACACACACATACAGTCACCCATCCCGTCTCTGCAATCTCCACTTCGCACCCACGTCAGTTACCATGAGGGATTCCTCAACTGGCTCAAACAAGCGACAAACCTCCTCATCAACACTCTCTGTCCCCAGCATATGGGTCTGATTGGTTCAAAGTGAAACGCAGCATAACAGTTGGATGCTTCGGGATCTCAGCATGTTCCCCCTGAGGAGCATCCAGCTGGGTGGGCAATCAAGCAGTGGCTAATTGGACTCTTCATACAGCCGTGTACCTCTGGGCCTCTTTGTCAGGACAGGGTCTCTATTGTGTTGTGACCACTTAAGCTAAAGAGGGTGCTGCTAATGCCTGGTATGTTATTAAATTACGCATGAATCCACACGGCAACACCTGACTTAAGGAAAGAATGTCACTGAACACTTTGACTTAATTGCAGGAGCTAGTTGGCAGAATTAGATGAATGTAGCGAAAGGTCAGCGATGGATTGTTTACATGTTTACTGACAGGAAACCCAGATCGCTTCCTAACGCTCTTAATGTGCTGCCTCATCGTTGAGAAAAGCTGAGAAAGCTTTTCAGCAGAACAATACAAAGGTGCGCTCTAGCATTCATTTAACCTTCAACAGACTTTTCTCAGAATGATGTAACTCAGAAAGCTCAGATTTGAGTGACGAGGATTCCTTTTCTCCACATTCAAACAATCAACTTTAGTGCATTTACAATCCATTGCCGCTAATGATCACGGAGATTACATATGAAAGGTACTGGCAGAGGAGAAAATGGCTTTGCTAGAGTGTAAAAGGGGCTTTTTTTTCTTTCTTTTTTTTCAGCTGCAGGGCCTGATGGGAAAACAGTTGTTTATTGCAGAAAAGAAAAGGCTTCTCCTGCAGGGCATTCCTGTGGAGATGGCAATTTGGAGAAGAGATGGATCAGTGAATATGTCTCTTTCAGAACCGTTAGGACTTAGCTGATGCCTCACTGAACTGCAATATTAGACATGGCAGGTGATTTGGGTTCTTTATTCTCTCTTTTTTGGAAATGATCAGAATCGCCAAGAGCTCTGAAGCAACTGTTTATGTTTTTGTGCACATGTTCCTATGCACATGCTGCACACATAGCGCACGGGTGCATGGGTATGTGTCAGCGTGCGATAGAGTAAATGTGCAAATGTGATTCATTCACACGTCTCCAAAGTGCTATAAGTTTCCAACAATCACACTTGGTTGTCAGGACTTTTCCAGTCTGCTGTGTTGCTCCTTGCACGGCTGTCAGCGTCTCTCTCCCCGGTGTGTTGGATCCAGCAGAGAAGCTCTCACAGCTCCCTCATCATGACTTGGCACGAAGAGACTAAGAGAACTGGTTGGTGGTGGCAGTGGTGGAGGAGAGAGAAAGGATGGGGGGGCTTGCTTCTCTCTGCAGCAGGCTTTATTCTCACCTCATTCCCCAGGGCACCACACACCAGCTGGAACTCACTTAATTATGCACCCAGTATGGCACAGAGGTCAAAAAGGCTCTCAAAAAAAAAAAAAAAAAAGTATTGTGTGACAGATTGTGTACTTTGGAGAAGTTACTTCACAATATGTCATCAGCCAGGGCAGGCTCCATGCATTCAATATCTAATCAAAGTTTTATTGTCATTATTTAAAAAGACAAGCTTAAAAACAATGAAATGCTGTTTAGCAGTTCTTAGTAAAGGGCAGCAGGGTAGAAAATAATTTAAAATAAAGATTAAAAAAAGTATATACACAATTTACACATATACATAAATATGTATACATATTATGTACATGTACAATTATTTCACATTTTGCAGTATTGTTTGCAATATGAAGTGGCTTGTAGACACAAAAGAAAAGCATGAACACCATGTAGCACAGTATATTAGTGTCATGTCATCATCTGCCGCTAATCTGTGTTAAATATAAAAACTGTGTATCTGCAAAAACACAAACACTTCCAAATATCAAAAGTTAGAGTTAACAAGAAGTATACATGAAACTAAAATTTAGCTGGGTTACTTTTCTAAGGGTGCCCTACTAATCCACTGAAACATAAGTACTGCCAAAGACCAGTGGATGGTCAGTACAGTCACAAATGTACACTGTGAAGGAAGAGAGTTAAAATTTAAGGCCAGACAGTGCTTTTGCACCCTGCGGCAGTCAGCAATCCAAACAATATACAAAAAGAAAATAGTGCAATTTAGTAGTGCTTTGAGGCGATGAATTAATTAAAAGTATGTAAAGCAGTTTCGTATGAACAGGGGCAAAGCAAAACAATTCATCTGGGCCTAAGCTAATTGACACAGCAACTGACTTACGGCCAATTAGAAGGCAAAGCAAAACAAGTGGCACACAGCAAGGCCATGGCAAAGCAGGAGCTGCAATACAATTACTCTGTTAATACTCCAAGCTAAAAATATATTAATACGAATACATCACAAGTCCAGGATTTGGAGCACAAATTGCAGGGTCCAGTAAAACTCACCATCAGCTCAACACTTCAGAGGTACTGATATTACATACAGTACATAGTACATAGTTTAAATTCAGAGGATGTATCCTTGGTCAGTGTGGAGACAGATGTGGCCGTGACCTTAGATGCTGCACTGAAGGAGTTGCAGCAAACAGAAGTACAGTGAAGGAGTCTGTTCGTCGGAGGCCATCGTATGAGAGCTTCTTAAGGTGTTTGAGAATGACTTCGCAAACTTGAAAACTTTTCAAAGCCTCATCACTATTTCATCTTCATCCAGCTCCCAGCGACATGTCATCTCCAGGCCAGAAATGTATCTTTGCGCCACGTCACCTTGACATCCGTCCGTTTTCCTCACAGACCCGAATGTCTTTCAACAATGACAAGTATGCCAGAGTCCGCTGATGACTGCTGAATCATTAATGGCGCTATTACTGCCTGATCCATCTTTTAGCAGCAGCGGTCTCATTTCTGAAGACTGGGCCAGTTTTTAATAGCTTCTTCTCTGGCCATTTTTGTACAAAAAAAGAAAAAAGGCACAGGGTTTCAATTAGTAGGAGAAGTGGATGTTTTTCCATACTTACAGCTTCGCCTACCAGAGCTCAACACATCACATTTATTCTATGGTTATTTTTGTCACTGACGCCCCCATTTAGATGGTTTTATTTCACTTCATTAAGTCCACATTACTAAAACATGTTACAGGAAATAGTGACATCTTGTTTTAGACATTAGCTTCCACAAGGCTTGTCCTGACATTAATGTGGAGTAAATGCTGAGTGGTGGCCTTAGTATGTTGTTGTACATCTGCATCACCTCTAGCTGCTGCCTCACATTCTCCCTAAACCTTTACCCTCCTCCATGTGTCTAACAGAGTGCTAATGCTGCCCTCTGAGCTATAAAAGATAAGATGGACAGATAGCGCACCACACACAGACAAATACACTGTCGCGCATTGGTACAAATTTGAACACACGTGCTGCAAATGCAAACATACGGTGGCAAGATACACAAGTGTTCTCCTGATAATCATTTATAGAGCTTGGTAGCGAGGGGCAAAGTGCTGTTATCGCGGGCTAGCAGCAATGTTCAACTCTCAAAAACCCTCCACACCAAGCTGCAAACACCATTAGCTTGTACATCCAGGAGATACGATGTGCACTTTCTATAGCTGTCCCAAGTACTTCTTGTCTGCTGTCATCCTATGGGGAGATAATGAGTTCTTCTTTTTGTGCTGCTATACTCAGTCCAAGGTCCATTATTACATGAGAACAAAAGGACTTAATCCTTTCCATGTTGTTGTGTTCCAGGGGATTTGAGGAGTCCTTCAGTAGTATCGAACGGAGCTGATTTCAGAGCTTTTCCCCCTTTTGTTTTGCGTGGAAGGTTTGTCTTCAAAGGAGAATTGTGATGGTTCAGTGTTAATCTCTTGTGCACCTGATTGTCTTCATGTAAAACTGTTTATGTTCCCATGTAGGCGAAAGCAGGCCTCAAAAACCAAGGTTCTGTTCACAACACAGAGGGCAGATGCAGCTCTCTCTATCTCTCTCTCCCCCCTGCCCTCCTATGAGAGATTTATCAACAGAGTTGAGGCAGTAATTCTCCATAGTGGATGTTCAATAATTCATGCCAAGACACTCTCTCAAGCTTATGGTGAGAGATTGGTAATTGTCTTGCCACGCAGTGCTCTCCCTCTCTCTCTCTTCTCTGCTCTGCATTATGTGTGTTATTCAATCCATATACATCTGGGAGTAGATTTATGGGGCGCTTGTATGAATCATCCCTTTAATGCTTTTCCATGGAGAATGATTACATTTGATTGTAATGGTGGCTGAGTAAATGTGCTGTAACATGCTGTACTTCAAGCCTGTTTTTCTCTCTTTACCCTCGAAACCCTTTCTTCAAAAGATACTGTAGTTTTGTTGGTAGTCTATCACTTTGAGGCAACACAATCCTGCAGAATCCCAGAACAAGGGTGCATCTGGGTGACGACAAATATTACATCTGTAAACACAAAATTGAGAAGAGGCATAATAATGAAACACATGCTGGGTTATTTTCCAGGCAAAATACACATTTGAAACAGCAAATTGCAGGAATAAAGTTTGCCAAATGTAAGTTTACTTTTTGTGTAGAGCAGAGAGAACCAGTGAGAAACACACACATGTGCACACACACACACACACACACAGTTGGCAGATGGGCCTTTAAAATCTGAGCTACAGTACAGAAGGTGTGCACATAATTAGCTAAAGGATATGGCTGGTGATATTCTATATCTTCCTATTGACAAGAAATCCCATGAAAAGACCAAAACCAACAATAAATTAATCCTACTAGCAAGCATTTCCTGTGTAGCTGATTCCTCTGTGCCACAGAGCTCCATTGTTGTCGGAAACCTATTAAAAACACACCATTTCACTGGGTGATTGCCATGAACAAGGGTTTCGAGTCAGTCCCTCATACACAATCCTGCTGCTATAAATACTCACTAAATACCCAACATATACTAATCCCCAGCTGAAAATAGCCCTAAACAAATACACCATTTACCCCTGTTTGAGCATTAAACAGCACATAAAAATCTATGTGAGCTTACACATAACTTTATTCAGCATTTTAGAGTCTGCCTTCCTGCCATAGTGGAAGGAGTTCACCCACAGATATGCTGTGTTAAATGATGAATGAACATTGGAGGAAGCAGAAAAGAGAGAAGAGGAAAAGAGGGCCCAGAAGCATGCGGGAATGGCACGAACTGGAGCACAGCGTGATGCTGTGCCTGTGATCGTGACTTGAAGTCAGCTGTAAATGTGGTGGGATGAGGAGGGAACATGCTGCAGCTTACCTTGGATGAGAGAAAACAGAAAAGGCTTCTTTAAATACGGAGAGATTTGAGCCCATGAGTTGAACCCTTGAAATTCACCTAATCAGCTTTGTCATACTTGTAGCAGGGTGTGAGTGCTTGTGAGTGTGTATGTGTGCGAGCATCTGAGTGTGCTTACTTACGAGACAGCTGCTTAGGGAGCCATAAAGGTTTTAATAGTCGGCGCAACAACCTTATAGCAGCTACCGTACTGCATATGGCTGGCTGCTGATAATACAGCTAAGTGTGCAAAATCAGGATCTTTTTGATGTAGATTGATTTTTAGCTAGACTCTACCAGGCAACAGAGCACTGCCTGCTCACATCAATATTTGACCTTAACTGAGCTGAGTACCTTTTTATGTTCAAGTGTTTACGAGTCTATATATGTGGATTTCTGTATGTTCAAGTGTGTGTTTATTCATGTGTGTCCATGTCCTTGAGTGACTGGATGTTTGCTTGTTTACTGGATGTGTTCTCCCCTGTGTAGTGGTTGAGTGGCGAGCTGTGCCGTGCCTAATTTTAGGCGGCCGATGTGTGATGTGTTTGGGGCTCTGGCTGCGTTGGAGGTGTGATGTTTATCTCTGCCTCTGGGGAAGAGCTGTGACAGCCTTTCACAACTGGCCAAAGCTTCTGACCGAAGCCCTTGTTACAGCTAGCTCACTCCACTGTGTGTCTATGTTACCGTGAAAATACTGTATGTGAAGGTGTTTCAGTAAACTGTTCAATACTGCTGAACCTTTGACCCCAGTTCATTCTGTCTTAAAGGTCGGAGCTTTGTAGAGTGATAAGTCCAATAGAGTGTCACTTTATGTCACTGTTAAAACCAAATATGTTTAGAGTCAGCAGTCTGGCTTCTCTGGTCTTGACAAGCGTAGATGTGGAAAGTGCTTCCTCAGGTCAGTTTCCAGCATCACTAATCTGGCATCCACTGGGTATCACATTTATTTCCAAACGCTTAAAGCTGCTATCTGTAGAGAAGTAGAAAAAAAGGTTCTGTAACAGGCAATGCAAATGAGACAAATGCGCTAAAAGCAATGTGTCTCATTTGTCTACAAACAAAAGCAATGAATAATTTGAAACAGTATCTAAATAGAGATTTAACACATAACATTTAAATTAAAATTAAAATAGCAATCAGCAACTAGCAACCAGCTGGTGAACACAGAGCTAAAAGAAGAGTGTGTACTGCACTATTATTTGTGAGGAGACCAAAAACAGAGTCAGCTGAATAAATAAACTGGCAACTGTTTGCCAACATGTTTGCCATGAAAACTTTGCGAGGTGTTTAGTGTTTGTAATTGTTTTATATTTACATACTAAAGTTAGTGTTTACAATTTTTTTTGCTGCCCTCAAGTGGCCAAAAGAACCTGTCAGTGCAGCTTTAAGTTAATCATAGTCCTACTATGATTAAACAACTTTAAATACCTCCTGTAATTACTGAAAATTAAACAGTGCACATTTCCTGTCCCTGCCCTTAATGTCTTATTAAAGATAATGTTGTTGTCTTGTTAGAACTATTTTAAATGGCTGCTGTAGAAAATATAACGTGAGTTTGAACTTTAAAGACAACCTCCCTCTGGCCTCCCCACAGATTGAAGACATCGTTACACGAATACAAGATGAGAAAGCAGGAGGTGTAGCCATCCGGACCGTCAAAAGCTTCCTCACCAAGATTCCCAGTGTGGTATCAGGTTAGTATTTGTGTGTATAGATGTGTGTGTGTACATGCGTCTTTACTGTATGTGTCTGTGTGTGATTTCACGTTTACATATGCTGCATTTCCTGCCGTGTTTCCTCCTTAATAAATGCCTGTCTTACCTGACCTGCTGATAACTGTGTGAATATGCTTGTGTGTGCTTTGTTGTCATACCCAGCAAGTGGGTCTGGTGAGATCGGACGACTCAGAATCAGAAACGCAAATATGACCTTTTGGGCTCATTTAAATTGCTGCTTACTGCGGTTGGAGGCAGATGATGTCTTTGCTGATAAGAACTCAGCCACTGAGGAAACTGCCTGTGGTGTGACGCTGCCCTTGTCACGCCAGAGAAAAGCTACTTTTCTCCTTCTGTCTGTAGCCCTGTGTGTACACACTGTACTCCTTCATGTGTTTGTGCATGTGTGTGTTTTTTTGTGTATGAAATGAGTCACCAATGCTGGACGTGGGGGTTACTCCCTCTCTCCCAGAGGCTGTTCCTGAGTCACTCCTTCACATGGCTCCTCCAGGCCCGAGTGCCTCACGCTCCTCTCCCTCAGCAAATTCAAAGGCCGGACCAAATATTGTGCTGTGCAGAAGCAAGAGAGGGATAAAGAGAAAAGGAGAAATGGGTGTGGGTGTGTGTGTGTGTGTGGGGGCTCTCACAGCTCTGACCCACAGCTTTGGACAGAGACGAATCACAAAGACTTCCTCAAAGCTCATTTGTGTTTCTGGATTGTAGCTATTGTCGAATCTATTGCAGATGTGGGACTGTGACGCCGCTTCTAACCATTGTCCTTCTCTGAATACCAGGGGCGGACATTGTTCAGTGGCTGATGAAAAACCTCTCCATTGAGGATCCAGGTACGCCTGCTGAGAAATCTGTCATTACATTTAAGCACAATAGAGCTCAATTGAAGAGGAAGGCAATTTCAAATCCCCCCCCCCCCCCCCCCCCCCCCCCCCCCCCACCCCCTCCCTCTCTTGTCTGTGCGTCTTCTCTCGTGTCAAAAGCTGAAGCCATCCACCTTGGGAGCCTGGTCGCTGCACATGGCTACATCTTCCCCATCTCTGACCACGTCCTGACGCTCAAAGACGATGGAACCCTTTATCGTTTTCAGGTATAGAAACCTCCACCACAGGAGTGTCCTTGATATGTGCTGAGAGGCCTTTGAGTATAGAATAATGAGATGATGGTAGTTTATCAGAGGGATATGTTTGTTGTGTGATGCTAATGAGAGCAATCCTCGCTAAGCCTATTACTCATCCCACCAAGGTCGATACTGTATATCCCTGCTGGACGCTTGGACGCTGCATCGGAGCAGGAGGTGGGCCACAGAAAAGGTCCTATGGGCCAGCCATGCAGCTTGTCTGAGGGGTGTTTTTTTCTTCACTCCATCTGATCCAGCCTGAACTTTGACAGGTCTCTCTGATGGCTATGGGCTCTGCGATGACTCATAACTGTGACTGGGCCATTAGCGTCTTAATCCAGCCAGCCAGCTACAGTAGGCAGGTTCCCCTATGGGAAGAGCTGAGCTGGCTGCACGCTGGCTCTGCACTTTTCTCTGTCATCCAGCCTACCCCTGCTCCTCTCCTCTCCTCCACCTCCTCCTCCTCCTCCTCCTCAATCTACCTCTGAATACACATATTGTCACCTCTATTGCTCAAGATTAAAAGCCATTATTGTGCCTGCGCAGGGAGGGCAGCGTGTGTCACCATTGCTCATTCAGCAGTGTCTAAAAATATTCCCTCTGATGTTGTCGTGATGCAACAGGGCCCACGTCATCAGAACCTCTGAAAAGAGTCCGTGGAGCATTTAAAATGTTTTGGCCAGTCCCCGTAGCTGTGCTGTAAGAAACAGTGTCAGGGGAACTTTTGTTTGCTTGTCTAAAAATAGATACTATACTGGTAAAAGACCCAGACAACAGGCTGTTGTTTTTTTTTTTTGATTTGCACATGCAGTGGTGGAGACATATAGATCAACTTAATCCGCTCTGAGTTGAAATGACAATTACAGTGCTGAACGAGAGCATGTTAACCTTCCTGTTCATTACACTCAAACAAGCACATTCGTCAGCATCAGCCTTTTGCTCTTAGGCTAATTACCGTTATGAATAATAGTGGAAGTGAAATATGTGGTTGAGTACCACCAAGTTCTAATTCTGCCCTGTTATTAAGAATGCATGATAGATGTGAGTGATCCATTATTAATGGACTCGGGAATGAACTTTGAATGTGTAATATCAGTTGCAATAGACAATTAAATATGGATAGGGAGAATATAGCTACCATCGCTCCCCAGATAGTTATGTGCAGCACGTGGACGTCAAGAATCATTATCAAATAAAGAGTCGTCTTTTGACTTTGCATGGAAGACGTGCGCAGGGGGAGTGTGGGTGGTGGGAGAAAATGAGATTCTAACATTCATACTGGAGAATATTATTGTTTATCTAGACTCTTATGGAAAGAAAAGAATGCATTACTGATTACATGAGCAAATAAACAAAATCTGTGTCTGTTTCATCAGTCTCCTTACTTCTGGCCTTCAAACTGCTGGGAGCCTGAGAACACAGACTATGGTGAGTCACACACTGTCTATCAATTTTTTTTTTTTTGCCTCTTTCTCCAAACCGGTGAAATCTCGCTAATGCCTTCAGCTGTCTATCTTCCTCCAGAGCTGAAACACAGCTCATACTGTAGATCTGTTGTTGACACTTACTGAGTATCGATCCACAGGGCCATTCCCTGTAATGTATCTGGCCCCTGAGGAGCACCCACTGGAGAGAATCCTGTGGGATAAGATTAGCAAACAAAATAAAGGGACAGTCACTGATATGACCGCATCTCCAGCTCTCTGCATGGCATTTACTCGAGGCTTGTTATTTCAGAAGACAGCGCATCGCCTGCCTGCTCCAGTGTAACATTCATTAGTGTTGGTTCACACAGCTGAGACCTCAGTAAAAAAAAAAAGGGCACCATCCACTGGAGATGTACTTTCTTGTTTTGTACAAAGCAGATGACCCACCTCACTAACTCTGTTGCCCTCTTCATGTCTCGCTCTCTCTCTCTTCTGCCCCTCCAGCCATTTACCTGTGCAAGCGCACCATGCAGAACAAAGCCAGACTTGAACTAGCTGACTACGAGGCCGTAAGTACACTGTCACTTTGGTTTTGCTTATTGCCAGGAAGCTCTCAGTTCAGTGCTGCCATTGTGCATGGACTATAATATGATGACATTCTGAATTTCCTGTTTTCTTTCACTTTGCTGGAGAACAAAAGAGCTGATACGGTGTCCTCAGGGGCCTTGAAATGCCAAAATCCATGCTTCCGCTCAGAAAGCTATTATCAAATTACAGACTTTGATACAAATCTGTCAAAAGGTAATTTTTCTTTTTCGGGAGCTCCATTTGGCAGAAGTATTACACTGTAATTTACTGGCCCTAAAATGTAAACAAAAATATCTATGAGCCTACTTTGCATCAACAGATCAATACAGTCTCAAGGGAGGCATCACTGCAGTGCTGATACAAAAGCAATCCACTGCACTTTAATATTCTAAATTACTCTGCAACTATTGTCCGGTACACTTCCTTTCTCTCCTATCCAGGTCACTTTATGCCTCCAGGCCTCATTGCTCTCACTGTTACATGCCTGCTAGTTGGTACTCATGTTTTTTCTCTCTGTGTATCGAGGTCACGTACTGTATCTTTGACAGATGCTTGTTGAGGTTTGCTATTAAGGACACACATTTTCTATATGCAGCTTTGATATGTTTACAGTATGGAGCTTTCATTGTTTTCTGTTTTTTTTAACAAAGTAAAATTTATCCTGTGTGCTGAATTGTGCTCAGGGCACTCATGAGTTTGTGGTATGAGCTATGACCTTTGTTGGAGATCATCCCTTGCTGGTCTCAGATCAGAGATGATATTCTAAAAATGCAACTCTGGAATGAGCACAATTTTAAAAAGTCTCTACTAACCTGTAGAATTTTAGCCATTCAAGAGAAATTTTATGCATGGTACCTGGAAACAGGAAAATAATTTTAAACAATTTGTCAAAGTGTGTTTATTTACCCTTTTGCGGAGAGTTAGATTGATTTCACTCTCATGTCGGAGAGTGGTATCAACCATCTCCCCCGCTTCTTAGACAAGAAAGTGGATGTTTCCTAAATTGTCAAACTATTCCTTTAAGAATGCAGTTATTAGTTACAACTGTTGCTGTGAGTAATTCAATAGTAGAGTGTACAGAAACAGCAAGAGACTGCAAATACTGTGTCTCAGCAGTTCAGTGACTTGTTGTGAGACATTTACAATCACAACTTTGGACTAAAAAATGAACTTTGGACTTAATTTTAGCAACTGAAGTCCAAAGTTATGGCACACCATCACAGTGAATGGATAATGTAATCATCTAAAAGTCTTGGATTCAAATAACCTTCTCACCTAACGCTGCGTCTGATTGGTTCCTCCAGGAGAACCTCGCCCGGCTGCAGAGGGCTTTCGCCAGGAAGTGGGAATTCATTTTCCTTCAAGCTGAGGCTCAAGTCAAGTGAGTGATGTGTGTACACGTGAATCACAACACGTCACCTTTTGACGTCAGCATCATGTCAACCTGACAGATTTACAGCAGCAGGACTGTGAGGATAGAGAGATGATGAGATGATAAAAATCAGGTTTATACATTCAAATGTATAAATACCAGCCCTCAGCCATATGCATGACATGAGTGTTATTTCCCCAAGAAAGAGAAAATGCCTCAGTGTGTAGTGTCAGTTGGGCACGGGACCAGTGCTTTTCTCATTAACAATGCTAGGATTTTATGCTGTGCTTTGACTGGAGGGGTAAATGCATTAAATACAGCAAGTGTGCCCCTATGGAATTAAACACACACACACACACACACACACACACACACACACACACCTATTTCTCCCTAACTTCTGTTTCGTGTAAGACTCCCATCTGGTGGCTGGCATGTGTAAGCACAACCCTAATCCTTCCTGTCATTCAGTGAAGGAAAGAACTTTCCTCTCTTGTCCGTAGAAAATGTTCAGAGAAATGTCACTGACAAGTGACTGCTGTTTTATACAAGTGGGGGTGATATGGAAAGCAATACACCCCCTTACATCTGGGGAGTAAACGATGCCCTGCAAGGACCAATCGGTAAATGTCAGTTATGTAAGAGCTCGGCCGCACCAGCGGCAACACCAGGCATTTCTGGGTGAAGTGAGCAGACAGGTTAAGACCCACACTCTGCAGCTTTTTGCGCTCTAGTCTGGTCTGTCAGTGGTATCAGCTTGTGTGTGTGTGTGTCTGCCTTAATCCTGAGGCATGATTTACTAAGTCTATGCTGGTTGAGCTGATATGCGAGTAGTGAGCTCTAGATGTGAGTGGCCTGTTTCCTCTGTTTGCAGGATTGACAGGAAGAAGGACAAAGCAGAAAGGAAGATCCTGGACAGTCAGGAGAGGGCATTCTGGGATGTCCATCGGCCAGTGGTGAGTGAGGAACAAAGTGAAAAAAGAAAAGGAAAAGATGGTCAGATACTGCAACTTTAAAAAATGGAAATGAACACAAAAAGAAGGAAAGAAAAGAGGGGTTATGTAGATAGACAATTTTAGCATTTAAAGCCTGAAAACTGCAGATTTAGCTCCACACACTGTTCAGCCGAGAGCCATGTTTTGTTGTCTGTAGCAGAATCAGATTTGGTGCCAGTCTCTTTGCATACAAGCCTTTTGTGAGCATGGAATCGCTGAATAGAGAAACAGCATCGTATTGTGTGAGGAGGACAGGCGCAGACAATACATGCTGCAGAAACACTGTTATCTGACCCAGAAACACACTCTGTGTCCTGCTGCCTCCCACAGCCAGGTTGTGTCAACACCACAGAGATGGACATCCGCAAGTGCCGAAGAGAGAGGAACCCACACAGGGTAAAAAAGGTCAGCAGAGGAAACCGAGAGTGTGGCTTTCCAACCTTAATATCATTATCTCAACACTGGTTTTTATCAAACTTATCATCCCACAGCCGTCCCACACAGGGCTGTAGCCAGGATTTTAGAAATACTGAGGTCACGTATCCAAATCAGCCTGCACCACTCCACCTCCCTAAAGAACTAACCATCAAAAAGCTGTTGATTATGTTAATTTAAAAGATTTTTATTGATTTAACAGCCCAGTTGTATTTTCTGTAGATTTAATCTCCCTAAAAGCTGTTTAAAAAAGAAACACTACAATGAAGTACCTATTTTCTTACTGTACTATATTTGAACTTTTTTGAATTAAATGTTTTTGCATAACATATTTTACACTATAAAATATATATTTAAAATAGATTCGATAAAATATATACATTTTATTACATTTTACTTTTGACTTTAAATGATGAAATTTGAATATTTACAGTAACAAATTTTATTTTAAAGGATATATTTTTAAAATAGATCATTTTTACTTTAGTATATTTTCATACATTTTTTGACAATAAAAAATACAAAATGGCAAGAAACTAATTTTAAATAAATTCTTTAAGTAAACAAATCTTTATCATAAAATCTGCAAGGTTATTTTTAATCAAATATATATAGAGAACACATTAAAACACTAACAGTTGCAAATTGTGCTTGTGTGTGTGTGTCTGTGTGACAGAGACAGTGTGTGTGCGTGTACAAACAATTAAATCAAAAGATACTTAGTTCAAGTGTAAAATCTAAACACCTCTTCAGATCATTAAACTCCCAAAATCCCTGAGTCAAAACTCAGGCCCTGATAACAGCAACAGCAGCTACAGCCTGGGTCCCACAACTATTACCTGCCATTCATCAAACTACACTATAGAGTCCCTGGTCTGTCAAAACAACAACAATGGCATCAAAACAAAGTGTGTCTCTCTCCTTGCTCTCTCTAGTCAGTGTATGGGGTACCAGATGACGGCCAGAGCCAGCCGAGTCCCGTCCACATCAGCTCCCAGCCAACCAGGAAGCCCACCAAAGAGGACGTTCAGAAGGAGGTAACTCATAGTGTGACAGTCTTCCCTTAGGTCATTACCGGCAGCCCGCCTCACCCATCCATCATCATGGCGGTCGTGGACACAGACTGATGAGCTGCTATCTTATTTAGCCTCCTCATTAGTCTCTCCCTCTCCTTCCATCAGATTAGCTTCTTGAACATCCAGCTGGACAGACACTGTATGAAGGTTTCCAAAGTGGCCGACAGTCTTATGAGCTACACGGAGCAGTTCATGGAATATGACCCCTTTGTGTCGGCCATAGAGCCCTCCAACCCATGGATCAGTGATGACACTTCCTTCTGGGACTTGGAGGCAAGGTGAGGCCGGAGGGGCCACGCTGGGATGTGGGTTCATGGGGGGGTGATGAACTGATGAACTGCTGTTGTCCTGAATTAGGAGGGATCTGTCTGTTTGTATCTCATCTCAAATGAGATGGAAGGTTGACTGTTCCGACATTAGGACCTCTGCTTTCTGTAGACCACAGGGTATAATTACCACTCTTTTCTACTTTATTTTGTTCTATTCTTGTCTGATCTGTTGTATTGTGAGCAGTCGCGACCCCAGCCAGCAGCGTGTGAAGAAATGGGGCTTCTCTCTGGAGGAGGCGCTGAAGGACCCGGCAGGACGGGACCAGTTCCTGAAGTTCCTGGAGTCGGAGTTCAGCTCAGAGAACCTGCGGTGAGACTGTTGTTCAGATCTCAGATCATCATTTAACTCACATATTTTTTAAGGAATTCTTTCCATCCCTTAACCGTATGGTATGGGGCAATATATGGGACATTTTAGCATGAGGGAAACTTTGGGAAGTTGTTACTGACTAGATGTGACACTCTTACAGGTTTTGGTTAGCAGTGCAGGATCTCAAGCGGCGGCCACTCCAGGACGTGCCCTCCAGGGCGCAGGAGATCTGGCAGGAGTTTCTGGCCGAGGGAGCACCGAGCTCCATCAATCTGGACTCTCACAGCTACGAGCGCACCAGCCAGAACCTCAAAGACCCCGGACGATACAGCTACGAGGACGCTCAGGTGGACTGTCTTGTTTCTTCCTTACAGATGGATTCACACGTATATATATATACATGTTCACGGGTGCATGAGCACAACATTCACACAAGGCTGAACAAACAAACAACCAGACACACACAGTGTCAACACACCCACACCTGCACATATAGATGCAGCCAGTGTACCTCTGGTGCTACATGGAGAAAGTCATATGGTGCCAAATTCCTTATAATTTTACCACACTTTCAGTAGTGTGTTCTTTAAATTTAACAACATAAAAGTGAATAAACTCTATTTTGCAAGTAAAAAGGTCCTTTCTTTGAGTTCAGAAGGGTTTACCCTCCACTACATCCCACACACACACACACACACACACACACACACACACACACACACACACACACACACACACACACACACACACACACACACACACACACTGCAGCCCTTTATTTTCCCTCTCATCCCCCTGCCCACAGAAACACTGAGCCCTTCCATCCCACTCACGTTACACAAGTGAATGAATTAGAGGGCACAGAGGAACAGAAAGAGAGAGGAGAGAAGAAGAATGACGGAGTGTGTTTGTGCCAGGGCCTAATGAGGCGAGTAATGCCATGAATAGGTTGTTCGGTCGGTTCACCATGGATTCCTCTGGTTTCAAAGTGGGCTGGTGATGTGTGACGTGCAACGCCTCTCACTGGCAGGACATTACTCAGCTCTGTCTAACAGGACTCGGCCGCTCATGTCAGCACGCTGGGTTTGCATCACTCCCCTCCAAATCGCACATGCATTCAAATCATTACCGCAATCAGATTTCTCTTTATGCCGCTACGCTCCTCTTTGTCTTTTCTCTCATATCACCCAGGCCAACACACTCATCGGTTCTTTTTTCTTCTCTTGCAGGAGCACATATTCAAGCTAATGAAAAGTGACAGCTATGCACGCTTTTTGCGATCCAACATCTACCAAGACCTCCTGTTAGCCAGAAAGAAGGTGAGCTGCACTCACTGACCCCGGTGTCACCTCTTCTTTTTTTTTAAATAAAACTTTGTCACTTTTATTTCATTTCTCATATTAGTTTGATTGATTTTTATTTGTATGATTTAAACGACATTTAAGGTTCATATTTATTGTGTGTGTGCAGTCAAGAATCAGACTTAATATCAATATCACATTCTGCTAGTGACAGTGGTGGAATGTACATTTACTCAAGTGCTGTGCTTAAGTATAGTGTTGAGGTATTTGTACTTGAATATTTACATTTTGCTTCGACTACATTTTGGGGGCAAATATTGTTTATTCTGAATTTATTTGACAGCTTTAGTTACACATTCATTTGCACATTCAGATTATAGATGAAGTTACCTAGCAGTATGTAATGTAATTAAAATGACTCCCTAACTTCACTAAGCTGCAACACTAGTGATGCTCACATGTCAATGCATCAATAATTATAAGCCACCAATATAATATATACGTTATTCTGAAATGGGCCATTGGGCATAATGAGTAATTTTACATTTGGAACTATAAGTACATTTTGGCGCTCATACTTAAGTAAAATTATGAATACACCACTTTAAACTGATCAAAATACATCTTCCACCACTAGTTAGCCATGTTTTTATAACATGTTGCACATGGGGAAAGCAGAGTGATTCAAACAGCACAAGGTTGAAGACATTTACGTGATCTCATCACACTTTCATGCTACACCTTTTAGAACCTTTTTCCAGCCCTCATTAACATCTGGCAATCAGCAATTTGATGTTGAATGAGCTTTCAAAGCATCATGAGACTACAGTACTGACAGAGCCCCTAAAAGAACAGTAAAACCACTGTGCCTGAAATGCAGGTGCAAGGAAAATGCTAAATTATTTAAAGGGAACAGTCTCGGAAAAACATGACATCATATGCCAAACAGAGACAACCTGATCTGAAAGAGAGGAACCACAGTCATTCGGTAAGCAGAAAGTAACCAACACAGTCCATAGAAATGACAAACCAGTGAAGTATATAAGAGGTTGACACGTGCAGCCTGATGTGTAACAAAGCTGTAGCAGGTGGTGATTCTTAGTCAGTTTTATGTCAATTTCTCGACATCCTGCAGCTTATCATTGTCATTTTTAAGACTTGCGCAGCTGAACAAACGCTCATTTAGCTGTTACTGTGTAATATGGAGCTTTTCAGCAAATCACAGCTGCCTCTGTTCATGCTAGCCTTTCTGCCCTTTCCCTTTCGGACACCGCTCCTTCTGCTGGCCTGTCACTGACACCACTCCATTTCCTAAAAAAAATGCAACCCCTGCATTGTCCTCGGCCCTCATTTTTGCAATGCTTGGCCCTCGTTTTTTTCCCCTCACTAACGACATCACTCCCCGACTCCCCCGTCAACACCCGTACCTGACCCAAACACTCACCCTGCTTCCCCCTCCCAAAACAGCAGCCAGCAGACACTGAACAGGGCCGCCGCACCTCCTTGGAGAAGTTCACCCGCAGTGTGGTAAGTCATTTGGAGCTGGGGCTGTTCATATCACAAACCACACTGACTGGCTGGCTCACTATCAGTGGCTTTTGCAGTTATAACCATATTACACTTTACTGTGGCTTTTAGACCTGTAATGGGATGTGTATGTGCGAATAAAATAACATGCTAGTCACATGAATGGTTGCAGCTTAGCATTTTAGATAAAAATCACCTTGTTGGTAGAGATTCTCTGTGATTCATAAAGCACTTCTGCTTTTGGCATCTCAGTCTAGTAATGTGTTTTCGTTTTAACTGACCTTACAGGGCAAGTCTTTGACGGGAAAGCGCCTGACAGGCCTGATGCAGTCATCCTGACACAGCCTGTGCTGGAGGGGCACAGCCAGACCCTGTTGGAGGGGTGACCGCCACACAGGGTCCGGGGCAGGGGCGCAGACAGTGGAGCTGGGTTGGACAGGGCTGCTGTGGAGGCTCTCAGACACTGCTCCGAGGACTGCTGCCATACTGGTAGTGCAGCACTGGGCCTGCTGGGATGAAACCCCCAAACGGAACCACTGAGGAAAAGACAATGCTGACAAAAGGGAACCTCAGACAACATACCACACAGCATGCAGCATACAGTATAAGCACATCCAGACTAGGGCTGCCCTCTTTTCATCACTTAGCTGGCAAACCGGTTGTTAAGCCCTTTGTCGACTAAGCTGATTAGTTTTTATTGTTTTCATTTTCTTTTATATACATCTTTATTGGATATTAAAAGCAACAATATTCTTTGATAGAAACCACATTTAAAAGCTATTTCCCTCAACTCTTGCAATGGATAAACTATTGCTTTAATTGTCCTAAAACAGTCCCAGCTCAAACATATCCTGCTCAAATAAAAGATAAAAGAGGCACATCATCACAGACACAAATCTATTTTACATACGTCTCTGTACTCGTAAGGCAGCCAGCAATAAATAAATAAAGCGTGAGACCACTTTTTTTTTCTTTTTTAGAAATATATCCAACCTCTTTTTATAACCTTGAAATTTCTATTATATCTGTTTCTTATAAAGCACATGACATGTCAGTTAAATAGTGAACATAGTTTTGGCAGTACTCAAGAACACAAAGTTGTTTGTTTCCCATAAGCTATAAATAATGACATCTACAAAACTGATTTTTGAAGGTATAATGTTTCATGCTTCATTACATTCCAAAATCTGGCATAAGGGCTTAATGTAGCATCCACACTGCACCATTGCATGTTTCATCCAAACTGTCTTTGTTAAGGATTAATGTTTCAGACTTATGGCAAAGATGAATTTGTTCCAGTTGGCGAACTGGTCCACTGCTTAAACAACCTCCAGGCGTCAAGGTTCCAAAATGTTCAGGCTGCACAGTCAAATGAATCAATTTCAAATGTCAAAGTGAATAACTCGAGATGCTTCAAAATGTGGCCCACGTGAATCACAGTGATTTGAGGTTTACTTTAGTTCTAGTGTGCACAGTCACATGTGAAATAGCATACACATGCTTTTTGGGGCTCCCACTATAGTGTAGTTTTTGAAAGTCTCCAGTGCCATGGGTCCATCTAGTGGTGGTCAAACCACAGGACCAGCAACAATGAAGAGTGTTTCAAGACTGTATCCTGCTGTGTTCACATCATAGTGAAGGACATCATGATGTCAAAACTAGCTGTTCTCCAATCATGGAGATCTTATACAAGGCCTGCTGCCCAGTATGGGATCGTTTATGTTTTGTTGTTTTTGTACTGCATGATTATTCCATATTTTGTTTTCTGAAAAGAATGAAACCTGCCCATGTTTCTTTGGCAAAAAAATGTATGCCATCACTCTCCATCTAAAGTAGAGTGTTTTAATGACTATGGGGAAAATGGTGCATGTTACTGGACTATAATGGAGTGTTAGCTCAGTGGAAGATGGTTTGACTCTCCAAAGACAAGTGAACAGATGGGGAAAAGCCCTGAACTGGAGCAGAGCTCCTCAGTGAATGGACATCAAAGCCCTGACATGCAACTGGGAAAAACGTTTGATCCGTCACGGGCGCCGCTCTCTGAACATTAAGGCCTCTCTGCTCCACTGTGGCTTCAACCTTCTTCTACAGACAGAAAGTGCTCGGACTAAAGAGATTTCAATCTCACAGCTCCCCCATGAGGCCAGTGACTGCTACAACAACAAACTATCCTGCTGAATGAGTGAATCATCTATTCTTTTCTATTAGAGTTGTTGCAATGCACTGTACAGGTCATATTAATAATCATCATTATTGTCATAAACCAATAACCTCTTGACTATAAGGTAGAGAGAGATGCTTAACTCGAGTCGATGTACCAAATGTTATTCTCAGCACAAACACAATGACACTATGTACAGAGTGCATTGTAGATGTAAATTGGCTCAATTTCATTATCCAAAAGCACACTTTATTATGATATGGGCACATTACTATGCATGTAACATATTCAGGGCATTTTGTGCTTTTAGTTTCTCAATCAGCAAGATAACTACTGGCACTCTAAAACACTCAAGCACCTGCTATCTATTCATGGGTACCAAATAATAAAAACTCTGGACCTGTCTGCTCCGTGACACTGTCTTATTGATGTTTTGCTTTGCTCCACGGTGAAACAATGGAATACAAAGGTGTCTTCTCTTAGGAGTAAGACCTTTGGCTAGTTAGCAGTAAACACAAAGTACAGCTAAGGCTGATAAGTATAAGAGAAACTGAAATTTTGTCCTGATGATAGCACTAGGGCAAAAGTTAAGGGATCACCAGTTAATTCAGTTTAACTAGTGGGAGACTTCATAGATTGAAATATCTGTAACGAAATTTCAAGGCAATCCATCCTATAGCTGTTGAAATATTTCAATCTAGCCACTAAAAAGTAAACAAAATGTCATTGTACTTATAAATGCCAGCTAAATGAATGTTAATACAATGAAACTATATTATCTCTTCTGTGGCTCGAGAGGAATATTGTCAAGTCTGAAAAGAATAACCCTGATGATGCCATCAACAAATTCATGACAGAAATCCTGTTTCAACAGAGCAATACTAGACAACTGGTTCGACCCTTTTCATCTTTTAGAAATCCAACGCTGCCCAGTGGATAGACCAATGAAAAAGGCTCACAAAGCAAATCAAACAGTTCTTTCAAGTGACCTTCAATCATTTTTTAATGCACCAAACCTTTCTACTTTGTACCTGCAGTTAACATTAAGATCCCACATGTTGCTAACAGTAAATAACCCTCAATGTAGGCAGACTCTGCTGCTCTGATATGACTTCTACAGACTTAGTTTTGATTTCTCAAGCAGCACCTACCGATCAATATGAGCTCCCTGAAGTGGAGCTTCTTTTTTGTCGTCTTGTTCCTATTTCGAGTCCTGAGCTACAGCCACTCTCACAAACTCAAGCGGTGTTTTTCCCTCTGTGTCTGCTCACAGAGTCTGAGGGTCACTCCAACCTATTGATCCAGTCTAGGATTCTTCTGCTTATCAGCGGCCTTTTCAAAACGACCTGTGGCCCTTTTGTTTTTTTTTTTAGAAAAACCAGTATTGAGCATTACCATTTCTTCTTTATTTTTTTCTTTATTTTTTTTCAGAACAATAAAAATAGTTTAACAAACAAAGACTTCTTCATTCATTTTCCATTTCGACTTGTATTTACAGCTGAAGATGAAACAAACGCCCAGTCATGTCCATTTCATCTCCTCTTGGCTCCGTTCCCACCCCGATCCTCCCTCTCCATCCCTGGCAGGCTTGACAAGAGAGTACCAGGGCCTATTGCTGTGTCTTTGACGAGGTATACAGGCTATTCAATGATTGGTGACACATTATTTTAAGCAGACATCACTGACTTTTGCATTTAGGAGCTTCTCCTTTTGTTCAGAACTGCACCACACTAGGCCTGTTCCTATACGGTAGGTAACATTTAGCAGGTTATGATCGATGACACTTGCTTTCACTTAATGGCGTGACTTCCGAAGATAAAACACCACATAACTGGTACAAGAGAAGAAGACAAGATAACTGACAAGTCTGAGATCCATTATTTGTCCGGATGAGATAAACTGCTGTGTGGAGGGTCCCTGAGGGAAGTGAAGGAAGTTAGTTTGAATGCACAAGCTAGTCATACCAGACACATAGGATTAATGGTTAGCTTCGAAAGTGGAGCGGCTATTATTACATTGCAGCGATACTGAAAAAAATCACATGGAAGGACGAGGACCTCTTACACAGCATGTGCAACCTATGGACCTAAAAGGCTTTTTGATACAGTACTTCAAGCACCTTCTAAATGTCATAAAGCAATTAGGCCCTCTAAAGCACTCAAAGGAAATGTCACGGACAACTTGGATTTTACAGTTTTCAATTCTCACTAAGTATACGGATCTGAGCGCAGTTATGTCTGTAGCAACAATATTGGTTTCAAACGCATCTGAGATGAATCTCACTCTCGTCAAAATCTACTGAGGCTGTAGATTTCAAACAAAAAGCGGATGGCGAGTGTGACACCGGGTAAAATCAGCGCAGACCTGACAAAGCTGAAGCTTGTTATTGCGATGTTTTCCTATAGCATGAGACTGCAGCGTCCCAAATCCCTTTTGGGAGTTGATTATAATGGGATCCTTGCGTGGCGTTTTTGTCCTCGCCAGCTGAATACAATCACATGAATCAGGGCTGAGTGGCAGAACAATCAACAGCAGAGGAAATGAAAGATGCCTGAGTAGTTGTGGCTATTGTGCACCTGATCAGGACAGAGGTATCAATACAGTCTGAACAAACCCAAGAAGTCATACTAATTAACCTTTAAAGAGTTCAAAACATAGAAATATTATACAACGGAGAAAATATGCAAAAAAAAAAAAGAACTAAATTACTGCGACCCATTAGAGCTGAGAGAGGCAGAAGAGCAAAGAACAGACAGAGGGACAGAAGCAGAAAACCTTTGCGTCCATGTCAGAGTATTAATACAGTAGTCCAGAGGTCTGCATGTAATAGTGGTGGATTTGAGCACCATCTCTACGACTGGGGGGGTCAGGGGGTCACTGGTCCAATCAGGTTGGGGGCAGAGGGGTAGTGGGGGGAGGGGGGGGTCATGGCTGTCAGAGCTGGTTTCCAGTGCAGAGCGGGAGGCTGGCACAGTGATGAGGATAATGACGTCTTAGTGTCACATCGGATCACACAGCAGACACACAGTCACAGAGCAGGAGTGGGCAGGCTGGGCCACGGGGGCCCCCCAAATGCACCCGTTGGGCACAAACAGTCCAAAGGCCTGGCCTTTAGTGTTCCCATAGTTCAGTGGAGCTCCAGCACAGTGCAGAAAGGATGAAATGAAGCTGGATCAACTCACATATCAAATGTTCAGAAGGGATCGATATATATCGTCAAGGGAGCAGTTGCTTCAATTAAGCCACATGGCCTGTCGAAGTGAAGGATGTCTGTTCATCCGTTTCAGTCACTTATTTTAAGCCTGAATCAGGAGGGACATGAAGGCTCATTAGTTTTTGAGGGTTAAATCCTCTTCTTCACTGGTCACCCCCACAGCTGGGCCAATGTGCTGAGTGCTCCTATATAACAGACAGTATGGGTTAGACTCACACATAGTATGTCTGGACAAGACGAGGACTCCACAGGGACGCCATATGAGGCTGTGCTCGGGCCAGGTGTGCTTTGAGATGAGTGCTAATGTTAGCACGCTAACAATAACATTGCTAACAATGCTAACATAGTTTAGTTTGTTAGCATGCTAACATTTGCCAATGAGTGCCAAGCACAAAGTGCAGCGGAGGCTGATTTCGTTACTTTAGCAGCTATTCAGTTATAAACCAAGTACTGGAAATTTTAACCTGCTTTTGGTGCAAGAGGAAAAGTCAGGGGATCACCAAAGTCATTAGGGTTCATCTTCTAGGACCCATGAATGTCTGAAACAAAAGTCACTACAATCCAGTTAATAGTTGTTGAGATATTTCAGTCTAGACCGCAGTGCTGGACCAACTGACAGATCAACAGTGCCATCCCTGGAACTGCAAGCGTAGCTAAAAACTCTAATGATGTTTGATTCCTATTTATTGTTTACACTACTGACAACAGTTACTCAGTGTGTTTAGTCTGTGTTTAGCAGGTTGTTCCACAATCTCCAAAAAGTCTTAAGTTTCTGAGTGAGAGAAGAACCTGTTGCTTACCTTTCATTTTTTACCTTTTAAGCCCAGTTGTATCTGTAAAGAGGAAATTTGTAGACTTCTTCATCCAAACATGTCCAGTGGCCTGTGGCAGTCCTTTCGTTGGTTCCTTCATTTTCAAACAAGTTTAATCCAAAGTCAGAGCAGAAGAAGAGGCCTTCATAGTAACAGCCACTACTGATTCAAAAAACATCCAGTAGCTCAAGTAAGGGTCTCGCAATGACATTCAGTCAACCTCCAAACGTATCATTCATGCCTTTAAAATTTTCAGTTGCTCAATTTTCCAACTTCTCCAGTGTTTTTTTGTTCATCGCATTTATGCTCCTTCTGCTCCAGAGGGGCAAAAAAAAACAAAAAAAAAACAAAACACTCCAAAAAGGTCTTCTGTTTTGCATGGAGGCCCAGTCACTTGTCAACAAACACTGACAGTCGTTTGTTGCCTTAAAAGTTAATATATATATATATTTATATATAAAAAAAAAGATGTTCATAAATTATTCAACAAAGTTCAGTAGATAAAATACCACTTGCATTTCTCTCCTGAAATGATCACTTTGTGCTTTCTGCAAAAAAAAACAAAAAACAAAACAAAAAAAAAAAAACAAAAAAATTGAAAAAGAAGCAGCAAATTTTTGCCAGAGGTTAATCCATATAAAAAAAACACTGTCTCTTGAAATCTAAGAGGTTCACTCTATCTGTGTCGGCTGGATATGCCGTTGCTGTTTGTGGCGGGCTCTTCCAGCTCGTCGTCTTCGAAGCCGTGAAAGGTGGAAGTGTCGCTCTCCGAGGTGGTGCCGAACAGCTCCTCAGCTCCGGCGAAAGTCCCGTCTTCCTTCTCTTCTCCGCCGTCAGCTGGGACACAGGACAGAGTCAGTGAAGAGGTGTTGAACAACGAACGACAGCACCGTAAAGTTAAAGGAAGGCATCAAATCATATTACACTCACTTGTGCATTGGCAGGCGGAGCAGGGAGGCCCAGATTTACCCGTTTTCTTGTTTGAGCCCTGGCATTTATTACAGTAGTTGTTGGGAATACTGGTCCCACCTGGACCCTTTGGACCTGTGAGGAGAGTCCAGGTTTTAGGGATCAGTACCGATACAAAGAAACTACTTTTTCTTCATTTATGAAGAGATAACTTTGTGCTTTTGACAAACAACATTTATTTTAAACAAAGAAACTCGGTTGGTATCTTAGCCCCATCAGCCATATAAGATCTGGTCTAGTCATTAAGACACAAACCACATACAGATACTAGAAGCTTCACTTTCTTTACTTAACCTTTAATATTGAATTCATGCATTATTTGTGTAGTTATAAATCATTTGTATTAAGTGGATTCTTTCTCTGTTTTAAATAAAAGAAGTAATTTATTCTGACTTCTGTCCTTAGTTTGTCCTTGTTGATTTCCTGATTATGTGGACATGTTTTTGGTGTGAAGCCTTCCTTGGATCGGCTTCTCAAGTTGTAACACCCACCCTAGTCAGTGTAAAGCGATGGTATTGTATATGTGATGGATGGTAGAGATGGGAAAGATTCCCATGTCAGCTCAGTCGTGTGATTACCAAGTTGGTGAGGGTTACTGACAACATGTACTGACAATTTCACACTGTGTATATTACATCTGGCAGGAATCCCTGCTTTTTTGATCTTCAGGCACTTCAGTATTACGAAGCACCAGAAATTGAATAGATATAAGAGCTTTTTGAAGTCTGTACTGTGTCCTATTTACAAAAAGGCAAATGCCAAAAAAAATCATTTAAAAAAAAAAAATTTTTTAAGAAGCAAAAACAAATCAAAGAATATGTTAAAGAATAAAGACAGGCTGAGGAATTCAGCGCCAGGAAAATAAAAACAGTGTGATAGACTAGTGGAACAACAGTCAGGCTTCTTACGTTTGTGTCTGTCAGTCTGTGGTGCAGACGGGGATTTGGACGCCACCGTGTTCCTCTCTCCAGCCCTGTCCTCCTCTGCCAGGTGGGAATGGGTGTAGTGGTAGCTTAGTCCCGTACGGTTCCTGTAGCGCTTTGCACAGACTGCAATAAACCGTAGGCAGATGTTCAGTCCCACTATTGTGGCTGCATTTCATTATCTAAATATAGTTTTGGCAGTGCAACATTTCTAAATGCAGATTTTTTTTCTTTTTTTCTGTCCACTTGTTTAAGATAAAGGCCTCAAAATCCTTTTATTGTAATGAGACCTTCTCAGAGTCCAACACCCACCCAGAGTCTGGTGAGCTGGTGGTTAAAAAGCAACATAAGAAAAACTACATGCAGTTTTTTGTTTTTATTTTTCAGAGCAGAAAAATCATCACATCATAAACAGGAAAACTAAATCCTGCCTCATGACATTTAATGAAGGTAACTATTCAACTTCTGGCTCAAAAAAAGGGGGGGGGGGGGGGGGGGGCAGTAAGCATTTTAGGATCTGATTACAATAGTCAGTCAAATAAAACACAAACCCAGACAACATAATAACCATGTCTCAGTTTCACAGCACCAAGGGCACTCTTCAGCTTGAGAAAAAGTAAGATAATATAGGGGCTGAATCAATAATCACAGCACTTGCAACACTACCACTCAACAGTCTATCAAAATAAATATCCTTAAAAAAAAAAAACAAAATAAAAAACCCTACTGTCTGAAAGAGTCAACAAATTAAGGTACCTGAGGCTGAAGATTTTGAGTTCTGCTTCTGTTTGTATCTGTCTGAAACAGAAAAGACAAAGCAAAGAGGAGGGGAAAACAGAATGGATTTTCCACATGCAACTTGCATGTACAGGAATACCTGAGACTAGAGTAACACTAGTTTATCTGCTTTCATGCTGTGGTTTCATCTGTAAAAACTGTGTTGGTGATTCAGTTACACTGGTTCAGACTTTTTGACAACCATCGCCCTCACCGTTGTTTTGCAATAACTTCTTGATATGTGGACATTCTAGAAATATAAAATTAATATGTACAACGAGGACAGGTTATGCCATGGGCCCACTGTACGTTATAACAAGTCCTTGAGCAGAAATGAGCTACATTTATTTTTGTATGTTATAAATTATATGCAGAATATATAGTGTGCACTTTAGCCCAGACTTAATGTACAGCATTCAGAGGAAGTTTTCTTAGGTAGTGTACATAGTATATTAAAATCTAAAAGATTATTATAATGAACTGCATCAAACGTTATATTAATAATAAAATAATAATAATACATTAGATTTATATAGAGCTTTTCTGGGAACTCAAAGATGCTGAACAGTGGAAACAATAAACAACAGAGGGAACAACAATAAACAACAATGGGAACAGTCGTATTTACAGTAACAAAAAACAGACAAGTGGTGAAGAAATGAAATGGTTCATGGGAAAGCCAGTTTAAACAGTATTGTATTTTATATTGTAAACTCAGCATTGTATGTTCACCAGTAAAAAGTCAGTTAAAAAGCCTGATGTTTCAGAGTTTATCTCTACTTACTGTCACAGACATATGGCTTGTCGTCATCCAGATCTGCCCTCCTGCGGCCTGAACCCCGACCCTGAGGAGACAATACCCCATTAACTTGGTGCAGGGGAATCTATACATTCAGTTAAATGTGATGCAAATAAGAAACAGAAAACTTTGGGTTTTGTTTTTCTTTTAAAGAAAACAGGTTGACAACGAGGATCTTAGTGGAATCTCAGCAACTGTGTAACTGAACTACATGACAACTGGAATTCGTCTGGTCTCTTACTCTTCCTTTGCCCCGATGTCTCCTCTTTGGAGTGTCCACCTCGTAGTCATCATCGTCGTTGAAAGCATCCTCTGCTGCGTCAGCCTCCAGAACCCTCTAAGACACAGGAAGAGAAAGAGAAAGAGAGAGAGAGAGAGAGAGAGAGAGAGAGAGAGAGAGAAGGGACAAGGGGGGGGAGCATTTCAATACTCAGCTCTGATTAAAGCCCATCTTACTGAAACAATCTTTAGCCACAACAACAGAGAGGAGAGAAAAAGCTATTTTTTTTACTTCTCCACATAATCTAGGTATTTTTGACACATAATCTTCTTCCTGTTCCTGTATAAATGTCTATTTGATGTGAAAATGCTTACAGATCATATTCTTTATTTAATTAATTTGTTTAGTAGCAGTAGGATGAATTTCTAAGTTATCTGTTTGCCTTGAGAGGAGGGATAAACCTGTTCATCCTGTTTGTGTTTTTTGTTAATATCCATGTTTCCACAGGTCTATTTGGTGGAATGTGTGATGTGGAGATATGACTGAACCAGATGGCAGCGCTCAGCGACGTTTTGGAGAGCACTACTGAATTTAAGTTTTTTGCATCATTATGTGGACTTAACTGATTATTATCACCATATCTAATGGTTAGAAAAGGGGAAATCAAAGTCGAAGCAGTCCACTTGTCCAAACTGCCTCTCAGTGAGACAGCAGTCAGCTAACGAGCTCTGCAGGTCAGCCGGAAAAACTTGGCAAGTTGCCTTGACAACCAGTTGGGGCGCAACACTTAACTCCCAGTGCCAAGGTCCTCAATCGTTTGAGTGATATCACTGAGCATTTACATTTTACACGTTTGGCTGACGAGCTTAACACACACGCACGCGGACACACTGATTGCGAACCAACCTGGATCTCCAGCAGGCTCTCCTCGTCGTTCTTAGCGTTGTTCCTCTTGTCTAGACCCTCGCCTCGCAGCAGAGCCTCCAGTGTGGTGCTCTGAGTGGGCAAGGTGTCCTTGGACATGAGGCCGCCGTCTGCACAAAGACAAAAAAAAAAAACAGGCAACGTGTTGAATGATGAAAACACCCGGTCAGTGTTCATACGATCACAGCTTGCCAGCACATGTCTATTGTTCACTTTAGGGAGAAGGGTTCCACAGGTATATAATCAGAACAGTGGAGGTAGTATATTGCTCATGATCCCAAAGCTGCAGTATGTCACAGTCCTCCGACATGTGTTGTTTTTCCTCCTGCATCGCCATCAACCACTGTAACCGTGACAAGAATGATCAGAGCTACAATCTCTAACCTGTGTGAGCAGCTTTCTATAAGCATATTTCCATTATGTCTCTTCACTTCCACTTACACTAGACCTAATAAAAGCATGTGGCAAATTGCTGGAGCATTTGTTTGTTATAGCAGCTGTCATTTTTTTTTTTTTTGCCTGCAACAGAATGTGTCATCACGACTATGTGCACAGCACTATATCCCTGAAAAAAAAAAACAACATATGTTGTCATTCTGAGAGAGAATGCATTGTCATTGGTGATAATGCTGCACTGTGCAGACATTAGGCTGACTTTGTCCACAGGAATCTCTGAGGTACGATGTAGTTAAGTGGCTTATCACTTTAACCTGAACGCATCATGCAGATATCTCCTCCTACAGTGAGCTGAAGATCTAAACAAACAGTGTAGGAGGCGAGCAGGTTGAGCAGACAAAGCAGAACAAACAAAAGCTTTGACAGTCAGTCGGATCCACACATCTTATTTACAAAATCTCTTCTCCACAGAGAGCTTCATGATCATCCAGTTGCTCTGTGGATGTTTGAAAAGAGGACACACTTCAAAGCCCCCCCTGACTCCAGCTTTCCATCAGCCCTTCATCTTGCCACTGCGCCCACTAGAAAGACTTTCAGAATATTGAACATGAAGTGCTGAAGCAACAGAGGACTGCATAGGTAAGAGGCAGATATAAGAGGTAGGCGTGAAATGGGCCCCCTCCACCATGTGGCGGCAGCCCCTCACCATTGTGTCTGCATAGGTTGACTTTCAACTCTCCGCGACGAGACAGACAACCCCCCCCACACACACACACACACACACACACACAGCCCCCCACCCTCAACCCATGGGAGCTGGGGGGCTAAAAATAGAGCCAGCAGCAGCCTGCAGCAGGGAGCTGATTCTGCATGCAGCCCCAGTCTCTAGCACACCATCAGTTAGACAGCCTGCTGAGGCAGTGAGACAGACTCTGGCTGCTGCCCTGTGCTGGCCACCTCTGGCCAGCTGCACAACGTGCTCCATATAAGAGACGCCAGGTTAAATCAGGGTATGTTTCCCCTCTGCTGGGCACTGGCAGACAGCACATACAATCCACTGTTGTTGGGGAAGGGAAGGGACGGCAGGGCGGTGGTGGGGTCTTAGTTAGCGCCAGCTCAGTGGAAAACAATAGGCTACAATGGGATGTGTTTGGGAAACAAAGGCTCGGTTCATATGCTATCTCTCCATCTTGCTTTCGCTTTCCAGGCTCTCTTGTTCTGCCTTACTTTCTCAACTTCCCAGCATGCAATGTCCTTCCACCGTGCAGTGCAGAAATGAAAGCAGCACGACAACATTTCTCACAAAAACACAATGAATTTCTCACAGCCTTTCAAGGAAACTAATACTAAAAATTAAAACATGCAACATAATATTTCTGTGTGAGACTCTCTAGTGACAGATAGCGTAACATCCCAGTGGGTATGCAAGCCTTGGGCACAGAATGGACCAGTTACTTGAGCTTAGGAACAGTGGCCACAAAACACACACAGACGGCACGGCAATTTATAAGGAGAGATGAAAGAGTTGCCAGACAGAAGGAGACAAAACCAATCAGCGAGGGAGGTGGTAAGTAGAAAATAAGATACAGAGAGAATATAAAAGAGAGGGTAAATATTTTGAGTGAGCTGTTTCAAGTGGCAGCCCGAGAAGGCCAAACTCCATTCAATAACATTTATTAAATACTGTCTGCAGTGGCCGAACTCTGTCTCGCTGCTCCCAGCAGTGGTAAATCTAATTACATGTTCTACTTCTCACAAAACAAGTTTACCAGCCGGGGTGAACACAGCCACATTTCATCCTCTGAAAAATGACTGGCAGCCTGTTCTGCTCAGTGTGCGGAGACAGAGTGATATGCTTTTAGCGAGATTATTCCAGATCATCACCAGTAATCACATGAGCTGAAGGAGGTGGGTGGGAGACAAGGGGGGTGGGGTGGAGGGATGGGGGGGGGGGGGGGGGGGGGGGGGTGACTGAGCGGGAGGAGATACTGAGAGCAGCAGGAAGCGACGGGCAGGTGGCTAAAGGAGAAGACGCTGCAGAGTCTTACCGAGCTGGAGACCGTAGATGCCCAGACGGGGATCCGTGGCATTGTGCAGCCGTCTTTTCTTTCTCCAGCAGCGGGCGGGGTATGTGTACATCTGCCCAGGTGAAACCCCTGTACAATAACAGCAAACGCACATGCCAAAAACACATGTTGATGAATGATTGTTTAAGTCATTCAAGAAGCAAAAATGATCAACATTTACATCCAAAACATGAGGATTTACTGCTCTTTTAAAGTTTCAGTTAATTAGTGGAAGTGAACAAAATGGATGTATTCACATAATTGGTTTTATCTGACCAGCAGTCCAAAAGCCAGAGATATGCCTTATACAAAGATTGATTGGAGGGAAGCAGAAAACGCCCACATTTTGACAAAACAAAACAACTTAAATGATCAACTGATTATCACTTTTATTGACAACTATTTTTCTGTGGATCACCCGCCAACCTCAGCCCTACTTTAGATCATCTAAATATCCTCTGGGATTGGACTGTTAGCTAAAAAAAACAAAAAAAACATAAGGAGACACATGGTGTCATCTCAGGTTGTGGTACAATTACAAGGAGCATTTTCACCATTTGCTGTCCTTACATTAACTAATCAATTGCTTGATTCAGAAAAACAGATTAAACAATAATGAAAATTAATAAAAACATTTGTTTACATCTTTAGATACTGTAGTTGCAGACACCAAAAACACTCTCAACTCTCACTTAGCAATTCCTGTACTTGTGTGTGTATGCGTGTTTACCCACCGGGGCTACGGTGGTGCCGCTCCATCCAGATGTAGCAGTTGTTCTGGGCCACGCCCGTTTGAGAGTCCAGGAATGGCAGGCGGACACTGCGTTCAGCACACAGGCGGGCATTGTAGCTGCGGCACTGCTCAATGGCCTCCTTATAGAATTGGTCGCCCAACCTGCGGAGAGGGGGAGGTACGGTTGGGGGCACAGGTCAGTGACGCTGAGTGATGTGGCCGACACCTGTTCGGTCACTGGTGTGGCGGCTGGTTTGAAGAGCTAACGACAAATGTGACTATTCGCAGAATCTGTGATATGCAGATTAGCCTTTTTTATCATGTCTGAATGCTGTGATAATGGCCTGTTACTTTACTGGCTACAGACCATTAAATCAATTAACTGAGGCAGCTGCAAGATGATGGAAAGCAGATCAATACAAGACAAGGAAATAAGTTGTAGTTGCAATTCTGCAAAGCAACACTGGAAATGATCCTCTATCCTAATAGTGCTGTTAGCGTCTGCTTAAAAATTGAATCATGGCCATGTTCAACGTAAGTATCAGACTGATAGCTAAGCCTCACTATCATCTTTCTAGGTTGCCTTTGGGGAAAACTTGTAGAAATAAAAAACAAAACAAAGCAATGCAACTCAGCTACAGCAGTGCAACAACTCTCCTGCTCTCACTCCTGAGGTTAAACATATTATTACCTCTGTGGGCTCTTTGTCTGATCTGATTCTAGATAGGCTGTAAGCTATGCTGGTGTTGACTGAGTTTAGATTATCACAACAGCACTGAATCTGAGGTCTGATACGGAGTCAATCCTCTGACCAGCGAGCAGCTAAGACTCTCGCACTTTAGTTCCACTTTTCTTGGTGCCACTGAGATTTTGGCAGTCCCTCAGGGTTTCAGAGTTAATATTCAGAGTGAAATGGGGGAGGATATTTCACATTCAAGCCCTCAATCGCTGCCACACGCCTGGTATGGTAATTAGCCTACTTAATTAATCTCAGCAGAGTGCCTAGCACAAGGGCAGGTTCTAATTTGACTGTATCAAAGATGGGGGTAAATGCTGCAACTCTGAAATCATGGCAAGGTACTTTGTATGTGATTTTCACAGTGTGCTGTTATATCACAGGGCCAACAGGGCAAATAATACTGTAGAGATTGGTTCTTCTAGAGTATGTACATCTCCACATAAGCATAATGAAGTTCCTCCACATGTTCTCAATTACAACATTAGGAAGACGGCCATTTTGAAGTGAAACTAATGAGCTGCGGGCTGCGAGTCGAGCCTTGAATCGTAAACTAGAGGTGGAGGAGGTGGGAGGCTGATTTGTCAGCGTCTTCCAGATCCTGCTCTCCCTCCTTCTCTCTCTCTCTCCCTGTCGTAACCCCTATCCCTCCATGAGACGACATCCAGCAGATGAACAGCCGTGTTAGGAATGCTGTCCCGCACAAAGCCCACGGCTCTGCGGTTCAGACAAAGCCACAGTGTGTGAGGCTTCTGGGAAAGGGAGGCTTCGTGTCAGTGTGACTGAGAAGAGCAAACAGTCACAGGTACAGAGCAAGTGCAAAGAGGGGTGGAGAGGTATCTGAAAGAGAAAGACGAGGAAGAGAGAAAAATAAAAACAACAACGACGGGGGTGGGGTGAGGGGTTAAAAGCAAAAGCTAAAAGGTTAAAAGCTAACAAGCCGATCATGACTAATAACTTGGGAACTTTGTTTTTCCTTCAGCGAGTTATGATCATACCAAGACAGTGGCTTTATTGTAGTTAATAATCATATCACAACTTGTCTCTGCCTAGTAAAGATGTCACACAGTGTTACGAAGCCAAGAAAAACAGTTCCTCAGATGTGCCAGAACTTTCTCAGGCTTTAAGATGCAGGAATTTTTACAAGAGGGATCACACAGGGGTATACTCGAAGCAGATTGGCTAGATTTCACACCTTCACCAGTAGCTGGACCAAAGATTTCCTTTAAAAATGGCTGATAAAACATAACAACACACAGCTGTGTAATAAAACTTATATATATATTGTGTTCCTCAGGTCTTATACCATATCTGGAAGAGTCTATCGTTTCCAACAGCGAATCCCCCGTCAAACTGACCTGTTTGCCTCACTGTCGTTCCATGATATCAACACACAGTTCTGATGGGACGCACTGTGACATATCAGTTTACTAAAAAGCAGCCCAGCTGACCAACTGTAACAGCCCCCTGAATCCCGGCACGAGTGCAAGCTCACCGTGGAGTGCCAAGAAACTCCTGAGATTGCTCGAGTCGAACAGACTGAGACAGGATGCTCATCAGTCTCAAGTGAAATGTGCAGGGGTGGGGGAGTTGGGGGGCAAGTGGTGAAAGTCTTTATGTGGGTGCTGGCTGTCTGTGCGGCAACACGCTCTCCATCAGAGCACCTGCTGCACGGGGCGGCGCTCGCTTAGGTGAGAGATCTTTCTGACACTTTTAATGAGTGACAAGACCCACACATCCAACAACACAGGAGGGGAGAGGGAGTCATACCTCTGCCTCTCTCTCTCGCTCTCTCTGACACACACACACACACACACACACACACACACACACACACACTCTGCTCTTCTTTGATTTGAGGTGTGAGTTTTTATTTTCCACTGACCTTTGAAATCGAAGTGGTTTGAGAGCAACTTGAGTCTTAGTTTCATACTTTTGGCCACTATTTCTATCAAGCACAACAACTTTGTATTCACCAAATTAATCACTGAGATTTGGGAACCCAGCAACACCACTAAAAAGGAGTCAGACGGAACCAAAAGCACACACAAAAAGGAGTCTGGCAGTCATTTAAACTATTTGAATGAGAACACAAAGTCAAATGGTAAATTTATCACTCACACTCTCTGTTGTAAACATCCATCACGGTTTACAGACCAACTTCCTGGTTCAATTATGACCTACCGTACTTGCATTAGTTGTGTGCACACAGTTTTCCTGTACATTAAAGGCCTATTACCAACACTTCGACAACATTCACTTTCAGTTTCACCTACAAACAGAGCAGTTTAGATCAGTGGTGAGCTGTCATAACCAATAGCATATGTATAAAGTCCACAAGAAGTAAAACAGTCTAGTCAGAAGATTTGAGGAAAGATGAGGAAAAATCAACAATCAGTAGATAGTTGTGAGTCCTCATGCCGAGACTCCAGAAATTCAGCTTGTGTGCCCTCAGTTTGTTTATAACCTGTCTGACTGCTTGTTTCTAACACAGCTGGATTTCGTAGCGATGTCGCCATGTCCTGATTCTTGGTAATTATGTTAGCGAATCCAAATCTATCGCAAGTGATAGAAATAAGAGCCAAAACAAAGATCATGGGGACTGCAAGTGAACTAGAAACACCAATTTCACGAGTTTCAGGACTTAAAAAAGGTGCCTCAGAGGTATGTGCTTCACATCCTCAATATCTTCCAGCTGAGTAGAGAAGGTTGGTTTGTGCATGAGGGCGAGGAACAAAAGCAAATCTTGTGGCCAGTGGGGCCTCCGCTATCAGCATGTTCCTGTCAACGGTTCGCCGTGTCACATGGCTATGTCCGTAATGTGAGCATGTGTCAACACTTGTTTTGCATATCTAATGACAAACTTTAGTTTGCAGGAGAGCAGCTCACAGGGGCGAAGTGATCTGTAGCCATGAAAAAAACTCCTGTGTTTACTTCAATACAGACTGACACTCAAGAGAAGAGGAAAAGAAGAAGAGAAGGAAAGAGCATAAAGAGCATAAAGTGATGATCTAGAAACATAGCTTCAGTCTCTTCAGTTCAGTTCAGGAGGTTTCTCAAATTTGCAGGTGCACTGCTGCTTCACAGGAAGTTATAGCTACCACATAACAAGAGAGGGGGAGGAGGAGGAGGAGGAGGAAGAGGAGGAGGAGGAAGAGGAGGGCGTACAGAGTGACTGCATCCTGACAACAACCTCTGATTACACCAATCAGAACAACACAGTCTGGGTGAGGGCAGGAGTAAAACCAGACCACACACCTCCACAGTGAAATGCCAATAAACAGCAGGCCTGACTCACTCAGAGTCTACTCAGCACCAACGATAAGGTAGCAGATGAATGGGGGAAGGACCACAGGCCGGTGCGGCTGGAAGATGTGTCCGACCCATAGAAAACTCCAGCTGTGGCTAAAATTTTAATGAGCCGCTTTATGAGCTTCTTTATTAATTAAATATTCCAGACTCATTTTAATCAGCAAATTCTGGAGATTACTGTCCTCCCCTGCTTCAGCGAGGGACGGACCTCACACTGACATGCACGGGCTTGCACGCTGCAGCTTCATCTGCCACCACATCGCCACAACAAAGTCAGACCAGCGTTTCATTTCCCTACAGTGAATCATCTTAATACAAAAAAAAAAAAAGAAAAAGAGAAAGAAAGAAAAAAGGTCAAACTGGTCCACGGGAGCGACATCCAATTAGTGTCAAGTGTGACTAATTATAATCTGACAAACTTGTGAAATGAAGTCAGAAACCCGAGACAGAGGCTAATTATAGCAGATTGAAACACTTCATTAAGCACAGCTTATAGCAAGGAGACATTCAACATCAGAATGCTAAAATGTCTCTGAGATTAAAACAGCAGCTTGACAGCAGACGCACACTGAAGCTTGTTGGGACACAAAAGAGCGAAACAGTCCAACAAGGTAATAATGAAATGTACTTCCCAATCATAATAGAAAGTGTGTGATACATGACGAGAGAACGGAAGGAGCCACACGGTATTATTTATTTAACATTTACATCGAACACTTTCACATCAGCTGCTTCACTGAGCTGTTCAGGTGCCAGCACAGGGAGGCTGTGATTGTACAGGGCAATTCCCTGGTGGGTAAAACTGTGAAGGAGGGCACTGCATGAAAAGTGCAAGCACGCTCAGTCGAATTGTGTATAAATACAGATTCAGGAGAAGCTCTGAATTTAGCTAGCAGTGTTTTTTATTTTCCTGAGCATCATGCAATGAGTGTGCAGGTGAGGGTTTGCCTTGCCAAAGGCCACTCTGATGGGATGCACAGCTCCTGCAACTGTTCAGTCATCTGTAGCCACTCAGAATATCACTGAGAGCAAGTTGAAGGGCCTGCATTTTATTTGTTAAATTATTAATAGATAACTAGTCTGGCTAGTACTCGCCCTAACTAGAAAAGTGAAAACTAACCCTTAACAGAAAATGGAAAAAAAAAAAAATAATAACTGCACAGTCAGGTATTGGGTAACATCCTTCTGCATCCTTTCCTGGGTGCTCTAACAATGCCAGTGGGTGATGTGCAAGGTGTTGTGTGGTCCACTCCTTGTTCTACAGTCCACGGAGGTGCCAGGGTACCTCTATGGAGGAGCAGATGGTTCTCCTGCTTGTGCCCAACACTTCCTCTCTGTCGGAGCATCTCTCTGACAGATGGGCCCAGGATCCTGGACCAAGCTAATCTCCAGCACTCCTCCACTTAAAGGCACAGTGGAGTGCCTGCTCTACCTTCCACAGTCCCAAAGAGCCATGATGATCATTATAACCCATCAATACAGGCTGACTGCTGCTGACACGTCCAACGGAACGTGCGCATCTAAAGGCACGCTATGTTATGAACCGGTTTTAATATGAAATGACATGAAAGCAGGAGGCTAATTGTGCCCAACTTACAGTAACATGTCTACCAGTGGAATTGGTGAAACAATACAGAAGAACAAAGGAGAACATGGAGAAAAAGGTGGAGCTTTTCTTTGAAGTTGAGGGACAGAAATGACATGATATTGCACAGGCTATCTGAGCACAGAGTGACAGTCTGTTTCCAACGGCGGACTCAAATTGCTGTCACTTTTGTCGATTCCGCCAGCAAGCATGCAAATACAAAATGCCTCCTCCCTTGCTTTACCGGGTCCTGACCACGTCTGCGCTCGGAGGAGCCAAAGTTGACATGTCGACAATTCACACCAACTATAAACGACTTTCGGAATGTCAGATGATATTCCGCCGCTGTGCCCAACCGAGCACGAAGAAAATCGGCTTTTAATTATTCGGTGCGGCGCAAAGGCACGTTGTCGACAGTTTTCAAATAAATTTATAGCCCAGGAAAGACGACACACTCCTGTGTTGAATGCAAACCCGTATGGAGGAAAAGCTCCTCTAGTGCAGTCAAAATGTCAGGCAGCCTTACGCACATGTTTAAGACTAAATGTTTAAAATCTTGTGGAATAAAAGAACTATACGAGGCTACTTTGCCATGCAAGAAGTACACAAAATAGATTTGGACAGCTTAATCTGCCATATGCACACGGCTGGAGATGACATGCACGAACAGCCAGTTTCAATGTACGAGTTGGCAACAAAGTAATTATTCACAATTTCCTCAATGTCTAAATTACTTACGCTTTTAGTGGATTCTGAATGACAGCCGCCATTTTGCTACAATGTAACGCAATATCGGCGTCTTGCAGTTCTGAGGGAAACCTACGGGAATTGACCAATCAGAGCCCGGGGTGAATTCGTGGACCAATACATCTGCAGCACAGGCGGACGGGGCGTGGTTTTATTGGGTAAACTGTCAAAATTATTTTAAAGGGTTTTCCCTTGTATTTAAATTGTACACAACCGAATTACAGCACTTTTAAAGAGACCCTTACTGTGGCTTGGATACATATAAAGAGCAATTCCCTCTTTGGGGAGCCAATGCAGTGCGAGTGGCACAGAATTATCAACATGGAAGCTTGTGTTTAATTATTTATTAAAATAATTATAAATCATTTATCAACTTCATCAATAAGCACCAGGCAAATAATTTTCCCTCACTTTATATGAAGCTGAATTGTTGGAGAGGAGTAGAAGCAAGGCTCATAATACACAGGCGTGCACACGATCTATTCCTCCCACATACAGTACAGTGAGTGGTATGACACTGGGAGATTTAAAACACACAAATTCACACACTAAAGACATGGAGGCAATTCCAGATTACGTTCTGACAGACGGAAGCTGATACAACTTTAATCGTATGCAAATCTTCCACCAATTTTTGCAAGTATCCACACATCACTGTTTCCAACAGTTTAAAATGCATCAATCATTCCTGCTTGATTTGTAGTGTGTAGGTGAGGAGAGCTCGTAGTAGAACCCTACCTAATTAAAAAAAAAAATAACCAACTGGAAACCACAAATGATATCTGAAGCAACAGAGTACACAAATTTGTATGGGAATGAAGTCCAGCACAAGTGATCTGACGTGATGTATTTCCTATTCTGTCCTGTGCAATATTAGCACCTCAGAGGAGGGTGTGTGTGATGCAACATTCAGACAGATAAATCTATTTTGAGACAAGGCAGACACAACATCAGACATCAGAACCAAAAAGTTCCACTTAAGGAGCAAAGGGAGAATTAACTTTATCTACAATGCTTACAATCGACAAAGACCCCTTTTTTCAACATTAAAATACAAGCATAACATGTTAAAGGCATCACCTTGTGCTTTGTATGATATCCACATGTAACAGTCTCATTACTCAATAACACAAAAGTAGTAATGATGCAAGACAAGTTAAAGCTCTCAGTCACTAAATATGGTTCAGTATTTCATCACTGCCACATTTGAGCATCTGTTTTACTGTTGTAATGCTGAAAGACAAAAAAAGAAAAACAATGGGGAGAAGGTGTGGTTCAAATACGGTCACTACAAAGTATATAAATATCCATACAGTAACTAATGTCAAACAAAAAAACAGAAAAAAAATTATACAATATCTTTCAATAACGGATGTAAAATAATGGAAATACTAGCTGCGATGAGCTGAACAAGGAGTCCTTATACTGTCAGACTGTCTATGGACACCTGGAGGCTTGAGTGTCATATGTAAAACTGGTTCGAAGACAAATTTGGATATTATTCAGTTTTGCAAAACAAGCAAGCAAACATCAACTATAAATATAAAAAAAAAAATTAAATCAAGGTGTCAAGAAAACAAATTGAACATTGAACATGAAATACCTACATTTCATAACACGTATACGGTAAAATGCCGCTCAGTAAAATAAATCGTGAGGTTTATTCAGAGACTCTGAACAAGTAAAAGGCCATGGATCTCTCAGACTGTCATGCAAGCCAGAGTGCTCATAAGTATTTTTTTTTCTTCAATACATAAATAATTTTCAACATTTCAAATGTACACTCCTCTAACATAATTCTATGTCTTCATACAACCACAAATTACATGATAAAATATAAACATCATACCAGCACAGACACAGTGACCTGAATGATTTTTGGCACACCAGATATCCACACTCTAGACCTTAGATTTCAGCTCAGTTTGGGACAGACTACTTGATCATCTGGATATCTGGGTTTTGGCCATGGTAAGCAACAGCCTATAACAGCTGAAAAAAGGCTTAGTGCAAAAACTAAAATGTTGCAATACAGCATGCAGTGGAGCCTGCAGATACACCTGCACGGATATAAAATATCTCCTTGCCATTATACGTACTACATTAGAGAAACAATGCTCGATAATAAGAATTGCTGGAAACTAATCACACCAACCCCATGGGGTGTTCAACTATCTAATATTCTTTAAATGATACTTTTTTTTAATATATTTTCTGATAGTACAAAAATAGCTGAACAGCCTTATTTAACGTAAAATTAGGGATTTGTGTCAAGAAGAATCAAAATATTCACTCTGTGAATAATCAGAGTGGAAATGCGGGTTTCGCACTCGGTCAAGTAACTTACATGTTCTAGCTGTTCTACAAAGGCCACAGGAACTCTGAAATCCCAAATCTGCTAAATGTCCTATTTATATGCCTAAAAACTTCCTTGCCACAGATACAAGACAGAACCATTGGAGTAACAGAGGTAAAGCAGTGACAGACTGCGAGCTGAGTGAGTGAGTGGTTCTCTCTGGTGCTCTGAGGAAGGAAGGCCGACCCTGTTAAAGTTCTCCAGGTTTCTGGTTGCAGCTGGTGCACACGCGCACGGGGTGGTCCCAGCCCCGGGACGGAACCGGCCGACGCTCTGGGGAGCAGTCGTCACACACTCCTTGGCCACAGGCGCGGCAGTGATGCTTGGACAGTTTGGCAGTGAACTCGCGCTGGCAGTTGTGGCAGGACAGGATGTTTTGATCAGGCACCCAGTAGGCAGGACGGGCCGCGTCTTTCACTAGGCCTATAGGGAATATATAGCATAAATACGTTCATACACAAACACTTTCTGGTCATAGTGTAAGGTAACAGTTTGTCTTTTACATTTAAGGCACACGGTAGTCAATTTAAATTTTATAGCGTGGACATTAAAAAAAAAATGTTATTAGCTTTCTTGTCCAGAAGATCAATACAACAGTCGTTGAGTTTAGTTTAGCATAACGACTGGAAACAGGGGGAAACAGCTAGCGTGGCGCTGTCCAAAGGTAATATATCCTGCCTACTAGAACTCTAAAGCTCACTACTTAGCATGTCATATTTTATTTGTTTAAATTTAATTTCTGGAGTCTCCGCTCATTGCCTGGCGACTACACAAACCCCTAGCTTGTATTTCTCAAGATACCAAACTGTTCCTTTAATTTAGAGGCACATACACTCTGAGAGCCACTTCCATTCCACTTGGTTTTATGCTGCAGTACCTCCATGTATTTGCATTTGCTTTCTGTATTTAAAATACCTGATGCGCATCACTAACTTCTGCTTCTACTGTTGATATTAAAACACTTTCAATTCTCAGTTACCATTACTTTATTTTAGCATTTTCTGTGCTGCCTAGCTATACTACTGTCTGAAGTAAAATGTCCTTATCTGTCTTGTTACCATGTAAACACAAAAAGAAGATTTCGATTTGGAAATAAGAAGGCTAATTGTGTTGTGATTGGAGCAGACTTTGCTCCGGGGTATTTTTGGGATGGTGTTCTCAGCAGGATATCAGGTTATCAAAAACATACTCATCTATGCCCTTTACTGGTAAATATAGATCTACAGTAGGCTTATGTTGCAGCATAATATACATTAATAATGATAAACAAACTGTTTGAAGTTTGCTAAAGACATGCATGAGACAACAACCCGAAGGTAAAATAGAGTCTATGATTTATGGTGTGTATTTGAGTGAGTACAACATTTAATCTTGTTAACATTTTACAAACTGTCCCCACTCCGCAAAAGCCCATCTCCTCAGTGTGATCCACATTTTGGATTATCTTGACAGAAACATGTCATATCAGCTGTTACAAAAATATTCTTCTCATAAACACAGAACAAAAATGCCTTCTAGATGTTAGTGCAGAGAGTATGGGAGTGACTGATCCCGAGTACGTAACAGGCACTGAGAGATATTTACAGATGTGTGTCATGTGAGCAACTTCTAAATATCAATAACATTGATGTTTGGAAGTTTGCGGCAGGAAGCCTCAAAAAACGAAGTGAACAGAGTTACTGGCACATTTTGTAGCCTTTAAACATTTAGCTGGCAAGAATAACAAATTAAAGGCATGTGAACATCTGCTTAATGAAACAGACAAAACTTTAATTCAATGTCAGTCATCTGAGGCTATTTTTCCTACATATTAGTCATTTAGTCATTTGATATATCAGCTGTTTCCTTGATCCTGGACATGTGCATGACTTACAGTGAGTTAAAAGAGAGCTGTGAGAGTTTTGGTAACAGTACAGGTTCTATAACAATTAGGCCATTAGGGTATCCCATATTCCTTATAAGGACAGCGTTGTTGGCCAGACTCCTACATAATATCTTTGAGAGTTCAAACTAGAAACAAGAGATCACTGCTTTTCTTTCTTGCTGTAGATAAGTATGATACACCTCTGCCACCAGAGGGCGTTGTATCCATACACTCATATTTACTCTTTTGTTATTTGTTACGTAACAATCTTTGGGTTTTGTTTTGTGCAACACTCACCAAGTGGGATGTCAATAGCAGTCACCACAACCCCTATGGTGTTGGTGACTGCCTCCCCAACCTTCCTGGCCAGGTTTCCACCTTCTTCCTCCTCGAGCTCTGCTTCAAGCAGCTCTGCTAAAAGAAAACATCTTTGCTAAAGTCACAGCGCACGCAACATCAGCGGCTGCATAACACGCAGATGATGAAAAACAGGGGACATCTGACACTATTGAGGGGAGCGTGTACCTGCATATGAAGATCTCTGTTCGAAGCAGACGTCACAGACTCTGACAGGGGCAAGACCCCAGCCTCTCTCAGGGACGGGTGCAGCTTTGGAAGAGCAGCCATCGCAGAAACCCTCCCCACAGGCACGGCAGTGATGCTTGGTGTCGTTGTCCTGGAAGACTGTGTGACACTTATGGCACACCTTGTACAAGAGGGAAAAAAAAAAGAAATAATAACAGAAGCTGTTATTGACCAAGAGCTAGAGGGAAGAGGACGCAATCTGAGTCTCTCCAAGTTTTATCTTGTGACCTGCAGCAAACACAGACTGTGTAATAGGCGCAGGACACCACAGACAGTAAACATCCCTCTGGACGCTAAAGTGTTGACTTGGCTGTTGGTGGCGGGTGGCAGAGGGTGGGGCTGTGTGTCACTCACTAAGATGAGGGAGTTGGGTTTCCAGTAGGCTGGGGCGATCTGATCTGTCAGCCAAGAGGTGACGGCCTTGGCAGGTTTGACACTGAGCTCTGACACAGACTGGGCCACTAGGTTGACTCCATCCAGAAGACGCTGTGCTGCATTGCTATTGTCCTTTAAAAAGCCATCTGACTGCAAATAGAAAACAGATTTTTTGCTACATCAGTAGATAAATGGTTACTCATACGCATAATTCTAGGCCTGTAGGATTCTGGATAATCAAGGAAAAGAAGTCTGTGTTGGTTAAATAAAATTAAATTGCTCGTTCCTCTTACCCCTGGCCATACATGCTGGATCTCAGTGCGGACAACTGTATCCACAGGGTCCTGGTTTCCATACCAGTACTGACGGCTCCGATAGATCACTCCACATTTGGGACATTCAATAACATACCTGAACATACACACACAAATCTGTCTGTCAACTGAGTCTGTGAAAATATAAATGTTTACACGTGTATTTTCAGTGTTATTTGGGGACATGTAGGATAACGTGAATACAAATATTAGATTTTAGGTCAGAGTGTGGAACACCAGTGCTAAAATTAGGCTCTGTAAAGGTAACATAAGCCTAACTCAACCCTAGTTACATATGACCCTGAAGGTCACTCTCCTAATACTCACCCAGACCAAGCGTATTTGGCAAGGCCCAGCCATGGAGAGTCTGAGGAAGCTGAGGTCTTAGGGACAACTATCACTTCCCTTCCTCCTTCATAGCAAGCCTGAGGTGATCACACAATGATTTTAACATTAGACTCATCAGTTATGGAACAAGAAAATTACAGTCAATAATATATAGAGAAAGTTCAGGTCTGTCTTAGTGACACAGGTGAGATACTGTTCTTACCTTACAGGTGTAAATACGATTATCATACTGAGCAGAATAACGACAGCGGTGCTTCGCCTCATGGCACACTCCCTCTCCTAAGTGGTTCATGCTGTTCTTGCAGCCAGACCTAGGTTGAAGGTAATAAGTCAGAATGTAAAACCACTTAAAAACAGCAAGAGAATGAAGGTTAGATAATAATGGTTAAAAAAAATTTTTTTTAAAAAAAGGCTAGAAGTACTGACCCACAACTGAGGCACAGGCTGGAGCAGGTGAAGTACTCATCAGGAAAGAAGCAGCTGTGGGCGACCAGCTCGCCTGCAATTTCCCCATTGAAGCGCTCACTCAGTGCCTGCAGGAGAGAACCAGAGGATTATAACATAAAACTTACAAAAATAAAGTTCTGTTTTTGATTTGCCACAAGAAGAAACCAGTCTGAATGCTGCTACTTTATGCAGTCCTACCTGTAGGGCTTTGAAGATGACTACAGGAGTGCGTGGGGAACGGGTGGCGTTGTTATCCAGGAGCTGCTCCAGTTTATTCTGCAGGCCACGGAAGTCAGTAGGTGGGGTGAGAGTCTGGGTGCCCCAGTACTGGACAGAACTGAAGGCCTCTGGAAAACGGGAAAGCTTCCTGAAGCGCTCCAAGAGCAGCCGATCTACTGACTCAGATGACTTATCTAAAACAAGACAAAGACGGAGAATGTTTTAACAATACACTGCAGGTAATCTGTTAGCATAGGCTTATCAGAACATCCGATTCAACACATTTGTCAAATTATTGTGCTTCACTGTACCAATTTTAATATGCGGAAGAAAAATACTGCGTTCCTGAAACATCAGAGTTGAGAAGCCATGAGTCAAAAAAAATGCATAATGATGAGCAAACACATGTAGCTCCTTGTATTTGTTGTGTTTAAGGCTCATACCAGTCTTCCTACATGTTTAAGCACATTTACTACAAATCATGTGAACTTTATACACCAAGTCCTACCATATTTTGAATGCATTTTTCTCAGAAGCGTTGAGTAGTTCACACACATGCCTTTTTTAATCTGTGTTGCTTCATTTTAAGCACAGAGTTCCTAAAATAACTTGCATGTACAGCGTTCAGTGATAATGTGAATCTGACAACAGTACAAACAGGCATGATGCTCACCATGCATGCCTCTGCAAGCAGATTATCTTATCACTGCAAAATGAATAGAAACCAGTGGCTGCATGGTACAAAAAACGTCTTTAAACTGTACTGAACTGGATCCATTGGCTGACAGTAATGTAAAGTATGAGTTGTAGCAACTGGACTAAAACATGCAAAAAACTGGTATTGTTGCACAAGTGTGTAATTACAGTTTTACTATGTGTCATTTTTGACTGCTGACACAGTTTTCTGTTTGGTTCAAGAGGTAGTGTTTACACATTTCTGAAAACGTTGGAATGCCGGCTGCCTCCTCCCGTGATGAGGAAGAAAGAAAGAAAAACACTACAGGCTAATATTTGCTAAACCTGTAATTATCTGCTGTGTTTAACCATCAGTTTACTTTAAAGGCAGCACCTCGCATCCTTTATGATGATGCAAATCTACATTCGTGGTGATTCAGTCACAATGTGCCGGTCTAAGTGTAATTTTTAAGTAAAATTCTATTTAAAGCTTTGACTTGTCTAATAAATGAGTAGCTGATTAGGTAATTATATTCCACCCATTTCTAGCAGGAGTAATAGAAGTGTTGGGATGTTGTACCTGAGCCAAGCAACTTAGTGTGAACTGTTTCATGGAAGATGACCACCGCAGGGCCCAGGGTGGACAGTGGGACGTCCAGGCCGCAGCGGGCCGTCGTGGCTTTCAGTTCCTTGGTGAAATGCTTCAAGTAGGCATCCGAGGCGTCCCCGAGAAACTTGAAGAGGTCATCGTGCAGACGGTCAGCGTGGGTGCGGTAAATGATGAGGTCTGAGATGGCGAGCACCTTGAGCAAGAGACGGGTTCTCTGGCCCTGTTTGGAACTGTTCCCAAGCAGCCCCTCTGTATCAATGACCACTACTTTGTGGATGGGATCAAATGCCGCCCACACACCCACCGTACACGACTCTTGTGTGGGAGAGGTCTTGAATACTTCTCTCCCCATGAAGAATGTGTGGTTCAGGGTGTGAGATTTGCCCTCTCCTGTGTTACCGAAGATGGACACCACCTTCAGCAGCTGGCCGGGGTCACAGCCCAGGCTCTTTATAAACAAATCCTCATCTTTTATCTTTGGAAGAGAGAGTTTACAAGTGAAAATGAGTTACTTAAACTGCAAAACAAGAGTTTATACAAAAAGATGAGACATTTTGGTACTCTGATCCTATTCAACAACAAGTGTCACTTTTGCACAACTCACCTGCATTTCCTCATTCTCATCAACCAAGAGAAAACTGAAAACCTTCTCCAGGAGTTTTGCTCTCTGAGATTTGATCTCATCGGCTCTTTGAACAGGGGGCTGAACAGATGTTTGGACAGAGTTGACCTCTGCAGGTTTAGGTGGTGGAGGATAAGATGTGAGCTGGTGTTTCTTCTTGTTGCCTCCACTGTGGGTGCGTTTCTGACAGTCTTGGCACAAGTTAACTTTGCAGTTCTGGCAGCGGACCACAGACCTATGGCGTTTGCCATTGTCTCCATTACCTCCTTTACAGTTGTCACAGTAAGGGACATGCCCAGGACCTATTTGAACCCGCTCATGGTTCTTCAGTCTCTCCTGACTGTGGAGCTCAATCTCACAACGAACACACTGCAGGCTTTTGCATTCATCACACTCAAAGGCAGCCTCCTCAGAGCCGCCACAGGCATAATTTTCTTGACATATTAGACTAGTATTAACTCCCTTTTCTGAAGATGAGCCATGCCCACTCATCGTTTCCTACAAGGTAAACTTGAATACAGAGCAATGCTTATTGGAACAGCTCTGACAACAGCACCAACTATTTCCAATAGCAGTTAACAACAAATGCACAACCTATGGTAATACTGGTAAACTGAAATGACTACTGACTAAATAAACTTAAAACAGCTGCATGTTAACACGCAGGGTGATCTACTAACTGTAACAAGACGGTCTCAACAATAATATGTACAATTCAAAAAGTTAGTTTTCGCATTCATGAATCTGAAACACTTTCAACAGTTTCAATAATGTCATTTAGTGCAGCTAACAGTGAGCTAATGAAATATGAACAGCCGTCTCCTTGAGTTACAACTGCTATCTTTTTTAACCACTAACAGTTAGCTTGTTCGTGCATTAAGGTTAGCAATTAGGTGCAGCATTACATAAAAATGTAATCTAGTGTTAGTGATTAAAACTATAAAATAATACAGAAACCTGTACAGATAGCTTGTACCGACCAGGACAATGAACTCTCCCTGAAGAGATGAATGTGCAAATGTTGTTGCTAACAACAGGCTAGCTAGCAAACTGACCCTCAACAGCTCAGCCAGCAAACTCGGTGAACAATTTGGCAACCAAACAGGAATACTTAGCTTTCAGCTAGCTAGTTTCCACGGACAGTTTCAACTGTTTCCAAAGAAAAGCTGTAATTAGAAAGCAAGCAAGCCCTAACAGTCCATAGCCGTCCAAACAAGCAGCTAGCCTCCGGTCTGTCAACTGAGCTGCAACAACATATCAACAAAAACAACAGCCAGTCGATGTCAAAAGCTCGGATGTCCGCAGACTCTTTTGCTTTAAAACGGGAGGTGAATCCGAGCGATTCGGCTTTTAAAAAGTCTTTTAAAAGTGTTACTGTATTTGAATCCCTCCGAGCAGTGTCATTGTTTTGTTCTTCAGCCCCCTCCCTAGCAGATTTCTTCTCTAGCTACGTTATTTTGTTGCCAGGTCAGATCAGCTGATCAGATTATTTTCAGTCACAGGGTCAGAGGAGGGTAAACGTACCGTTGCATGACGGGAAACGTAGTTCTGTAAGGCAGACCGTCCTGTTTGTGTTCTGTGCAGCTGCCAACATGTTTTCAAAAACATGCATCTTTTAGATCTTATGTTAATCTACTATGATATGATATGATATGATATGATATGATATGATATGATATGATATGATATGATATGATATGATATGATATTTAACTTAACAACCTTAGCCGTTGCATAGATAGAACACAGGAAATACAGAAAATGAACAAAATCTAATAGTTCTCATGGTGTGAGTTGGTGTTGTACAAAACTCTAAGTGCCAAAATAAATTTGTTTGAACTGCAGCACAGTTTCTTTAGAAATCACAACCACCTTGGGCAAACTTTTACTGCTGCAATTAAAAATAAATCTTCAGTCATCACTGTACTTAAGAAAATTCCTTGTGGGTTGGTGTTTTAAAAGTAATTGTTGGAAACATGACTCAAGATAAGCTTTCAATCAGAGGATGGATTTAAATAGCTTTTGTCTTGTAAACTAGCACTTCAAAGGATCAGCAGGTGACCATTTGTCCCAAATGGCGCATTGTGTTTTCCCTCCGTTTCCTCACTGACAGTCTCTTCTACTGCAGGATCTACAGAATGAAGGTTTTAGATGCGTTGATTAAAACACAGAAAGAAAACACAGTAACAGGCAATGAAATACGTGTTACACTGTAGTGCATTTACTAAAAAACTTTAACTCACAAACACAAATATGAACAAAAGCAACAAACACAACATGAACACTCAAGGGAAAAAGAGCAGAATATGTAACTGTCTTAAAATACTCATTACAACATTTATTACAGGACTTTAAACCAAGACATCAATACAGGTTTTAAGTCCTGTTCTTTTAGTGCACAGTCCATATTTTGCAGAGAGATATTTTAATGAAAATGCATGGTTTGTCATAAAAGTCTGAAAACAAACCACTCTTTGATTCCACATCAGATGTACCTGTAGATCTTCCTCCATCCACAATCACAAAAAGTCTTTAAACGTTTCAGCAGGCTGAGCTTTTTAGATTTAGTACCAGTGTGCTTGTGCTCAATGGCAGCAGATACAGCACAGTCGAACACATCTTTGAGGTTGTGTTGTGTTAGAGCCGAACACTCCAAGTAGTCATGAGCTCTGATTCTGTTTGCCAGCCTTCTGGCCCGGCCAAAGTTCACTGGTTTGGTGCGCCGCTTATCCAGATGAATAAGGATGTCCACGTTGTGGCGAAGGTCTGACTGAGTTCCAACCAGAATAATGGGAGAGGTTGGGTTGCTGGCACGGATCTGTGGGATCCATTTGGAGGTGATGTTGTCAAAGGAGACAGGGTTAACCAGGCTGAAGCAGAGGATGAAGACATCCACATGTGCATAGCACAAAGAGCGGAGATGGCCAAACTCCTCCTGACAGATGAAACAATGAGAGATGAAGAGGAGAGGACTAAAATTGGTCTGTTAAAGAAATCATGGCATGAAATATTACCTGTCCAGCTGTGTCTATCAGTTTGATTCTAGTCGGGATGCCATTCACATGAACCAAACCTGGAAGTCAGGTAAAAATAGACATTAGTTTTATTGCTGAGTCAAGCAGCGACTGGTCTTTAAAGAAAACACTCTTTACTTACCAGTGAAAACATCAAAAGCTGTTTGCCTGTACTCGCTGTTGTATCCATTGAAGATGTAGCTGATAATCATGCTGGTCTTCCCCACTGCTCCATCACCAACCAGCATGCAGCTCAGCTCTTCCCTCAGCCTGTTTGGTCTCTGGCTGACCTGTGCCATCTTTCCTTGTATTATTTCTCCATTATCCCAGCAGTTTGTGATTGCATGCAGGAGTGCAGATTTACTGTAAAAGATCTCTCCTCTCCCCCAGGGGCCCGTTGGTGCCAATAAAGGCTGGAGGGCACCTCGATTTGAAAGAACAAAGGCACCCAATCAGATGAGTGATCCCCTAACTCTTTGACTGTTTCCCTTTGATGTAGATTTACGTAGTCACTCCCACAAACACGGGCTGACCACTGGTAAAGGTCAGCTCATACAGTAACATTAAGGATAATATGTCTTTATAGATCAACGGGTCTAATTTTGACAGCCTGTTTTTTGTAAATATAAATAAATAAATTTAACTTTATACATTTTAACAAAATGACTTTATTTCGATTAACCCTCATAAATGAAAACCGATGACGTGGCTTAATTTAAAATAAGGCACATTAATAGTCCACAGTAAAATTTTTGGCATAATGATATCGCTAATTATAATAAGGCGAAGAAGAGTCCGATTTTAAATACGTTGCGATCTCCGTTGTTCAGAACTGGACTGGATCAATGCAACAACTGGGTGTAATACCGCCGTTGGTCAGTAGAGGTCGGTGTTACTCCAGCATCCTCCTCTGCATGTTTTGTGTCCGCCTTATGTTTTCTCCAGGCACTGCTTTACTTTTTTACTTTGATGGTCGAGTAATCAAGGTCAGTCAGGCGCAAAAGGAAAAATTTAAATATAAGTGGGCAGTGGCTTCAGTGTTTCTGTTTTTCAAGAGGGAAAGCTACGTTTGTCACGTTTCACAAACGATCTGCTTTTCATTTCATGCTTCGTTTAATCATTTGTCAGCATAGCTTTCAGCATCCATGCCCTTTTAGCATCATATCTCAGTAACCTGGTGTCACAGAAGTTTTTAATATCCCCCCATACTTGGTTGCCTGATAAATAAATTCAGTGTTATGAAGGCACTAGCAGGCAGTTTTACTCTCCCATGTAAGAGGGCAAAGGCCACAGCTGAGGGGGGCATTGTTAGTCTATCACCAGCTGATGTTCACAGCAGAAACTTCATGTGCCATGTTTCATCCTGTCTTTTTCAGGGTGACTGGGTTCAAAAATACACACACAAAGAATATGCTGTATTCTTCACAGGTCTCCTACAGTAAACATTCACTTACAGCTACCATTAATAGCAATAGCAGTAGCAATAATAGCAATATAAAAAGTTTTGGCCAAAATACCAACACATCGCCTTGTTCATGGAACTGCTTTTGGCACAACACTGTGGGATTTATGCTTTGTGTTAAGAAGTGTGCATGTGATGATGCAGGTAGTCATGTTTGCTTCTGATCAAGCCTTCTTCATCATCATCCTCATCATCATCATCATACAGCATCTTAGTTCCTGGCCCCTGCTCTTATGACGCAGGTCTACTTTGTCATAACTGGTAATAATAGTACCATTGTCTTGCTGCAAGTGTTTTGCTTTTATAAAACTCACCTGTTTATATTATTTTTAGACATTAAGGAGTCTTTTCTTTTTCTCCATTTTTGTGTTCAAATTCAAGAACTCACAGTCCACATTTTCTGCTCCACAATATCACAGCTGTAATGCAGAAGAATTGTACAAGCATTGTAAGATGTGATTTTAGAGAGCGGGAAATGTTTGGGGGTGAAAATGTAGCTTTAAACAAAGTGTTGTTCCTTATCTGTCTGAGCCTGCAGGAAACTCTGCGAGCATTGTGTTGTAAGGTCCCTGCTTCCTGTTTGCCGTTGTTTCTCACTCACTCGTTCTCTTCTCCCTTTCTCTCCCTCTTTTTCCCACCACCTGCGGTGTGAGTGATAGAGTTTATTCCCCATGGTAGGAGGACAACATCTGGTCCACCCCCCACCCCCACCCCCAAAACACACATCGTGTTGCCAGCTCGGCTCCCATGCTACCCCTCTGACAGCTGTGAGTCACAATGCTGTTCCTTAATCCAAGGTAAATGTCAAACACAGGAAACAGTCTTTAAATATCTCTACATCCAAAGATTCTTTTCCTGTAACAGCTTCTTTAATCATCACAGATCAACCAGCAAGCCTCTCTTCAGTGCTTTAAATGAAAATGCAGGCACTGTGCAACTAACTGCAAATATGTTTGCAAGGGTTGCATGTACCTTAACTTGTGCAGCAGATGTCAGTAGCGAGCTAGTGATTTAAAATGTGGCTCAAGGACTAAAAGGTAGTCAATTGAGATGCATATCTGTTACTGTAAACATGTTTGTATCTACATTCTCACGCTCTCTCTCTCTTTGCATGACTAGATATGCAGAAATGTATCCTGACACAGATTTATGGAGGTAATCTGCTTAGTAAGGGTCTCTCAATGTGTGCAGCTTAGACAGCCCACAAAATACACACAGCAGACTTAAAAAATCATTCCACTCATGTTGACTGACTCAAACTCAAATATACGATGAACTAAAATACCCCCCACATTGCCCTGAAGTATTGCTCTGGTTGTTAAAAAGTAAATGCAGTAACTGATTGCAAGTTTCAGTTGCATATCAAATCTGACAACAATAGAAAAATCTGCCAGATAGGTGTTAAAAGATTATGCTCCTCCCTAAGCCAGAGATCAGCATGGCACACTGTAGACAGGGCACAAAACAAGTGGCTGACACAGAGATGAGGCGATAAACAAGCCATTTGCATAACATTTCCCGCATAATGTCCCTTTAAGTAGATGTTGCTCAGACTCTTAAGTGGTGAGGATTAGAGCAGGATGGGTGCCTCCATCACACTGACACCCCACAATAATGGAAACGCTTTCCCTCTCCTTTAGTTCCTAGGTGTGACTTGAGGGTCACGACAGGGACATAGTGTCACTTGCTTTACATATATTCGACATAATCCCTTTGACACTGTTTGCAGCCCGATGTCAAAGACCTGCTTGCTTGAATTTTACACAAAACATGTAAGTGTTTAAAGTTAAGTGTTTAACCATGTTACTGATGCACCATATAGCAACATTTTTACATGTTGTGCCACCAAATAATGCTCCTCATTAAAGGAGCAACTAAAAATGACATCTAACCTGAACGAGTTTTACATTTTAGATGCTTGTAGTACAATTACACAACATGCAACTCAAGGAATCTGCAGCCATGCTCGCAGCTCTGAGGCTGTAGACATAAAATTAAAGCTCCCGCCAACTTTACGGTGGCGCTCATCCTCTGAGGAACACAAATGTCTGTAACAGATTTTACAACAATTCATCCAGTTGTTGCTGAGCTATTTCAGTGTGGATCCTGAGAGTCTTATCACATATCTCTCCTGTTTATGAGCAACAGGATACACCCCCCTTCCCAGGTTAACTCGAATTCTAGCACCTTATGGTCACTGCACCAAATGATTCATGGGAATTCAGACCTCTGTGGATCTCCCCCACCTCTGCCCTACCGCTTCGCCAACCCCTGTTGTTCACATTCTTGACTCATAGCCAACAGTTATTGCAGGAAAGCATAAACTCAGACTGTGAGTACTTTGTAATCGTGTGAATCAGGATATACTTCCTTGCCTTTTTTGTTGGATCAGTGCATTTGCAGTTAATCGGAATTAATTTCATAACCAGTATTGTATCATTTGGATCTGAACCAGCTTAGGTTAAATCAGCCTGTCCCAGTTTTTAAGTAAAGCCTGAGTGTTTTTGGGCTTTTGTTGGCCAGCAAGCATCCCTGTCAATTTAGTTACTACTGCTCCATTAAACCCTGGCAGGGGTCCAGGAGCGGCGGATTAATCCCCCTGTACCATCCAGAGAGCATCACAGGGGGTCAGTCCTCTGCCCCTCGTGGGATACACAGTAGCCTTGCTCCAAAACAGACAAGAATCCTTCAGTTGATCTGCTTGGTTGGTGCCAATGTGAATATGCATTTGAATTGAACACACATTTAAAGGCCCTTAAACATACATACATACATTTCTTCAATCAGCTTCTTACTAAGATCAAGAAGCACTTTTGTACTGATGGTAAGTAAACTTCCTGTCTAGCGTGTTTTTTCTCTCTCTCTGTATGCTGTCTGTGTCAAAAGCAAGGCGTTGCAAAGTCAAACACCTTTTGTAATTATGACCTTCATGTGTAGCTGATGACTGTATAAGTCAGGAATGTTGTACCATCTTTACACCCACACTTAAATTTGGGTCAGGAAAAACCTGATGTTTGTTGTTTCCAAGTGGGTCAGGTGTGAGGGCACACATTTTGTCATGAGAGAGATTACAGTTTAAATCAAAGGCCATCTGCATGATAAACACAAGACATAACGAGAACTGAAGATTTTTTTTCTTTAGAAGCTATAATGATTCCACATACAAATAAAAAACATCAGTAACTCAACATCTGAATGTTTGATCCGATGCATTACAGGGAACTGATAACAATATCAACAGGGATCTCACCCTATGGCCTTTGAAGCATCTGTGTTTTCTTCTTATTTTAGTTTCAATTGGCTCCACATCAATCCACACAGCAGCATATGTTCTTGCAGAGCATGATTAGAATCTATTTAAACAGGAAACTCAGTCGCAATTGGCTGATTAACATGAGAACCTGATCTTTTCAAAGGGATAAAACTTTCCAAACAAGCACAAAGCATCATTATTTGCCATTACACACTTAGGAAACATGACTCACACTGGAAATGAAACATTTTTTTAAAATGTTGTGTGGAGCTTGTTTATGTTGGTCAACATTTTAGTGCAGAAACACCCCCATGGCCGTGTTGATGAGATTGTTAGTTTATAGCTTTTGATATGAGATTTGAGATAAGTTCCTTTTCTTTGCCTGAATTCAGCAAGATTTAACAAGAAGTTTGAGATAAAGTGCATCAGTAAAGATAAAGGGACTTAAATGAGCAAACAAATAAAGAAATTGGACATTTTTTGTATAAACAACACATGACCTTTTAATCAGTGCTAACGTGTGCTGAGGTGGGGTTCTAACCATACTTTTGGGAAAATACTACTCCCTTCAAAAACCGCAGCATTGTTAGTTAAGTGTATTGCAACACAGAGACTGTCACAATGACTGTGCAGCTGCTTGATTGTGAACTGCAGTCTGTAAAATGGCATTGATATCGAACCTCTGTGAGTGTGTGGGAAACAGAGCTCCCTTTCCTGTTCTTTGAGAGAAAACACTCCAGAGAAAAATGGCAGGAAACCTCCAGGGCCTTTTGATACAGGCTAAGAAAGTGAGTCAGAGTACCTGAGAGCTTGGAGTCTTCATAATGTCAGGGTCATCTTTAAAGTCAGATGTCAAAGTCAGGCAGTGGGTAAAAAAAAGTCCAACGAGGATTCACAAATCACAAGTCCCTGCACAATAGGATACAGCGCAGTAAGAAAGAGTATTTAAAGTAGAGAGAGATTATCAACAGCACATACACACATATACAAGAAGGATATGTATTTACTTCTAAGCTGGGATTTCTGTTCAAATACAGCTTGTATCTGCCAACAGGGGGGGCCGTAGCCCCATCCCTCATCTGCATCACCTCCACTCACTCTCAGTGTATGTATTTGGAGTTTTGTCACAGTTTGTTCCTAAGAGGTCCATCATCAATTCCGTGTTTTGCCATTTCCAGTAAATGTGCAAGCAAAGTTACTGGTCAAAACCTTTCTATGTATTGAGTTTTAATATGGTCAAAACAAAAGAATTGAATTTTTTTTTTAAAAGATGATTTTGAGAATATTATTATTATATATACAACAGTGGGATCAGTGGGAACTAACAATGGAAGTACAATAATACATTCATTAAATGTATACATTTACAAATACATTCATTCATCATTTGGTGTTACCTTGGAAGGAGGGGGAGGAACATTGTGCAATCATTTTATTTTTGGCACGTGCTGACGTCCAGAGAGAAATGTAACGTCATTCACCAAGCAAGCAGAGCATATGCTCACAGACATCTTAAGTGAGTTGCCTAATCAGTCTGTGGTACAGTCTGCTATACAAACACAGTGTGTTGTTATTACCAAAACAAGCACCTGTTACCCACTGCACAGAGTGTGATTACTACACACTGCACCAATGCCCTGAGTGTCTCTTACCAGCATTCCCTCCTGAGTGTGGCAGTTCAGCTGAGACATTGTGTTTTACTGTTTTGACTGATTTGTATATATGACAGGGGAAAAAGTCTAAACTGAATGATATCTGGAGCATTTATGTGAGGACATTTAGACAAACTGAAGGAGGTGAATAATAAACTAAGTGGACTGTAGCATGTCACTGATATGGAAAAAAAACTGTCAAACTCCTCGGCTGTGAGCGGTTGTTTGCCAAATGTCACTGTGGTGCTGAACTTTGCTCTGGATGCCACCTGCTTCACCTGATTGCTCCTTCACAAAGTTAACGCCGCAAGAGGTTTGTTTGGCTTTGTAAGATGTGATAACTATAGCAGTTGATGGTGTGCATTCTGCCAAAGCGGAGCAGGCCGTCACCGAACAGCACACTTAGACATTTGCACCTGTCTGAGCCACCTGCAGAAGTGAAAGAAGGTTGTACTGCTTAGCTTGGACTCAGTTGTTTCCTGGCAGTCTTGCAAAGCAGGCTGAGGGGTATGTGCACACTAAAAAACTTTCCTCCTATTAATATCACTGTCAACTTAAATATGCTTTTAAATAAAGGTTTAATTTGTTCTCTTTTACTGCAAACTGAAAGCAAAAACATTGCTGGGAAAATTTCTAACTCTGTGGGCCTGGAGGCAACGGTCACGACAGGAGGATGCTCAAGAGCATGCTGATCCTTCGCTAACCAACAAAATAGTATAGCATGTGATGTAGATAGTATCTACATCACATGCAACTGGGAATTCCTAACCTAACAGTGTTAGTTATGGTACGCCACATGGTACTTAGCGACTAATAATTTTCATCAAGACAACAAAGACGCAGTTCATGTTTATACATCAAACAGAACAACCTAGAATGTGTACAGTTTCAAAATACTTGTAGTGTTTCAAGTTGAAACAGATAAAAAAAAGTTCACTCACAGATGATCTCACAGAGACATTTACGTCTCCGGGCCTGACACCCCTTGGTCAGGCCCGGGCAGCTGTGGTGGGTTGGAGTGTAAATGAGATTAGGGAAATGAAATTAAGAGCAGCTAAAGTGCCATTCCTCAGGGATGGAGCAGGCTAATGAAGCAGGAGGCAGCTCTCTGGCTGGAGCTTTAATTTTGTCAGGCCTCGTTCAGTCCTCAGTCCTGCTCCGAGCTGATTGGATTAAAAGATCCTGTGGGTGTGAGTCATGTTTTGTTTGGATGAGAAAAAACAATTTTCACATCAACCGCTGTTGATGATGAATGGATTAAAGAATAGTGTTTATCACTGAACAATGATGGATGAGTCTGAACTGTACTGCTTCTCTTCTGCATCATAAAACAAGACCAGCAGCAGCTCGTGTTCATGCCAGAAACCAGATTCAGTCTTTTGATCTAACTATTCAGAAACCTGTTCTTTGAGTAAAAGACATAACATCTGAAGTATTAGTCTCAGTTTCTATTTTGTTGATTGATAGCAGGTTGAAAGAAGACATGTGCTTTACTGCCAAATCATTAACCATTGTCTGTGCCTTATGGATGGACAGTCTTCCTCTTGTGATGAAGTGGCCTCCATGACCGCACAGCACTCACAGCCACTGACAGGAGCCCAGAGAGGGGTGAGGTGACCCTCAGTGGACAGAGGTGAACTCTCAATATGAGAGGGTTAGGTCTCTAAAGTGGATGGCCTCCATTAGTGGCCCAATCACTTTCTCTTTAACACTCTTCAAGGGTGACCTTCAGCCCTGCACTGACCAAGCCAAGGCCAAGGGTCAAGGTTCAGGCTGGGTACACATTAGCATGCAGGTGGAGGCAGGAGGTCCAGGAATATTGTTTTTGGAGCGTGTACCACTATTCTGGGTAGTGATAGGCCAAACGCTCATCCTGAGGACATGACCTCTGTTCACACTTTGCAGTATTGTGTATGTTCCTCATAATCAGTGTGAGCTCTGTTGAGAAGATAATGACTGACATCTTTTCCTGGAGAGCAAATGACCCCAGAAAGGGTAGTAATATTGATTAGGGGTTCAAAGTGCAGAGGGAGCACAGTCTAGCCATATAAATGTGTTGTTAGTCAATATAATAAGATTTTACATGGCATTTTATTTGGTTTTATAGCATATCTGAAGATACACAAAAAAAGAAAGGACAAAGTCAGATATGTGATGTGACTCTGTGAATAAATATATACCAACTTGGCGACCTCAGAGCCTCATAATCCCTCTGCATCTCTCCAAGGAGCACTAACAATGTGGTAAGGGGCATTTATTGATTGACTTGTCTTTACTGTTATAGCTCTGATGAGAGGTGCCAGAGTGAGTTGTAAATCATAATGCTCCAGTGCAGCATAACTGATCTTTCACTATAAATAGATGAACAAAAAAATACTTCATAAACACATTATAACAACCTCTACAGAGCAGCGCATGTCCGGGGAAGCTGCAGTTTTCTGCACACAGTGAATTTGGTTGGCAAGACACCAAATATGTGTCTTTAAATCACGAGGTATGGGTGGAGAGGATGAGCTTTGGTATTGTTATTATGTTAGAGTCAAGAACAGGCAAAGAATAAAAGCTAATTAAAGTAACTGAAGGTCGATCATGCTTACGGTATAATTAAATCAGAGACATTTTTTATAGCAAGTTCCAAGATGAGATCAGCTTGACATGTTTACTGATGATTCAAAAAAGAAACACAAACACAAGAAAGGAGGGAACAGATAAAATGTAGGGTGTGAACCGGGAGACACCCAAATTACTGTACACCAAATTCACTGAGTCACCAGATATTTTTGCTACTTGTACTTGTACTAGGACTTCTTGTATGTACCTTATGTTCTATGAGACCACAAACAACTGTGTTGATGACTCACTGCTGTCTGTCCCTCTGGATGATCTCACTGAAAACAAAACACTGTGTATCAGAAAGCACTGAGAACCTGGTGTGCTTTCAGTGTCTGGAGCGTGAAACTCTTAAATGGTCATTGAGCAACAAACAGTTCCTCCATATGTCAGCGTAAACACTGTACCCTGCAAAAGGACAAGCATGGGACACAGTGCTGTAGTTATATAACAACGGGTTACAGGCCTGTCTGTGTCTTTCCAAATTACTTGTTCTTACATGTGAGCTCTTCTTGAGCTGCATGTTTCCCTTGCAGTGGTGCTTCTTCAACTCAAACCTTTGACCTAGTTTTCAGCAGATTTCTAGGAAAGTAGAACAGTGTGCCACAGAACTGTACAGCTTGAAATGCAGGCTTGAAACAGCTTTGAAAAAAGTCTAACATGTGGCATGTGCGCAACGTGATCAAAGCTCAGGCAGGGAAAGAAAACCCCCACCTCCCAGCTAAGCCCCTCTGTCTATACTGTAAGAGCAGCCAGTCTTCCATGGTCTGTGGTTTACAGCTGACTGTGTACACTCTAATATACAGATTACTCCCAACACCAGCACCACTGGACATTACACTGGAAGAGTCGGTAGTGGTAGAATCAAAATAACATCAAATTTTACATGTTTGTGAATCACTTTATCTAATTCAACCTGACATAGCTGTTGTCTTTGGGAACACTGTGATCCAAACTAGAGTAAGTAAGTAAAGTAAGTAAAATTTTATAGGTTTGAGGAACGCTTGGCTGCACAACAGGAATTTTAAAAGATGGGCCCACCGCTGTGCCTAGCTGATCTTAAGAGGTTAAAGACCCTGGCTATTCTGGCATCATGAAAGAAAATTTTTTATAGCCTCCTGTTTGTGACATGAACACAAGAACTGCACAGAACAGCTCTGGCATCCATAAAACATTCAGAGTAAACTATTTTTAGAGTAAATGAACGTATGCAAAACAGTGTGGCCGGAGAAAAGACGGCAAAGCAGTCTGTTAAATGCACAGGCTGCTTTGTCTGTGCATTTAACAGCTCTCTGAGGAAAAGTCAGCGTTCCCTATAAGCCATACAGTACCGCTTTACATTCCTCAGCCACGTGATGTGGAAACATGAGGAGGGGGAGGGGGTGGTCTGTGTGTGAGCAAGCCTTCAACCACAAACATAAATATATAAGTGACTTTTTCAAACTCATTTGAGAGTACAGGAAAATCATAAACACATTTTCCTCATGCAGATTTAGTGGCAGATTTTTATTAAACAATGTTTAAAAATGTACATAGTATTTTTGAGACCCTTTTACAACAAAGGTGTAAAACACTTAATGTGAACTTTCAGTTTGCATACCATTTGTGGTATGGCGTGCATGACCTACAGACTTAAACTCCCTCTCTTCACAGTCGAAAAATGTCAAAGTGAGAAGGTCAAAAGAAGAGCTCTGAGTAACATGAGATAACTTATGTGTGTAACTGTGGTTATGTTACAACCTAAAAATTGTTAGCCATGATAAATGTAAAATAATATTCCCCTTTCAATAACAAATACCCTTAAACATGTCTTGTGTGACCACATTTCTCTTTCACCCAATATAAAAATATTATTATCTGTTGTGGAGTGCCTTGTGGAGTCTTTTATGTAGCTCCCAGCAGTATGGATTTTTGGTCTGAGGATTTGATCCCTCCACAGTCTCTGTAAATGTTTAAAACTGCTGCCTCGATGGAGAAGAGGTGCTCATCCTCCGCCTCAGGACAGTAGAGCCTCATGAACTCTGCCAGGCGGACCAGGTATTCAATATTGTGGCCTGTGTTGCCGCTGCAGATGGTAATCTGGGCGGCTATCTCTTTGTCTGAGGCCGGGCCGAGGTAGATGGGGTTGTTAGAAGTAGCGATGTAAACGAGGGCCAACAGCGGACCCTGGCCTTTCTCCTTAGGGATGAACTCCACCGTCTGTGTTATGTAACCCCCCAACACAACCTCTCTCATGTTCAGGTACTGAAGGGATTCTTCAATCTGGCAGTCAGTGACTTCATAAGCCACTCCCCATGTGCAAGCCTGCAGGGAAAACAAGGCGGGCGGATAAAGTAGTTAGAACATTAAAGGTAGAGAAAATCAAGTATGTAATGATTATATATCAAGTTCTACTTATAAGAGAACCCATGGATGGACTTCTGGGGACCCTTCCTGAGACTGACCTAACTCATTATCACTTGACCTAAATGTTTCCTGATCTAATTTTAATGTTTCTTTGGTGCTCCCCATATTTCTGTCTTTGCTGTCAGACAAGAGGGCAATCCAACTGGTAGTACATTTGAAAACATACTCTACAGGTTCCATTAATGGGGTTAAATATTTCCTTCCTCTGTTGTCTTTCATAGCATTGTAATGGTATGGAGGGAGTACAGAAATACATTTCACTACTGGATTATGAACAGTATCATTCAAACACAGTATCAAAATAGCCTGAGAGCTTCCAAAACAAGGACACACTTACCTCCTGATCCTCCACTAGTGTGACCACTCTGCCTGGCTGTACAGAGGAAGGACAAACACACAGTGAGAACATGCAAACAAAGCACATATCAACAACAAGAGCTGTTACACTTCGCAATAACACATATAAACAATAATAATAATAACAGAGCAACTATAACCATCATAAAAACATTAGAAAATACTTGGAAGGAACTGGTGAACAGTACAGTATAACAGCAAATTAATCTTTCAGTGGCAAGTATATCAACAAGCCTCACCTTTTCCTTGTCCCCTCGATAAAAATCATCTCCATGCCAGAAGCGTCTTTTGTATCCTTTAATATACCCGATTTTGCTCCTTTTGTAAGCAAAATCAGGCTTCCACACTAAGGAGCCGTATCCAAATATCCACAGGCTGCTCTTTTCCTTTATAATGTCTTGAGGTTTCATTGTGGTCACTTGGTTGTGTTTTAAAAACAACACAAAGACGTGTATGTCGCTAATATCAACAAGCAGTAGCAGCAGCAGCTCTCCTTTATCCCCTCTGTTGTCCTATACATTCCAATGCATCAGACTGTCCCTATAGTAAAGTGCTAAAGGTAAAAAATATCTTGATACAGTCTTACAGAAAGCGTGTCGGGTGCTTACTGGGCCCAGTTCCGTCCAAAAGCCACTTGGATGTGAGGATTTTGTGGTTTCTCATCTGTATCGACATGCACAAACACGTGTATTTGTTGTGCAGAGTACGTCAGAGCGAGACGGTCTCGACCAATGAAATCACATGGTGGGCGGGGTTAGCTGTCGGATAAACCAATCCAAGTTGTCTCTTTTTTTGAGCAGGACCGCTTTACACCAGTGAAACTGGGAAAACACATATGTTGCAATTGCTGGGAATGTAGAGGAAACAGTAGGTTTCAGTTTGAAGGGTTAAGCTTTTTATAACACTTTTATGAAACTAGAGGAAGCAGAAATATCCAAAGTACTTTCTTTCTTTCTTTTAAAAGCTTTAACAGCCTCTCCTTTTTTTTTTAAACATCATGGTCAAAGTCATATAAACCTTTATTGTCACTACCATTTTATTCCCTTTTTAAAATGTGGGAGCACCTACTGAATCCTTCAGTGTCAAACAGTCAGTGATAGTCCGGGGGGGTAATCACATTACCTATAAAAAGCTGGGACTGTTATATCTGTTCTCTCATAAGCTCATTAGGTGTCTGTGTACCACATACTGTCTAGCACACTGCTCTGCTCAGGCAGGCTGATCACTTATGAATGACACGACTGCTCGAGCTAATGTGTCCTCTGCCTGTCACTGACTGTCCCTGATATTTGATGAACTAAGATGTTACAATGGAGGGAACTCCTTTCATGCAACTTTACACAAAACCTACTGCCCCCAAGTGGTAGTAAAAAACATAGCTCTATTCTCGAAATAAAAAATCTTCTAAATCGATGCTTTGATATTAGCTGTAGGTAAGGCAAATTAAGAGCAGGATATTCAAAGTGACATGGATCTGCTGGTTTGTTATGGTACTCTGCTTCATGGAGGCTGGGCAGTGGCTGTGCTCATGCTCTAGTAGTGAAAGAGCATATGCAGATTTTTTCACTGACTAAATTCCTCACGTTAATCTGTCTCCTCTCCCTTCAGTTCACAGCTAAATATCAAATCTAGTCTCTTTGTACTTAAGAGCTCCAGTTAATCACAGATTTGATATCTAGAGATACAGTGGCAGTTCAGAGAAGTTGTTACGTAGAAAGATCACAAGGACTCTTTATTTTCACATACATTTTTTTAAAATATATATATCTTCTTGTTTCAGTATTTCCTTACATTGCTGCCAATTACATTACTGTCCACTGAATGATTGCTAGCAAATGGATTTCACATCACACTAACACAGATGTTTTGGACATACAATAGACATGGAATCATAAGAACTGCTACCTGGCCAAATATGACTGTATCTGTAGACAATGAAGCCACTTCCACACCAGCTGACACACACACACACACACAAAAAAGTTTTTAGATGATTCCAATATTTAAATTAGGATCGCTATCTGACCACATGTACACTCAACCATCGAAGACCAAAAACAAACGGTGTACCAGATATGTATTAATTGTTTCTTTTTATAACAAAAAACAATAATAAAATAAAACACCAACAACACTTTAAAAATAAATTCACCTTTTTGGGCCATGGACTTAAAAACAGATGTACAATTCATACTTCTAATCTCAACATATAAATATACAGTATATACAAAATAATCTTATAAAACATAGAAAGAGAAAGATCAGTGCTTCATATTCTTAAATTACTAATGAAATACTAATCTTACAAAATAACATTATTGGTTCAGTAATTTCCTTTGAAGGCGTCCTTGGTACGATAGTCACTTCATGTATTTCTTTGTCTTTATTTAAGGGTGTTCTTGCATAAGGTAAAACAAGGCCCTATCATGAGTTTCTCTGCATGGCGTTATAACGTATTGCATCTTTTGATCTTTTAGTTACTTCCATGTTGCTGTGCAAAGGAATCAAGATAAGGCGGGGCACAATGTTATACACATATAAGGCTTTCTGATCTAGGCGGCATACATTCTTTATTTAAAAAAAAAAAAGGATTCGATTTACAAAAATGATAACCTTATTATCCTTCAAAAATGAACCGTTTTCAGTAGTTTTTGTCCCTTTTTGATTTAACACAATGCTGATTTTTTTCTTTCTTTTTTTTTTTCTTGCATAGCACATTGCAGGCCACAGAAAAACGGAAAAGGCTAGCTCCTTCCACAGGATTGTTGGCAGTAAGTTGATTTGTTTGATTGCTGATTACTGCAATAAGGTGGAGAGGAGTACATAAAGATAGTCCTCTTCTTCTAATCAACACGCAGGCATAAACAAGGCATAAACATCTCAGCCTATTGCCCTTGGATGAACTTGGACGGAGCAGACAAGGGTCTGAGTCAAAAATGTCAAAGGCGCATTCACGAGTCAGATTTGCTCATTATTTCCTGCGGTCTTTTTGTTTCAGTCTTTACATTCTCTCAAAGTTTAGTAGCTTTAGTCCTATTGCATTCGATGAGCACACCGGCTCCATCCAGTTATCAAGTTTTCAAGAGCAGCAACTTTCATTTAAATAAATCCCAGTCTCTCCACACTTGTAAACAGTCCAAAAAAAAAAAAATCCAAATATTGACAATGAATAATATCTTCCATGTATTATACCTGAAAGAGAAGAGATTAAGTGACTGCCTCAGCACTAAATCCATCAAAACAGAAACAACTAAGGTCATGCACTGTATAAGATGTACAAGAAATGGAATAATTGAATGGAAAATTACTGAAAACCTACCTCAGTTGCAATGATGCACTCATTTTTCTCCTCTGCTATTACAAAGACAGACTGGTACATTGAATCTCCGGAAGAACACACTGTTGATACTCTACACTCCGGCCTTTCACTGTGGAGTAAAGATACATCATGTCAGTTACTCAGCACAAGAAATGTCTTAGAATGTCTTCCACTGAAGGAGTTGATTTTCCCATGAAAATATTCACACCTTTGTGTCACAAAATAGGTGGTTACTGCTCAGTGACAAACACATACCCAAAAAACATAACTGTAATACAACTAATCATTTAATCCTTTCATGAGCACTTACCTGTACATTCTACTCAAATGCTTTTTGTCTTCTCTTGTCTTTTCACAGTTTTCATCTTTGTCCAGAAGGGACAGTTCGTCCTTGTACCCGGTGGAGGCTTTATAGTCCAGGTGGTAATGGTTGATGTGTTTGTGATTAAACTTTTCCCTGGGACAGTCCACCTCCAAATCAATCTTTTTATTGGTATTCTTGAGCTCTAGAGTAGAGATGAGGTTCTCTTTCTGAAAGTCAACCTTGGAGAGGTTGTTCATAGTCTCTGAGTCCTGCTCCTTGTCTCTCTGTTTCTTGACATGACAGATTACCACCACCACCATGCAGAAAAGCACCAGAACAGCCACAAGGACGACTCCCAGGATGATGGCTGCCAAGCTCAGCTTGTCACTAGACTCCTTATCCATGTTGTGGTCAAGGGTGTTGGCATTAGGCACATCGCTGGACTGGCACTGGGGTCCACTGTAATGGGCAGGGCAGATACAGGTAGTCTGGCCTTTGGCTCCAATGGTGCAGGTCCCTCCATTCAGGCAGGGTTGAGAGGCACAGCGGTCTGTAGGCTTGTCACAGTGGCGGCCTGTGAACCCTGAGGGGCAGGTGCAGGTGTAGTCGTTGATGCCGTCTATGCAGGTGGAGCCGTTTGCACAGGGGTTCCCGGCACACTCGTTGACATTGATCTCACAGCGTGGTCCTGTGAAGCCGGAGCGACAGCTGCAAAATCGGTGGCCATCATGCATCATACAATGTCCACCTATGCAAAACAAAAGAGCATTATAGAAGCCTCATTCAAATTTAATATCATTTCTGACACAAATATCCAGCAAGGGAAGATTTATTTTGAACATAGAGAGAATGATGTCTTACCGTTGGTACACTGCAGTGAGGTACATTTATCCACTTTTTTCTCACAGTTGAGTCCAGTGTATCCTGCTGGACACTCACATATGTAACTGTTCCCATTATCCCGCTCTCTGCACTTGCCACTGTGGAAGCAGGGTGTATCTGCGCAGGTCAGCATCTTGTGTTCACAGTGTGTCCCTTCAAACCCCCCTGGGCATACACACCTATAGCCATGCTCAGAGTCCTACAGGGAGAAAGATATAAAGTTTATCAAAAAGCTCCCAGTCAGATGTTTTTTATCGTATCCTGTTCACGACTGCCCCAATGAACCCCATTATCCTTAGTCTGAATTCTATTTACAGTACTCAGTCTGTGAACTGGGTCATCTACTGACTTGACAATCGATAGCATCCTCCTGGACAAGCAGATAGACTGAGGCAAAAACAAAAACAGGAAAGCCTGTGTTGTGGGAAAGGAGAGAGAGAGACTTCCGGACTCACCAGGCACTGGCCTCCGTTGTGACAGGGCTGGCTGTCACACTCCCTGACCTCTGAGTCACAGTTAACCCCGGTGAAGCCTGGCAGGCAGGTGCAAGTGTAGCTGCCATGGCCTGTGTTCATACATGTGGCCCCGTTGGCACAGGGTTTGTGATGGGTGCAGTAGTTCAGATCTGTAAACAGAAGGGTGGAAACATTATTAAAGGGACTAAAAAGAGGCACCATATTGAGGCTTTTATTTACAGTACAAACATTTCATTTAGTTTCCTTATTTTGCTTTTTTTTCTCCCTCGCAGCAGAGGAGGAAGTAGTTACCTTGGTCACAAAAGATGCCTCCCCAGCCTTCTTTGCAGGTGCACTGCCACTGCTCTTTACAGGTACCATGTTTACAGGAGGGATGGAGTTTACACACATCACAAAAGAGTCCCTGCCAACCCTCTCTGCATCTGTTCACACACAAAACAGTACAACGTGACTGCTGGCTCACACACACACAAATTACAACGCATGTTCTGCTTTCTCATGACAGAGAAAAACCTAATAAAAATGCATTATTTACATATTGTGTGCTTTTTTTCCTTATCTATAATGACTTAGCTTTAATACTGCTAGAGATGATTTAAGACAGGAGGTCTTAAATCAACTCCCCATTCAAGTCAATAAGTATACAAGTAAGTAAACACTCACTTGCACTCTCCAGGTAACGTGCAGTTTCCATTCTTTTCATTGCAGCCATCAAGACAGATTGCTGTTAAAAAAAAAAAAGACGGGTGGTTAACTCTGAAGGTTTCTAATGTGTTATATAAAGTTATATAAAGCTTTTATCACCTTAAAATGTTTCTGTTCGCGCAACAAAACCTGCTACCTGACTATACCAATGGAAAAACATAATCTGCTGTGCCTGCTGTGTGTGCCAGAGATTTTGCATGGTTTTATGGTGTTAAACGGCTGGTTAGTGCGGAGCAGATGCTTGTTCTCAAAAAAAAAAAAAAGCAGGACAGCTGCCCCATTGTTATCGGTGGGCAGTTCGAGCCCCGTTTGCAGCTGCTGCCCTACACCGCCTCAACAATAGAGCCCCACAATTTAGTGGCGCGTGGCGGGCGATAATGCCGCGATTAACCCCGGCGCGTGCTGCTGGGCGACCACCGCCCTGGATTAAACCGCTCGCGCCCTAGGGAGAAAGTGCGCCAAGTAGTAGGCTCTGTGCGTCTTCAAATTTCACCTGAATAGCTGCTCTCTGGCCTCCTATACACAGCCGAGATCATGTAACAGGTAATTCAGACAATAAAGCTCCAAAGGAAACTTACAAAATACGTCAATTTGCAGTTTATTTAACCTAGTGTTTAAGGACAAGATTGTATGGCGGAAGAGTGCATCAAATAATAATAATAATAATAATAATAAAAATAAAAATAAATAAATAATCTGGATTTAAACTACATATTGTGTTCTCTAAATTATGCAATGGCCTAATGTCCTTTATCTTAATTTGGCCTAAAAGCAGACTCCTGACCCTTTATCACAGACAAAGAAAAGTGTCCATATGGTGTCTTTACTCTTGCTTACGTTCTTGGCAGTATTCTCCCTTCCATCCCGGTAGACAGGCTATTTGCCCGTCAGGCTTGCAGGTGTAGTGGCCAAAACGGTCGTCTCTCGGAGCGCATATTTTGGAACAAGTGTCCCCGTAGTAATTTTCATTGCAGATGAACCGGTATGAGTACCTTAGCTCCGTCTGCGTCCCGTTCTGCACACCCTGGGACCACTCATGCCCTTTTCCCAACTGTCTTTGGATGGCAAAAGAGCCAATCAAGAAATCAGGGTTGGTGGTGTCTGTGAAGACGAAAAAGAAAACCATCAGATATAATAAAAACGAGATTACTGAAATTTAAACCAACCTGTGATGTGGTAAATAAATCTAACAGTTTTTTAGTGATTTGTGTGACAATACACAATATGTAAAAATGAAACTTCCTCTTCCCATCACATGTGACCATTATATTATGAAGGACCAAACAAAAAAGGTGTAAAATCCAGGAAAAGGCTGTCATGGGATTTATTGGCAAGGCTTCGCATTCACGCTTAAGCCTGTACACTTTCCCATGGATGCCAAAAATAAAACAAGGGAAGTGCAATTGTGTTGTGAGAGATTTGATTGTAAAGAATTGTCGTGTGACTCATGGTGCATCCTAACAAACACGGATCCGTGACGCTGAAAGTGCCAGATGCGTTTGCCAGCACTTAATACGCTAAGTGAGGGCTGCGGGATTAAAGTGTGTGATAGGTAATAAGTCGTGTGAGCTACGCATGACATATCTCCCTCTAGTGGTAAACAGACAGCGAACATCTCCTCACCTCCAGGTGGGTCCGCTGCAGGAGAATACCAGGCTTCAATAACTAATGAGAAGGCACCCTGTGGGGACAAAGTAGGAAATTAACGTCACCAAAAACCTTTTTTAAAATATAGATATAAAACACGTATTTAGTTAGTTAATACCTTTAACATTGTTTCATTTGAAATATTCTGTACTATATTATCCCGAGCAGAAAATATATGAGAATGAATGCTGTGATAGTTGCACTCTGTTCTTTCTTTACGCACAGCCTGGACAAAACAGGGATAACATTTGATCTAGAAATGCATACCACATTAATATATATGACGTTTTTAATTAATTGTGCAGTACGTGTTTTTGTTTTAATTTTATGTATGTATTTTTATGTATGCTTTAATGTTGTTTTTCTTATCAGTCCACCTCATTACTTAATAATATGTAAACTACAGTGAATTTGGTGTGTTGTTGTTGTTGTTGTTTTCGGCATAGAAGTGCGCGAGGTCCTCAGTCCGCGCGGCAGGACAGGTGCTCTTACCGGCCAGGTGAAGTTGAGCGGCAGACGCAGCCTGGCGTCCTGCTGGATGCTGAAGGAGTCGGTGCCCAGAACAGGTGTGGTGACTTTGCCAAATATACAGTCTCCAGGAGACACCACCGTCTGGAAGTTCTTCAAACAAACCCTGAAGTAAGTCCTGCAGCCGGTCATGCTGCAACTAAGTCCATTTGCCAGCAAACCTCGAGTATTCTGAAAGTGATGGAGATCGAGCTCGAACACACCTGATCCCAGAACCTAAAAACATACAATCAGTGAGCAAAAGAAAAATATTGCAGCATATATTTTTTTTCTAATTTCAAAGACAAAAGAAAATTAGAAAATTACCTGAGTAAATAATAATATAACTATTGAGAGGACAGAGGTGAACCAAACGGCCATCCTTTAGAGTTTGATGTGCGTATCCTTGAAAAATCAGTTTGTCCTCCCACAAAACGCTCCTATTCCAAGTGGTGATGGCGAAAAACGGGGTGATGACAAATAAAGTGATAGAAAGAATAAATATAATCCTTCAAAAGCCCGCAGGACAAGATCCAGCTCCACAATCCGTATCCAGAGGAAGTTGGAAAAGACCGAGTTATCCAGTGCTAGAGGTTAGACAAATATCAGTAACGTCAATATCCACAAGTGAGTCATTCTGCGGTCTTTATGTTGCCCATCCATCGTGCCGGTCAGATGTGGTTGGAGTTTGCTGTGCTGATGCGAGCCTTGTGCTGCCAACGGTGATGCGAGCATGTGGTGGAGCATCAGCGCATAGTGACTCCCAGTGAAGGATGTTTGACGTCCCTCCCAGTTTATATACCGCAGTGTAGTGTCATTACAGACACTGTCAGTCAGCAAACGCCGCCCACTCTCCTCTCCACCTTCTTTTTGCTTGGACTTACAGCATCAACAGTGATTATAAATTTGGAGCAGACTGTCTTTTTTTGCTTCATCTGGTCCAGAATTTAAAAAATGAAGTTTTCTGTGCTTTACATGCAGATTGTTTATTCCCTAAAAACAAAAATAAACTTTACTAAGCTTAAAAGCAAAACCAGATTGCAGTCATTTATTGTAAAATTATAGATGGAAAAATACAGTTTGACAGTCTTGGTAAATTCACTGTTGGCTAACAGAGACACTAAATGGCCTCAGTAGAAACAAACAGGAAAATCAGTCACTCTCAAGGGATCACTGATTGTTGGTGCGTTTTTACACGCCTGGATTGGCTTTTACGCTTCTGGTTTTTCCTGCCTTCTTTCTTTTTTCTTGTGTTTCTTTTAGATAAAGAACACGGAGAGTGTGATAACTTCACAGCTGTATGATAATGGATTCACTCTGCAAACACATGGTGTCACTCATAAATCAACTGAGGAGTCCACGTTTCACAAAAGACTGTATTAAGAAAGACACTCCCTGGCTTACTGTAAAGGTCTGAAATTAATATGTGATGTAATTGTGTTTCCGGGGAAATATATACAGATCTTCTCCACATACTTTTAATTAACTTTTTCCTTTCTTTTACTTTTTAAACATTTGTTATCATTAGGAAAGCTTGTGAGAACAATGACACATGTATGTGTACATACATTCAGAGTTGCGCATATAGGGAGGAAAAGAGACCATATATCTCTACTTCCAGTGACTATTATTCTTGAGGAAAATACTATAACATGTGCAGGCACCCAGCTGTTCGGGCACTTTATTTAAAATCACAACTCATAATACCCTCAATTGAAAGCGCATTTGTATAAATTAAAGTCGAGATTGTATCCTACATGTAGCGTAATAGTGTTTGTTGAACTAACTTCCACTAGAGCCGGTTGAAAAAACTTTCTTCTCCTTTCAAGTGCATGTATAATTGTTCCAAGAGGGAAAAGAAAAATGAACTCAAAACAGTATATGAAGGCTGCTGTGCAAATAAATTAAAATGCCATATATGTTTTTATCATATGTAAACTCATGCTGGGCACAGGCATTGTTACCTTTATCACCCCTGCAGCAGGCCAACTTGTCTGGGAGGATTTACAGTGAGGGAACAGGATTTAAGAACTGTTCCCTGGCCACGAAGGTGTCTGGCTGAACAGCTCTCCTGCCGAGATGACTTAATCTCTAACCCCCCCCCCCCACCTTTGACTTATAGGTTTGAGGTTCCACTTTAGGGCAAAGACAATAGACCATTGATTCTGGAGTAGTGTGAGTAAGAGGCCCGGACATCTCATAGCTCTGCTGTATTGAAGCATTTGCCGTTCCCACCATTGAATCGCACAGATACTGTGGAGGATCAATGCAGCCCTGTGCAGTGGTTTTAACCCTGTGTTCCTGTTCTGTTTACAGTATAAGAATAACTTTAATTCACTTATCTATGAGGTATCTCACTAGTTTATATGGACTCTAGAGCCCCATCAATCTCTTTTGTAGAGAGACGTGTATAAAGGCATGGTGTTCCTGCCTTCCCTTTATACACATCAAAACATCCATACACTTTAATATTTGATGGACCACGGTTAAGGTTTCCCAACTGCAGCTCAGGTTACAATTCCTTGTAAAGCTTTGGACTGTGCTAAACAAGCAGCGTTGCTTGGATTGGAACTTCTTGGTGCAGCCTGAAGGAAAACATTGGCTGGGATCAGATATGGAGAAGCGTCTTTCTGGTGATGCACTCACCAGGCTTTCTTAATATTTACATATTAATCTCCTGATTTTATCGCTCTTTTAATTTTATTTTTTGAGTACATAAATACACAGAAAACCTGGCCTGAATTAATAGCACATTTTAGTCCTTATTTGAATGGGTTATTTACTTTTGGCCAATGCAAACAAGAATGTAACATGCTCTTTTCTGCTGAGTTGCTTTAGAATAAACACAGCCTTGGAAACAGACATCGGCCCACCACAGTTCCATCTGCAGTCCTGGAGGATATCATTTTTCTTTGTGACAGTGTTTTGTAAAGCTGACTTCTGATTGTTCTATGGCTTCTCAGCTGGCATCCAAACCCTAAAAATAACATTTTGATTGGGAAATGAAGAGGTATGAAAGTGCCTTTGGACTCTGACTTATTAAGCTAGTTGCTATTTATGAGAAGGCTGCCACGATGCAGTTGTTTGGTTCTCTGGCAGACTAATGTTTGTTCCCAGGAACGCTTGCCTTCTGGACACTGTTAATAAGTTATAGATTTTAACAAGATGTATGAATCACATTCCCGAAAATACAAATAATTTAACTTGGCTGTCTTCGATCCTGGACTCTGTGCTTTTCAAATGTAAGCGACTCACTCAAAACACATTTACTCAAAATACAGTCCACCAATATATTGTTGATACTTGCTGTTTCCAAAACAAATGAAGATTACTGTATCCCTCATCCATAGAGCAGGGATCAAAGACCATTCTAAATTAAACTGTCCTTTGCTAAATGCCAATATGTATTTACTGTTAATTTGCAATGGACGGTAAGTGACTGAAACAGTGACCCCATGACACGAGTACAAAATGTCACATGAAAAACACATAACTGTCACATGTGAAAACATTAGCACTGTGCAAATTTGTGTCACTTTACTGAGGATAGTATCATTAAGCTTTCTTTTTATTGTAGAGTGTGTCTGCTTAGATGCACTAAGATAGATCAGACCACTTTCTCCTGCTTATCTGTCCTCCAGTGTCAGTGGGTCAGCATGGCCTGGTTTGGGCCTGCTCTGGCCACTGTGGGCAAGTGCAATGGGAAATTAGCTACAGTGCAAACAGATGGCACCTTTTAGTCCAGAATTCTGCCCTGTTTAATGCACAGCAGTTTAACACTTCTTTACAGCACATTTGATCTCTACGCCCCAATCTGTCTGTCCAATCAATGGGGCTTTTGATGTGCGCTGCCAATGGATCTGAGGCATCTAAGCATGTCGCCCTAGGAGGAGAAATCACCTGCTGCCACAATTAGAAAGGCAAGGGGTGTTTTCCTTCCCTCACAGCACCATGCCTTCCTGCATTAACCTAAAGCCACGTTCAGATAGAGAAACACTATCCTTAATCAGTATTTGTTTCAGCTGACAATGTTGTAGCTGTTGAATTTCCAGACAAGGCCAAGGATTAAATGTTGAATTTCTTACTGTTGAGGAGAAAGCAGGAGTATGTGTTCATAGATTACGAGTAAAAAGCTTTGAGACAGTCTGTTGATTAAAAGCACAATTGTATAAGGAACATATATATATATTATTTATATATATATAATTTTATATGCTACTTTTGTCCCTGAAAGTGATTACTGATCAGCTTCTGTATATGTTTGCATGTTTTTAAACATATGTCATACATTACCTTGTGTAAAAAAAAATGTTATGGCTATCTGTTTTCACTCAGTTTAAACCTCCAAAACTTCAACTGACATGAGGTTGAATTTAGGGCTCCTGACATTATGGTCGCCCGTCTAATCAGAGTCTGTGGTCTGTTGTGGAACTTTCCAGCCACCCTCTTGCTGTACTGTTGACAAAACACAGCCATGTCAGCACTCCTCTACCCTTACAACACAACCAACAACACACTTTGGTCTCTGACATCATACCATGATGCATGTTGCTGTCACTGCACCTGAGTAAAGATGTCGGGTTAAGACGTCCTACGGATGGTAGCATCATGATAACATTTGTGCCTGGAGAGTAATTTACAGCTCAACGACAGTCTGCTCAGGCCAAAGTGCATAAATCAGGCCAGGGTGATCTGAGGCCATGTGTGTAACAGCTGTGTGCATGCCAGTGTGCCAAGAGACAGCAGCACATACGTCCCTCCCACCCCAACCAGCAGGAACAACTACTCTTTCAGTGCTGGATATTGATCCTAACAGAGCAGCTCCACCTTTGACACATGGACTGTCAGCACCACATCTGTCACTCTATCTGAATGAATTCATATTCTGCTACATTACAGCAAATGCATTTCCCTTTTCTATTTATTTATTATTATTTTATTTGTTTATTTAACAGGGACAGTGCATAGCTCTCAACCATACCAGAGTTAGCTACCAGCTAATTTTCATCCGTAGTCCCTGAGCAGGAACAAGAAACATCAAGTATTAAGACAGAACACTATAGAACAAGATAAGTAAATACATAAGAATACAATAAATATAAGAACACTGTCACTAAAACAGCCTTTTCAAACAACAGCAGGACAACAAACAACAACAATCAGACAACAACAACAAAAAAGTTTCACACAGCAATAAAATCACAATGTTAAAAGCGTCTTTTTGTTGTTGTCCCCATATTGCTGCTGTTTGTGTTACACTTAAAGTATAATAAAATAAATATGTGAAGGACACTCACAGTCACAGCACATGAAAGCCAAACATGTTTTTTTTTTTTTTTTTGAGTCCAAGCAGTTCTTGAGTGATTACCAGGGCAAGACTAATTGTGTGTCTGTGTGTGTTTGTGAGTAAAAAGCTACTGTAGCCTTGAGGAAATCCTCCCTTGCCAGAGTCAAAGCATCACTGGTTTACGCAAGACAAAACCTCACAGCAGGAAAAGGAAAGAGATAAACGGAGGAGAGGGAAGAGCGTGCTGGTGTGAAGAGGGCTGTTAAAACTGCACCAGTTAGCCAATCAGGAAGACCATCCTGAGAAAAGGAGTCCTCAGGGCTCACTGGCCAGCAATTCACACTCCAATCTACCTGTTAATATGAGGTGTGAACAGGTGTGTGTCCTTTATGAGCTGCACACTGGGTGTCTCTCTGTCTTCAAGTGGTTTTGGCAGCACAGATGGGCCACAGGCAAAGTCTTAAATAGCCTCCTATTAATTGTCTTTTATTGAAGTTGCCTGGCTTTGTGAATCAGGGGGAAATTCTCATCAAAGTAATAGCCAATATTAATCTTCAAAGTTGCAAGGGTTGTGCCCTCAGTGTCACCATAGGGGAAATTCAACATAATCACTGAACACCATCAGAGTCATTAACATCTAGTAATTTCACCTTGGCATGCCATGCTGTTAGATGCTGTGATTTGGTGTGATAAGGGCCTGTGATTCTGGTTTAATTATCCAGAGACTTAATGATCTCTTATCTGCTGTTCTTCCTCCACTTCCTGACCAGGGGCACATGACCCAGAGTACACTACACTATATTATTGTTTATTTATACAGACGGACATAGAACTATTTTAGGAGGGTCCGTTGTTTTTTCCTTAGACGGTTTGAAATTCCTATAAATTCTTTTCCCATTTGGTCTCTGCGCAATCAGTTTCCTACCTGTACTTCCAATCTCATGAAGAGGTATTCTTGGGAATTTGTTCTGCTGGCCCATTGTGTGGGAGAGTTACATTTTAGGATAAAGCCTTTTTGTCTTTGAAAGAAAAAAGGCTCAGGGAGTGTAAGAACTTCTCAGAAATCCACTTGTGCCATTTTCTGTACCTGTGCGAGGCCTTTTCTTTGTCCCTCCCCTAAAGAGTCATCAGAAGCTTTTAGCAGCCATCAGTGTGAAATGTGACCATTTGTTTGGATTCCATGTAGTTAGCTGAACTGTAGTTGACCTCATAACTGCTCACTGTGTTCATACACACAAAACCCATCTCCACTCTGCAGCACAAACAACAGATACAGATCCTTTTGTGTAGAGTGATTGTTATCCAAGTCAACTTAAGGCCTGGACATGATGTTAACAGAAGTTTACCGCACAGATGGTAGATGTATACGTTTCCACAGCCAGTTTGTGTTCCTGTGGCCAATGAGTTAGTGGGCTTCACGCCATGTTTGACATCATTCAGGCCTCTGTCCATGCTTACCCAGCCTCGCACTGAGACAACAGGGGCTGACCGGGGGCCGTTTGATTAATTCTCTCAGTGGTGAGGAGTCTGGGTGAGGACTGTTTGTCTAGTAAAGGCTCATTGAGGCTGGATCTTCACTGATGAGATTGTGTAGAGGGGCTTCAATTTTACAGTGATGGATATGTTCTCACAGTGCCTAACTAGCGGGCTGCAGCAGTGATGCATTCGGCCTGATTTCTGAGGTCGAGCCTGCAGCGCAGGAGGAGCTCCCTCGCTGCCAGGCCTAATAGCTGTCGAGTGTTGTTCCAACTTGACCCCATGAATCCCAAGTTGCCCCAGTTCTTACTCCGCTGACTTGGCTCTCATAGGCAATTTTCATGTCTCTGTCCAATATTTGACATCTCTCAAGAACTCTGTGCTCTCCAGACCATACCCATACTTTTAATATTCCATCATTTCAAAAATGCACCACGGTGCAATGGTCTCATTTTAAACGGACGATTTCTTCCTTATGTGGAAACTGAAAACGAATGCGTAAGAGGAGCAATTCCTCTTCGCCATTCAATGGTGGGGTGACGCAGTGATGCCTGTTACGTGGCTCCTCAATGCACACATGGATTTTTGATGTTTTCTTTCAAAGCTGGAGCATTTTTAATGGATTTACAGGACTAGTTAACTATGCCATGAAAATTAATCTTTCTGTTCAGAGTTTGTGTTCTCACACACTGATGATTTATTAGCGACAGTGATGAATAACACTGATAGTATGAGTGCAGACCTAGCACATTTGAGCAGGCCAAATTTGTTTATTTTGCAGCCCTATGCTTTAGGATATGAACTAAATACTGTGATGCCAACCATATTACATAAAGTCTTTACATAGAAGGTCCCAGTACTGTCATTTTTAAAGTGAGGTTTTGCAGTGACGGAAGTGGTTTACTACACATATTTACTGGGAAAAAAGGAGCAAAGTGGGTAGTACTGCCAACTGTACTGGGAAAGTTTAACTTTATTAAACTTTCCCCCACCCTAAAAGTCTCAGCAGTGGTTTCCAAGATGATGGTGTGCTTTTGATCAGTGCCAGAATGACTCAAAAGTTCACCAAAAGTGACCAAAGTTCACCAAAGTGACCAAAAATCAAATATGTTTTGATGCAGTTTTTAAACGGTACATAAGTTACACAAATTTGATCTCATTCACCACAATGTACACAAGTAATTTTTTTTTTGCCATAAAATGCTCACAAACTGTATGATATGTTGGAGCTGATAAGGCTCTGAGAGAGCAGCAGTGTGTACCCTCTCACGGTAATTACAAACACGGTGCTATGAGAAGCTTATGTAACCCCTGAGGAGCATTTAGCCGACCTGTCACACAATGCAACTCACTGAGCCTTTCATCTGTGTGGTCAGACGCTGGCTCAACACTACATGGTAAGGCCTGCTGAGGTGTGGCGTCATTTACGGAGAGAAAACATTTGGGCAAGTGGAGGGGTCAGGATTTTATTTTGTAAGATTTCAATTGAAAAGATTTCTTTTGAAAAGCTGAAGACAGAATTTAATGCTCCAGTTTGTGTGATGGGTCACAGAGAATATCTCCTATGAGGACCGCTGCTTACAAGGTTTGCACTGAAAGTATGAAGATTTTAAGATTTTGTTTGCTTTGGTTGGCATGCCATGATTTGGAAGTGGTACTTTCCTGGTAATGGTAGTGACAAGTGTCCATTGGTCACTTTGTGTCACCAGCTCCATTAACAGCCGTTACCCTCCGCCCTCCACCTCCCGCCCTCTCACCCTCACCCCATCCTCGGCCTTACCCCAAGCCTGGGAGCGGAATTCTGGGAACATTTTTCCATGTGAAATGCCGAGGTCCAGTCGAGGGGTGTGACGCCAGTGCATTGTTCCAGCGGCAAAAAAAGGAACCGCTTGTGATGAGGCCAATTCCTGTTGGTTCCAAAAAAACAGGCACTTTCTCACACCGACTTCCTTCCTCATTGGACAGCACAAAACAATCCCAGACCAACCAGCAAAGCGAAAAAGAAAGAAAGAGAAGGGAAAAGAGAGCAGTAAGAGAGGTGAGTTTGGGTATTCTCAGACTGTGCAGGTTGTGTGTCTGTAGGTGTTTCCACCTACAGACACACAATAATCTGCAATCTGCAGTTTTTCACCTGACTATCCCTTTCAGAGGTAAAGGTCCTTTATCTGCAGACACAGACCCCTGCAAAAAATGCTTACCATTATGTACAGTATGTTATCCTAGCGACAAACACCACACTGCTCTTATCTTTACTGCCTGTGTGATCGTCATCGCTTCAGTCACTCTCAATGCTCTCTGCTTTTTACTGTCCCTGAATGTTTGCTTTCAGCGTGAAGAAAACAGGCAGTGATTGTGTGTTGATCTTAAACCTTGCTATCATGGCATGAGTTATACTTTTAGGAAAGCACTCTGTGACAGATTGAGAAAACAGAAAAAGAATGAGGAAAGCAAGTGAGGAGGGCAGCGAGGCTCAACTGATTGAGAGAGCAGGACTCAGGAAGCACCTGCCTGTGTGGAAGGCTGAGCATTTATCTGACCCCACTCACATCAGGTGGTTTCCTTGTTTACGTTATCTCCCCGCAGCTCCCTGTGGCCCAGCCCCTATTGGCTGCCCTGGGCCACTCCTTTTTCCACCACATTCATTGATCTTAAGAGGGCTTGCCACTTCCCTGTTTCTCCTTTCCCACCAGATTGACTGTACAGGGGAGAAACTTACCCGTCACCACCCTGAAGCTCATTGGAATCAGTCTAATAAGCTAAAAACTCAAAGCTCTGCCTGACCTCTCACCTCTGTCCTCACAACACAAACATGGCAGCCTTGACGACTACCTTCCTTTTCCTCCTCGCGCCTATACTTGGGCTCAGTGAAAACAAGGAGGCTCATCAATTAGCCTGACTGATAACCTTGATCCTGCTGTCCTGCATGTCACCTGTATTGCTCAACCCTAACCCAGCTGGCAAGATTTAAACACTGATCTGCCTGGGGGTGGGGTGGGGGGGTGTCAGGGTTTTTAAATGTTTTCATGCGCTGGTTTCTGGTAGTTCATTATTCCTATTGAGACAGCGCTTTTCCTCTCATGGTGGAAACACAGCAGTATTTTTAATAGTAAAGTTATTGAGTTGCTCTGCTGCTGAATGTTTCCTTTTCCCCTGTTGATATAATTATAGTTAAATTGCTGCTTAGCATTCATGGTAATGACTGCAGGTGGGCCAGGCACAGGTGCTGTCTGTAATTATAGTGCACATGAGATCCAGAAATGATTATCTGGGCTAAATACATATAATCAACCTCTGCAGATGCGCATCTAAACTGTTTTATCAAATGTTTATTCTCACCAGGAGGCAGAGCTGAGCATTGTATGTATGAGTGTATGTGGGAGACGGTGTGTTGTGTGAGTGTGGATACAAATACCCATATGGCAGTGGCTCCCTTCTTGGTTGCAGGGGTTGTACCCAAGCTGCCTCATCATGTAAGTAGAGATCTGTTTGTCCTGGCAAGGATTTAGCTGGTCTGACGTCACTGACTCACGGGCTGCCAAGTGGATCATAGACACAAGAACAATATCCATAATTTCATCTCAATCAGCTGAGTTATGACACAGTAAAACAGCATCTTTTACAAAAGACCACAGTCTGTAACATCCTTTTTACAGAACATTCTTAGGATGAAAGAAAAGGTACGTGCAGTTCAGATTTAAGTTGTGTACAATATTTGCACGTCTAAAGCAACCACCCCCTCCGCAGCCCTCTGCATGGCCTTTCGGTGGACCTGCTTTCCTTACTATCTTGTTATCTCAGCAAGTGTTTCCTGCGAGCACCTCGCTCTTCTCTGGGACATGTGGTAGAGCTTGCACTGCGTTACGTCCATGGGGTATTGTTCTCCCACAGTTTGACCATCGTAAATTAGCTGGAAACGATTTGTCAGACATGAGAAGGGGGAGAGCCAGGAAGGGGAAAAAAACAACAACAAAATCAGGGCCTCGATGTGGCCCCAGCACTGAACCATACATTGAACAGATAAGTTAATGGTCTCTCTAATTGCTGCAATTCAGGCTATTAAGAAAAATATTATCCAGAGCGCTCAACTATAGGCTAACTGGAAGAAATTTTCTAATTTTACGCTTTAGTCAGAATGCTTGAGGCTATTTCACTTCTATGGCATTTCCATATTTATCACTTTTTGTGACAAGCTAATGTACAGTGAGAGGTTGTTATACAGTACATATGGATGGACTATGTGGGCTAAAAGAACACATTTACTTCATGCAAAGGGACAAATTAGTTCATCACCCCATAATTAAAAGGTAACCCCATACACTTTTTGGCCTAATCCACAGGAAATGGTACAATTAAGACATGTACATCTTTGTGAACACCATTTCCATGTTGAGTAAATGAAAAGTGTGTTTATTTGAAATCGTTGGAAGAGCCACCCCTGTTTATTCCGCAGGCTGATTCCCGCTGAACATCAACATGACCCTCTTTAATGAGGGAATTCCTGAACATCAGAGGATGTCTCACGCACATCCTGGCCCTTAATCAGCCCTCATGCTCTCACCTATATCTTCAAGGTCTCACAGCAGTGACCCATTCTAGGGAGAGGTGACACATCCTTCTGCTCCCTGGGTCTTGCGGAAGGAGCACATGGTCTGTCCATACATGGAGCCACAGGCTGGCAGAGTGTGGACATCTTATGAAATACCCCCCCCCCCCCCCCCCCCCCACACACACACACACACACAGACACACACCCTCCCACCCTCATGTAACCTCAAACCTCAAACCGCCTCAGTTTGGCTGCAGCAGCGAATTTTTGAACTATGAAACTATGACTTTCTGTCAAGTTCTTCCCTGTGCCATCCCCTTGGGGTATCCTTCTGTCACAACCAATGTTCCCATGGATGGAAATGACCCCCGGGGATGAGGAGATTGACAGTGAGCAGAGAGGGACCAGGAATTAAAGGTCTCTGAAGAGTCAAGAGGCTTGTCAGAGGAGCAAAAATAAAAACATGCTGTAAAGTAAGTCCATAACATCAGCATGGCTTTAGCTGTGACATGGGAACCCCCCCACCCCAAACTATGCCTGTAGTCATTGCCCCCTGGACAGTAGGGGCAGGTCACACTTGAGGCCCTCTTTGCAGCTGGGTCGCTCCCTGCTACCTCATGCCAGGCTCAGCTATGCTGGGAACCAACTAAGTTAAGCATACAACCTTGAGATTAGCCACACAGAACCTCACACAGCTTTTGATATTATGCCAACTAAGTAACCGTTTTGCAGAATTGCTTTGATAAGGAAATGTTGCAAGGCCAGGGAAAAGGGACCCTGGCAGTCATCAGGAGCATGAAAAATGACTGCGATTCAGTACGAAAACAACTTCCCACTCTGTAAAATAGCCTAACGGTATTCCTGCAAGTGCAGGGGAAATCAGAAGGAAGTTCCTCCCTTATAGGAGAGAGGATTGTTCTCCGGCTTTGATTGTTTATGCAAAGCTAAGCATGTTTGCTTTAAATTATGTCACAGTTTATCACAGGAGTGCTTCCAGTTTTGTACAGGAACAAATACTGCATACCTCATTTGGAATGAGTGTGCATTTGTTTAGCTCTGCATCTCTTGATTTCCTTATCAGCAAAGATTAACGCTTGGTGGCATGAAAAACACTACAAATTGCAACTCATCACCAGAACAATTGACATACTGTATTTTAGATCCAGTATATCTTGGCTCTTTTCTCATCTACTTTAGCTGTCATTGTTGGTTTTCTTGGCAGCGTTTTATTTGTAACATAAAAACTTTTAGTGTGGGCTGCCCTGTTTGGTTAGCAGTCTACAACACATACTATTAAAACTTAATGCCCTGAGTTTAAGTCTCTCTCCCATGATCCCTGTCATTCTTCTCTGTCAGATGTTAAGTAAAAGCAAAAGAACAAAAAACAAACAAACATACAACAACATAAAAATAACATAAAAAATATGATCTTGGTCTGGAAGTTTGCTAAGTCCACATATTCTTTCTCTACAGTGTATGGAGATAGTCCAGATAAAACCAACTCTGACTATCTACAATCAAGCTCCTTAAAAAGTTGCTACCATGGCACAAGAAGATGGCAAAATAACAGCATAAAACTGGGTGATGTTTAGTGAGATACAGGATAACAATGGAAGCCCAAGCAACATTTGTTAGCTCCTTTCCCCCCCCCCATTTACTTCTGATGTGCCTGTTGGAGAGACAGAGTCAAAAGGAAAAGGATTGCTGGTTTGGCTCAGTGCTCTCTGGACATACCAAAAGTGTGAGGTGGATATTTTGTAAACCTCAGATCTGGCCAGATGTCAGATGCACTGCAAATGCAAAACTTAGATAGATAATCTATAGATGCAAGGCCAGTAATTAACTAACAAGTTATATCTCATCCGTTTCCCAAAGAACTACAGAATACAGAATCAGCAGGTCAGCAGTTTCTTGCTAAACATGGTCTGAGTTATAGTGTGACTTGAAGGACTGTCAAAATAGCATTAGTGGCATTTAATTTCTTAAGCACAGACAGTAGTCATGGGAGAAACAGATAAGCATCAGGGCCACATTCAGGTTGGTTCCTGTTTGGCCTATGGGAGAGAGTGACTCCTTATTCCATGCTGCTGGTAAACCTATCAGGGCACAAAGGAGAATGGGACCCTCTGTAGACAATATGGCTCCTCCTCAGACAATAAGGCTCTCCTCTGGACAGGGGACAATGTGGGAATCCTACTGAAGGGCCCACCTTGCCTGCTGTTAAATACAAGCTTTTTAGAATTTTTTAATTCATTTGATGTGATCATTATCTAAACTATGGGACTTCTTTAACATACACCTGTCTTTACTATTTAGCATGAAAACACCAAAGAGTGAAAGACACAAAGAAAAAGGACAGCATTTTGACACAAAAAATGTACTGATGTTGTATTGCCTTGAAAACCTGCTGACACGAAACTTACTGAAACTCAGGACCCCTGCTGCTGTTTTGTGTGTGACACAATTAAATTTGGAAATTGTGTCATTTCCCTTCCTAATCTACACCCATTTCCCCCCATATGGGTGTCATCCCCCGGTGTAACTCATAGAATTGCAGGGGTTTGTGGCTGTCAGACATCACAATGCTCATTGTTCTAATGGCTGCCTCTGGTTGACAGCCTGAGAATAATGCATGGAAGACTGATATATGACTGATAATCTCAGAAGTGAAATATGTCTGTACTTAGTCCAGAAAACAGTAAATGTGTGCGTCTAAGTCTCCATTCAGTTTTTGCTTGTGTGTGTGTGTTTGCTGTGTGTATATGCCTGTGTGTGTTGGACGAGGCAGGGAAGAGCTTTTTCTGTATCATGTCATGTCACTGTGACCCACTACCACTGTGCACTGGTTTCTTTTGGTTTCCCACAGCCCACAGTCCGTTCACAGTTGACACAGCTACCTGTGACCAAGCCCCCACCTCCACTCACCCCTCCCTCTACAGATGAAAGTCAAACCTGGAAACCATTTTGCTTCTCTTTTTTCCTCTGGAGCCCTCATAATGACGGGAAAGTGCTCTGGCCCTGCTGCCACAAAGAGCAAAGGCACAGGCTTGATGGGAAACTGTACGCCTCTGCAAAAATGTCTCCTTTTAGGGCTCTGTGAGCTCTGTTACACCCACACTCTGCAACCATAAATTTCAAAAGACGAAATAGCATGTGGGTCTTATCTTTATTTACACAATATAAAGTATTTTTCTACGTAAGGGCAAATTAAAAAAAAGACCTCTAGAGTCTAGAAAGCCTTTACTTCTCATGGATAAAGTCAACTTGAACTAGTTCTATAATATTTATAAAAAAGAGCAAGGTTTCACTCTTGTATGCCCACTGGTCAAGTGCCAGTTTTTGCAGATTTATCATACACACACACATTATAAGCCATTATAATAAATTGTATTATATAATAAATTAAAGTTTCATTCGTTTTAAAATATTTCGCATAAAATGTCATTTTGCTTTGTGAGTGTCTCCCCTGACTCCACACATGAAAGAATCTCCAACAGAACTGTTTATGTGCTGTTGTACCCACATTGCAAGGACAATCACCATCCAGTCTGACTCTTGCCTGGGCACTGGCAAAGCAATCACTGCATGCTTGTTGCTGATGAGGAGAGTGTACGCTGCTTACCCACTCTGTAATCAACCAATAGTCAATTATGTCCTGGAAGCAAAATCCAGCTCATTATCAGAGATCATTATGGAGTGATTACAGTGGAATGATGTCATACATCACAGATTGTAAATAAAATAAAGTTTTTCTGGGCAACGCATTCAAAATACTATGAGCCACGATAGGCAGAAAAAAAAAACATGGTAAAAACATGGCTGTTTATTGTGTTTACTAATAATTTCTGATTTTCTGCTAAGACACCTGACAGATGGGGATCCAGCTGTGGGTGAGTGAAGGACACTGCTTAGAACAGAAGAGGGACACCCACATACCATTTCCTCCATGAATCACCAGGACACCCATCAGACAAATATTGCTACCAGGGAGATCTTCACCAGTAAGACTCAAAGCTGGTGTTAATGGTATCATGTCAGCCTAACAAGTTCTCCGGGTCAAAGAGGCAGCTGACAGCAGATAAGATCTATAGCACACCTGTCTGACCAAATAAACTATAATACTCCCAATCACCTTATGGTTTTACTGTTCTGTGATGGATGCTTACTGTAGCGATAAGATAATCCTTTCTGTTTTACTAGGTTAACAAGCACATCTGTCCTCGCAGGGTATTTCCTACATGTGGTTCAAATACATTCAAACTGATTCAGAGACATGTTTTTAAAATTATCTGAACACACAATTTTGGTAAATTCTAAAATACCAAACACTATCATCAATTGTATTATATAATGGTAAAAACAAAACATAGGCTCATCTGGCTCTGATACCTTCAGATGGTTGCAATAATTAGCTTCCCCACTTCATCCTCATTATACCAGCCGCACCAAAACACTTTGCTCTCATTAGGGCCGAGCCATTGTCCGTCAGCAGTTAGCAACCATTTTGCCTTCCCCATTACAACACAAAGAGAGGGGAGGTAAAAACAGTTTACCCACAAATCTCCCTGTGTGTGCCCACTGGTTCACTCCACTTATTCAGGCGGGGAAGTAAAGACCATCTGCTCATTTTATAGAACTCTTGTCTCAAAAACACTCACTAATGCATATTCACCGCTTCTGTTGCCACTAACCAGCAGAGTATTTGACCAAACACCCACTGAAACTCCCTCCAAAACACATCTCAGAGAAGGCCAAGGTTCATAAAGCCACAGCTATGGACAGAGGCCATTGCCTTGAATGTGAACGCGTGAGTCTTTGCTTCTTTTCCTACTGGCCGAAGATGAATGAAATCAACCAAAGGACAAGCTGGACAGAGCACGAGCTGAGGCATTACAGCCACAGGAGTAGGCACTGGTAAAAAAAAAAAAAAAAAAGATGGGCAGCAGCTCTCTGGTCCTCTCACAGCCAGACATAAATTGGCCAAAATATAAAACACAAGTAAAAAGCCAGCATGCTACAACAACTACAAGCAGTTTCTGAATTGTACATAATGGTAAACTGTTTTGTTACTGTATGATTATGACCAACCCTGAGGTCCTTCCCTCTCAGGCAGAGGTTTAGATTCACAGGCTGTGGGAGTTTTCCATTCAAGACACAGACGTAGTTCTTTTTCACCTATGACTTCTTTGGGCAGTTTCACAATTTGGCCTGTTAGACGGCACGCCATGTGGGGCCAAACAAACACACATTAATCTGCACTTTGTATGAATATTCAGATACAGCTGTCTGTGACACAGAGATAGCAGCTGGTGTGCTTGGGCCCCACAGATATCCCAGTGCCATGCCTGGACAGGAGCCGCTGCCTCTGGGCCAAGACAGGCCCAGCCGGCCCTGGCAGGCCCCATCCAGACCCAGAATTTCCCCAAATCCCAGTAGTGACACCCTCTAACTACTCAAGGGTGGTCAAAGACCCAATAAACACCTTTAGCCGCCTGCAGCAGATAGCTGATGACACGTTCAGTATGTCACTATTATGGTAATGAAATATTCGGATATTTGGCACTGGAAGTGACAGGCTGATGTGTGTATTAAATACCTGTGTTTTCACAAGCATGCCACATTAGATTCAACAGGAATACAGGTTTACTGTTTTACTCAAATAGAATTTGAATGTTTGACTAAATACATATGGTTTCCAAGGTGGTTTTCATATTACTGCAGGCAAAAGCAGGCGTTGAAACAGATGGCATTGCTTTGTATCTCATTTAATTCACCATTTAGTGCTTGTGGTGAGCACTCTTGACAAAGCACTTTAAATTAAACTGAATTTCAGCTAAGTGAATCATACAGACATTCACTTTACTTGCTTGGCCAAAGCACAGCACAGTGAATGTGACACCTGAGTGCTCTGGAGCCAATGGCTGCTTAACATACATAATGGTCATATTTTTCATTAAGGCTAAATGTCATAACTGGCTTAGCGTGGCATTTACGTTTTCCCTGATGACATGAGTTTAATTTGCCCTTTTTTAATTACCCAACTTAATCTCATACTAATCCACTGATATTGCTATAACAAGTAGCGCAAGTATAGCTGGTTGGAAGACAAAGCCTGTGATGCTCAAAGAGTTTGTGTTTGCTTTGCCTGGCGTCGCCACCTCCCTAACAGTCTGCTGGTTGGCCCTGACAACACAACGCCACAGTGCCAGTCTGTCAGCGTGCCAGGCTCAGAAAGCAGCTGCCAGGCCAAACCAGCAGGCACTAATTCAGCCAGCCACAGGAACCCCCTGCACCCCTTCGTCTTCCAGGCCTTCCCTGTGGCTACAACTACCCCTCATCCATACACACACACGGGCACACACCTTACACAATGCAGGCTTTAATTATGACAAACTTGCCAAAAGCTAATCTTCCATCTTTTTAATCAAAGACATTTGTAGTTGAGGGGGTTGCCAATATTCTAATGACGAATTACCCGAAGCTCTGGCGATTAAACACTTTTTCACTTGACCAACCGTGGCCTCTCTCAATTAAACAAAGCCTGAAATCTTTCAAAAGCTAGTGATGCATGAAAGTCTGGAGGACAGTTTGTCTTTTTGATACGCTCTAATGCTCTTGTAAAAAAGATAAGTCAGTACAATGTTTTACCAAAATGAAAGTAAAAAGTAGAATTTTGCTCCTGAACATCCCAAGCTCAATGGGGGTCTGGGGTCATTAATTTGCATGCTTGTCGATGACACATGTCCATGCTCATTGCACAAATCATTAACATCCCGCACGTTTTGTCATTATCTCCCGTGGATGAGAGTGCAGCCGCTGGTCCCGGGGACTGTGGCCAGGCCAGTTACTCAGTGGTTGGTTAAGTGACGGCCAAAATGCTCAGAAGCGTTCAGCTGCTCTTCTGATGTGTTAGGGAGTTTCTGTGGCTAAATCCTGCTGTGTCCTCAGTCTCTCCCCCCTGAGCTAAGCTTGTGGAAAAGGAAGGTTTTTTACCGACAAAGAGCGAATGGATCAGAGTATTCTGGTGGCTGGAGAACTATCTGTAACAAGAACGGCTTTGAATCCAGCATGGGATCTTTGTCTCATATCATCTGAACTTCTCACTCCCTCCCTTCAGGACTTTCCTTGCTTCATTGTACATAACATACAAAAACAGACAAACATCATACAGCTGAAGACTGACATTCCTAACACCATTCAAACACATTCTCACTTGTCACTCATCCTCTGTCTGAGCTCCTTTGTCCCAGCTGAAGGTCACAATATGGCTGATTCCTTTGGAGAGGCCCCTTAAGGTCCCGATGCTCCATGCTGCCTGAGTAAACATGGCACAGCAGTTCATAAAGATGCATATTGTGTGCCTGCATCTGTGTGTGTGTGTGTGTGTGTGTGTGTGAGTTGGGTTTCCTGACGGCAGGGATACATACATACCATTGGTAAAGCCGGCTGAAATATTGATGCTGTGTTTTGTTCTCATTTTTGCTGCACTTGATAGGCCATCTGGATAGGTCAGCCTTTCTCACGTTAAATATTCATCCTCCCGTTGAATATGACCAGGGGAGAGCAAAAGAGGGTCATTCTGTAATGCGAGAGAATGAAAGAGGGAGAGGTGGTGGTTAGGGAGTCGATCAGGATTCAACAATAGCTTTTCCTTAACAGATGGAAGATTGGCTGCAGGGATATAGTTCAGTGTCACAGTGGAATCTGATATCTGATTATATTCCATCCTCCCTATAAATACAAGGGGATTACACGTGGTTACATGAATAATGAAAACGAGATTATTTTTGTTGACATGCGTCTAATTTGTTGTGCCACAGTTGTGAACTTCTGAATACTGCCTATCAATCTTTCTCTTTGTGCCTCACTACTCAGGTAAGACCAGCAGATCGTGTTCTTTCAACAAGCCAATCAAAGAGGTCGCCCCTGGCCAATTCTGCCGTCTAAGGCTCGATGCAACTCCCACATGGAATAACTGGTGGGAAAATGTCCACGTGGCAGTACTCAATCACGAGTACAAATTTAAAAAGCTCACAAACAATCTGATTACTGACAGTCCAGTGGTCCAAACTCTGTGATCAGCATTATTATCTGCCTTCAGCATTATTACAGAAATGCACCGTGATCTGAAAGTGCCCTTAGTCAGCAAACTCTACAATGAATTTTAATGATGTGCTTAGAAGTGCAAACCAGCTAACAACATGACAATTCTAACAAGGGGCCATTTAAAGGGAGTGTTTTTTTGGTAAATTATCCCTCCACTCTTAATAATTAACGAAAACCTATTAATTATGAACAAATCTGTAGCCTAACACTCATCAAGAGGAGGACGGGTTGCCTAGGAGCACAGGCCTGTTCTGAATATCTTGTCGCTTTGGTGGTGTTGGGAACTGGAGCAATAATGAAGTCTGGCGTGTGTCCATGCGGCTTTGTTGCCTACTGATGCAATATGGTTGAATAGTGGTACGGAATTAACACCTTTTGATTTTCAGCAAAATGCCTGCAGTTTTGCATGTAGTTCAAAACTGTAAATAAGAAAGCATGTGAAACATTTTAAAGTGCAAATGACTGTTTATGTGTGACCTCCTTCCATTACACCTTGAGCAAACAGCAGGACTCCTGGTTCCCACTGCTTAGTCAAAACAATAATTGGCCTTACACGGTGGAACCTCCATTTTCGGATGCTAAATCAACACAGCTGGACATCCTAAAGTTTGTGTTTATGTCTGTGCGCTACCTTTCCGACTTGAGCCTAAAAATAGATCGGCAGCATCCTGCTGTGATGCTGAAGGTGCAGTCATCTTTCCCCTCTGAAGGACACAACACTGTCTGAAGTTTGGGAGCAGGAGGGGGGGTTGGTGGGAGGGAGGAAGCGGTGACTACCGTGTGACAAGCGCCCTGTTCCTTCCTCCCAGGCCTGAGAAACAGGAAGTGCTGCACATAAGGCATTATTGTGACGGAGAGGAAATGCAAGGTCCTCTAAAATAAGAGCCCCAATCTGGTTGTCAATGACAGGAGCCTGTCCTGCACAACCCCTCAGAGACCTTAACCCCCCCCCCCCAACGCACGCATACACACAGACGACGACAACCACAGCTTCACTGTTGAGTGAAGCAGTCATATAAAACAAGCCTCCCTTCAGTGTCCACACAGGAGTATTATGTGTAATGAACACTGAATCGAAATATGTGCGAAGTTTATGCTCTCTTCCCAGCAGCATAAACTTTTGGAAGATTTGAGTGCAGTGAATCAGCTTTAAGATGACGTGTTAAACCCTTTGTTCCCTGCTGAACCCACCCACATACAGACTGAGCAACAACAGCATTTTAAAGGGTTAAAGCAGGCATATGGGTAGGATCCACCCTGCTCGTGTTTAGCAGAAGCTGAGGAGGAGCTGGTTGCTAAGAGAGATGCAAGGCTTTGTGCTGGGCTCCCTCCCAGTTAATTAAAATCCTACTTTATCTGTTTCATGCTTTCAATTAGAAAGCTCTGGAAACGGCCCAAGCCTCTGCATGTAGATAACCACAGCAATAAGATGTGATTAATACAGGCGTGGAGGGGTATTTGAGCTGCAGGTTGCAGCACTGCCCTGCTGTTGTGTCCATACCTTGTTGTTGTTTGAAACCTGTGATCATGTACGTCTTCTGAACTGCAGCGATGGCTGAAGCAGCAGACAGTCAGCATCACCATTCAGCTGGTGCCAAATCTATTTTTTTTGTCATCACTCATGAAAAGAAGTGTCAGCTAGCAATGTTTTTGCTCGATTAACAGCAGATCCATCAATGCCCTCCTCTGCTTTTCACAATCAATTAACTGCAACACAGAAGCCAAGCTGTACGGGTAATCAATCACGCTAAGCTTAGCACATTATAGTTTAATGAGCATGTGGTGCTGTTTTTGGTTGTAGTTTCTGTTCCACCAGCCAAAGCTATTATTTCTTGGCAGTCTGAAGCACTGTGACATGCTATCAGAACAAACTCTGTATGATAAAAATAATAATGCTTTTTTTTTTAATCTAAGAATATTATATCAGTTATTTTGATGTTACTGTTAAGTGTGCAATCAATTACCCCTCAATCAAAAACCTAAAAAAACAACAAGGAAGTGATAAGTGACAAGGATTTACAAGCAAAATGCTTATAAAACAAAATACAAACAACAGTACCAAAGTCTTTTTGTCACATACGATACAAATGTATTTTAATTAAACTGGCATGCAATGTCGGAACAACAAAACCCTTTCCTCTTCTGTTTTCAAACAAATTATTCTTCACAAACACCTGGTATCAAACAAACCTTTGCACAACACAGAATATTTACTGCCATCTACTGGTCACTCTATGAAATCACAAAGTGGCAACTGAGTGCCTCAGTGAAGATGAGAACGACTCGGGGGGTCAGCGTAGAAATGTGTCCTCTCCATACCAGAAGTACCCTTAGGCCGGTTATTAGTGGTGGGGCATTGTCTTCTTGGAACGTGTGAGGCTGGGGCATGCAGGAGTCATCTTCATGGACTTTTCATGTCCCCACTGCTCTCTCTGGGGATCTGGGCTGGTGGTATCTGGAGAGTAAAGCCTCTTCCTATGGCAGGTAAGGCATATAAGGTTGATGGCTCTTTCCCACAGTGCCTTCCTCTACCTAATGTGCCCATCAGTGCCTCTGTGCATCCTCTGCCCACACCTACAGACAGGGGACTGACAGAGGGCGTCTCTTCCTCAAAGTCTGATACTGTGACTGTGACTTGAGCCTGAGCTGGGGTGTCAAGAAAGGCAAGGACATCTGCAGATGAAACACTGGAGGCCTTTGGAGGGCTTGTGGGTGGCTGGTCAAGGAGGAGGTCCGGTTGTGCTGATGAGTGTGACTCCACAGCTGCAGGTCCAAGGGAGTTTGTCTGTGTCTGACTATCCCCCTCTGCTGCAGGTGAGGTCTGGGGTGGAGACTTAGTTTGGGGGTTGAAGCGAGCCAGCAGACCCTGCTCTGTGACCAGGTAGTGGTTAGCAGCCCACTCCCGACGCTCATAATGCATTTGCTGCAGCTGCTTGAGCTCTCTGGGCAACTCTAACACACTCTCCTGTGGATGTAAATAGGTAGACGGGGGGTTTACCTACCAACCTGGATGCTTCTGTTAAATTGAAGCACATTCAATAAAACTGACTAATCTTGGTGAAATGACACATTTATGACTGCAGAAAAATGCGGTGTTTAATAAGTGTAAATTAAAAAAAAAAAAGGTTTTAAATTTTATGTTGACACACGTATTCTGCATTTTTCCATTACTTGTATTTATATTTCAAGTGCTAACCAATGTTAGCCTAGTAAACTACCCAGGTGGAAGAAAAAAAAAAGAAGCCTTGATGTCAGCTCTTTGAATAGACCAGTGTAAAAGGCAACCATTCATAAGTCCTTTTAGATAAAGAGATATTGTTTTTCTTATATTTGATTGGTCATAGAGTGCACACACCAGCTAGCAAGTACAAGGATGCAAAATGAAAAAACAAATTAACTTCTCATTTGTAAGTTACTCACCATGCTGACATGTACCATTTCATCAGGTTCATAGTGGCTGCTGTTAAGGTATGCATCTACCAGGGTCATGTAGTCTGTCATGAGCGTGTCCAGCAGCACCAGTCTGAGAGGCTGCAGGTGGATCACTGACAGAGCCATCACCTTCAGCAGGCTCACAGGACATGGACGCTTGTACCACATCTCCTTTTCCTCCTGAAAAAGAAAAAACAAAACACACTTGTGATTACAGCACAGAGATGCAAATATACACTAAAAACACACAGGGTGTCTGCAGGTTTGAACAAGTGAAATTTTAGACTTTTTTAGACCTTTTTTAGACCATCGTGGGTGAAATTTAAGACCTTCACGGAGTATTAAAAAAAAAAAAAAAAAAGAACAAGCCCAGATTGCAGTCAATTGACATTTATTGTAAATGAAACGAATATATATACAGCCATAATTTTCATCATTTACATCAGATTATGGAGGATGAGGGCCAATTTCAAAATCCCATATTGAACTGAGGGCCACTAACGAGGCAAAAGCAGAAAGAAAAGATTCCAAAAAGATTACAAAGAAGATTAATTACATATTTCGGAGCGCTGCACTTTTGATTGCAATTTGGTCCTCAAGAGCCTTAATCTGGGCAAGTTTGTCTTTAGCAGCCCTCCTAAGAGCATTTGATTTAAATTTACACTTTCCCATATTTGTGTGATTTCTCCAATCCCGCCTTTCTCGCACTCTACACAGCCCGCGAAGAACAATGCTTGATCATCCTGTGACGACAGTACATTTCCGTTTCACGTAGTCTGTAATTTGTAGTTTTTATCGTGCGTTCCGCCAACATCAACATGTACTCAGGACTACACAGACCATAACCGCCACCATTAGAGAAAAAAAAGAACGGCGTGGTAATGTACGTAAAATAATACTTTTTTAAAACCTGTATCGATATTTCGCATTGAAACGTTTGGTCTTAAATTACTCAAACTCAATTTTAGACTTTGAGTGCAAAATAGCCTGTATTTTAGACTTTTTTAGGCCTAAAATTTAAAATGTCTAATTTTAGACTTTTTAAGACTTTTTAAGACCCCGCGGACACCCTGACACATTTCCTGTTGTGCCATTATGATGTCTAGAAAGGTGTGTGTGTGTGTGTGCTGTACCTTGGTGAGCTGTGACTTCATCTGAAGGGATAAGAGCTGGGAGGAGGGCACCTTCAGATGGAGACTCACCACCTCCTGGAGAGTACTGACTCTGTCAGGAAGAAACCCGCCTGTCTGCGAGTAGAAACACATGACATCTGCCACCTTAACACATGCAGAAAAAAAAACACAAGAAAAACTTGAGTGAGACATGAGCCACGCATCATGCTGACTTCTGAAAGGTGTAGCATACTGTGCACATGTTCACCTGTGTGTCAAAGACATTGGTTAGCTTTACTCCAAACTGAGCAATCAGACATCCAGCAATGGCTCGGCAGTCATGAATCACCTGTTCCAAATGCATAATGAACATGATGTTATGATAATAATAATAATAATGATCAAAACTGTGACTGAACATAATTTCTTCACAGCTTACTTTTAATATGTGCTTATTTTCCAGGACCATGGACAGACCGTTCTTAAAAGCCCGGGCTCCCAGCAACAGAATATCAAACAAGTATACCTTGTTTTTAGTGGCAATCTACAACAATGAAAATGAGCCAGAGTTATTGTTTTAAAGAATAAAGGAAGGGAAGAAGGAAGGAAGGAAGGACGGTCGGAAGGAAGAAATCAACAAAGCAGGAATAAAAATAGGTCTGTGCTTCACAGGATTTCTCACCTGCAGCCAACACAGTCTCCCATGCTTAAATACCTCGAGTCCATCCACTCCCACACCAATCACATGCTGCTTCTTGATGTGCATCACCTAAAGGATGGGAACTCAAGATATTATAGCTCTTTTAAGACAAGAGGTCTCAGTACACATCTCCACCATTATTTACTGTCCACAGACATGTACATATATGTCAAAAGCATTTAAGTGACTTATGCAACAGCAAAGAAACTTTGAATCAACTTACAGCAGGCCCAAACTTCTCATGAAACTCATCGATGACTACGAAGTTGATAGACTCCTCTTCATCTTCATCATGATCTACAAAAAGGAAGAACCTCTCAAACATGATTAATGATTTCTCTTAAGAAAGACATGAATCTGTAGGTGTTTGTCACTAAACTCACCCATTATGACTGTCTTCTTGTATGGCTGAAACTTTTCCACGTTCAAGTGGTCTTCAAGTCTGTGGTCATGAATATTTCTGTGTAACACACTGCAGGTTTCAGTTTATGGTCAGTGTGCTGTCACCAGTAGTGACACACTTACCCACTGCCACTCTCTCCTTCATCTGTAAATTCCACTGTTGATACAATTATATATACATATTACAAAAAAACAAACAAACAAAAACAAAACACACATAAAAACTTCAGTAATCTAAATCTTCAGATCAGCCTTTTTTTCCCTAAGCCTTCGCTTGTCATGAGTTTACTCACCATTGAGAATCTCATGTCCAAAGAACACTTGCGAGCCAGGATATTTGCAGCCATTGGTACCACTAACGACTGAAACAATACACAAACATTAACGTTACTTTAGCTAATAACAGTGAAATATTTAGGCCCACGGGAAGCAGATGTCTTTGAACACAACCAATGATTAACCCCTCAACAATGTTATACAGTAAGGATAACTGAACAAGACACGGTGAACATTTGTCTAACCGTCCGCCAAGATCAAAGTTTTGTTGAGATTTATACGCTGGACGACGCCAAAGTAAGAAGAAGTCTTGAGGGTCAGTTTAATGCGTTTTCCCTTGAGGATATTTATGAACTCAAAGTCGTCCAAAACCATTTTTAAGCCATGTAAGAGTTGTTTCGAGCAGTTTAGAAAAACACAGTGCTGTTATTATATAAGACTGTCAACGCTTGAGACACAGCACCAGCGAGCTAAGTTCGCAACTCAACATGTAGCTAGTTAGCTTAGCTACTTAGCGTTGGCGCCCTGTGAGGTAAAGCGACGAATTTAATGTGGCGTTCAAAAGCCCCTTGTTATTTTCACATTCAACTATGTAGTCCCTGGGTAACATGATAAAAATAAGGCCAATAAATGGCAATATTTCGTGTTATAATATACATTTATTTATGACATTTAATGCTTTATACTAGACAAACTACACATCAGCATATAATGATGATTTGTGTAAAGTTACTACATGAATAATTTGTAAATTTCCGACTTCGGTGTGACCCAGTGAAGTGAAATAGAGAGTGGCGGATGCGCTGTTAGGTTTAAAAAGACATTTGTCAAGTTAGAATGCTTGTGAAAATCAGGACACCAAACTGAAAGTCAAGATATTGTCAAATTAGCAGAAAAATTCAAAAGACGGTTTACAGAGTGATTAAAACATTCTTGTTTGCAGAAGGATACTGCTCTCATATTTACTCCAAGTTCTACTTTTTGAAATTTTGTTCAGTGTACAGTATGATGGAGGTGGAAACAACAACAGGAGCAGACAGTAAGCACTGACTACACCTTAATGCAACATTTTAATATTGCATCTAATTCACAATAACTGCTTTTCCCAGGTGGTCAGTAGACAGGCAGTAACTCAAAACATCCACCAGGGGGTGACTACAACTCACGTACTGAGCTAAATGCTCTCAGTCCCAGTTCTGTCACACTATTGAAGGAAGGAGAAAGGTCTATTCATTTTAATCCACATTACAAAATGTGTGCATGTGAGAGTGTCAGTGCACTGTGTTGTTCTGTGGCAAGAAATCTTCATTACCATCTTTATGTAGACCCTAAAGGCATAAATCATCATGCTGCCAACTGCAGCAGTCACTGGCTGACTACTAATTGGCTATGCTGCATATTTTGCAGAAACATCTGACCACAGGGCTGATGTCTGAACTGCTACCCGATCATCTTTAATATTCTGCTATATACAGGTATGCAGAGGAAACACTCCTGAATACTATCTACTTTATATTGGAAATGAGAACAGGAACAACAATGATATACAGTATATGAAAACCACAAAGCAGGTTTCTGTTATTCAGAAATCACCATGGTTTTTTAAATTGTCTTCCAATCTAAAGAATAATAACCAAAAAAAGCCCACACAGATGTTAAAAATGCATGTACACATTAGAGCATAATCAGCAGAAGATATATATTATTATACATATTATAGAAATATAATTCAAATTTGATCATAAATTTGATTCAGATTTATTATGTAATGTCTTAAACAGACATTCTTCTCCTTTAGTAGAAATTACATGTCCTTTGCCTAGTTTAGCTTTCAATTTTCCTTATAAGGATTTGGTTTGTTGTTGGTTAAAAAAGTGGGTGGCGATTTGCAAAGAAGCAATGGTCACAACAACTGTAACACAAACCCCAAACAGTAATACACGCTGAACCACTTATTCCTTGAAAAATCATGTAAAATGTTGAATATTTTCAATTATTTTTATTTAAGCAGTGCATGTCTGTCAGTATTACTGGGCTCAACGTCATAACAAAAAAATGAAATTGGATGCATTTAGCCACATGGGGGCAGGCTTAAGGCATAGCTGGCTGGTTTGATAACAGTAGAAAAGGATACACACAAGCTATCTTATCAAATGTACACAGCTGCTAATACCCAGGTTCTCATGTCTTCACTCTGCCTGCGGAAACGCATGAATCAAAACCACTGTTCAGATGTGGATGGCAAACAGGGAGGCACCTTATCAAAGGGAGGATACTCTGGGGTGCAGGAGGCACAAAGCTGTCTCAGATTTTATCATAGACTGTACACACCTTATAAGCTTTGTCCTGTGGTGTGTGTTTCTCCTCCTGAGCTCATGCTCAGTTAAAGCTAAGTGAAAAAGGGCACATGCAAAGCAGAGCTCAATAATTCCTTTTTGGCTTAAATTGGATGTTTTATGGTCAAAAGAAAAAGTTGTTATTAATTGTATAAGTTACATCATTTTCTAGGGGTTTCACATTATCTATATTCATTATCCACTTCAGCTGAGAAGTGAGGAGCACTTCTTAAATCAAAGTAAGAATGTGCTCTTTGTAGGGTGGGAATATTTTCAAAATGAAAAAAAACATCAAAATGATTTCATTTCATTAGTTAGTTTTGGTCTACATTGTACAGACAACATTATCACAGGGCTCGGCAGACTTCTTAAAGCAGTCGAAATACTTCAGGAAACATCTTATTTGGACCACCTACAGTATAGTACAATAATATTATCCACTCATACAACATAAGCCATGATGGAACCCACAGCCACTGTTATCTTCAGAGGAAGGCCCACCCTTTCCCGTTCTGCAGACTGAACAAACAAAAAGTTTTAGTTAACTACAAGAGAGATCACGTCTCACTCAAATTTTCCAAATTGTATTTATGTTAAGGCCGCCCCCCCCCCCCCCCCCCCCAAAAAAAAGACCTGGACCCACGATTTTATTTTATTTATTTATTTATTTATTTTCTAAATATGATTTGATATAGCTGTGGAGACTGAAATTTGACTGAGAGTGATCAAATTAGTAATCCCTATTACACTTTCAATTGACTGAGACGGTTGTAAAATGTATTAACTGCTTCTCATTTTCCTGGATCTTCCCCTCAAGAGAAACTTCACCTACCAAACTAACTCTCTGATTAAAGTTGTAAAGCATAAACCAGTGAGAACACGACTTTGGACGCAAAGAAGTAACGACTTGTGAAGTACAGATCCCACTCAGGGTGAGTGACAAGCCCAGCAGCACGGCCGCCCACTCACAGACAAGCTGGGTGAATCTTAATTGTGTAACGTTCATTGACGAGTCAGCACAATGCTGCTGAGACCGCGGAGGCGCACTGAGCGATGAAATGCTCCCATCGAGGAGAACACAGATGGACAGCCTAGTTCAGCCGCTCGTCGCCCAGTACCTCGCCATGGGATGTCAATCAAAAGAAAACATACAAAACGAAAGTATATCGTCGGACGAGAAGGGAAAGGACGATGCGTAAGTCAGATCTTCTTTTCACGTTTTTTTTTTTTTTAATTTTTTTCTTTGTGCGTTTTTTTTAACTGAGGAGTTTCAGGTGTTGTTTTAGTGAAAATGTGTATACCATTTCAACAGTAACTTGATCGTTTCAGGTGTCAGAGTTGTTTTCGTGACTGTACCTAGCTGTAAATAAACAGGTGTGTCTGTGTCTTTGTTTTTTTTTTGGTAAAACGGTGCACGAAAGCAGAAATGATGCCAACCAAGTATTTTACGCACAAAAGCGCCATAGATTAACCGGCTCTTTAACCTCAGTTGTTTTTTTTGACCCGCTGTGCTTAAACTGCTTATGTTTAAAGCAAATTCCTTCTTGTTTACTGGTCACTCAACAGTTTAAAGTGGATGTCCGCAATCAACCGGTATTTCCCTAAGTTAAAGGAAGGAAATGAGAACAATGAACAGCAAATTCCCAGGGGGGTTTCTTAAATTCAAAACAATAGCTTCTTTTCTTGTTACAGCTACACACATCATGTCATCATATATGTGTAATAATCGGTGGTCTCATAAAAATATGGTTTGACACAGAAGTACAACACTATACCTCCTCACATGCAAGCAGACAAACACACTTCTTTCCTTGCAATAAACCCTCTCGTCCCTCCTCCCCCTCACTGGTCTTATCTTGCTTGTTTCTCAAGCAGAGCCACTCCAAGATGCAGCTCCAGGTCTAGAGTTTCTCCTCCAGGCCGTCCTCACCGGTTCCACAAACCCAGCCCGGCCCAGACCGTCCCAGGTAAATCCATGATGTCCCTGGGACACCTCACCAAGGGTGCGAGCTGGGAGGAGCTCATCCAGGCCTGTCTGCAGTCCTTCGGTAAGTCCATGCTGACCTGCCTGAGCACTAGTGTTGAGTTCGACAAGGTGAAACACTGCTGTGAAATGTACAGCAGGAGCAGAGGTGTTTGTACTGATGTGGTATATTGCAGTCTTGCAACTCTATGGATGCCTTTTCTTTTTTAAGATGCACTGTTCTGCAGCGCTTGTCTCTACCGTTGAGAAACAGTAAGATTGTAAGCTCAGACACAGGAAACTCTGCCCTATTTGTGATCACATACTCTTATAGTTTCTAAGAAGTCTCTGTTTTTTCCCAGCACTTTTCCTGGTATTTTGCTGCAAATCTCTAACAAGTTTGGGCAGGCTATTTAACAAGAGGAGGGTGGTGCTTTGCGTTTGAAAGTAAAATGGATTCTCTTAATACAGCTGTATTGATGCTTGTCTGATTTTGCTTTGAGTGACTGTAAACGTCCTTGATGTTTGTTTAGATTTCTTCAATTGTAAGCTGCTCTGTTTGGTCAATTACTGTATTAAGTGCTAATATTTAAGTGGATGCAGGATTAATAGAGGGTTTTTTTTAATGAAAAAAAAAGCACAGCAGTGATTGAGGAGGCTGTAGCTGGATCAATCAAGCAAAGATCATTGGCTTCATCAAGTTGTCTGGAGTGCTCTCTGAGTTATGGTGATTGCGTCTCTGAAGAGACAAGCTTTCAAATTGCCGTTGCCTGGTTACACAAATGGAGCAAGAGCAATGGAGAGGTGTTACAATGGGCTGCACATAAAATGACATCCCGTAACAACATTTATCTGCAGAGAGGTAGAATCGGTCAGTGACGACAGCCTGACGCTCATTTCACATTCATTAGTTAAGGAACTCCATAATACAATATCATACAGAGCTGCCTGTAATTTCAGTGTCAGTATGCAAAATATGCGATTCGTACACACATCTCCAAGATATTATCTGTACAGTACAGTGTGTTATGACTGAGGGTTTTAACAGCTTCTCCTGATAAAATGGAGCTCAGTTCTGCTCCTCCTGGCCCACATCACAGGCGAACCCCTGAGGGCTACGAGTCCTGCCACCTTTTCAAATGTGAGAGTGCACGTAAGAGCTATTTGAAGGATTACCTGATGGCAGCTTCAACCCTGGCTGAGCCGAAAGGTCAGCTCCCCAAACAGTGGTCCTCAGATGCTGACCAGCCTTTGAAATGCAGAGCACTATGAGGTGTGGATCAATAGCTGTTGACATCATCGCCCTCTCTAGACTGCACTGCACTGGGCTCCACTGATCATCCCTAGTGTTTACCTAATTCATTTATAGTTTGTTGTTGTTGTTGCTGTTTTGTATAAGTTACATATAATTTATGTTAAATACTTTTACATTTTTATTTGTCATGACTTACAATATCTGTAGATATCAATCATTGTGTGTAAATCAAGTGTCAAAATAACATATTTTATAGTTAAAGTTTTCTGTGGGTGTGACAGAAAGGTTTCACCCTTGACAGTGGTTCTCAACCTTTTTTGGCAGATGTACCTGTCATGTTCCAAATGTGCTCATTTTAAGTGATTTTATATGGGATGCTATTTAGCTATCAATAATCTAAAAGTGGATATGGCGGATGTTTACATTTTCTTTTTAAATAGCTAAACAGTCAAATCTCTGCTACCAATTGGAGCAGCAGAAGCGGGACGTTTCAACTATTTACACATTACACATTATTTTTACCTGACTGTTTCAACTATTAATTCTTTACTTTTATTCATTACTGTTCTTGCAATTTATCCATTATATTAAGTAGTAAAAACTATTTTACATTACTTTTAGCCATTTTGTTCCGTTTTAGTTCTGTTGAATTCTACTTTAATAGGTTATCCATCTGTTTTAATGATTTATTTCAATGTCTTTTTTCGCTTGCTAACTAGTTTTTGCATAGTTTTGGCCATGTGCTGTTCAGGTGTGATATCCATTTTTTTAATCAAATCATATTTATCAAATTAGTTGAGCTACTCTACAGACTTTTGATGTGTCACTGAGAACTGCAAAAGTGCCCCTGGTTGGGAATCGTGGCTCTCAAGTATAACTACAAACAGTATTATCCATAAAGTTACAGTGGGTTCTGATTATTATAGAGCATTTTACACAGCGTACAGCGAGATAACCATCATCCTGGATCTAACTTGGATTCCTCTAAAACAAAGGGACCATCCAGTCTGATAGCCTCTGTCAAAACAAGGAAACATTCATGGGCCACACCAAACCTGCCTGCAGCTGATGAATGTCTAAGATAACCTTAAAAGCAGGCCAGGCGCTGCGTGCCCTCGGCAGTGTTTATCGCTACACAGCATCGCACAGTTCCAGTGTAGTGGCAGCAGCTTTCCTAATTTTCCAGTCGCTAACAGACAGTCCAGAGGGGATTTCCTCCTGCAATTAACCCTGCACGAGGAGGGTTAGTGGTTGGAAAGTTGTGAAAAAAAAAGGATGGAGTAATTGTTTACCTGATGGGGAGTCATGACTTCCTGTTGTGCATTTACCACAGTTCTGACTTTGCCTGATTCACACCTGATTGTTAGGAGATCGTGAATTTAAAACATGAGTGAAAACTGATACTTTAACTAAAGCAGGGAGGTGGTTATTGCTTCATATACATATGGCCTAACTGCATATAAGCTTTGCTTCTTTACCAGCCGTGTCCTTTTGAATGCTAGACATTGTTTCACTTGTCTCTTTTACTCTCGTATTGACTCGACTGATGAGGTCACAGGATTGAGCTGGTAGTGACTGTGTTTTACAAACAGAAACACACCCCATGCAGGATATGAGGGCTGGATTAGTCAGCTGTGGCTGGAGTGGTGAGTTGCTTACAGATAACAAAGATTAGAAAACATGTTGCCATGGCGTCTGAGATATTTCCAAGGTGATATGGTTTAAAAGTGGGACCTCTAGACGCCTGATGTCCTTGATGGTGTCAAGATACTGGTAAAGCTTAAAGGGATATTCAGCAGACAATTCACAGACGTTCTTCAGATTTTCAGCACAATGTGTTAATTCTCTGCAGATTGTGGGAGGAAGATGTAAACAGCCTAAAATGTCTTTCCATGGTATAGAAATAATATTTGTGAAGCTACAATTAAATAGTCTTCCTCTTTATGTCAGACAGTAATTCACTGTGTGTCACCGTGGTTTTTAAGTTTCTCTGGAGATAAGTGGCGTGTTGCTTCACTAAAGTGGGCTGGAAAATGCATCTTCTGCAATTATAGGTCAGATCTGGCAGTGCCATGTTATGTAATATTTTTTACACATGTAGTCTCGTTTTTTTTTAAGTGGTTGAAAAGAACATTTTCCCTCTCTCCGTGGATCTCAAGATGTCAACTGTAATGTAGAATCAGAGGAGAAAGATAAGGACAGCTGGTCTGATCACAAAGAGAGGAAGTGAGATATATGTAAGGAGAAAGGAAGCAAAAAAAAGGGTAGTGAGACAAACAAGCCGCAGAGGTTCACACAGTCAGAGGTTAAGGCAAATCTTCAGCACCAGGGTCTGTGGATAGTATGATGAAATGCATCAGTGTGTGAGCATTAGTCACTGTTTCACCGGGTTAACCTAACCCTGTATTCTCCACTGATGGAAATTTCTACGTTGTAGTTTTCATACAGAACACCTGAGGTTTATACAGTTATATCCTTCTTTACTTGTGCTTATCTCAAAGCAGCATTAAAAAAAAATCCAATCAGATTTGTAATCAAATGTTTCTTACCTGTCTGGGGCCACAGAAACACTATAGCCACAACTATAGTGTTGATTTATTTACAAAATGCGACCTATCTGAAAATAGTCAATATTTTGACTGTCCCAGTTGAGAATAATTTTCATTATCAATTCTTTTAGCAACTGTCTTTTTGATTAATCATTTAGAAAATGTTCAACAATTACAATCACAATTTCATAGAGCCTAACCAGGCATGTATTTAAATGTTGTGATATTCACATAGCAACCATAAACAAACTAAACAAACAATAAAAACCATGACTTAAATAATTAATTATCAGCTGATTGATATTAATCAACCAGTTGCTGCAGCACCATAGTTGATATACAGTAGCTCTTTCCCAACCCCAGTCTAATTTGTGAAATTATATTTTCATTGCTAACTGATTTAAATAAGCCAAACTATTTAAAGGATAGGAAATAAACCAAACGTGTCAATTAGCATGCCACCCCCCCGCAAAGTATGTCCACAAAACATGTCACAGATTATGGTAATCCACCCAACATGGGGGCACATTAAAACACAACTTAAAAATCTAAATGTGATGTGTCAGACGCAACATGGGACTGATTCTGGTTTGGTAAAACGTAGGCAGGGGAAACCCCATGTCACTGATGCAAGTTTTATTTTAAAGGGCTGACATGTTGACTTGTGTTCCTGCTCCACTTTGTTGCAATGATGGTGCACTCAAGTGTGCGCATTTTGTCTTGCAGACTCGGATGGCTGCTTATGTCGGAGCAGCCACCTGTTGAACATCACCCTGACCATGCACCGTCTCCTCATCTCCTCCAGTGATCTGCTGGACAAACTCATCACTCTATATCCTTCAGCAGTCCATCATCAAGCTATAACCGCTATCACAACACATCGTCCAATGCTCTATCACAGTGCATTGGCCAGTTTTGAGCACCAAATGTAACATGGGATCAGATCACTAGGCTCTCTGTGTGCTGCTTTCTTTTGGTTGTCAACAGCAACGGGCAATCAAGCTTGTACTTGGCTTACAATGCAGCCTGTAGCTGTCAGCGCAAAATCTGATAGGCAAATGGTAGTTCATGTTTACTCCTGCTGTTAGTTGATGTAGACCTTTTACGTCTCTGTCTGCCTGTGTAAATTTCCTTCCTTCTGGCCACTATATCACATGTATGTAATAACAGGGAGTCTGTTACCATTGTGTATGGTCTCTTTCAAAATGTTTGATTCTGCCTCTTTCATTTTACCCACTTCACACTACAAAAAACACATGCTTTTTTGTAGTGTCTTGTGACTTCAGTGGAGGGCCTGTAATTTACGCTTCCATTCAGGAAACAGCAGTGGCGTCACAAAGCCTCTCAGAGGAGCTTACTGGCCCGGCAAGCAGCCTTGGGGTTTCAGGTGTTAATTACCTCTGCCTCTTTCTCATACAAGTCCTCTTCAACTATATATAAACACGGACCCTCTATTGCTTAAAGAGGCCCCTGCACACACTAACCCACGTCAGAGCATGCAATGCCGAATAGCCCCTCTGCTATTTTTAACTCCCTTGCTCCGAGCCGAAGACCCAAAAGGATACATCAAATAAATTCAGTGTGTGGGTTAGGATCAGGGAAGAGACACAGGGGCCATTAACAGCCTTCATCACAGTCTGGCCACGGGACTGCGTGGGCAGTTCTTCTGTTCTAATGACGCAATTAGCCTTTTTATGTACATCATTTCAAGCTGATTTCTGCCAACTGAGAGCCATAGTGTTAGTCTGTTTATAAAAGCTGCTTCATCTAATAAGGAAATCCTTATTAGATGAAGCAATGCACATTAACCAACAGTTGTATAGATGAAGATGAAACATTGATTGTGTGTTTTCTTTTTGCATTTTGTTATCCACTTGCTTCTGTATGCCAGAATGATTCATTCTGTGATGCTCATCAGGGTTTTGCTTCATGCATTCGCCTCCTCCCACATTTCCAAATGTCACTTCTGTTTGCCTTTTAGTTGAGTTGCTGTAGTTTTTATTAATGAGTTGTTTGTAGGAAAGACATTCTGCAGTCTAAGCAACCGTATGTTCATTATTTACTCATACATCTCAAGAACAGTGTTGAAGATCAGCAAATTCAGAGGTGAGATATTTTCACCTAAAGCAAAGATGTGGCTGAACCTGAAACAATGCTGGTCTCTTGATGTGAATTTCGGCTTTAACATTCAGACAATTAAACCACTTTCTACTCAGGGTAATAGTCACGATCTGTCAACATCATCAGTTCCTTAACCAAAGTCTGTACATTCAAAACAGCACTGGACAATGAAAGGCCAACAGAATGCCAGAGGATATGCTACTTCATCAGGTCAGTCTAACACACACACACACACACATTTTCAGAGTAACATTAACTGAGTGTTTTGTATCAGTCACATGGTATGGTCTCTGATCTCCAGGCATTGGATCCAGGAATTCTGGGTGATGTTCCGGTTGCACCACAGCTTGTCAGACAGCCTGGACCAGTTCCGGGAGCTGATCAGAGAGCAGGGACAGGAGCATCTTTGCGCTCTTCTAGAGACCAAATGGATGTAAGTGTTAATCTCTGACCAGCTGGTAACTGAAACTTTAGGCCTACACGACTCTCAGTTGTTTGTTCAGTCATGGAAAGTACTGAGATCAGTCACGATACAGACTTTGAACTGTGGACAGTAACTTTGAGGCTTTTAAAGTTGCTAAAATGTAAATGTTTTTTTTTATTGTCACACTGTTTGACATCACGTATACAGTACATGTTTATAGTGTATTTTTGTCTACTTGTTCAAGTGTTGCTATATGTCACACTTGATTACACAGTGTAGATGGAAATATTCCGATTGGGGCAGCACCTAAGTTATTTTCATCATATATTATCATTATATTCTTGTTTAAGCAACTGATCATTTGATCAAATGTCAGAAAAATATCAGAAAGCTGAAACGTCTATGTCACAGTTTCCAAGGTGAGATTCTTAAAAGTCTCACTTTGTCTGACCAATAGTCCAAAACCCAAAGGTGTTCAATTTATATCATTAAAAAACAGCAAATACATAAAATTCAGATTTGAGAAGCTGACAAAAAGTCAACACTTATTTTTTTACATTTTGCTTAAAAATTATTTAAACCTAATTTAACTGACTTAATTAACTGGAAGCAATTTTCAAAATTGTGACTAATAATTATTTTCTGTCCATTGACTAGTTGGTTAAAGGGGTAATGTGGAAGAATTTGCCAACTTTCAAATTCATACTGCAAACAAATAGGGGGCAACATATTATCAGAAAATTTGGATGTTCACCCCTATTGTGAGAAACAAGAAAAAGCACTCTTTGGTCCCTCCTCCCCCCTTCCCTTCCCCTGTGCCATAGTCGGACTGGCCGTTGGGCTTACTGGGACAAATACCAGCAGGGTGTCACATCAGCGTGCTGGTAGATGGTCAAAAAAAATGTTTATCGGCCCTCTCTGTGTACCTGTCATCCAGGGTGCGTGTTCTGGGACTGGGCTCACTAGCTACTTCCAACCAAGCTTCAACCCTCACTTTCAGGTTGAGCTGATGTTAGCTTGAACAAATCTCCCCTCACCTTGGGGCAAACTGCTGCATGGATTGACAAATACTGTTTTTGTTTGAGTGGAGGAACGTTCCCTAGAGAGCACCGTGGCAACACAGGTTCTTATCCTACTCGTAGTTACTACTACAGGACAAAACAGGGCTAGCTGCTTAGCATGCATCAGTCGACAACACAGTAGGCTATAGTAACATAATATAAAAATGTCTTAGACTAATGTCAATTAGTTAATTTTCTGAATGTTTTAAACTAAAATACACACATTTTGCCCCTTTAATTGACTAATTGTTTCAGCTCTGTTCAGATCCAAAATGTACAATTTATGGCTACATCATTGCATCAAATGGAAAATCTAATGTGTCTTGTGTCTTTTCTGTTACATTTATATGTAAATTGACATTAATATCTTTGCATGTTTTTATTGACTCAAATGAAAAATAATGCTTTGTGGCTTTGATCAGTGTCTGAGATCAGTGCCTGAGTCTGTACTGATGTAAAAATCAGTGTCTAAAACTGTAATTTTCCAACTTATGAAGTCTCACAACCTTTGCTGATTATAAATGTGCTTCATGTTGTGTTCTAGAAATGAACGGGACTGGTCGTGGAAAGCCAGCCAGAAGATCAAAGCTAACAGCAGTAAAAAGAGGAAGGTTTCTCTTCTTTTTGATCACCTGGAGCCCATTGAGTTGGCTGAGCATCTCACCTACCTGGAGTTTAAATCTTTTTGCAGGATATCAGTGAGTATATATATTCATGTCTACTCAAAAAAGCATTCCACTATAGGTGGGTTATCTTTTGCACATTGTTGATTTGTTTATTTTACGTGCTTCTTCGTGAGAGTAGAACTTAATAAACATTTGGTATTTCCTCCCCACGGGAAATTCCTTGCAGTTTCCGTGCAGTGGTTCATGTTCCTCTCTCTGCTCTCTCTGCCAGTTTGTAGACTATCAGAATTACATTTGCAACTGCTGCATGAAGGACATCCCCGTACTGGAGCGTTCTATTGCCCTGTGTAATGGTATCTCCCAGTGGGTGCAGCTGATGGTGCTGAGCCGGCCAACAGCTCAGCTGAGAGCTGAGGTTTTCACCAAGTTTATCCACGTGGCACAGGTAGAAGTTAAATTAGCCCGTCACTTAAGCTCTTTTATTTTCTGTTCCTGGTCGAGCTGTTGAGCTAAAAAAAAAAAAAAAAGGGAACTGTTTGACGCATTTCCTTTTTGCTTGCTTCTACGTACTATTGTTCTCACGCCTTATCTAACTAATGACGGCCCATTGTCACACTCTAAACAACACTATGGATGCTACATAATTGGTAGTTGCATAATGCATATTCATAGAGAGCTGGTAATGATTCTCAAGAGCTCTGCGGCAGGCTTTTAACATATCCAAAGATTTTACCAATAGAAAAATATTAACTGAATGCAAGCTAATGGAGTCATCAAGTGGAACACCCTTACACACTGAGGAGTTTCTGTGAGTGGGAAAGAGAGAAATGACTCGTGAGTGCAGTTGCTGATCAGACCTTGCTTGTTAAAATCACTTCAATGTGAAGCTGCATGCAGCCTGCTGAGAAGTGACGGGCTGGCTTCAGGGAGCCGTTAGGCAAGCTTGTACTCTGGAGGACCTCTTGCACTGGTAACACTAATGCACCAGTCTGCTGCTGCTCACTGCTGTGAACCTCAAAACCCACGGGTGTGGAAATGAATTTCACACCATAATGCTCCAGTGACAGCACGAATTAGAGAACTGAAAAGAGAGGGAAAAGCACTTCCAAAAAAGAGTGAGATATCAGAGCGCAGTAAGAAAAGCCAACAATATAAGTGGCTTATGTAACGGCAGTGTTGTGAATTATATAACCAGGGCTACCTGGAACAAGTTTAATTGTGCGTGTTTATATGTTTGTGCGTAGATGGACTGATATGTGTGCTTTTATGTGTGCGTCCACCAGAGTCTACATCTTATGCACAACTACAACACACTAATGGCGGTGGTAGGAGGCCTTTGTCACAGCTCCATCTCCAGACTGAAAGACACCACCTCACATGTACCTAGTGAGGTCACCAAGGTAAACAACAACTAAGATAAGACCCAGACGATTTAAAAGCCAGGGATCAAACATTCTCATATTATTTACTACAAAAAATTCTATTCGCTCCTCAGGTCCTGAATGAGATGACCGACCTGTTGTCCTCATGCAGAAACTATGACAACTATAGACAAGCTTACAACAAATGTACAGGTTTTAAAATCCCCATCCTGGGCGTCCACCTCAAAGACCTGATTTCAGTCAATGAGGCTATGTCAGACTACGTGGAGGACAACAAGGTCAATGTCCAGAAGCTCCAGGCACTCTACAGCCACATTAATGAGCTGATCCAGCTCCAGCAGATCCCACCCAGGCTGGATGCTAACAAGGACCTTGTCCATCTGTTGACGGTAGTGCACCTTTCAGTTAGAGTCTTTTTAAATTGTTATGTAGCTTCATGTGATTCACTGCATTGTACTGAACTCAAGCACAGATGCAAATGAGTGTGTTACAGCATGTGAATTGTCTGCGCTTGTGTGGGTGTGATGAGAGTCTATGATCTATGAGTGTGTGGGTGACGAACTGAGTGTGAATGAGAGAGAGTTGAGATTACTGTATTGTTGTATTATCTGTGTGCAGCTCTTTAATTGTACTTGAACATCAGAATGCCCATGAAGAGATGATAGTTAGCCTGTGACCTAAATTTGCCCTCATCAAAACATGTTTCAAGGAGAAATCTAGATGTACAGAGAGCTCTTTCTGTTTACAAGCCATGTGTAGACATGTGTTCTCTCTTTCCCCAACAGCTGTCCCTGGACCTTTACTACAGCGAGGATGAGATCTATGAACTGTCTTACGCCAGAGAACCCAAGAACTGTAAAGCACCTGTGAGTGATGGAAGCAGAGACACTTTAACACCTGTTTAACAGCTGGCTTTAAAGCTGTAGTTTGACATATAGGGAAACACTTAATTTGCTTTGTTGTTGACAGTTAGATGAGAAGATTAAGTCTCATGTCAGTACGATTAATATGAAACTTAATAACTTTAAGACTAAACAGCTAGGACACAAGCAAAAATGTACTTAAATAAATAGTTTGATATTTTGGGATAATACACGTTCTTGTTCTAGCCGAGTGAGATAAGCAGGCTATTACTGCTCTCATTTCTTTACACTTAATCTGAAGCTGCAGCCACCTGGTTAGCTTAGCTTAGCCCAACTACAGCCAACAGCCTGCCCGGTTAGGTTAGCTTAGCTTAGCATAAAAACTGGAAGGAAACAGCTAGCCTGGCTGTGTCCCAACATAACAAAATCGTGTTGAGTCAAAGAACTGAGAGGCCAAGAACTGGTCCAGCAGATAACCCTTATCAATAGCGAGTTGTTGTTTTTATATTTGCACACTGTGCATAGATTTAGTGTAATACAACTGCTCAAAAAGTATTTTACATGTGTATCTGCCCGGTCAGACTTATTTTGTTTTAATGACTAATTAATTTTCTATCAGCCAGCCACCCCCTCTAGACCTCCAGTGGTTGTGGACTGGGCATCAGGAGTGGCTCCTAAACCTGACCCCCGAACCATCAGCAAACATGTGCAGAGAATGGTGGATGTAAGTGCTTCCGTTTTTAAAATAGCCTCCGCCTAGCTACTCAGTAAAACTGTCATTTAACAATAACCATTTATTTTAACTATTCTTCTGCATGCTGCCATCCTGACAGCCTGCTCTTGCAGCTATTGTTCACCAACAGTCACACAACAATGGTTTTTGCCTCTTGTCTTTCACAGTCCGTGTTTAAGAACTACGATCACGACGAGAATGGCTTTATTTCTCAAGAGGACTTTGAGAAAATTGCTGCTAGCTTTCCTTTTTCCTTCTGTGTCATGGACAAAGAGAAGTGAGTGTTTGGCAGGTCACGCACTCTCTCTGAGCTCATTTGTGACTTCAGAGGAGAGGAAGCAAACGTGGTATTTGTAGTGATGAGTGTAGCAACAGGAAACATAAAATAGCTGCAGAACTAACCATGACTCCAACCACTAAATATTCACTCTTATTTCTCACGCACGCCCAGTAGTACATGATGCTCACAACACAGGGAGGAGTATTGGATTCATCAATTAGACCTAAATATGAAAACCACTACAGTTAATGTTACTGTGTTTTCACATTACACAATGACAAGTATTTCCCATAAATGCTGTATCATTTACAACTTTGTTTCCTCTAATACAATATACTGTGTATGTGTTGCCATTGTCCAGGGAAGGCCTTGTCAGCAGAGAAGAGATCACAGCCTATTTCATGCGGGCCAGTGTCATCTGCTCCAAACTGGGGCTTGGGTTTGTCCACAACTTCCAGGAGACCACTTACATGAAACCCACCTTCTGTGACAACTGCTCAGGATTTGTAAGTCAACATACAAACTCAAGGAGAAAAGTGTATGATGAAATACAGAGAAATACAGTTTTACTGCTATGTCAGTGTTTGCAAACACCCAAACAATATTTAATTTGGGTTTTAGTCTTGCTTTTGCTTGTTGATACTGAATTATGTGAATTGTTTTTTCTCCATATTCTCATTCACAGTTGTGGGGTGTCATCAAGCAAGGTTACAGATGCAAAGGTAATTGTTGCACTGTATGTAGTGCATCTTTGGCATGTCTATCTTTGGCCAAATGTTACAGTGCTTACATGTCATACTGAGAAGAGGTATACACTGTGTCCTGTGGGGAGCAGGTAACGTGAAGCTATCTTAGGAAGGTGTACTGTGGTTTTCTGTGTTGCATATTGCGAGCTGAACCTTGCAACACATAAAAAAAAAGATAGTCTGCAGTCAGAACCACAGTTTTCCCCCTCCCCCATCCTTCAAAAGACCTGAGAGCTATTTGTTTGGTTGACAGTAATCATGCAAAGGTCTGAGAGTTGCATTTGCAGAACAGATAGTGTTCAAAGAGAAATCAGTAGAAGTCAGTTTGTCAGAGTTAGACTGACACTAGTTCCTGTTCTGACATGTTGTTCATTCTTTTGGCCTGCTCAGACTGCGGAATGAACTGCCACAAGCTGTGCAAGGACCAGGTGGCGTTTGAGTGCAAGAAGAACACCAAAGTAGCCAATGCCATTGACAGTCCAACACCGAGCTCCACGCCCGTCACCATGGGCACCTCAGAGGGTGGGTTGAGGTGATGGGGTTCATTCGCAGCACAAACCGTCCCGTTGATACACACACACACACACACACGCTCAGTATTATTCATCACAGTCATAACAAATACAAAGTATGCAGATCATAACATGCATCTAACATGGAGGTAATCATTAAATCTCTCTGACATGTGCCACCTGGTGGCTGAGGATTGTATGTGGATTAACTGAGAAATCTTATTTCCTGTAATCACTGCCTGGTACACGGTACAGAAAAACAGTAAAAGTCAGTATTTACGTAATTTCACGTTTAGTTTGCAGCAGCTAAAGGAAAAAAAACTCTGCAGGTCTGCAGTGCAGGGTCTGTTGTCTGGGTGATTTCCCTTTAGCTGTCATTAGGAACTGTTTCACTTACAGTAATAGTGAAGCACCCACCTGCTGCAAGAAAGCTACTATATTCAGATCAGAGGTACTTTCAGTTTTACTTAATATGAGTTGACACATCAAGACACAGGGGTTGTATCAACACATCCCCGCTTCAAGTGTCTTTGTAATGTGCTGTTTTGTCATATGGTTCATTTGGCTTGTTTTGTAAAGCATACTGAGGTGAGACGTTTTGTTTGGTGGCCACTCATAGTTTAGATGTAGTGAACTTATTCTCTTTTAAAACACGACTGTGATAAAGCTGAAAAGTGGAAAGTCCATCATGATTAAATCTCAGAACTTTCCATTTGCCTCATTTGAAATAATTACTTATGATGTCCCACTCCCCAGGTTCAGAAGCATGTCCTTTTCCCTACCCATCAGATGACACCAAAGACTGGAGCCCAGACTCCCCAGTCATCTGCCCTTCGAGACCCCGGAGGGTCCATAGTGGCACCCAGACAGAGGGACCCCAATTATTCTCTTCAGCCCTTGAAGCCAGTCGCCCTCCACCTTCTCTGTTAGTCCCAGCAGCACCCACCCTCACCTCGTGTCCCAGCCCAGTGCCCCAGAGAAAACAGCGACACTGTGCCAAGTGGGAAAACAGATCTTCTGTTGTGCAGAAGCCTAAAGAACCAGAGGAAGAAAGCAAACCCACCTATGAATCTCTGCAGTCAGTGAGTGTCAGGACCGAGCTTCCAGCTTTCCCTCTGTCAGCTATACAGTAATTGAATGCACCACAGCTATGTCATTCACATCTTCTGTGTCTTTCCTAGGACAACCTGAGGCTGCAGAAAGTCAACGAAACACTACGGAGGAAGCTGAGGGAGACAGAGCGGGAGGTGGAGATATTAAAGACACTGCTGAAAAGGCACGCTCTCCACCCCGTGGAGGAGGACTCCTCATCCTAGACTTGTACATACAGCATACTGAACCTTCTCCAGCGAGACTGCTGCTGCCCCCGCATGGCAGCATGCATAAATCTGGATCCAGTATTTAACTTATTGGTCATGAAGAGTGCAAGTAATTTATCATTGGGTACAATGAGACCCGGCAACCTGGCATCACATGATATAAAGTGGGATACAATGCACATAACCAGTCGAGGTGTTGTAATGCTGTAATGGTCAACAGCCAATCAAAAAAAAAAAGCCAATCAGTAGGTCATCACTAATGAGGTTAAGGACATTTTTAAGGAGTATATGGATTTTTTGAAAGCAGCTACAGTACACAATGCAGTGAATACAGTTTAGCAGTTTTATATTAACAGAAAACAAATGTCAAAATTACAGTATGAAAAAGCTAAAGAAACAAAGAAAAAAGTAGTGTTACTTAAAGAAGTGAGCAGAAGGAGTCCCTTTACTGTTTTACAGAAGAATGAAAATCATCGCAGCATTACTCACTACTCAGTGAACCTTGAAGAGTAGTTGCAATTGGAGTGGAGTTTCCTGTTAAATGTATGTAAACGTTGAATGAAGGAGTACAGTATTTTAGAGGGAAAATACAGCAGAATGTATTTGATCAATTCTTGATCAATGATATTTATGTTAAACATAAAATGGAAATCGGGGCTGCAGTAAATTTATATGCAGCCAAATATTTTTAGTTGTAGTAATAACAAGAGCCCACTGATTACAGCAGCAGAATGAAAGTCAGCGCAGTCAGAACGTCGTCAGATGTACAGAACTGTTGTTGCTCTGTTTCATTGTCCCCTGTTCATATCAATGCACATGATGTTTCCAGCACGTCTGTTAATATTTATTGACTGAAACACTACACAGTTGATACAAAGAGTGAGGTAAATGAACATTTTGTACAGTATGCTGGTACTTTCAGTGAATTATTTATGCTTGTGAGTGTCTGGCATTATACTGTTGTTTTTTTATTTTTATTGTGCAGCCATGTTATTTAGTTATTGTTTGGTCCACTGTAGCAGTATTGTACTGTGAATGGGAGTCAAGATTAAGACGTGTTTGTACTGTGTGTAATGTAAATAGAAAGTGAACACAGTGCCATCTTACATCAGAGTTCATCATCTCACTCAGTATTGTTCTGTTATTGTTGTAATAAACTGTGCGTTCTATATAAAATCATTGCCTGCGTTTCTCTACTTGACCACTGGAGGTCACCAAAGCTTCATCTTGTTTCTTCAGCTTCTTGCTAATGATTATTGACTTTCAGTTTTCAGATTCCCAAGGGCTTGCTCTATAAATGTTGCACTCTAATTAGCTATCTGTGTGTTTGACTGTAAGACTGTTTCTGTCAAATTAGAGAGCAAAAACATCACAGTCATATAATTTTCTCTATTTCTTTGTGGTTAAATTTAATGAAGTATCTTTAAATGTTAAGTTTAAAAAATGTTTTTTAAATTAAAAAAAAAAAGAGAAAAACTGAGTTTCATAGGGCCTGCAGTTTCGAGATAAATTTAAGCGTCTGCAGTACATCATTTTGTAAATATCTACAAAATAGACGGATGGATTTGTGGGATATAAACCTATAAAGACAGGCTATGTGTCACTTTGTGTGGAGACTGTTCCAATCTGCTCTGTCCCTTGGGCTTTGCTGCTAGTAATGAGTCCAACTCCACAGAGGGCAACTGTCTGCTTTTGGAGAAGCACAAATTCAAACCAAGTACCTAATCCTTCAGATTCCTTAGATTACTTTGAGCCGTGCTGCAATTACCAGGTGATTTTACCTTCTTTATTCTCAGTGCTCTGATTCATTATGTACATTTCTATAACGGTAATTCATCCTCAGATAAAGAAAGTCATTGGACTCAAATTATATCGTGTCTCTTCATTTCTTGCAGCCGTAATGACTTGTTGCCTTACATTGGCTGGGCAGTGAGCAGAGACCCACTGAAAAAGGATAATCTCTGAGGCATGGCAGCAGCTCCCAAGCCTAGCCTGGGTGACAGCTAATTTACTTCCATTTGAATGTGACACTCAGCTGCAGGGGAGTAACATCCCAAGTCTACCAGGCTCCATGCGCACTAATGCTGAATAATTTCCAATATCATGGCTGGCTGAGAGAAAGTGACAGAGAGAACATGTGTTAAACTCGAGGGACGGAGCCCCGGCAAGGGCTGCTTTTTTCGCATCAAAGGGGGTAACACAGGCTTGAGAGGAGAAATGTATTTACCCTGACACATTAAAGCAATCATCATAAGATAAATACATCAGTCTCAAATCCATTTACAAACCCAACAGAGAATGTACACATAATTAATTGTAGTGCATTTAAGCCTGGAGGAGATTGCAAGACATATGTAGGTTAACTGATACAGTGCATAACTCGGCCCCTCATACATTGAGAGCAAAATATGACACTTCAATAGTCAGTCTAATTACAGCGGGCAGACAGAGATGATTTATCACCCAGACATCAGTGTACTTGGGGGAATTGGGCCATTGTGAGATACCCATAAGTTAACTAAATCTGCTAAGTCTAATGAACACACTCCGAAACTAATTAGGGAAAGATGTGGAACATCCCATTATGTCCCCCTGAAAGCAGAGTGTGGGACACAACGAGAACACAATACATTTAATACACTCACACACACACACACACACACACACACACACACACACACACACACACACACACACACACACAGATGCAATGCTCATTTCAAACACGGAGCTACTACCAACCACAATGCCTGTAGGATACAGCGACGCCACAGCCGAACTCAACTCCACTAATTCCCTTGATTATTAAACCGAGTTCATTAAGTTCTAATGATGGCCAAAGGACCCTTGTGGAGGAGCAGAGAGACAGAGAAACTGTAGGAGGCGAGGAGGAAAAAGAGGAAAAGACACACATTTTGTGGAAAGTTTCTGGAGGTGGCTTGAAAATTGTGTGAAGCCATGGTGAAATTTTTAATTAACCTTGATGATAGCGGAGGAGTGTAACAAGAGAAGGGCTGTGCAGGAGTTTCGCCAGGAAAAACATTATCGCTCAGCTGCATCCCTTTTTTGCCTTTAACAATCATGTCGTTCTTTTTTTTTCAGCTCCATAATACAAACTAAATCCACTTACTGGTTCATGGTAAATGCAGAATAGAGGAAGAGGAAGCAAAGCCTGAAGTGCATGCAAGGGTAATGAATTTGTGGACAACATTGTTGACTGTGAAAGTACCTACAAAAGAAACACCAGTTTACATTTTGGGCTGTGAATTCGTCAGAATAAAGCTGTGTACACGCATAATCTATGGGTGCAGAAATTCATATCCTGGAAGTATCCAGTGAAGTGGCTTCATAGTATTTTCTTTTGCTGGCATACCAGACAATGCAATCTCTCTTCCTGTAGTAATGGCTCTCCACTGTGTTTGGCACAAGCATGTACAACTTGTAAATAAAGAAGCAGAATGACACTCACAGGATGATGCATTTAAAAGCCAAAAACACTTTCTTTATTTAGGTTGTTCTGTGCATGCTGTGTAGTTCCTGTGACTCGTTAGTCACAGTATATAATAATACACATCATGAGAGAGGAAACAGGATACAGCTTGCAGTTATATGTGGTCTGGTAATGTGAGATTTATGTTAATACACAATTCACCAGTGCAGCTGCCAGAATGATTTATAATTGATTTCCATTCCCTGTTATTGCTGCTCAAGGTGAACTTTGGTGGAACGTGACGGTGGAATAAACAGAAAGCCACGTCGTTCTAAATGTTGCAATGACGTGCATTAGTGCTGCATGTTGGATCACATTTGAGCTGAATTGTGTTTCAAGTTTAGTGTGGTATATGTAGTAGCCAAGAAGTTGTACATGGCAAAGTCTTGCCAAATTACAGCACAATGTTTTATGTAAAGTATTCATCCATGCTAAGAACTGAAGGCTGGGTGGTATCTAACAGAGCAAATACTGCAAAGAGAGAGACTGCAGAGGAGGAAGATGTATTGATGAAAAAAAGGAATCAGGCTAGTGAGAAAAGAAAGAGGTAAAAAAAAATGGAGGGACGAGAGCTGGGAGAAGAGCAGATGCTGCAGTATTGGAACAACCAGAGTGCGTTCCACAATCAGCAGAACCCTCTGAAAGAAAACATTGCCAAGATCAAGGAAAGTGAACCAAAGCACTGCTGCAGCAAAGGGACAGATATAGAGAGAGAGAAGAGGCGGGGGTAGTAGGAGATTGAGTTTCCCCTCACTGAGAATTCTTTATGAAGGTGAGTAATACAGAGCAAATCAAGTACTCGTCTGAGTTGGTCTGTATCTGAACGCTCTAAACTCAGCATCTCCTTCTGTTTCCACAGAGCAGTGGGACACTGTTGGGCTCCCCCATCCGCCTAATAGGAACCACAGTCTGCTGTTTACAGTACAGTAGCACTAAAATAGAACGTGCAGCATAGATCACTGAAATCAGAAACTGCCATAATGTGTTTTTTTTTTTTTAACATAAAACCAGTGGTGCTCAAACGCTTGAGATTCTCTGAGCATTCTCTAAACATTCCTACTGAGCCGCGCCACCAGCATGGCTAAAAAAGGTATACCTGAAAGTGTGTCTTTGGTGGTTTCGCATTACAATAAAATTACATACAAGCCTGTAGATTTTCTCTTTCACTTATTGCCAGGTCATACAAAGTACAATAAAACAGAGAACATTAACTTTAAATTAATTTCTCTTCTCATATTCTTCTTGTACAAGCAGGACTTTATTGTTTTCCTTGAGGCAAGACCTCCACAGCTGCTGCAGCTCATTTGCATACACCAGCCTGTAGACAGTATATTTGCACAGTGCATCTCCAAACAATCATGGTTTGCTCCAATATGTGTGTATATGTTCCAGCAAGAGCAGATTTATTGAGGATTTCATCAAAGCAGACTGAAGATAAAAACCATGAGGACAAATTTAATAACCGGAGCAATGTTTTTTTTTGCATTAATACATTGTGCACAGTGTGATGGCACATAAAACTGATCATCTGCAATAACTGCTCTATGTCCGCTGAATGTGTCCCAATAAAAAGTGAAAATACAAATTGGATGTAACACTATACTATTAGAGAAAGGATATTCGCTGGCAGCAGGTTGCATATCATATTCAGTTATGTCTCTCTGATGGATTCATTCTCTAATTAGGCCTTACTTTAGAGTGGGCCAATATTTCCAGGCTTTTGATTTAACATTTTGACCCAGGAACCTCTCTGCTTGGGATATTCACTTCAGAACATGGTGTGTTAATGCTGTAATCAAACCAAATCATGCTCAAATTTCAGGAACCGCAGCTTTTGAAAGGCTATCACTGAGCTAGAGTTGTGATAATTTGTTAAATGGAGCTTCAGTTTGCCTCAGCAGCGCATCTATGTATAATGAGAAGTTGTTCACTGCAGCAAAAACACAGAGGGAGTGTGCGACTGTCCATTTACTCACACCATCAGTCCCACACCTCTCCATCATGGCTGGCTGAAATAGCCGCAGGACTTTAATGAAGGCCAGCAGGCTGTTTAAGAGTCTGCTGGCTACTGTTGTTTGACTGCCCTCTGCTGCCTTCTCCAATGACCCTAGATTTAAGGACGTGTCAGGGCCTACAGCACAGTCTACCTAAAATGCCTTGAGGATACAGTGACATATGTACCTTGCACATCATAACAGCACAAAACCATTGATATCACTTACTGCTCAGAGGCGATACATCACTTAAAGGTCAGAAGTAAGAGATGTTTCTATCATTCCTTCGCCATGTCTACTCTGTATTCTCTTTGAAGGTCACATCCTCGGGAGAAAAAGAGGAAAGGAGAGGCTGAAGATATGCAGTCACCGCATGGTGAAAGAAACAGATTGAAGAACAGCATTTCTGTTCAAAACAAGCTGGTTTTTATTTCATTGCATGGCCTTGGTGCAGCAGATAAGGCAAACAGAGGGAGACGTGTTTGCAGAAATCTCAAAGAACTAGTCGGTGATGTGTTTAGAGGGTGCTGATTTGTACTGACAGTGCATTAAATTCTCCCAGTGAGGTGCATGAGTGAAACATTCCTCTGTCAAACTCTGTTCACTGTGGAACTGCCTATTGTTCAGAAGATCACAGGGGGCTTGTATCTTGTTTAAATCAGTTAAAGCAGTAGTTTGACATTTTGGAAAATACACTCACGTTCTTGTCAACATTTATATGACATGATTGATAGGACCAGTCTTATATCTGTACCTAAAATATGAAGCCAAAGCCAGCAGACAGTTAGGTTAGCATAAAGACTTGAAACAAGGCGAATGTTCTGTCCAAAGTTAAAGTTTTGACAAAGCTAGTTTTCAATCTAGTTTAGCTTTAGTCAGCTTAATTTAGCTTAGCTTAGCTTTAGCCAGAAAACACTGAAATAACTGCCTTGTCTGTCCAGACATGCATTAACAGGTTACCAAAAACAAAACAAAAAAACAAAAACAAAACATAAATCTAATAGCCACAGGGCATTTGTGTCATGGTTTCTTTGTATCAGCACTGCCACACTGCATGACTCATGTTTCATGTGTAGACACATCCACCGTAATCATCAAGGATCACCTTGCTCATCCCTGGAGTCAACAGAGCAATGGGTGCAAGTTAATTTGGGTCAACTTCAGAGAAGTTAAACACATCACACACAACTCTCCACCATCTGTGAGCAGCCAACCCACAGGGAGCAGCCAACTGTTCAGATTAATGTGATTTGATGCTTTCGTCCCTGCAGGCATCCCTGGAGAGTGACCATTAGCACTGTACCCAGTTTCTTCTGAACAGGATAATGGGAACTGAAAGATAGTCCGCTTTTGTTTTTTTGATGTTTATAACTGGAGCAGATCTAATCATCAGACAAAACAGAAACACACACACACCTGTACTGCTCATCAGTCATTTGTGTGAAATTGCTGCAACAAGGTAACGACTGCATGAGTCAGGGGGCCACCCACAAGGTCCAGAAATAGGGAGATTTCTGACCTTCCCTGAGCCTTGCTGACTGCATGAGAGGAGGAAGCCCACAGATAATGTAAGTAGACAGTTCCGACCTGTGCAGCCACTGCTCTTCATTTATACATCACATCGCCTGGGAACCCGTCTCCTGGCATGTCAGAAAACTCTCACATCCCAGTGGAATCAGGGAATGGTGCAATTCGCTGCACAAACTGAGGGACAGATCATGTTGACTCCAAAGTTGTGGGTATTTTTTCGATGAATCAAGATATGCAGGTTCACACAGCTAAGAGCTCGCACTTCTCCCCACTTATACATTCCCATCTGCAGTTCTCTTATTTCTTTTTTTTTTTGCCTGGTGAAGCTTCACCACTGCACCATGCAAAACTATATTTAGGATGTGTTACTTTGGTCTTTGGCAGTGTTGCAATTACATGCAAGAGTTTCTTATACATAAAATTGGAGCTGGAAGTGGACAGGGAGAGAAGAAACAACAGAAATTAAAGCTGCAAGCAGCGATGACGGGCCCTCGCACCCCTTGCGACCCGCGGGAGTCGCAGCCGGCGCAGCCAAGAGTACCAGAGTCCTCCTATGTCCTCTCCTCTTCTCCCCAGTACACGTCATAGTACAAACAGGTTATTTCCTGTTACCAGCAGGGGGCGCCACGAGTAAGGCGGGAGTTTGACATATGGAGCCGTTCAGGGCAGAGCCCTCATCATGCTCATGAAGTTTGACGATGTTTGGATAAAGTATGTGGATGTGAGAGCCATTCAAAATGTCATGGCAAATTCACCAAACGCCATCGAACTTTGGCGAGCCACAGAGGCCACGCCCTTTAACTTAGAGAAAAGTCTCTTATAACTTTTGATCATCATGGTCTTGAGGTGAGGTCCACCAGATATGAAGTTGATCGGGTGAAATCCCTAGCACGAGTTCATCCGCATACCAGTGGTGGAAAGCAGTGAAATTTGGCCGCCAAAAACAAAATGGTCGACTTCCTGCTGGGTTGAGGTCATGGTGTCAAGAGACTTTTTTTTGCGTCTGGAAGTGTTCTTTATGTGTACCGATTTTCATCTTCATACTCCAAAAAAACCCATATGGAGAGGGGTATTTTAAATCTTCAAGGGGGCGCCGTTGAGCCATTTTGCCCCGCCCAATTACAAAAACCCCATCAGAGTCTAGGACCAGCCCCCAAGAACGTGTGTATGAATTTTTAGGATCATAGGAGGTGGTTAAGGTCATTACAAATCCAAACGTAATTTCACGGCGAGGGATCGTCAGTTGCCGCGCCGCCACACAGATGCCATTGCACCCAGCTTCACGGCCTTTATAATGTAGCTTCACCAAGTAGTTGGGAAGGTTGTAGAGCAGAAACCAAGCCGATGGTGTCAACTATTAAGGAGCAGTACACTTCAGAGTAAGAATAGGTCATTTCCTGTTACCAGCAGGGGACGCCACGAGTAAGGCGGGAGTTTGACATATGGAGGCGTTCAGGGCAGAGCCCTGATCAAGCTCATGAAGTTTGAAGATGTTTGGATAAAGTATGTGGACGTGAGAGCCATTCAAAATGTCATGGAAAATTCACCAAACGCCATCAAACTTTGGCGGGCCACAGAGGCCACGCCCTTTAACTTAGAGAAAAGCCTTGAATAACTTTTGATCATCATGGTCTTGAGGTGAGGTCCACCAAATATGAAGTGGATCGGGTGAAATCCCTAGCACGAGTTCGTCCGCATACCAATGGTGTAATTCGCCAAAATGGCCAACTTCCGACCACAATGGCGGACTTCCTGTTGGGTTGAGGTCATGGTGTCAAGAGACTTTTTGGTGTGTCTCGGTATGATCAACATGTGTACCAATTTTCATGCACCTATGACAAACTAAGCCCAATGGGAGGGGGGTTTTGAAAATTTCAAGGGGGCGCTGCGGAGCCATTTGGCCCCCCCCATTTACAACGACCACAAAATATCAAATTTTTCACCAGACCTGATGAGTGTGCAAAATTTCAGGCGTTTTAGAGCATGGGAAGGGGTTGAAAAATGCAGTTGTTTGGGAGGAATAATAATAATAATAATAATAATAATAATAAACATTAGAAAAACAATAGGGCCTTCGCACCACTCGGTGCTCGGGCCCTAATAATGAGCAAAACAAGGTCACAATGCAGTCACCACAGTTCAGAGCATCATTTGGAGAATTCTATAGCCAAGACTGGATGCTCACTTTCACAATACATGCAGAGTATAATTAAGTATAATAAAGAAATGTATTCTTTCCTACTGTTTCCAACCAAACATGAAACTGAGTTATGCACTACCCTTTCAGACGTCTGAAAAATCTACTGTAAATAGATCGTTACACACTAAATTGTCATCTTGCATTGCTGACATCAGGTCTAAAATCAGAAATTGTTTGGTTAGTGGTATAAACACGCACATGGACTACTACTTGTAAACATTCAGCAAAATATTCTATCAGTCATATCTACTGTGGTAAGAGCATGCATTTCTCTACTTGCAAATTCGTTTGCTATATTTGCACAAAAATCTAATATGTCAACCTGTTTTAGCCGCGCAGGCGACAAGTTGTCACAAAAAATCAAACACTTCCGATAAAAATGTGCCTCTTCCTTATACATGACTGTCTCTGTGATTTCCTGTTTCTCACATACTGGCTTGCCAACACAACTTGGCAAGTGAGCCCACAGATACAGGAACCTTTACATGGAACCGGGCCATTTAGTAGCTTTAATTTTAATATTAGCAGTCTCTGCTGCACAGGGTTATTGCTTCAAATATGGATGTATGCACACATCATCTGCACCACATACTGCACCTGTAGAAAATATGTGAAGATGCTCAGGTATAATGCCGGAAACATCTCTAGCGAATTAGCTGTACTAACTCAGATGACCCATACAGGCTCCTCTCTGCTCCCCCTCTTCCTCTACCTCTTACTTGGTAACCATGGTTACCTTAGGTGTCTCTTTGTCCACCTATTTTAAGAAACTATCATCCCTTATATAGAATACCACACAAACACACACACCTTGTAGGAGGAAGCTACTCTATTTATCATGCGGATGCTTTCAGTTGCGTAATGTTTAACTCATGTTAATCTTTTTATAGTACATGCAGTGTAATTACAGCATCTGGCCATGTTATGTTGGCAGTACAAGTCATTCACAAAGACGGACTGAGGTTTACTCCATCTAAACTAATTGTATCCATTATATATACTGTATTTTTAGCCGAAGCCCTGTGGATGCAATGTTGGTCTGTTGGTCTTTGGTCCAACTGAAATATCTCAACAACTACATTGCCATTGCATCTGGTACAGACATTCCTTAGAACATGAATCCTACTAACTGTGGTGATCCCTGGACTCACTGACAGTTTGCAGGGCCACAGTAAAATGGCATGTCCACCTCTGACTCAATGTCAAGAGGGAAATAGGTCATTATGAAACGAACGAGAGATTAAAAAGGACCTGATTAAATCTCCATCTGAGCCATCACTCAACATAATGAGAACTTCAATAAAATATGGATATGCCAATAAAATATGTATACTTCCAGCAGTCCCCAGTGTTGAACTGACCTAACTTTAGTGTCCTGCATCTCTAGAGTCACAGTTCGTTTACCACAAACCTTATAAATCTGATTAGTGGGTGCATAGGCTAATATGGCATGAATGCATTCATTCACGTACATGAATGTTCAGTTTATAATTCAGATTAAGAGAAAAAAACTAAGCAACACCTCCTCAGTGGTTTAGCATCATCTGATTGCTCCAGTTGTGGTAGTGATGTTCTCATTACATCCATACAGACAGCCTCCATTTCCCTCTGATGACGAGAATAAACAGCTGACACAGTGACAGTGGCTGTGACAACTCCAGCCTTGAACTCAGGAAAAAAAAATCCACAAATAGTGCATTTCAGATGAATTATGCATAGTGAGGCATCTATTATTCAACCTAACAAGAGAAAGCAATGTCAATTATAGCGCAGACATGTTGTCAAGTATTATCCATAGTCACATCAGTTCGTACAAAAGCTTTCAGTAATGGTTCTCAGAATAGACTCATTTTCTCACATTGTGTGATTTTTCAGCAACTGTGTTAATGTCACGATGATCTTAATGTCTGTGTTGTGGCTTTACATTTACCAAACTATTATTCTCCTAAGTTAGTGAGCATGCGACTGATCATAAAACGAGAGAACATCATGTTGGTACGAAAAATATCAGCTACATCCTCTCCTGCTGCACTGCTTTTCAGAGGATCACTCTATTGCCGCAGACCACTGTCCAGGGATAGATGACCAAACTAATATGGCAGAGAAGACCAGTCATTTAAAGAGCCTTGGACCAGAGTGCTCGAATGGATGAGCAGTTACAGAAATTCATCTTTCTTCATGATGATTACTCCTCTCCCAGGGGTTACACATGTGAGCATTGATTCTCTCAAAAGCCAGTCCAAGTCAACACATATCCTGTGGAGCAGTTGTGTGCTGCCTTTGACACAGAAACGATCATGCGGCAGAGCATCATAGATTTCTGGTGGGCTGTAATTATGTCTGGATTGGTCCTTTGCCGTGGAAACAAGACTCGCATCTCCTGTGGGTCCATTAGAGCCTTTTGAAAATGAGAGGCAGGTTGGCACACACAAATAAGTAGTCCTTCCTGACCTTTTGACACCCACAGGAATCTCAGGGTCTCTTGTATTGTTTATTAGTCACAACATCAGCCACAGTGACAGTGTGCACTGAAAATAGCTTTTTAAATAAGGGCACTAACGGCAGCCTGCCAAGGCTCAGATAATAAACCCACCTGAAATTACAGCCTAGAGAAGAACATTAAAGAAAAACATTAGGGAACGTGTGGCTATTGATTCAAATCAGAGGGGGGAGCAGAGAAGAGTTTTACTGCGCATACATTATGCAAGCCTCATGAAATGAAATAATTAGTTTTACAGTTTTTGTTTCAGCAGAACATAGTTTTCAAACACATTACACTGAAGAGGATTATGCAATCTACCACAATCTGTACATCAGCATTTTAGTTTTATTGTTCACAGCGTACCAAATGATTTTGTGCGCGAGAGAAACTGTAATATACTGATAAAGTATTTCCATAGCTGCTGAAAGCACAAAGGCATTAGACTTTCGTAAATAAAACCCAATCTTTGTCAGGGCTCACAAGTGCCAGCACTGAAATAGGACTGGGGAACTAACCTAGCTAAAGCTGCAGTTCAGATACAGCCCTCTGAGCTTCAGATGAAAATGCTGCCACCATTTTAAAACTTTTCAAATAGCTTTAATAACATCATGGTGTCCTTAAATCTGGCACAGCTGATTTTTTGGCGACTTGAGGGCAGCAGATTATGAAGCTGATGTGGCAAATGTGTTAGCAAACAGCTGCCAACTTGCACATAAAGCGGATACAGAGCAACATTAGCATCCATTTAGTGTCATGTTTGTGTCCATCTGATGAATATAACTGCTATATTCACTTTTTTGTATCCATGTTTTGGTTTCCACGAACTCCGGAGGGAAATATATGACTGCTGAATGCTCTGCTGTGTTCACCAGCAGAACATTTAGCAACTGTCTTCTGTTTGGTGCTTGGCAGGTAGAATAAGCATTGGTTTTATAGCTTTATTTATTTTTATTTTTTTAATTTTGCTGAAAACAGCTTTCTGTTGTGACACAAAATTACTCTATGAACCAAAGTGAACCAATTCAGTAAAGTTGCAGGTCGTAACACCAAAACATTTAGCTGAAAGTGGATAAAATGCTTTGTAGTGTTGATAACTGCAGAGTTGAGTGATCATTCTCTATGGGCCTCAGACATAGAGTGACTGCTTTTACACTAATGTGAAAATAGTAATTTGCATTCACTGGGATAAAATAAATATTGATTTTAGCTGCTTTAATAAATTGGGGGAAATTCTTTTTATCATCGAGAACACTGATGCACCCTGAAACAGGCTCTTAATTGTGTGTGCGAGTCAGTGATTTTGAGGCGGTGGTAGCTGGTGCAGTGACAGGTGCAGACACCAGGTAACTGACATGATGCGAAGAGACAGGGCGATGAGTCACCCCAGCCCTCAGCGAGCTCCCTTGCTTAACCTGCAGTGGCTCCTAAACGATTACCTATTTATAACCCTTCCACAGCAGTCCCACAACCACTGACAGACGGGGAAATCTGGCTTCATCTGAGCTCTGTTTTGCTCGGAAGCACACTGAAGACACAACACTAAATCTTTCTTCTGTTTAAGATATGGTTTAATGGAAAATCTTAGTGCAAAGCTCCGACACATGCTTAGGCTGATCCTGTGACACATCAGGGACAGCAGCTCTGGCAAGGTTAAGAACTTAATTGTTACCTCGTCTTATTGGACTGATGAGATAGACTGTGAATAAAACCATACGCCTCGAAGTCATACAGCCAACTGTCAGGCCAGGCTGACTCATCTCCTAGTATACCTGGAAACACACTCCACAGGATTAACAGCATGCTTTTCATTAGCACTAATAATCTTTCGAATGGTAATCCTCTGAGGTATTATGTCTTAAAAAAATCTTTAATCCCCTTAAAGCGGGACACAGTGTCAGTATCAAATCATAACTGTTTTCAGTCTACAAATCAATAATGTAAATAAGGCGCACTGCTATTATGTTTTTTCTTTTCTTTAAATTTTTTTTTCATACAGATAGGACTTCCTGGCACAGCATTACTACATTAGAGGGAATCCATCATATTAATGATCCCAAGGCCACTTCATTATTCACAGAGAAGCAGCTCGGCTGTCCAAATAAATTATCATTGGTGTTCCATTAATGGAAGTTTTCAAATCTCGCCACGGAGGATGCCATTAATCTGCACACAGTGTCTCTGGAGTGGAACGGTCGGCTACTGTACCACTGCCAGCGGTCTGTGAAGATGAGAAACTCCCCACTGTCCTCTCCTCCTTCACTTTCCTTCTGTGGGAGGAAGTCCAATTATGATTGACGTTAACTACTGTGGCTCCAGCCTGGACCTCTCCCAAGTTGCACGCTTTACATTTTTTATGCACTGCTAAATGGGGACGTGTGGCTTACAGGTGGAGGGAAGAGCTACAATGCGATACTTCTGTCTGAAATTGTGGATGACAATCTCCGACCTTTCCCCTCCTGATGGAGCGCATTCAACTGATTCGACACATATTGCATTTGTGTGTTAGATAATTGCAAAGCCAAAAGCCTCTGCCGGTCCCTTGGGACTCCCTGCACATCCATTCCCCCTGAACCGGAGCACAGACGTGGGCCAACTTCCAGACATACTGTTAATATTCTGATTGAACATTTGTAGAAGGACCTTGAAAAGTCACATACTGTGCAACTTTCTAACACTTTAATGAAATTGCTTCTCATAATGTTGGCATTCACCGACTATTCTGTTTTTCATTATGGATGTAAGAGGGCAATAAATTCATTTACTTTAATGCCCTACACTGCCTGGCTTTACTATCAGACCTTAACAAATAACTAAAGAGAAGTTCTGTAATGCGGCTCTTAGAAATTAATTCTCTGGCAGCCTGTTACCAGAACTTTATGGTAAACAAACTGAGCTTTATAAAACATCTTTTGTTGTGTTTGTCATCTCTTAAGCTCAAATTGCTGTTCTGAAAGACATAAAGACATAGCCACTGCCTGCAGGTGAACAGCTGGATCTGTTGTTTTTTTTCCCCACCACCAACCTACTATCTTATTCATCACCACTTCTAATTTACATACTCTCTCTCTCTGCCCATAAGAGGACATGATGCTGTCAACCGCTTCCTGGCCAGCTCATTCTGCCTTGAGTCAGGTGGTGAGTGTGAGGCAGTATTCTGCTGGGGGATTTCTGTTCCAGTGAGTTTTCAGTTTGAGGCTTGCAGCATGCCTCCAGGTCTGGAAGGAGCTCCAGCCAAAGCCTTCCCACATGCAGAGCCTCCTCCTGCTCCTGCACCTGAACCTGGCACCGCAGGGATTCCTACTGTTTTCTGCAAACTGACCTCTTTGGACAAACAGAGGAGCTTCTCACACAGCACCTGATGTGATCTGTAATGAACAAATACAAGAACAACCGACTCTTTCTGAACTGACTAGAGAGAAACAGACACAATATTTGTCAGATATTGGGCTGTAAATGCACAAATATGTCTAAATTAATTTTCCAGACAGATTTAATATTGTATTTTCATCAGTTCCATGGGTTGTTTCAGTGGTCAGAGGTGTTTCTATTGGCAGATGCATTGGTCAAGTGTTTAATCAAATAGGAAATAATGCACAGAACGGCCACATGGGAAAAGCCGCTTAAATCCCCCCGCCCGCCCTTCTTCGCAAAAGCAGGCTGGGCCAGATCAAATTAAGTGGTTTGATACTTTCTCTGCCAATCGGATTAGGCTGATTAATTCCCAAAAGTGTTTAAATGATTAAAGCTGGTTAATGGGCCTTAGGAAAGTTCATGGTGTCAGAGTTGGCTGCGATATCAAAGAGGGGTGGGATGGGGCGTCAATACAAGAGGTAACTGTAAAAGCTCTGTGTCAATCAGGAGTTGAAAAACACCTGCACATTCAGCTCTTACAATCCTTTTGTTTCTTGAAATTACAAGACTCAGAGGAAAAAATGCTTGACAAATAGTGCATCTGCTCTGTAGTGACACAGTGCCTAAATATAGAGTAGAAAATGGAGCAGAAGAAAAGGGCACAGTGAGGACCATAAATATTCACAGTCCATCTACAGAAGGCTTGCAAAAGCATGGTCCAAGGAGAAATTTTCTCCTTTCATAAACTATGCTTAACATGGCACCACTGAGCTCTACTGCTGTTGCCTCAAATTTCAGATTTGGATGTTTCACACGGTGGATGTTCCCGTGCCATTTTGACACAGATGTTCATTAGAAAACGTTACTCTGAATCCTGCTATTAATGATGATGGAGAGAAAGAGAGAAAGAAAGAAAGAAAAAAAAAGAAGTAATGGATGAACGGTTACAGGTTCTGGCCCCTCCCTCACCCCCTCTTCTAATATACTCGTCTCCTGAGGGAGTGGTATCCATCATGGAGGCGGCAGGGCTGTTACGCCACGTCGACTCGTGCATGCGAACACAAGGTGACTCGAGAAGAGACACAGCTCATGTGTGCCCAGTCTTATAAATGCAGCCCCATGTTTCTGCCATAAAGTGTCCATCAGCACCTTAATGCATCTCCCAGTGAAAGTGACAGAGCCTGGGCTTGCACATTATTAACTCCAGACATTTTTATGAGTCTGTGGAACAGAGTGCTCCTTCTGAATAAGATATGTTTCCAGTGTTCAGTGGCTGCATATCAGTCTTTTAGTTTTTGGCACAGCATTACAACATCTGACTGGCAATGTTTTTAGTGTGTTTTTACATGAGTCTAAACCACTGACTGTGTCTCTGTCATGTCGCTATTATTCTCCAGTGGGATCCAAATAAATGAGGTTTATTAGGTTTATGTCACCCATTTGCTTGCATGGGAAACACATCTATATTAATAATATGTAAACAGTGTTTACAATGATAAATTGTGGCATGGAATCATAAGCAGCTTAGCAGAGTGGGGTTAAAGGCACAGCCAAATTGGCAGGCTCATGATAAATGCATGGGATTTGTCTAAAATATTAATCAAATATAAATGTGCAATGAATTTAATAGTGGCTTATTACTGTGCTATATTTGGAACCGATTCAGAGCCCTGCCCAGTTGCAAGGTAAATTGGCACAATTTAAGAAACAAACAGTAAAAGCTGAAACTATGTGAAGAAGAAGAAGGGGAATTCTAAAATTCATACCGAGGGAGAGGCTTATAAATATGAATGAATGAAAAGTTTTTGTGTTGTGTGTTTTCTACAATTAGTGGTGAAGAATGCCACTTAAAACAGCTTACACTTAAGTTGTAGAAATAATAAGCTGCGCAGTTACTTCAGGACAGATCTTATAAGTGTGCAAAGTGGGAATATATTGATTATATTTCAGTGGTTGTCTCAGGAGGCACTCGATCTGTTCCAAAACAAGATTCACTGTTTATGCAACGAGGCAAAATAGTGCCGCTGGGGGTGCCAGCACATGAGACACTGGGCTGGGGGAAGAAGCCCAAGCAAGGAAGGTAGAGTTTAGAAATATCAAATCCGTGGTCGGTAACAGAGTTTACAGCGCGCCTCGCACAGCCAATCAGTTGGCTGGAGTCAGCTGAGCCTCAGTCGGAGTTGTTTGGAGCCTGAGCTCAGTGTGATACTGTGCGTAAAATCTACCTGTCAGACGCAGCAGTAGTGCCATAGCAGGCAGAGCTCAGCGAGCAAAGTCCATTCTCGCACACCCCGGAATTACTACCTTTTATACGGATACCATATGTTGTGCTACGATGGCAGTTTTCCCAAAACTGATTATGTGAAGTAGAAAGGTGGATCCGTCCGTCTCCATCGACTCAGTTGCGCCGAAGGAACGATGCTGAGCAAACCTGCGGGAGGATTTTCCACTACAGGTAAGATGATTTTGCCACTAGTATCTAAAAATATTCTCAGTCTATTATTCTAGGGGAGATATGAGATCTCTATATGACTAAAAAAGAGTAAAAAAATATGAAACAGTTGCTGCAAAAAATCTGTAAATTAAGTATTTTATGTGAAATTAAAAAGAGGTGATCATCATATTTATGAATAGTGTGTGTGCGTAAAGGACAGAATAAGATATATAATAATAATAAACTGTGGTAAACAGACAAAAACAGGGAGAGAGAGAAGGTGGAGAGACAGAGGGGGCTCATGATCATTAATAATTGTGGAGTCTGAGCACACACTCACATGTGCTAAGTGCACACCTTCTCATGTCAGATGAATTATTTGTGGATGTGGGATGTGGTTTTTGTTGTCTAATGTAGTGTGTAATGGAATTCCCTGCTATCTGGTGAGCGGCTCAGCCTCAGAGGCATGTGAGAATGGAGACCGCAGGACAGTGTAGAAGATAGTGAGCCTGAGTCTTGTGCGTGTGGGCTCAGACTCGCAGCCGCTGGCCCACATTATTCATGCTTCTCCAAGCCAAACAGCTCTGAAACCTTCTGTAGCTGCGTGAGCGCTTGTTTTCATGGGGTCACATGGACCAAAGGTCTCCTGTAGATCTGCATGTCACCAATGAGGGTCAGGAAATCATTGCAAATGCACAGAATATAAATCAGACCAATACAATACAGGGTTTCTTTCTTTCTTTTTTGAGACTGTTAGAGGCATTGGTACAAATCTTGAGACTATCATTTGTAATGCTGTTGCACATGATGGCACTGCATTTTATGATGTTCCAGTTAATATGCCTGGCCTATGTGTCTCTGTATTTCCTTCTTTGCAACTCAGTCACCTCCCAGACCTCATAAATCAAGCTCCGCCACACTTCTTTTTTTCCTAATCTGTGGAAAATCACTAAATTGTCTCGAGTATTTTCACCCTATGGCTCATTTCTCACTACAGCACTTTGAACAAAAAAGCATGAAATGACTCTGACTTGATCTGCTTCTTAATACTAATTCCAAAATACTACATAGCTGCCTCAGGGTCTTTTATCTTATTTCATCATTCAACGTGGGATGGAAGATTAATTTGATGGATGAGGTCTTTGCGGGCCAAGAGGGACCGACCGTTGGATGGCAAATTTTCGAAACAAAATTGTGTATTTGCTCGCTCAGATCTGGACATGCTCAGATCACGCAGCCTCTCATTGGTGGACTTGTTGCCTCAGTGACTCCCTCTCCTAACAGAATTACTGCATTCTTTTTACATAAACCTCTAATTTTATAACTGATCTTCCACTTCATTTGTCCCCACTCTCCAGCTGCATGTGAAAACACCGAGGAGGAGTCAAGGAGGCCAGTCCACCGACTAGTCAGAGTGATCAGTATGCACTGTGAAACACTGCAGCACCTGCCACACTTTTCCCTGGTTTTTGATATAGGCAGCTGTGACAAGTGGTAGATATTTTTTCCCTACATGTTTATATGAATCTTGCGGGTGTGAGATGCAACAGTTGAACATACAGCAGATGGTGAATCTATGGCCCAGACTGGCGAGAGCTTGCGAGAGGAATGCTGATTGCCAAACAAGATTTCCCACAGTGAATTCAGGTCCAAGAAAGCACATTATTATTAAAAAACAAAAACTCATGTTGGATCAGAATAGATGGCCACATTACACCTCTATTTACTGTATTTTCCCAAATTTGTGCCATGATTTAACTGGATCATTGTTTCTCTCTTTTGAGCTTACATTGTTCTGTTCTTAATGTGTTGTAATGTGTCTCCAGCTGCCAGACTGCCAAATCTTTCTTGGACTCCATCCTCTGATCCCCTAGACGTCTGAACCTGCCATCATCATGGAGAGCCTCAGCGAGCTCCAGAACCCCCTGCTAGACAAAACCAGCAGACACGTGGTCCACAACGACTACCAGGGTTACCAGTGCGACTACCCGAGCCAGCCTTACCAGGACAGCCTCATCGGGTACTACTACACTGGGACTAATGGCAAGCACAAGACTCAGCAGTTCCTGGATGCAACGTCCCTGCACCTAGCGGTGGAGGCCTTTTACAGGCCCAACTTCATCCTATACAAAGACGACGTGAGCCTTCACAGCAAGGACTCCAAGAGCGAGAGCTTTGAAACCACTTTCACAGAGAGTAAGGACACTGTGTTGGATGGAGTGTCTACAGAAAACACCCCGGACAGCATACAAGGAGAGAAGGACGTGAAGATCCAGACGGTGTCGTACGAGGTGGAGGATGAGCAGGGTCCTGAGTACGAGGTCAGAGGTCACTCTAGGGCTGTGGAGATTTAGGTGCCTGATTTAAAAGCAATATATGTTTGAGTTGTAGACTCATACATGGTTATACTCTCAGTATGCAGAAGTAGAAGTAGTGATACTTCAAATTCCTCACTCCTGCTACAATTTACAAGGGAATAATAAAAGGCATTTGAACACTTGTAACTGTCAAGGCCATCTTTCCGCAGAAAGTGAATCATGCCGCGTATACTGTAGTGATGCCTATTATTTCATTTACTGTTCTAATAGACTGCCAGTGTGATTCATTCTCATTTCTCTCTCTGTTCTCTAAATGGTCAATTTGCCGGAGTCTTTCAAATCTAGTGCAGGGTAATTGTACGCTTTCTGCTTTATAATTACATTCTAAGAAAACGACACATCTGATCTGATCTATCGAGGCCATTGTTCTTTCAGGACTATAACGACACTCTCCAAAGAAAACCATGACAGCAAAAAGAGCAAAGTCTTTTCAGAAGTGGTAAAAATCTAATTTCACCCAGGGACGATTGTGAGACACCCAGGGCTCTGAGCTGGCAGAGGAAGAAGTATAGCACTCTAACTGGGCTGATGATCGCGCCAGCACTTGTCACTCGGAGGCCTGGCAGATAGATAGAGACATGGCAGCGACTGCCATTAATGCCATAAGTAATGTCGTGCTTTGAGGGTATTAAGCAGGACTCTGCTGAAGCACGGCTGTTGGAGCAGGTGAGCCTGGAGCTAAAGTTATTCCGTGTCAATTCAGAAGAGCAAATGAATCTGATGAACAGCTCTCAGATGAAAGTTGGGTTCCCAGCTGGAATGAGACTTTTTACTCAGCACCTGCGTTTCTTTACTTTCCCTTCCTGAGTGCCTGTATGCATGTGTCTGTTGCTCTCAGTTTCATGTGCTTTTGCTCATAGAAACACACAAACATGCACACTATAGATTCATTTAGGAGCAGACGTAATTTCTGGTCTGGGCTAGAGCATGTGCCAGATGTGTGTGTGATGCATAGCAGCTTTCTACAGCAGCAAATCAAACATTCAGAGGACTTTCACAGCAATGGGGACTGAAAATAAGAGGGAGAAAGCAGAGCTGGGGAAGGCTTCATGCACTTCCTTAAATTCCAGGATATAGACTGTGGCGCTTTGTGTCTGGTGTTTACACAGTTTCCCATTAAATCTGCACTAGTCTTTTTTTAGCAGATGTGTTTTTTTCACTCCTATCTGAAACTCACATCATCTGCATTTCCTTTGTTCCCAGTTCATAGTGTACAGCCAGCAACAGTACAAAATAAGGTTGTGTAACTTTACAAAAATGTCTCCAAAGCTAATATTTGTCAGCAGATGTTTGACATCTGTGTGACAGTGAATATATAAATTGCAGGTAACAGAGTAACAGGAGCATGTGAATGACGCCTCTGTGATTGTCCCTGCCTTACTAACCTTGTGCAGGGGTCTCTGTGTGCCCTGCTGTGGAGCTGACTGTCCCCCTTCCAGACTCTAACGAGGCCTCGGAGAGAGCTGTGACAAGGTTGTTAAAGCCACTGTGTCTCTGTGGACCCCCATCAGTTACACTGGCATCAGACCAGACTGGGAGTGTGTCCCTAGCTGGCCAGAGTCGGTGTCAGGCTGACTGTCAGTAGGACTGAATGCACCTGTCACTCAGGACGGTTATCAGGTCTTGCTACAAAGATAAAAGGAGATTACTGCTGTTTGTGTCCACCGGTTTATTCATGTGATGTCAGATTATGTGGTTACGACCGGCTGCTGTTTTGATGGATCACACCTGGTTGTCCAGGTGGACAGTGTTCATAAAGCAGATAACATGAAGCCTCATAATCTTTTCTTGGCAAAGGTAACTGTGTGGAAACAGTTTGGACAGTATGGCGCTGTCGTCCTCCACTTCCCTCTTACATCTGAATAAGGTTTCTACACAGAAACACTCCCAAAATAGCTCAAGATAATTATATTAGACCCTGTGGTTTGGTAAATGCAGATCAGATTAGAAGCCAAAAGAGAAAATTGCGCACAATATGCTTAAAAATGAGGTTGTCAGTGCACAAGCATGGTTCCTTTCTTGTTCGCCCGCCTCCCCGACTGTTCTTTAATTACCTCTAAAATGGTTGGGTCAGTTCCTGCCTTACATATCGATTTCTATTTTGTGCCTTCCTTTTGCCCACTTTGATTGATCCCTGCAGGCAGTAAGACTAACAAATGAAACCTGCTCCTTATGAGAGCTATTTATTTAGACAAACATCCACTCCGTCTCCCGGACAGCTGGATGAGAAGTAAGGCTGCGTCCTCTTAAAGGTCAGCCGTGCAGTCACATTGCCATCCTCGCTGCAGGCACGATGTGCCAGTGTAGTCTGAGTGGCAATCGAATGTATCATTCATTAGCCCACTCAGCCCCTGTGGCCATGAGTTTTGTGGGGGGGTTTTTTTATTTCTTTCAGCAAAAAAAAAAAAAGAAATTAGTTCAAATCTATAAATATGCAAACTCAAAGATTTCTGCTGTCGGAAAAAAGTGTAGGCAGAAGCTACAGTTTATAATACCTACTCTTTTAACAATCCATCTTGTCCAACGACTAAAGGTAACATCCAAAAAAAAAAAAAAATCCAAACAAAACAAAATCAAATGAGAAGTCTGAGTATCGAGGCACAATATCAGGAGCCTGTTGAACACTCTGAGGCTCGTAAGACGCTGGGTGCACTGAGAAGAAATGGTTCAGGTCTCTCATGCTGTAGAGGCAATTTAGCACATAAATGACACTGTCTTCTTGCTGTTTCCCCTGTCACCTCGCAATGATGGAACAATCCGTTAATCCTGCGTTATCTGTCAGGCCGTTCATGAGTGTTGACAGAGCCACAAAATCCTCTCTGGCTGGCTGAGCACATCGTGTCCTGGGTGGTTGTGGAACAAGGGCAGATACTGTGGCCTGGGGAGGGGTGGTGGGGGGAGCTTGAGTTGTCAAGCACCACCACTGTGAAGATGTCCAAAGTACACCTGACTATCTACACGTCCGCCTTACTCCATTATTATTTAGGTGTCAATCTCAGGATCATTGCATTCGCCTTTTGTCCCATTTTAAGAAAGTGTTCTTTAGCTCTCTAAATGTATTTCCACTGTGGAAAATGTGCACTAAACAGTATAAACCCTTCCTTTTCTGACATTTAATTATTCTTTATCAACACGCTGTCTTCCAGAGTGACAGCTCCAGTGACAGTGAGAGTGAGGACAACTTCATTGTGCTGCCCCCTCGGGACTACCTGGGCCTAGCCATCTTCTCCATGCTCTGCTGCTTCTGGCCCTTGGGCATCGTTGCCTTTTACTACTCTCACAAGGTAAAGGCCCAGAGACCTCAAGCCTGTCATTAACTCTGATTACACTGCATTCTATTTAAGGTCAGTGAGCACGAGCACTCAGACAAGTGCTACCGCAGCCCATTTTCCACAGCGTGACCCTCCTTGCAGTTGTTTCAGATGATTGACTGCATAAATGTAGTAGGTCCGGCCCACACGTCAGCCTCCTGTATTCCCTTTAGGAAACCATTAACATAGCTAAGACCTCATTTGTAATTATCGCAGCATCTAAGGTTTGTCTAATGTCAGTATCTCTCTGGTACGAGAAGATTGGGCTCATGCCCTCGAAACCTCAAAGCAAGCACAGCGTATCTCAGTGGTTTTGCAACATCTTCCACAACAATTGCAGAGACAATTATACCGGAACAGAAAATAATGTGTCAGAAGAATAAATAAGGGCCAGGCTCATTTTTTTGATAGGAAACCAAAACACCCAAACAACACATTTGTCACTGTCAGAGGGATAATGACCTAATTGCCATGGTAACTAATGGCTCCCCGAGAGCATTTCTTGTTTTCTCTCTTTTAACTGTGGCTTAACACCTACTCATACGCTCGGTGCTGATGAGTAACACACCGGCTCATTTCTCTCTCTGCTTTGTTTTGTCAGACTGGGAAGGCCATCGCTAAGGGAGACTTCTCCAGAGCAGGAATGAGCTCCAGAAGAGCCCTATTCCTGGCTGCTCTTTCCATCACTATTGGAACAGGGATGTATGTGGGGGTGGTTGTGGCCCTCATAGCCTACCTGTCCAAGCCTGGACATGTATAACAGTGAGGCCAGCTTTCTTTTGGAGGGGGAAGACAGTGAGAAAGAGCAGACAAGATAGGAAGAAGGGAAAAGACAAGGTTGGACAGATTTCTTTGCCTCTACTGACTCTACTACGGTTGAAGGCTGCTGCTGGCTGTCTGCGAAAACGAGAGGCTATATGAAGAGAAAAGACTAACCAAGAGCGAGAGGAAACAAGGGGAAAAAAACAAGATGTGTGGATGGAGTATTACTTGGACTGCATATTGATCTGGACTGAATCTTTATTTCTGGGATGCAACACTCCCACCAAGGTATTCCACCACCATCACAAGGAGAACGAAAGACAGCGCTGAAAACGATGACTACTCTTCCACAAAGACTGTGCTGTACATGTATGTTAGAAGAAAACTGAGCTAACGGCAGTAAAGAACTACCTACCTTTTACCACATTAGTCGTTTACAGCGTTTTTATTTTCCCTTTACAGTAGATGTATTCTCTGTCAATACTATTACAGATTGTGTACTGTCCACTTTGTAAATGAATTGCTTGGCAAAACAGTCAGCCAGTGGGTTGTTATGTTTGTCTATTCAAGGAAAATACCGGAAATTGATCCAGTCGGTAAACAGAGGGACGTGGACCCTTGAACACAGGAGAACAAAGGTGATATTCAGAGTGTACACAAAGCTGCTGAGCAGTGGTCAAAGGGGTTAGTTGCGTTTATTGTGTACTGTAAATTTAGTCAATAAATACATTTGGCATGAATAATGAAATGTTCTCTGCCAGGTCTCTCATCCTCTTGTTCATTGTGTCTTTGCAAGGTGTTGTCTAAGAGCAGTGTTTCCCAACCAGAGGTACTTTTACCCCAGGGGGTGGTTCTACAGGAACCAGGGGGTCCCACATGCTGGGGGGTATGTGGAAAGCTCAACTAATTAACTAATTAAGTCAAGTAAATTCAACTAAACACCAAAAATAAAGCTATTATTTGGAAAATAATACCACATAGCTGTACTGAGGAGTAAAACGGCAAACGCAATGACAGATTGTGCGATAGCGATCTTTACAAGCTGCACATCAACCAGAGTCAGCTGTAACACAAGTGTGACACCAAGAGTTGCAATTGAGAACGTGTAAAACCTCATTAAAAAACAAGTTGAAAGAGTTAGCTAACAGGAAGGAGCCTTCCTCTTCCTCACTTCCCTGCAGGCAGCAAGACCTCAAATGAAATCTGCCCCTTATGAGGCCTATTTATTTAGACACACATCCACTCCGTCTCTGGGACAGCTGAGAGAAGTAAAGCCATGTCCTCTTAAAGGTCAGCCATGCAGTCACATTGTCATCCTCGCTGCAGGCACGATGTGCCAATGTAGTCTGAGGCCCTGTTCAGACCTAGCGTTAACATGCGTCTCGGGTGATCCGATCACAAGCGGACACCTCGAAGTATACAGGTGTGAATGCATCCAAGATGCACTGATGACGCATTGAGATCCGATGGCTCAGACCATCATCAGGTGTGGTCTGGGCCTACGCTACTGTCACTCAGTGCTAGCAGCACAAACTTGAGCACAGCAACTTACGCAATGACAATTTAATGGTATTAAAACATATTATAACAATGTTCACTTATGATACCGAACAGTGTTAAATAACATCCAGGTGACACAGTAAGAACATATGTGGAACATGATGGCTGGAGGCGAGGAGGAAAAATTCAGCTCAGGGGATAGGGTTGTCAGCGTAGCATTACATTGGACAATAAAGGTTGAGAATTACTGAACAAGACATAGATTGTGTGGTTAGTGAAGCCTGTCAGAGCGTACTGTCGACCGCAGCGTGTAATATCGACTATTTGCTATTGCAGGCACAAGCCTCTGCTATAACTGCCATGGCTCTTTGCTGTCTTTTGGCATCACTCACCTGTTTGGCCTTGAGGTGACTTTAGCTGCCAGCGTCAGGAACAATGCCGGCTCTCTGAAGTCAGGATGTCAGAACAAAATGAGAGCAGCACTTTATTCCCCGCCAGGATTTGGAAGGCCCATCATGCACGCCCCGCTCTCTTGCCCCACCTGCCATCAAATCACAACATGAGATTTGTCAGAACCAGACAATCCTACACCACTCAGCATCCTTCAGGTTCAACTTTGCAGATAATATTGATCACCTCCTAGGCTCGAGAATCGAGAGACAAAAGATTCACTACACCTGTAAACTTTGCCATTCACTGCATGAGGCTAAATGGAGCAGATGGCAAGGCAAGCAAGTCTTACAGGAAAAGCTTGCACAGCCTGACCCTTTCCTAAATTTATGTGTTTTCTCTTTTGCAGCTTCTCTCCAAGCAAGTCTCTAATGCATGAAATGTGGCTCGATGGGGGGAGACGGGGGCGAAAGTGCCGCTCTCATCAATGGGAGCTGTATGGGGTGCTGAAGTGGGCTCACTCTGTGAGCGAGTGCAGCGCTGCATGTGTTTTCTCTCCCTCAATAGCTAGGAAGCTTCACCCACGCCTGCTCGCACACTCACTCACAGCATCCACAGCTAGCTCAGACCACCAGAAGCAAACCGATTTTATTAGTCATCCACCCCCATGTGAATAAAAAAACTTTCCAAGAGGCTGCAGCAGGTTGAATCTGAACTTCTGCAAACATTTCATTGTGTGAATACAGTTTTATTGTGTCTCACTGTATACTACTTAGGTTTTGATAGAATCATTACATTGTCTGCACTGTGCTTCTAAGTATAATCCTCTTGTCTAAAATTAACCAAAAGTCTGTTTTTGTGAAGTCTGACAAAGTCATACCCGAGATCTCACATGTGGCAAATGACAAAAACAGCAAATGAATGGGTCTTGCACTCAGAACTAAAGTGAGAAACACATTTCTGGGTGAAAAACAATGATGAATGGGCTGAAACAAAATGGATAAGAAACTGAAAGGGAGTGGAAAGACAAAAAGACATTAGAGCTGAGTGCTACATTAATAAGGAGCATGATGCTCTTGACTGTTCATGCGACTGTGCGACTGAAAGGCTTTTTTAGATTCTTATCCTTGCTTTGATGAAATACCTGTCACCACTCTCCGCGCATGGACAACAGACGCATAAACAATATTTTCAGCTTGTGCCATGCCTTTGCAAAAGAGGATTCGTGTGAAGTGGTTGCAACAATTAAAGGAGAAAGCAGTAGATGTAGGCATGGCAGCCTTTTGTTTTACTGATATAAAAAAATAAAAATAAAAAACAGAACAACTTCCAAGGAATTTCTCTCTTGTGACAATGATAAATCAAGTGTTACACTCAAAACCGAGATTCAGCGGAAACATTTTCAACTCACCACCCAAAACCGCAATGGGAAGATGTGAATGAAGAGTGTGGAAATTGTGTTCAAGCAGTTGGGGAAACAGCGGTTATCTTGTAAAAGCGGAAAAACCTCTTGGCTCTTTATATTTGGTGACAGATCTTAAATCAAAACCACACAGTTCATTTGGCAGATTACAGACCCTTGCATGCGGTTTGAAGTTCATCCCAAGATCATTTTCCATGCAAGCAGATAAATTTAATTTATATTTGATTATTCCAGGGACACTTTCTAGGTCAACAGCAGCACCAGTGATGTCTGAAGCAGTGGATGGAACTAAATTCATATCGCACCCTATGAAATTTCAGGCAGTTTACATACAGAAATGAATGGCGCTGAGCATACAGTAACACCAGCAGTTTCAGACAATGGTATTCTTAAACACAGGCTGGAAATCTGAAGCGTTTTTGTTGCTGCTGACTTTATTTTGCATTCCCATTATTTCATAAACTGGCGACTCCTCTGGACTCTCGCCCAGCGTACGCTGGGATAGACTCCAGCCTCCCACAACCCTGCACATGATAGGTAGCTTCAGAAAATGGCTGGATGAATTAATTTCAGAAATTGTTAAACATGAGGGTGTTTGAGAAGTGTATTCTTCTTTTCCTTGTACGGCATATGAATTAACACTGAAGATGAATGTGTATGAATTGGAATTTGAAACGTCAGACAAGATTTAAGTCTGGGTCTCACAAATCTGTGTCTACACATCTTTTGTGAAATGGAAAAAAAAACCTTGCATAATTCTTTCTCAGAGCAATATTAAAGAGTTTTTAATTTTTTTGGTTCCCATCATTCTACTGCCAGGGCCCCTTTCTTGTTTGAGACATTTTGGCAGCTAATTCTAAATGCACTCGTTAAATATGTGAAGAAAGAGAGATGTACTGTTCTCGCTTACTGGCTTATGATTCATTACCAGAAACAGTGTCTGGTTTTTCCTGTTTGACGCTCAAGGGCAGAAAACTCTCCAATATGTCACCCCAAAAAAAAAAAAAGAAAAGAAAAATTCTCCTTCTTTCCTTTATGCAATTAATTATGTTATGAGCCCTCAGATTTATCTTGTAAGTCTTTGGAAGGGACCCAGACCCAGGCTGACGACCACCGGTCATAACTACACATTTCTATATAAAGTAGTTAAAACTAGCTCCACTTCAATCAGCTACAGCTGTCAAATGCTTTACATGCACTGATGCATTCATATAACAAGCTAATAATGTAATATGATGTAACATTCACATGGTTCACATGTTTATGTTTTATTAAGGACTACTTTTACTTTTGATCCTTAAAGGACATTTAGCCCAAAATGCCTCAGTACTTTCACTGAAATAAGATTTTAATTGAAGGACTTTTGCTTGTAATGGAATAGCTCAGCCTTTTTACTGAAAGTAAAGGATCTGAGTACTTCTTCCACCACTGCTCAGCTTTAGCAGGACAAATCTGTATTCCCAACAGGTTTTCTATAGCACTTTTCAGTGTGCACAAGAAAATGAGGACATCCCTACAGCAACTCTTAGCACAACAGATGTCAGCATCCATTTCTGTAAACCCATCTCTCTTTCCCCCCTCTCTCTCTCTTTCTCTCCCCACTTTCACATCAGAGTTAAGCTCATCTTTGAAGCATTTCACACATACACGCTTATCTGCCCTCACACCTTTGTCGCACAGCAACATGCCTCTCTCTGTGGCGCCGGCATTTGCCAGGACGCACTCTGGACTGATAAGAACCTCACAGCCTCATCTTCTGGCTTCACTTATCACTCTTGAGCAACAAGGGAGAACTGTCTATCTGTTCATGTTTCTCTTCCCTTGATAAGTAGAGACTGGACACTTTGGTCTTCTTTGCTTTGAGCGTTCCTCAAAACTGCCGTCTTGTGCCAGCAAAAGCATCTAATGCTGCTCAGGGACTTAAGAGCTGCATTGGATGGGAGATAAGCTGTTTTTTTTTAATTGCAGTCTACCTGACACATCACAGGGAGGGGTGCTGTCATTTTCTGAGACAAGAAATGTGAAGCAGGAAGTAATAAAGGCCGGGAAGATTATATTAAAGTAAACAGAGACGAACACAGTTTATGTCTGCCCGGATGACTGGAGTTGGCATCTAAAACTGCCCACAGATGGCCTGCTGAAAATACCCAGCACTGAAGGCTGGAGGGTGGCTGCAGTGGACGGCTGCTGGTGCTGTGCCACACAAATCTTTCTGGTACATTCAGTCAAGTCCAACTTCCAGAGATAACCGATGTCCATTACTAGACTAGGCAGCAGTGACACAAAGGAGTCTGGGTCTATAGGGCTGAGCTATGGCAGAAAAGGTTATCCAGACACACACGCAGAACTCCCACCATGCAGCTGTAATTGGTCTAACCCTATAATCCTGATGCATAATATTCAAAGACCCTTTTCTGGTAAAAGAAAACAAATGCTTGTGTATTTTTTTTTCTTTTAGAAACTGGCTTGGACATTTATGGCCATCTAATGTTAAGAAAAATAGTGGTTAATGTCACTGTTGTTATGCTACAGAAAATGCCAGCAGGTCCAGGTGAGGAAATGAGATGCGTTTTTATTTCTATTATTCACTTTCCTTGTTCCTTCATCTGCTGTAGTCAGACTTTAATCTATCATAAAGAAAGAATAAAGTAGTATTCAATAGAGCACAGACATCAACAGCAGAGTTCAATCAGCAGCCTAATCAAAAGGCTTATGGGGCTAAATTAGCATTATTATTACACAACTACAGTGATAATATCCCACACAAACTCAGCATACTGACGCACACAGATGATGATTCTTATCCAGTGAAGTGTCAGAGAGAGAGAGGTGGTCGGCTGTGTGTGATCGAGCCTGAACGGCTCTGGAAGGATAAACCTTGGAGATGAAATCAGCCCCCAACCAGGACAGATCATTTAGCCGCGGTATCAATCTCATCTCCATTAACCAACAGCAGACAGCCTCATCACTGGGAGCACCACAAGAGTGACAAGAGATGACAAATATCGATCAAGACATCAGATCATGTTTGCTCAAAAGCTTGTAATACAGCCTCCCCTTTTTTTTTCAACCTGACAGATATGATCAGTGCCAAGGTGCATATGATGTTTAAGGAACAGGATTTTCAAATGTTGACAGATCATACTGACCGTCAAATATGTGAACGTGAACTTGCAATTTAATTCACATGCACATCAAGTTGATAAGAGGTGTGTTTTGGATTGAAGTTCAAGGCTGCCACCGTGTGGCTAAAACAATGCAATGCGGTTTCAGTGACAAGAGGGGCCACTAAAAGATATTTACAGTCACACAAAACAAAACAAAAAGACAACACAGCTAGTTTTTGAGTATACTTATCAAATGTAAAACATTTTAATTTAATGTTAAAAATGGCATTTTTAAAGTAAGGTTTATTCTTTAACACTACCGGGCAGCTCAATTGTATGAATTAATTCAAACTGCTTTAAAATTCAATTGTTGCTGTAAGCGGTTCACTCTCCTTCTGTTACAGGCACATAGTGAGAGGTGAATTAGTTGGATTGAAAAAAGAATAGTAAAGTAGTGAATAGTAAAGTACATAGAAAACAAATTGAATTTGAGCACACAGTTGTAGCTGCTCTAGAACAGCTACCAAAGGACCTTGTGGTGATTTGTCAACTAAACATAGTTTCATTCAGGACCTACAATTACTTGAGTCATTAAATTTTGATTTTAAGAGAGTAAGTAATTCTGTATTTTCAGTTCTTTAGTTTGTGGTGGATTTAATTCAGTAGTTTCCGAGTTAAAGAATTTACTTTCAGTTCATTCACTGATTTGTGCACTTTGGTATATAAACAGGTTTTATTGATTTATTATCTTTATACAGTAATTTCTAAAGATTCTGTAAACATTAAATATAACTGAGAGACTACCACCACATTGGTTTTTTTTAGATATTGTTAAATATCTTGAAGGATTCAGATTTTGATGACTGAGACGTCCTCGGGCTTGTACTGATGTTGTACTGATAACTCTGAGCAGCAGAGGGCAGAACAGCACCACATTTCAACACTTCAGTCTAACTACAGTCTTGTGTTTCAGCCCAGCAAGCAGCTGGAGCCAAGAGCCTTCCCAAAATGATCTGCAGGCACTTAATCTCACCAATGAAATCATATTGCTCATAACCCCATCAAAAAGAAATTGAATGTTAATATTGCATTAGTCGAAATCTTTCCATAAACCTCCCTCTGATCTCACTTTGCATGGATTGAGATGATCTTATGATAGCCTTGAACGAGCAGACTGTCCATCATAAGGGATACTGTGAATTACCTCCTCATATCCAATGTAAACAGCTTGATCTTCAGCAAATCTGATCTATCACCAACTTCTATTCCACTCTCAGAGGATTAAATAGCTTTGCACTTTAGAGGAATAATCCTCACTCTGTATATGTCTTGGTCTCAATAACTGAGGGTCTGTGGAGGTGAGGGCTCGGTCCACTGCAAATCATTTTGCTCACTCAGCCTCAAATGTTTTTTTTTTTTTTTACACTTCTTTAAGGAGGGTGTGGAAAAAAAAATCACATTTTGTGTGATGTTTGTTTCCAGATTTAAAGCGTGACCCTAATTCTCCTGAAATTTAAGACCAAATCAAAATGTTCTAAATTGTGTGAATAACAAAGATCCAACTGCTGCGAGCAAATCATCCTTCAGAAGTTACCAATTTTAGGTTTTGATAAGGTCACGGTGCAGTCGAAGGCCAAAAAAAGTTCAGATTCAGATCAGGTTGGTCTCAAAGGTCTTACTGAGGTATAACTGAGAAAAATCAACTGAAAACAAGACAAGAGTCTACAGCCATGCCAGTAGCTCTGTACGGCTGTGCTCAGGCACAGCTGCACTTTGAGCTTGATGCAAAAATTCCTGTGGTAACTTGCTCACAATGAACATGGTGACATGCAGGTGTAACGTTTACTTTGTTCACCATATTGTTTTAGTGTGTTAGCAGGCGTTTTGCAGTCATTTGATTATAAACGTATTATAATCAAAGTATTGGACAAATTTAAGAAATGGACCCGATGAGGGTGTAAGATCAGAACTGAAGGGATCACCAAAAGCATTACAGTCCACCCTCAGTGTACCAAATTTCTTGGTAAGCCACTGAATAGCTGCACAGTCACTCAACTAAAAATGTCAACTTCATGGTGCCGCTCGAGGAGAAGTCAGATGGGCATCAAAGTCAGCTAGCTCATTTAGCTTCATCCTCTGTGGAGATACAAAATACAGTTGCAAAATATAGTTGCAATCAACACAGTTGTTGAGATATTTCAGTCTAGTGGTGGACCAACCTACATTGCCATCCTTAAAACCATATTGCCAGCATGGCTAAAAATATCATTTGGTGATTTAGAAAGCAGATGAATGAGCAGTTGAGCTGCACAATGGTGAAAAAGACAAACAGTGAGATTAGCCTAAAATCAAGACTGATTCGAGAATCAAGCCCAGTGTGCTGACACTGTTTCAGCTTAAATCTACCTGAAACAAGATATTGAATCCCTGTCTGCTCTGGAGACTGCTCTGTAGAAGATATTAAGTTCTGTCCTCAAAATAAAACCACGAAAGTGTATTTTTCTTTTCAGAAAAGAGCCTCTTCATCACAAAGGTACCGTTCAAATCTCAGGTACACCACTCTTTACTTCCACTATTTAGGTGATCAAGCATCTTCTTAAATCCACACCTCACAACACACAAATCAGGGTTATTCCCAAGTTCGGTGCATCAACATTTACCACCCTGACACAATCCAGTCCATCTCCCAGCCACCATTAATTATTATGTGTGCTTATCTCTGTCAACAATGTGATTAGCAACCTTTTTTCCATTTCAGAACATTATGGTTCCAATCTGAGAGTCATTCAGTGCAGGGACATGCAGCAGCATACTGATAGCCACTGTCCCTTGCCCTTTGAAATTGCTGTGTGTTTAATAGGAGTAGAACTCAGTTGTTCAACTCATTGGGAAGGTCCATTAGCTAACTGAGGATGAAGTGTAAAATGTTATATGGATTACGGCTAATGCGAACACACAGACGCGTTGTAAAGACGAGTTCAAGTGGCCTGATACAAAGTTTTATGAGCAGCCCGGGGAAAAAGAAGATTGCCAACAAATAAAGCTGTTAGACTTTGGCTAAGTATTTAGATAAGAGGATGAAACGGCTTGAGTGTCGGCTGGTAATAACATCTATTAAAGTGATTTGGTATCAGGCTGGGGTCATCCTGCTTGGGGGTGGGCGGGGGGGTCGGGGTGCTCTCACTCTTTGAGCCATCCCGAAAGCACCGGTCCCCTGGTTTAATCTGAAATTGAAGGCTCTCAACTGCGACGGATTATGGGGACTAACCCAAGCATGCAGCCCGGGGACTGTCTCATAATGAGCCCAGCCAGCAGAGCATCAAGTGACAACAAGTAGCTACTTCAACAACGAGGGCAACTTCATGCCAGTTAAGAGTTACAGTAATGCTTTGACAACGAAATCGTTTGACACAGGTTTGAGAGGTAAGTAGAATAAATAGACAACAAAAAGCCACATTTAATAAAAGGCTATTTCTATTTTTATGCTTTGTATTTTGAGTTATACACATTTTGAAATGAATACACAAACATTTTTTAAGACTACAAGAAAACATATTTAAAATTGTGCCTTAGAGAGAGAGATTAATATATCAATTATATACAGCGTGATATAGGACAACATTTACTTTCTTTCTCTTGGAGGAGTACTGTCGGTGGAATGGTTCTTATTTCAAATGTCACCATTTACTAACTGTACAAGCAAAGTTAAAATGAATGTCAAGGATAAAATGTAGACCTTCAGACACTGACTGCTCATCGGTCAGTGGCAGCCCTAACTGAAATATTATAAGTGTTATACTGGATAAAATTTGACTCATCTGGCTCTATATATATATATATATATATATATATATATATATATATATGTATACCAATATTAACACTGGACTCAGTCCAGTCTTCTCTACTATGCATAAGAAACAATGACCGCGAGTAAACTGTAAGTTTGGAAGTAGATCAGAAAAAGTGCATCTTCTGTGCAGCAGATGAGTTTTCTTCGGCCAGACGTCCAGATGCAGGCCAGTTTAGAGAGGTCGGTGAAGGATGGAAACCTGCAGGACAGCGTGTTATGGCGGGTAAGTCCGTACACATGCTGAGAGCAGCCAGGCCACTGCATTCCCTCAGGAGAACAAGAGTCCTCAGTCTCTATGGACTCTTCTCCTCCTCTGCTGGACTCAGGGGATCACTGGCCCTCTCCTCGACCGCCTGTCTCTCCTGTTTGCCCTCCTGCAGTCTGTCGTGAGAAACCGTCCCCAGCACTTTGGCACTGTGCTCCTGTGCCTTGGCCCTGAGTGCAGCAATGCTGTTCTCTCTCAGTTCCTCTTTAGAAATGGTGGAGTTGCCTTCTGACCTCTTCTCCTCCGCCTCAGCATCTTCTGCCCTCTGAGAGCTGGGCTGCTGGGGCGCGTCACACTTTCCTGTTGACGGGGGAGCAGCTGCCTCCATGGACTTTTTGTGCATCCCTGCAAAGAGTTGCGGGTATTCAGATTTAGAATTGCGTCTGTTGATTGGTAAGCCATCTTGGACTGAAAATAGCAAGCAAAAATAGTTCTGGTTTAGAATATCAGGTCTGAATGCACAAGGGCAAATCATGGCCAAGATAGAGGATGAAATATTTTATGTAATACAAAGTCTAAGCTGTATTCTTGATTTATGAAGTCTCTTTGCTTGAAAGGGTCATGCTTAGCAAATGAATGAAATCTGCTGTACTTGCAAAAAAAAAACAAAAGTGCCTGCACATACACCATCAGTCAGTCACTATGACCATGAAAACTCAGGGTAACACATCTGACACTAGTGTAGAAATTATGATTACATGTGAAGAACTTTCAAGCAGCCACACAGAGAAGATACAAGATGATGCTAAGCTTCAGTCACATGATTTAGATACTCTCTACACATATTTAAACTGTCAAAATCCATAAACAGAATGGCTAAGAACAAAAATGAGAAAATAATACTAGAGCATGTAGAGAAACAGTAGGACATAAGCCTCACCGAGCAGCCAGGGGGCGCAGGACTCCATGATGCCATCCTTGGCAGACTTGAGTATGGACTCTGGCAGAGGGATTGAATGTCTCACCATGGCTCCATACAGGCCGTACTCAGCCATCACAGTGCTGCGGCCCCAGCATTTCTCCCTCTTCCTCCACTTAGCTCTGCGGTTCTGAAACCAAACCTGTGGCAGGACGACAAATGAGTTGCTGGGTAGCTGCACCATCACCCTCACACCCAAATACAACGATTAAGTCATTATTTGCTCTTCCTGTAGAATTTCTAGAAACAATACTGCAGTTTCCAGTGAGAGGAATGTGTGGATGCAAGCATTTGATCACAGGGATAAAACAGGTTAGTCTGAAAACACTTGTGCTCAGAGCTAAAAATATGGTGCACTTTTAAAAAAAAAACGCTTTCCATTAGGATCACCCTGTTTTTGTCAGTAGTGTCGGACGTGGCTGAGATGGAACTAAAAAAGACCCGTGACCCTTAACCTGCAATAGCAGAGACCAGATGATGAGGGAATTCTAAGAAACAGAGGAGAGAAATAAGATCTGTGGCCGTTCTGACTTCAGTGAAGTTTAGCCAAATATGGCAGAGAGGATGATGTGTATATTCTAGGATTAATTTTTGGGTTACAAATAATCCAGCTGCAGTTGCCATTTGTATTTTCCTATGTGCAAAGTGCAACAGTTGGTACCCTAAAGAAGCTCTGGCTTTATGTGATAATCAATTTAGCTTGTGTATTTATCCTTTCTATTTGGTAATGATGTTGGTTATCCTTTAATAAATGCTCACTATTTTGTTAATAAATGGTCTGCGGCCATTTTCCAGAAGGTAAGGTAATGGTATGGGCCATTTAGTCAAAAAGATTTTTCACACAACCCAAAAATTGTTTTTTATTAATGAACTTTAAAGCATTACTATGTGATTTATTAACCACAGTTTAAGCCATTAGTTGCAAACCCTTCAGAAAGTGGTGCCCGAGTATTTATTTTGTTGGTGCATGAAAATGAATTTGGACATTTCAGTACTTATTTCAAAGCTGAATCAAAGTGGGAGTCAGAGTGTGATTGGGAGTAACTTAAGATAACAGTTGCTCCATTTTGATTCAGTCCATTGATTTCCCATAACCTCCTGCTACAGGTGTGAGGGATCTCTGCCTCCTGTCAGAGCTCATCTCCAGCTACCTGTGGTGGCATTTATAGATGGTTTGACACATCAAGACACTCCACTTGGCCACAGCCAACAGCTGCTTGCGGTCCTGCAGGCTATCTGTCAGCTCAGAGAGAGGCCAAATTGATTGTATAGCACAACACAGGACTGTTAAACACTCTACTTAGGCCCCTGTGATGGCTCTATGAGGAGATGAGGGGGCCAGAGAGAGAAGGATTCAAGTGAGGAGACAGATATTAAATTGAAAACGACCAAACCGTTTTCAGGCTTTTTTTTCCCTGGTAATTTTGATGATAACCCTTATTTCATACAAGATACTTTTATTTTATTTATTTTATGAGAAATTGCTTCTCTGCCCCTCAAAAGAAGCCAGTGTGGAAGCCAGCGAGGAGGAGCGACCCTGGGGCACGCCGAGGCTGATTGAAAAATAAGTTAATTTCAGGCCCAATCGATGGTGGGCAGGCGGGCAAATATCACGGGAAATTAAACTACCGGGACTCGGGGGAGCAGTGCTATTGACCCGTGCTAATAAATTCAATGTAGTTATTTCATTTGAACCCCCCCTGCGTCTCTTCTGCTGCAGCAGAAACAGCAGCAGCAGCAGCAGCAGCCAGCCTCCCGAGCTCGTCTGATTTAACTAATTACACTCAATGAGAAAATTGGGTGTTAATTTTATTTAGGATAGGAGCAGGATCCGGCCTTATTTATTTATTTATTTATTTATTTATGTCCTTTTTATTATTTATTCGCGGCTGTACTGTTGCAGCCCGTAATGAGAATGAGATTAAAAAGGCACCCCGGCAGATGGATGGTCCAGGTCACACAGCAATCTTCTTCCGCCTTGATAGCTTGATTAGGTCGTTAGTGGCTTCTTCTCCGAGAACAAATTGTTTCACATCCAACTACTGCGCCTGATGAGAGATTATCCGTCCTGGCGAGGATTGCTGGAGGAGAGCGGTCTTTGTGCAGACAGGAGGGGAGCAGCACTGATCGATTTGCGGGAGGGGGGGGGGGGGGGGGGGGGGGCGTATGGAGGGGGTGAAGCTCGCTTAGCCTGTCTCCTCTTAAACGTTAGAGCAGCGTGAGAGGCAGCTGGCGGCCTCCGGCTCGAACATTACAGCAGGTTATTAACACTGATGGGAAAGTGAAAGATGAGCGAGTTGCACCTGCTCTTACAGGTGCATATTCATTAGGCAAACGATTATAATGTTCACACAAATTAATTGGAGGGAATAATTTCAGGAGTTATTTTTAAATGCTGTTTTAAAGATACTGTGGCTTATTCGAAAAATAGTTTGATGGCTATGATGGATGTTTTGCGATGTGTGGTGTCAGTCTAAAAAACATTTAAATTGTTGAGTCTTTTGAAGACACTGTGCCTATAAGTGTCTTTATTCTTTTATTAGCCAGGCATTTTTTTGTTTCACATATATTTGGCTGAGAGCATCTCAAAGAGAACACAGGTCAAATAATGCTTTTTCAGCTTTTTGAAAAGCAGTTTAAGGTCCTACTTGAGTATTTTGCTATTCATACTATAGCCCAAAAATTAATTTAAAACGGCCCGAAAATCTTATTTCTCTATAATGTATAACCTTTCTATGTGGAAAATTGACTAACATTGGTACCTTATGACAGAAAGAACGTGTCTGAGACATTTAAAATATAACTTAAGCTAATTACTGGTTAAAGTGCCCCATAAAGGTTTGACCTAATTCATATAGATTGGATTTAATACACTCAAATAAACCTAACACACGCCCTTGTATTAATAAAAACTGTCAATGCCAAAAAGCAGGAAATCCAAAAAGCAAAGCATTTTCAATGCTACCAGATATTAAAAAAACTTTCGATTGACACCAACTGATTCTTATTATCATTATCATTATCATTATTACTATTATTATTATTATTATTATTATTATTATTATTATTAGCACCAAAACACAGGAATCTAAAGAAGATAATTACCTGTATCCTGTCTTCAGGCAGCTCTGTTTTCATGGCCAGCATCTCTCGGGCATAAACATCCGGGTAGTGCGCTTCATTAAAGGCCTTTTCCAGCTCCTCCAGCTGATATGAGGTGAATATGGTCCTGTGGAAAACGGGTTATCATTTTCAGTGTGTGGACAAGACGAACAAAATGTATTTTGCAGAGAAAATCCAGCAGAAATCGTTATTTTGTGCTCTGTCGTTTAAAGTGAATGAAAGGTGAAAATAAATTTTAAAAAAGCAAACAAGGATACAAACGCAAATGTTAACAACAGCAACAAAATTTCAAAAGGCTAAATAATCTCTGGTTTAAAGAAATTAGCCCTTTCTTCTGTATTGGTGTGACGAATGTAACCAAATCAAACAAAGCCTGAATATTTCAGACGACCTCTTTAACTCCTGGGTGACAATAAGGGGAAGGAAATACGAGCAATCTGTGGCCGATTTGTAGTCAATTCTAACCAGTAATTAGGCTGGTTTATTACCAGTATCAATAAAGCTACAAAACAAAAAACAACTGTATTTTGATGAGAGTACTAGAGCCTGTAAAATATGACTCATTCCATTTTATAGGAGAAAAAATGTGTGAATTTCAGTGAATTCATAATTTCTAAAATTATTATTATTATTGACCTAATAAACCACAAATATTCACTAACCGGTGACGCCTTTTCTTGCGTTTCTTGCTCTGACTTACAGATGACTTCGACAGTTTTCTTTCATTTGAAGATAAATCCTCGGAATCTGGATTTTTAAAAAGGGAGAAAGTACAAAGGATGATGAAACCTAAAAGAGCATTTCTGAATTGTTATAATGCATGCTGACAACTGCTGACACTGACAGTACATCCCTATTTTTATTAGGCCATTTTATTCGAAATAATTAATTTAAAATCACACAACAACAACTACAACAACAGTAATAATAATCATAATCATAATAATGATATAACTCAGTGTAAAAATAAGGAAATGCCTGCACAGTAAAGCAGGTTGGAAATATGACAAACACTATAATTCTGTTGCAGAGATTTTCATATTCATTATTATCAGTAAACCTAAAGCTCACCTGAGCTGGCAGACTGGCTGGTGTCCAGCGGCCCCACGGACCTGCTGTGGGGCTGCAGGTGAACATCCTGTGCGTCCGACAGCACAGTCTCCAAAAACGCTGGCTGGCTGTAAAACGACGGAATTCCACCAGGGCCGATTAATCCCATCCCGACACCCATACCCACGCCGGCGGGGCCCAGCACGGACCTGGCGGCGATCAGGTGCGCCCCGGCCGGCAGCGAGCCCAGCGGGTTTCTCGGGGCCGCGGACGACGGCTCCTTATTGAGCCCCAGTATCTCCTGGATGCCAAAACCGGTGCACCTGGGCGGCGGATGGGTCGCGCTGTTCTTCGGCTGGAGGCTGTTACTCCCTCCATTTGCACCCAGAGAGGTTTTCTCCGATAAATTTAAACTTTCCGAAAGCACGGCGCCTTGTTTCCCCGTCATGGTGTCTGTAATGCTACTTGAAAGGCCTATTTCTTATTAAAGCGTCTCATAGGACGGTCCCCAGTGCATGATCCTCTGTGTAACACACAAGAGTCCTTTAGAAAATGGTCCTTTTATCCAACAGGTCCATCCCAACAAGAGGCAGGGCCCAGCAGCCAATCAGCTGCAAGGATTCAGGATTCCTGTGGATCATGGATGCATTATACGCCCTCTCGGATACATATCTGCATTTTCCTGAGGGCTATATGGATAAACGAGGAAGGGATTTAGGCTACAGGAAGAAAGGGGTGAACGAAATGTCTGTCTTCAAGGCAGGAGGAAAGGCGAAATGCTGCGAATGAAAACTACATTTCAAAAAAAGATCCCGGCATCCTACACATTTTATAGAGACACTGAATAATAGATATTAGAAATTTTTAAATTACACTATTAGACCTACGAACGAAACACGCAAAATGTATTATGTTCGAGTCAATATGAACTCACTTCAGATACATTATTGTCCGTATCATTTTTCGTTAAGAAGTCAGGCCTAATTAAATCGTCTATTTCACACCTCTTATTTACCTTTGAAATGCTGCAGGTTTAGAAAATTACCTCAATCTCTCAGAATAAATCAGTATGTGTTACACACACACACACACACACACACACACACACACACACACACACACACACACACACACACACACACACACACACACACACACACACACACACACACACACACACACACACACACAGTGAGCTGTGATCTCTCTGCCCAACCACTGGCTCACACGGACGGATAATTGATCTCCAGATGCTATGGGAAACTCATAGCACGCAAATCAAAGGCCCTCCCAAAAAAAACGACAGCTGGACGATATGGACCCACTCTGCACTGCACGGTGCTGAGCGGCGCTAATCCCACAGCAGCAGCAGCAGCACAGCGCACACTACAGAGCAGATTAAAGGACATTTCCTCGGAGGAAATGGAAAATTATACAGAATATGGAGCAAAAGAGGAAGACTAATAAATAATCAACTGCCTTTTTATTAGCAATTATTATTTTACATAATAATAAAGCTGATACAACTGTTTACCATTAATAATGATAATAATATTGCAACCTGCACTAAAGTCATCAAAAACTATGTGCTGGCTAATTATGACTGGTACGGGATAATCATATAGGGCCAATACATTCACATTAGTTCAATGATGGCAGAAAACTGAAAGATCTTGATGTCAGTAAGTTGATGAACAGGCTTATTCATATTTTGATCATAGTTGGTGGCATTTTTGTATTTGCATTTATAGTTCAAGTCTGTTTAAAAAATACATATAAATATATATACAGGCATATATCTGTATGAATTTGGTTCTTTGTGACTTAATTGCTGAAAAAAGAGACATTTAGTCTGATATGGTGTCTCGATTATGTTAAGAACTATTTGTTTTAAGAATAAACACGCAGACCAGGGCTATCCATTCTTCTTGGTGTTTCAGAGCCAGTCAGATCATGAGAGTGTTGAGGGTTGTAAAATAGAATAATCTCGCCATTAAAAGCTAATTTGACATATTTGTGCTAAATGAAATAAAATTTAAAAAATAATAAGGCTTGTAAAATGATGATGTAAATATATGTTGTTTTCCTAATTGCTTCTGGTATCATTGCAGTGTTTGGCACGATTCATTCGTTGGCATGAGCTTGCTTGGAAACAGTGGAGGACAAAATTAGGATTGGCCCACTTTGTGCATATGGGGGACAAGTGTATAGGATGATTTCCAACAGATTTTCTTAGCGCACATTTTACGCACAGACATCATCAGCGTGAAAATGCAACGAGACAACGAAGGAAACGAAAATACTAAATGAACACAAGAAAAACACCATGTCACTGTAAAGCAAAACAAGAAAAATGCTGAGAAACTGCAACTCGCAAGGACACAATGCACAACATGCTTCAGACTATATGAACTGTGACTCAGACTTTATGCAAACAGGAGTGCGGAGACTCGACGTTGCCGCATATTTTCTATCAAACAGAGTGAAATGAGCTGCTGATGAAGGAGGAGAAAAATATTGCAGCTGCAATTAGAGGTTGGCCGGTTGAAACTAATTAGGGCCTATTTAGTGGAAATTCTATTAATGAAGAAATCAATGTTATTAGGATATGCTAATGACACACCAGCCTGTTGGGATCCAGTCATTTATTAACATGGAAGGGTGTGAGTCCGGATGACCCGTCAATTACAGGCGAGCCACTGCCCGCTCTCCTCACTCCATCACCACTCCTGCTGCAATCCATACAGACTGTTCTTGTTTTTTTTTGTTGTTGATACTGCCACACTTTCTCCTCTCTGTGTGGCTTTTAATAATCCATCTCCTATGAAAATGGCTGCATGCTGATTTACATGCAGAAGAGAGGCTGCCTAATAAGGCTCTAGATTAAGGGAAGATTTAGTTCAGTCATTCGTGTAGATTGGGTTGCCCATCAAAGACATGCAGGATCTGACGGCTGCAGATTAAAAACGCAAACAGCTGTTGGAATTTTTTTTTGTTTATCTGCTCTCCCCCACCAACCCCACACACACCTCACCCCCCAAACACACACCATTCCCTTCCAAACCCTGCACCCTCACTTCCTTCACTCCTCCTGCTCCCTGCCCTGACACCCCCCCCCCCCCCCCCCCTTTTTTTTTTTTGTCTTAACAGGAACAAAAGTGTCCTCAAACCTTTGTAAGTACACGTTGACAGCACAGATGAGAACAAGCAGTGATAAACTTATTCAGTCTGTAACCTTCAAACATAGGAGTTTGTCGGCAGCAGGTCAAGCACTGATAAACAGCTGAAAGTGCAAAAAAAGCAAAACAAAAAAACTACCATGAACATCATATTATCATTTCCCCGCAGACGTGACGGGTTAAAGCTTGTAGTGCATGCGAGATAATGAATAAGCAACTTGTTTATCAGCAGGAAGGTCACAGCAGAAGTGGAAACATAAATTGAATATATGAACTGATGCCCAGCACATAGACCAGTTTCTCAACTCACATCACATTCATCTCATCATATGAACTTCTATGAATTCAACACTGGTAACACTCAGCATCTCTTCCTGGTGTGACACCATTCATCTGTTTTCAAAGACAAACACACTAACGAGCCATTTTGCCTCAAAAATGTGGAGAGAAACCTCCCGTGAGATTCAGTGCTGAACCAAGCTGGATCCTCAGTGTTGAAAAGGGGTGCAGGCAACTTGATGACAGCACACATGTAGAGCCGAGTCAGGGGAAAAACTAAAGCACAGCCAGAGCCTCTGCTTTCCCAAAGCACTCGCAGGGCGTGATGTGATGCCATGTAAATGCACCCCCCTTCCCCTCCACACACACGCACACCCACCCTCGCCCCTCGACCGCCCCCCTCCCCCGTACAGAAAGAGTTTGCAAGCCCCGCAGCTTTCTCATGGCTCCTTCACAATGGCATGTTTGGAAGCTGCCCGTCGGCATTGCTTAATTAGGCGAGGAGTTGATTAATTTGTACTAATTGACAGCTAATTTAAGGACTCAGGGCACATCGGATTGACGTTTGTAGGGGCGCAGAGGCTATGTGAGGTCAAGGCAGCGCACTGAGGATGGATAGACGGATGGATGCGTGGATGCATGGGTGGATGGAGGAGCTGTGATGTTTTTTCTGCTCCCACCCTTCTCTCTCTCTCCATGTGGAGGACCAGCTCTCCGGGGACGGACGCGTTTCTTGAAGAGGCTTCTTAGCTGGAGGTTGACTGCGGGTGGCAGTCAGCCGACAGTGCTTTGCACCATATGGAGGATGTCAGGTCAACGCCGAGCAGACTGATCAGGCAGCATCAACAAGTGTCCACATGCAACCGGTCTCAATGACAGCAGGGTCACCTCTGGGATTTTTAACGCATTTAATAGGGAATCTACTTGCAGCTATTGTGGGTCTGTGCTGCAAAATCACCATACTCCAACACCACTTTCTGATACGGAACCCAAGGAACTTGAATATTAAATACATTTCTCACTTTTGCCTGCACATTTATCTGACAGCTACAAATTAAAATTAATTTTAAATAATACATCCGATGAGCTTTTACACCCAAAAGTACAAGACAGTTAAAATTAAACTCAAACTCGACCAACAACCAACAAATGAATCAGTAAAATCAGTGAAACAACGATAACCAATAATATATAACAGTATAACAGTCACAAAAGGGGCCGTTTACCTGCACACCTAAAGGATCTGAAAGGATATATACATTTGGGTTTCCAGGTTTGATATTGTTTGTCCTATTTGGTAATAATAGTTAACGTGCATTAATAAATACAGAGGGGCTTCTCAATTTCTAATAAACCATTAAACCTGCAGTTATACATGTTAATACATAATTGTTTTCTTTTCTTTTTAAACAGCAAATCCACAAATCTACATCCTCTACAACTCATTCTCCAGAGAATAAAAATGACAAAGCAATTGTCAAATTACAACTATGCTTTTCAAGGAGTGCCTTACTAGAAAGTGGTATTTACCATTGTATGGGAATTTTCGTGAGACTATTTTAAGTGATTAATTTGCAGATGTATCAGTCTTGGTTGGCTAAACTTTGCATCTGGATTAAATACTGTGCTGTAAAACACTAGCTCCTGAAGGTTCATGTTGCGTTCAAGACTCCCCGGATTCCCCTCTCCCTGTCCCGGGATACTCCAGCAGCGCACACAAAGGTAGTCACTGTTTCCGAAAGCCGCAGAACTGTATAAATAATCCATATTTTTTCGGAGGGGTGAACCAGGGTCCGTGTGAGAGGCAGGGGGTGAAGCCACCGAGGCAATGGCGGCCTCTGTCCGTGTGAATCGGAAAGACTCGTAGGGGCTTATTAGCGGCCTGGGGAGAAGTGTAACTTGTTGGCAGTGAGCGACCAGAGCCTCAGCGACATCTCCAGCCGAGAACAGTCCGAGGCATTGTCTTACCTAATTATGGCGGATGGACTTCTTTTTGTTTCCCATTCGGCATGCCTGTCTGATTCTCTTTTTGCCTGGCCGCTTGCTCCGACAACGCTGAAGTGTGCTAATTAGAAAAGAAATGGTCCTAGTAATTATGTCAACTCTCGTTAACGGCGATGACAATGAGCAATATTATTTTTACGCAATGTTTTGTGTAGGGGACCCTGCTTCCAATGCTCATTAAATGGAAAACATGCCCCGGTAGCCGGGAAAGCACTCTCACGTCGGAGCTCCTTACATGTCCACAGCCGGAAAGGTGCTGCACTTTGTGGAATGGCGGAGGCATGAAGTTATGGCCCTAATTAAAAGTTGAACGGTCTCTTAAAAACTGTTGCATCACCAAAGTTGGTTGCTTTGGCTGCAAACTTAATCACTTCAAGGGGTCCTTATAAACGAAAAGGCAATCATCTTTTCATTTTAAAACTTTATTATACAACCTCACGAATTGCTCAAAAAATGTAAATCATATTTAAAATAGAAATAAGAATAAATAGAGAACGCTTAATCAAGGCAGGTCTACAAGCTACAGAGGAATTCTGTGAAAAGCCATAAATCACTTTAAGTTTCCATAAAAGGAAAGGCATCTATCTAGAGGACAACAGGTGCACTGAGGAGTCTGGAGACCTCAGCTGTGTGTGTGTGGGTGTGAGCATTTTATCCCAGTTTACAGTTTGAATGCAAAGTCTCTTAACTTTGTTGTGAAGGTCTGAACATATCCTGAGTGTATTGCCAAACACACAGATCAGATTCCGTTTGAAATCCCAAATCTCCTGTTGTTTGAAGAAATCAAACAAAAGGAAAAGGAAAAAAAAAGGTTACTTCTTGGGTCTCTCCAAGATGTTCAGGAATTTCCCCCTGGTCATTTCCCTTGCTGGAAAACAAGAAGACACAACATCACATATTCAAGCTAAAGCACTTCATAGGTTAAGAGACCACTTATGATCATTATTACTCTTGTACGAGACCAAGACTCCAGTTTCATTTACCACCTTTGATAAGACGGTAAAATCAAAACAAAGGTGTCAGTCTTAGACAACATTTGCCTGCCGCTCTAACCATTTCTCAACTGTTGTTTGGTTATGCAAAGCATGTATTTAATATCTGCAGTATCGCGCGGGGAGGTAATTTACACAAACATCTGTTCATTCAGGACATGGAAAAAAAAAAAAAAAAAAAAAAAAAAAAAAAACATAAAATGGAGACGCAGCTACCAAAGAGCCTTGTGATTTGCTTGATTGCTATCCCTAATGTAGAGAGGCACAAGTATGCTGACCTACACATGCATGGAAGCGTGTGTTTGTGTCTATGCACCTCACCAAGACAAGACACAAGTCTAAAGAACTGGGAACTACTACTTTAGGTAAAACACTATAGACACGACTGTCCTCAGAGTTTCATTACAGTTAGGTGATTTACATCATTATGAGTTACAACTGAGTGAACTGTATCTTTGACTTTGGCAAATATTACCCAACTTTATTCATCTTCACACACTAGAATTGCAATGACATCTGTGATGCCAATAAAATACTATTAACGTGGGTTAACAAAACAGTGTGGTAATTCCTTGCTAACGAGATGTCTGGGTGGAATCCAGTGAAATAGGTTTTGCACAAGTGTGTTAACTGTGTGTCATAGACACCCCTGAAACAGAACCATCCCTGCTGAAGGCCCTTTGTGAAACTGGTCTTCACTGGGAGGGATTCATTGCTGAGGCTTTTCTGTCAAAGACAAACCAATTGTGTCACTATGCAGACTCACAGGGACTTTCCTGCAGCAGCATCACAAACCCCAGAGAATCACCATCCAGGTACGGTAATTACTCTTTGTTACAGATAAGAAGAGGATCAGGCTCTCAGCTCCACTACAGTTTTCATAAGCTGCAAAGCTGAAATCACCTCACTGACTTTATTTGGCTTCTAACTAACCTTGTACATCACACAAATATGAGACTACAGAGCAGCAGAGTGAGGACTGATTGCAAATGGGCATTAAGAAGAAAGTCATCCGCCCTCACAATGTCTGTACGAAGAATGTGATCAGGATCTCGACTGGCTGCTGCCTGCCCGCGCGCTGGTGTGAAGGGGCCCCGCCTCTCTCCCTGCCCACGGCGGCTAATGAAAAAGTCGGGGCAGTAAGTAATTTAGATGAGTCGCACAGTGTGGAATGATAATGGTGCATCTGGGCGTGGGGGCCACGTCACCTTGGGGTGTCCGTCATTAGGTTAAAGATGATGCTAATTGGAATGGGATGGAATCATTTTGCACTTTGCTGTCTCTTCAAATCACGCTAAACAAAGTCATCAGGGGACTCCTGGACTTGCATGGGGTGATTCAGATTAAAATGAAGCCATCAAAATTTGGCGAGGGAAAGCAATTACATTGAGGTGACCCTAAAACCGCAAGTACACCAATGTCAATTTATAATTGGGAGCAGTTAAGATAGGAACGGCGAAGGGTAGCACTTAATATTTTTGATTTTTAAGGTGTCATGCGTTTCTAGCTTCTCTTATCCTTTACTCCATCTCTTGATGAGCCCAAACTATAAAACAGATCAAGGATGGCTGAGCCACTCCCCTTGAGACCCCTCACCCCACTGAGCGTCTCATTAATTACGGTTCAGTTCAGCCTCCTGCTACTCAGACAGAAAACTGGTAGCATTGATATCATCACATTAAAGACCCCATTAAACATAAATCAGAGCTCAACTTATAATGTGGGAAGTATGGGGGGAAAGTGATGTGGTTGGAAGGGTGAGGGTGGGCTCTCGTTTTGGTGACACGGACAATCAAAATGTAAACAACAGGAAGTTATTACAGTGAACGAAAGGTAGATGAAGAACACATTGCAAGACATAGTACAAAGATAGTGGGACCACTGAAAGAGCTACAATAGCCACAGACACAAACATGTTGACATGTCAGCAGGTTACGAACAAAATTAACTAAATATTCAAGAGTCCTAGTCCTTCCAAAGTGGAAATGTAGGAAACCAAAAAATATATACATCAAAATATCACAACGTTGGTATATCAATAAAAGCAAAATGCAACAAAGTGCAATGGAAAGAGATTTAGCAGATAAATCCTGACGTATGTGAAGCATGTGATTTAAATGTCCACTTAAGTTTCTGCTTCACAGACAAGATGAAAAACTGCAGCAGACAAAAAACATCAGATTTGTGTGGAGTGCTGTGGAGACTGTAACCTTCCTCAAATTCATACACAAAACAAACATATACGCCACATTTCTATTACATGTTCCACCATGTTTCATTAGTCTGAGGTTTGATCGGCGCTCTTTTAATTACCTCATCTCAATGATTTAATGGCACCTGACTAGAGAATTATTGCCACTAACTGTTTATCTTGATGGCTCCAACTCTGAATATTTGCATAAGGGTAGTGGATGGAAAAAGACAGGATGGATGGATGGCTGGATGGCTAGTGTGACACTGAGCCAGCACGCAATACCAGGACCCTGAAGCTAGAATTCTACCATTTGTTTCTACCATCAGCATAGGTCATTTCTTAAAAATGACCTATGCTAACAGGAAGTAAAAATTTCAAAATGGAATTCTCAAGAGAAAGTCTGGAAATGGTTGATTTCAGCTTTGCTTTTAATTTGTTATGGTGCTGTTTTATTATTAACTATAACTTATGCTATATTTAAGAATTTATTTTTTTCCACAAGTGATTGTATATTTTTGTAAAAATGTACAGATGAGATTCAACAGTCTCAAAACACACACACACACACACACACACACACACACACACACACACACACACACACACACACACACACACACACACACACACACACACACACACACACACACACACACACACACACACACACACACACACACACACACACACAGTCTTTGTCATACAACAGGAGAGATCAATACTGATTAGGGGGACTTAGAGATTTGTTTAGTTGATTAAAAAGGTCAATTACTAATTTTGCACTAAGTTAATCAGCATCTCGTTACGACTGCCATCCATACTAAATGACACCTTATGGATTTTGAGAGCCGTTTCCTTGCCCTGTTGATTTGTTGCTATCTAATTATCATTTAGCCCGAACTTGTCTGAGATTCCATCATAGTCTAACATGGTAGTTTAGTAAACACAGCCACATTATACTACTTACAATATTATTACCTAAACTCAATAATCAGTGTTGCTTGACTGCAATACACTTTTTTCATCCATACACAGAAACAATGCATGTTGCAAACGAAGCTGAGCCAGGTAATCTTCAGCCTGAGGAATTATGGCATGTTGGCAGAGAGGCCACTATGGAGCAGATAACAGAGCAGCCTGCTTAAGGTCTCTGGCTCCTGTACCCCGAGCTCCCACATCAGGCCAGTAATCCTCTATCCCCTGGACATAGATTTGGACCTGATTACTGCTGTAAATGTACATAGCAACAATGGAGATCAAAAAAAAAAAAGAAAAAGTATGCCCTATAGCTATTCATCTTTATTACAGATATACATCAAGAAGTAAAGTTTATACAACAACAAGCTGTGTGGTGCAACCTAATTTTTTCAGCAATTTTCTGCTTCACACTGGCAAATTATTTTCCTCTGGCAAATCCCAAGTGGCAAATCCCGAGGAAATGCAGTGGTGTAACATCTTACTTTCCCCTCGTTTACGGTGAGTGAGCTGGGTGTCATTGTCACAGCCCACTCCCAACCCCCACCACAACTCCCCTGTGTATAAAAGGAGAGTAATCATCACTCTGTGCCCCCCTCCACCTCCCGCCCCTCCCTCTGCACCCCCCCCCCCCCCCCCCCCTCTCTAGATGGCACGCTCCTGGCGAGCCGCTGGACCCCTGTTAGCTCCAAAGACAGATGACCACCTGGGTTAACTGGAGTCCTGGACCCCGGCCGTGACTGCCCCAATTCACTTTCATTAAGAGTTAAGAGGACTTATCTGACCCTCACTGCCCATCTCCAAGTGCTGCTCAGCTATTACGGGCTGTAAGCTTTATTTAATGGATTTAACATCCACTTTCACCGCCCTCCTCCCCGGGGACAAGGGAGACACAGAGGAGATGACACACACAAACACACAAGCAAAGAAACGCTTGGAGGCACACACATTCAGCCTACGCACCCCCCCCGCCGCCGCCAAACACCCCCGCCTTGCAACACATACACCTGACGCTCATGTTTGTGTTCAAAATTCAATTACCCACTTATTGATACTTCACAGGGATATTTAAGATGCAGACACGAGCTGTGATTTCCCAGGGGAGCCACTGGTTCCTCTTTATGTCCCAACCGAGAGGGCCCACCCCTCCCCTCCCCTCCCCTCCTCTCCTCCTTCTCCAATGCATTTTCGCCTGGCTGACAAACACACACACAAAACACACTCACACAGACACACACGGACACACACTTGCACACCAAAACAAACACATCTGCACCTCCCAACCCCTGCCCCAGCCTATGCCTGTTCAAGAGGTGTCCTTATTAATAGGCAATCAGTCAAAAATCATTCATTAAAAAGCCTAAAAGGTTTTACACCCGCACTATGATTAGCTGGGAAAGAAAATCCAATGAATTCCTAATGCCTTTATGGAAATGAGGTGTCATTTCCGATCTGCTCAGGGAGGCGGCAGGCAGGCAGAACTAAGGAGCAGTGTTTGAGTGTGTGCATGTGTGTGTGTAAAGCTCTGCCTCTCTCTTCTTTCTCGCAGCTCCGACACTGATCCTGCTTACGATGTGGAGAGGCTCTATCAGATACAGCTGCAACCTGCTACGCCCGAGGAAGGAGATACTCAAGTCATCCTGCTGCACAATGTGTGTGGAATGGCTGACTATTTTTCAACAATGGACTGTGACTATAAGTAGCAGCACTATCATGAAACAGCACACCCGATAATGTGAAATATAACTCAGAGGGAAGCCAGTTTGAAAGAACTAACCATACAAGGTTCAAGGTTACTGAATATTAACCAATATGAACCATCCTTGATCCTTGTTTGACTTTCCCTACAAGGAAGGTGCCACATTGAAGGAAACACACCACAACGCTGCCATTCATCGCCACTACGAGCCCACAGAGACACACGGGAGAGGTGAAAAGACGAACACAGCGGAGTAGAGGTGAGGAGGAGGCGGAAGAGTAGTAATGGCGGTGGCAGGGAGGCATCCCCTGTTCCTCATTCAGCGGCTGTCAGCTCAGGCACTTCATAACCGCCCGCCCCGCAGTCAGCCCATCCTGATGGATTGATGGAGGCACATTAGCGCCAGTGGGGCCCAGTGAATGCAATCATATTCAGCAGCGGCATGCCTCTAATAGGCCGGAGATTGATCCTGAGGGTGAGGAGGAGGTGGTGGTGGTGAATGTGGGCCCATTAGGAGCTGTCAGGGCAGGGCGACCTTCAGCCTCACCTTCACACAGGAAGATGCAACAGGGGTCAGCCTGGGTCTACACCGGGTGGCATCACGGTGGAGGAGAGGGGCTCTGTGGTGCTACACAGGCAACAACAGGTGGTTCTACACACTGAACACACTGAGTGACACCGTTTTTACCTAGATTACCTCTGGTACCACTGAAAGGCAAAAGGTATTTGCCTCTAGTCAATATTTTTATATGACAACCTCAGCTGAGTGGCAGCGTTCTCACTGTTATCAGCTCATGAGGTTTCCCACCCACCACAACAATGGAGTGGAATTTTAACACTGGTGTACATCCTCATTTAGATATGATTTAAGGACCATTATTAATGTTACACTATGACATTTTTTGATATCATTTCAAACATTCATGGCCTGAAATTTCTGTAACTGCTGAAATGGTTACTGAAGCAAGATTGCGGTACAATAATGATGACAGTACAGACACTGCAGCTTGAGCAAAATCGAAATTAATGTTTATAGTAAAATAACTTTTCCTCATTAGCTTCATGTCCCAGCAAAACAGGTGTTAAATGGTAGTCAGTAGCCTTGAGCACACAAGTGTGATAGAGCACCATCACCAGCTCCAGCAGCCATGTTACCAGCCGCCTCAGAGGCCGAGGCCCTCCAGTGCATCCCCAAGGAACACTCAGCTTTCAATTACCTCCAATAACAGCACTTATCAGAGTCCTCAGCTTTCCCCAGAGACTCAGGGCTTGATGCCCACGCTCAGTGGCCCACGACAGGGGCATTCATCATGGGGCGGAGTAACAGCTGGGGCCTGAGGAAGAGGCACGCGTCAAGCCCCTGTGGGACTAGACCCGGCCAGCGTCACACAGCCATTGGGGGGGGGGGGGGGAATAAGGGGGCATCTCATCCTGTCTTCAGATCGATGTTAATATTAACATAGATATGTTAATATTAACATAGATGTGCACAGAGCACAATCTGCAAGAAAAAGCAGAAACCAGTGCTTGCACTGCTTGGGTGTGTTCTAGCCATAGGAGAATGGAGTTTTTGTAATGTGTGGTTCAGGTCCCCTTTCTCACTGCAGTCGGGTGGGTGAGTTTTCACTGCTTGATTGTATCCTGCCCATTAACCAGCTCCCTCTTTAATGGTCCACATGTTGAAGGGGGAGGGGCAGTAAATCCTGTCCCCTGCCCTAGCTCTGCCGTGACTCTGCGGTGTCTCGTTTATGGGTAGTGAAGAGTGCACAAACATGATGAAAAAGTAGCCGAGATTTACAAGGCCTCCCCTGACAGCCAGGAAAAGGAGAAAATTAAACCAGAGAGCATTAAACAGGCACCCATTACAGGGCTGCTCCGACACCAATAATAACCATCATTGTGTCCCGTCATCCCGAGGTACATGACATGATTGCAAAGCCTGCAGTCCTGCACCTATGACAGCTAACATCTTTATACCAGCCAGATTACATGCTTCTCTGGGTGTAGAGAAGTCAGGCAGATTAGACACTTTTTCAACTAAATGAATTTGTGACCTGTGGTCTATGCAAATTCATCACATGCTACACAATCTATAGACGCTTCCTGTGGCCTATTTATATAAATTTACTCTTTTCTCTTCTCTTCTCTTTCTTGACCCCTGTAGTTTGTCTATTTAGACATTTGTGCATTATACCATCACCAAAAATCTTCAAAACATTTCATTCAATCTGGAATCGACTCACATGCCTTGAAACCGATGATCTCTCTGGATAATTAAAAAGTTTCTACTCTCACATTTTATCAAAGCCCTTCCAGATTTTTGTTTGGCATCATTTGATTCACAAGTACAGACTGTCTTTATGGAGTTTTACAAAGCAGCGAGCTCATTACAAGCAAATGTTGCACTGTGGAGGCCACAGTGCAACATTTGTACAGCTTTTTCCCTAGATCAGGTCACCTTGTCTTCATGCACATGCACATTGGTTGAATTTAACAGATTTAACCTTCAGGTTTGTTTGTTTACATATCTGATTGCAATAAGAGGGATGTTACTCCGAAATGCTTCATTGCTTGTTTGCTTTTTCACTGGAAAAATACACACCCGTTTTTCTCTTAGGAAAATATGAGCACTTATCTACATCTCTCTAATCCACACTCCACAAGGATTATGACAATGGAGGTAGTGGGGAATGGATTAAAAACTAGATTTTGCATCCATCAAATGCTTGAGCATTTTTTTGTATGGGCTCTTGTGAGCATGTCCTTCTTTCTTACCTTTTTCCAATTTAACAAGATTGACCTAAATCCATTATTTTCAGACCCTGAGGTCAACGTATTTGTGCTGTTTGACAGGAATGGAGAGCTGATTCTAAATTGCAAAGTTTCACTGACTTAACTTTGTTAACTCAAATTAAGATGATGTATGTTAAAAGCGACATTATCTGTTCTGTCTTTGGATAAAAACATATAAGCCTGGGTGCAGTCAGCCTATTTGAGTTTTGAATGTGAAAGCTCATGAGGATGCTGTGAAATCCACCAGCCAGACACAAAAAGGCTAAGAGCACCATCTGGTGGTAACATGTGGCCAACTAACATTTTAACATTGAGGCACCTTAAGGTTGGATCAACCCAATGCAATACATGACCATGTTTGTGTTGCTCATGTACTTACACTCCTCTAAGCCCAGCTGGTAAGCGAGGTTCTGAAGTCCTTTGACCTTCTCCATCAGGTTGGCTGTGGTCAGACTCCCCAACTCTACGGAAGAGTAACAGGACCCATAATGAAACCTCTTGTCTACATGTAACTAGTTTTGTAACTGTTATCCCATTTGACAGGATTATATTCTAATGCTGTTTCTGCCCACACTCACTACAATCATCCTGTTTAACACCAACTGTTGCCGGTACAGTGAAAATGTTCTAAAATAACTATGTGTCTCTATATACATGCACATACCTTTCAACATTTCAATGTCCTCACTCTCTAGTTCAGCCATCCACTTGGGAGGTGAATTAGTGATGGGCTGTAACATAAGACACAACAAAAGTCTCAGAAGTCAACTCATGAAAGATTTATACAGCAGGTTTATATATTGCAGCTTACTTAATTATTTAGCGTGTAAATCAAAGCGAGCCACAGTGAATATCACTCACATTTTTACAAGATGCAGCAAATTCTGCAACTCCGGGCACTGTGTGAGAGCAAACAGGATAATTAGGATAAAAACAACATAAAACATAATCCCATAATATCTAAAGATGTGGAAACTTACATTGTTCTGGCCACAGGTCTGGTGACGCTCTGTCCAACTTCTCATAACTCAGCAAAGAAGACTCAAAATCGTCACCTATCATGATACAAAATGTTTTTAAACATTTTCTACGGAAAATGCATCTTACGTATTTGTAAATAATGTAATGGCAGAACCAGAGCACAAGCACAGACGAACACTTCTTGGTGGTTTTGGTGGACTTAAAAGTACCTAAAAAGTATATTTTTTTGTAACACTAGTTACTAAGTTTAGAGACTGCACACTAAAAATACATCCACATATAAAAACCCAGTTTGGTTTGTCAATTAATGAAATCCAGTTCAACACCAGTGGGCAAGTATTTTCATCATCAATTAATCATTTCAGTCATTTCTCAAGCAAAGAAAATGGTGAACATTTTTACTCATTCTCTGGTTCTAGCTCCTCAGTTACCTGGTAAACTGAATACCTCTGTGCTCTGGACAAAACAAGACATTTGAAGACATCACCTTGCATTCTGCAAAGTTGTGTTGGTATTTTTTTCACCCTCTGACATTTCATACACCAGACAACTAATTCATTAATAACAAAATAATCGGCAGATTAATCGATAATGATCATTGTTTGGTTCCAAACCCTAAAATATATAAGCAAATCCGCCCCTCTTTGACAGTTTCTAAAGACCTGGAGATTATTGGCATCATGTAAGAAGACTTAATAACACAACAGTTGCGCTGGATGGCATTAGACTGTTCAGGTGTGGTTATAAAAGTGGGCAATGAGTGTGTACCGTGCAGTTTAGGAGTATTTTACCGTAGAAATGTTTTTAAAAAATCCAACGCGAGTGTACAATCTGCAGTGATAACGTTGTGTTCAAGGCGAAGAGTTAAAAATCGAAAGACCATCCATAAACAATTACGATGCTGTGAAACAAAACACTGTAACTGTTACCCATGATATAAACAGAGGTGATTTAGCCTGTATGTAGCGCATACAGGCTAAAAGCAGCATATGTTTTGGGTGAAGCTGTACGTTAGGTTCAGGCTCTCTGTGTCTGCTGTGCTTCCCTTTAGCCAACCGGGTGAAAAAACATCCCCAAACAGTACAAATACAGCGCTAACATGTGTGTTCTGTCGTCTCTAGATGTTCGTGTAAGACAGCATGGACGTTGTTTGCCGTTTAGTGCGCTTAATAAGGTTAAATTTACAATTTATACACGACATAGCAGGGTAAGGAATTAGAATTTACCTCCATTTGGAGACGCCATCTTCAGAATTGACACGTGACAAACGACAACCAATCACAACAGACGTCCTCGGAGTTGACGCGTATTTGTGTACTTCACAAACGCGCCACCAGACGGTACATAGGGTTACTGTGACTCCAGCATCAAGGTGAAGACAGGTACAAAAATACGTTCTAAACACAGTGTACTAGACACTTTTCTTGTGTGGTACACAATCAAACAAATAAATGGAATTATCTTTCATGTTATCCAGCTTTGGGGCTGTTTTAAGGACCCATTCAAATTGTTTCTAGCATTTAAACTTTTGTATAATTCAGAGGTGTCCAAACCATTCCACAAAGGGCCATGTGGCTGCAGGTTTTTGTTCCAACCAAGCAGCAGCACACCAGACCTGAGTCATTTAATCAACTGATCTCAGTCTTCAGACGGCTGATTGGTCAAACTGTGTGCTCTTGATTGGTTGGAACAAAAACCTGCAGCCAGTTGGCCGTTTATTTCTGATTTTGTGACCTATGTTTTATTATTTTATCTGTTTTATTCTGTTTGTAAATGAAAGATTTATGATAAGGCACCCTTGGTCCATTAACTATTAATTAAAATGTATATATATATGCAATTTAAGCTAAGGTAATGCTTTGTTAGACAAAGATGGCAAAGCTGAACTAACTGCCTGGCTAGTTTGACATGGGGGTATCTGGTTGTAGCACAATGCACCTTTATTTGGTAAGTCAAGTAAAGAGTAATAATTAATTCAGAGATTATTAAATTATTTTAAGATGAAACATTGATAAAATGAGCATAAGTAAGCACAGACTACAAGAATACTATAGTTTATTGACCATACTGAAATATACACAACAATGAGAGTCAGTAGTCTTATAGTGTCGAAACAGAAGCCAGTAATAGACAGCTCTATCAGCTGAATGTAATACAAAAATAACAGGTACTAAAATCACAACAATCCTTTCCAATAGCAACAATGTTTAGGTTTTTTTTGTGTTTTTTTTTTTTTTAAAAACGGACTAGTCTTGAGATGCAGCATTTAAACCCTTCCATTTTTTTTTCACTAGTTCCAGGCACTTTAGCTTCTTATTGTGACACATACAGTATACACTATGTTCAGGATGCCAAATGTGTTGTCAGTTAAGGCAGCTTGGTGATGATTATGTGTGTAGATCTTTATTCTCAAATACTCCACAGCATATTGCACTGATTCAAGTGTGTCTTGTCAAGCTTTCTTTGTACTACAATGCTTTGAAATGTTTAGACACATAAATACTTGTACAGGTAGTATAGTAGTGTGTACAGTAAGTACCTTATGAAAATTATATCTGTGTGTAAACACTCTAAGACCATAAGTCTGTGAGACACTTGATTAATTTAAGTCCCTCATATTCAGAACAGTTGTTATACATCCTATCATTAGTGTCATCTTTTTGCAAAGCTGACTAGAACTCCCAGGAGTCCATCCACTTCAGACCAGCCATGGTGCTGCCCGGCTCGTGTGCCAGAGGGCCCGTCATGCCATAGGAGAGTGGGTAGAACAGGTAGAAACTAACAGGGAACAAATTGCATTGATTTACACAAAGCAAAGAACTTTACACAGTACGTTCCAGTTGGCAGATTTAATTTTTTTTTACATCTGGACAGAGGCAGGGGAGGTGTTTCCTTCAGCTTCCAGTGTTTGTGCCAAGCTATGCTAACCACCTGCCAGCTGTAACTTCAAACTGGACTGGTATTAGTTTTTTCATCCAACTGCCAGCAAGAGGGAAATTAATCGTACTTACCAAAATGTCAAACTTCTACTTTAATGTCACACTATCTTCAGAATTGTGTAAGAATGAACAATAAAAATTTTCCTTCACAGTGATTATTCTACTGGTCGGCTCACCTGTAAAGAACAGTGAACAGAAGTCCGAGCTGCCCGACTCGCTGCAGCCAATCCGAATAAGGTGGGCGGAGCAGCAAGTCAGTGCTTTTTAATAAGATGTCAAGTGTAATTCCTGCGAGAAATAAACAGAGCACTTCAACCGGGATTACATTCTGGCTAATCTGCACCATTAAAAATTAGCCATTAGCAGTTAGCAGTATACCCACAGGTGTACAGACAACTATTGTGGGATCACATTCATTCTAAACAGATTTAAGAACGTTTATTCATGATGGAATCTAAAACTATGTGTTTCGGCCGCAAGTGCCATAATTCATCTCATGCAGTATCTTTGCCTCACAAAACATCTGCTCTTTATAATGGAATGGAATAGATGGCAAAGTGGGATTTGATACCTGTTAGCATGGTGCTAAAGAGCATGGCAGGGAAGTAGTGGTGATAGTAGAGAACACGGCCCATAGTATAGAAAGGTGCATAGTGAAGCAGCCAGCCGAGGAGAAGCAGTCCTCCTCCTCTCATAAGCACACGAGAGTGCTCTGAAACACAGAGTGAAGTACAGAACATTTATCTGATGTTTAAACCATCTTTTTTTTACTGCTGCTGCAGCCATTATCTATCACATCAAAAAAAGTCACTGTCAATAATCATACCCATTCTCTTTTGACCCAGTGAGAAACCTCTTTGGAGGGTTATAGACACCACTGCCACCATGATGAGATACAACCCCAAACTGGCCAGGTTCAACCACCAGACCACCTGAAAAAAGAGTTTTTAAATCGTGAAGGTTTTAATGTGCACCAGTCAGACAGGAGTCACAACGGGAGAATAAGACAAGCTTAAGACTTACAGGGTTCCCCAGCAGGTAAACTCGATACTCTGTCTCATTCACTCCTGAAAACCTCAAGCCCTTCACAGAAAGAAACCAAGAACATCTGTAGTTAAAAACAGCTGATTTTTGCAAAAAATAAACTTTATACCATAAATCATTCAGTTCACCTGGAAGTTGATGGGCCAGTGCCAGGGTTTTGAGTTCATCTCATTGTCTTTGGGTTTCAAACCACTGTTTCCCTGAAAAGGCACATTTTTCATTTCAGTAAATCATTTCTGAAAAGACACGTTTAAGAACACAAGGATTTGCTTGCACAAGGATGTGTCTTACTCTGATCATAACAATGTGGGACTCCAGTAAGATCTCCAGAAAATGGGGCTTCAGCACAGACAGGCTAATGTTAGGTACTGCAAAAAAAGAGTAACATGTTTGCTAGTGTTTGACATCAAGAGGTTTATACAAAAATGTAGGCGCACATGTAGTGAGTTTATCTTACATTTGGGATTGATATGATCTTCAATGTTCCACTGAGAGTTCGGAGTTTCCTTCAAGTAGGGACTACAGGTCACCTCCACCTGTTCCCAGCCCCTGAATGGAAACAAAACGCATACTAGTACATGTTGACTGACCACACACATAAAGAATCTTGAATAGAAGAGGAAGTTAAGTCGGAGCAGAGATGACTAGTGTTACCACTTTGGAAGAATCTTGCCAGAGGAGTAAAGCACGCAACCGGTAGCTCGGTGCAGAAAGCGGACTTTGCTGCGCAGCACCTTCACCAGGTCACCCTTCCGACCTCCACACACCTCCACCTGCCACAGGTCATTAGTGTCTCCTGTGCCATTCTAACAACAGAACAAAGACACAGCAGTGTGTTAAGCTCAGGACAAACAAAGATATGATGACACAAGATCACAATCTGATATGTTTTTAATGCTGAGCATATCGCTAAGTAGTTTGGCAGCAAAAGGTAAACTTAGCTTTACCTGGAAATAGTGCAACATGTCATAGGCTAATTGTTTTGCTTCAGATAAGGTGAGCTGTACTCACAATGCCATAGCCTGTAACCTGGAAGTGCTTCTTGGTCAGAGGGGCCTCATGAAGGTGACTGTGAAGGTTGCGAGTTGTTCTGAAGGAATAACATTATAGAAAAGAGAAGGACATTTAGATTAAAATGAGCTTTTATCATTTAAATTAGCTGGGATTAAGTAATGCTATGTTATACATACTCTTTGTGCTCCAATCGAATGATGTCACCATGACGAACCAGGTCAGGGGTCTCAGATTGAGCTTTATAAAGATAAACCATAGTGAATAATGTCATGTGGCTCATATTTAATAATTAACTGAATGTTACTGGTAACTCTTAACAGTTAATCAGCCTCATCTTCTCACATTCATTATTATCCTGTCTGTGAACGAGCCACAAATTGTTGTAGTCCTTATGGAGATAGGCTGTCACCTGTGAGCAAAAAGAAACAGTTTATTTGGAATAAATAAAGTTACCACAGGTATAAGCATATATAATTTGCTTGTGAGTGTTCTGCAGTTGAATCTGTAGCCTGACCTGCTGCTGCTTTGCTCCAACTCCCTCTGGGTATAAGTGCCAATGAGAGTGCAAATAGCCTCCAGCAATGCGGAGGTTTTTCACAGTAATGGTGGAGCCATATGCAAGATCTACACCATACGAACAACAAGATATCAAAAAGGCCACATTGTTAATACACATGAAACAAGTAGATTTAATGGAAAATGCTGATACAGCCCTCACTAGCCAATTATGGAACTGAGTGTAAAAAAGAACAGTTAGCTTCAATAGTAAAACCCTGATATGTAACAGTCATATGTTTGACACTCACACTCAGGCATGGACGCATTGTGTAGGTTGTTCCCGATTAAACGAGACTGAAAGGCAGAACTGAAGAAACCATCTCCCGGTCCACTAGTGAGAGTGAGAAATCATGACAGCCCAAATAATGTCATCCTGTTGTATTCTGTGAGCCGAGCAGTAAACACACTTCATCTGTAATACAACAATCAGACTCACCTTTTGTTCAGCACAACAAAGTGGATGGCAAATACTGTAACATAGAGGAAGAGTGGAAGCAGGATGAGCCCACCAACCCGAGCCAGGAAGTGCTTTGCAATGTCCACCTGGAGCCAGAAAATAAAGTCATTGGAGCGGCCAAACTTCAAGCATCACTCATCAACACTGTCAGCTACCAATACCATTAGAATGTATGTTGTTGTTTACCAGTGAGAGGCGAAGGTCTCCCAAGAGTCTCCAGAGATCCCAGACTGTGTTGAGTCCAACCAAGAGGATAACAAACAGACCCACAAACTTCACCCCCAAAGCCCCAGCAAGGTTTACACCAGTCAGTACAAGCCACAGCCACCAGGGGGCAGTAAAAGGCCTGAAAACAAGTGTTATGATATGAAATTTGAAATAATAGAGCCATGCGGTGACCGAGTGGCATTTTTACTTGAAAAGTAGTTGATTAATTGATGATAAACTAACTGAAATGAATCACTATAGTCATCCATTTGTTTACTAGTTTCAGCACTACACAGCACAGGACAAGACAGAAAAGCTAAACTTAAAGTTCTAGTGGTGTCCTACCTGTGTTGCTGCTGGTTGAACTTGACCATGCTCAGCACTGCTGCCATGATGAAGAACATGAGTATGGGGTCTAACAGAATGTACTGGGAAATGGTGATGCAACCGGTGTCTGTCAAGGAGGGTGAAATGAAGCACAAAGTCACGCTCCTTCTTACAGCAGGATAAATACCTGCTGTGACACCTGTCAATGCACTGAATGATTTGACATTTAAAGGATAGAAAACTACAACTGCTGTGAGGAAAAAAACACATAAAACAAAAACAATGAGTCATTTCTAGACTTCCAAAATGTGTATATGCAGGTTTCACCCAAAGCTGCCTGCTGTTCCTTTTATATTTTTCAAGAAAAATAATTAAAGTAGAAGTTACAGTAGTCAGCGTATTGGAACTTTAACATATTGATTAGAGTTGTGCAACCCTTTGAAACAATTAGACAATTACTCACCAAATATGAGCAGAGTGGCAGTGATGAGAGCAGCAGTGTGAAACCGAGACAGCTCCAGCACTATGAGGTAGGCAAAGACTGGGAGGAAGGAGCCCAACACAGCACAAAACTGTAGGGAAAACGTGAGCAGGACAGACACATCAGCAGCCATAATATATGTTGTCTGTTTTAAAACTGTGACAAGATTATACGTATGTATTCAAATAGCTTTCTTAAAAGATTGGAAAAGAGCAGGCTTTCTAGTGTGGAAAGCAGCATACCGCTCTCATCCCCCAGTAGTTGTGGAGTTCATATTTATCTCCTGGCTTTATGAAGGGAAAGGTGCCATCATAGCCGGTCATGTAACCAGCGAGACCTATCAGCATCTAGAAGAGAATAAAGGAGATTAATAATGGAAAGATTTTCCCAGACGAAAGGGATAATCGGACATCTCACTTTTCCAAGAGGTGGATGGACATCAAAGAAGAAGGTCCTGTTGATGTAGTAGCTCCCCATCTTTCCAAAGTGCGTCTCATCCCAGCTGAAACACCAAAACAAGACACAGTGTAAAAACAAAAGGCACGCTGCGATGCTCAAAATCACGTGCATATGTTTACAAAGGACTTTTACTCACCACACATGAGGAGGCTCTGTGATCTTGTAGAGGCGTGTAGAGAAAGACAGCCCAAACACCAGCACCAGCAGCACTTTGCTTGGGGGCTCCTTACTGACACCTCGTCTGTTCGAAAACTGAGCAGATGTCCCATTAAGGGACTGGGTGTCATCTTCTGACGAGCGTCCAGCAGTTTGAGAGCCTTTGTCCTTTGACACAGGAGTGGATGGGGTTTGGAGGGTCCTTTCTGAAGTGGCGAAGGTTTTCCTGTATCGTAATGTTGAAGTGTCCCCTGTTTTGTTCCTCTGTGTAATACATTCTTCTTTTGCCATGAGGAAGTAAAACCTGTAATAAAATGACCAAAGCCCCTTCCAAGCCAGACCAAATCATATACTCCCTGCTAGTTAATGAGTGATGTCTAGATGATGTGCAACTGTACTAGCCGGGACAAATAACTACATTTAGCATAAACAACAAAAAGGATTTTCAGTATTGCACGTTATGTCAGAGAAGGCGAAGCTGACAGTGACTGTCACACCTTTCATACTCAACAAATTATCAGACATAATATTAGTTACTGTGTCGCCAAGGCATTAGGACACTTTTATCAATAACATGCTAATGCTAGCGTGCTATTTTCTAAACGAGCATCCAGTTCCACAGAATAATAAGCAGAAAAGTGCGAACCTTTCTCTGTCGCTGCAAAATACCGTTTTATTTCTCAAAGATTTGCGTTAGCCTAAAAAAAAAAAAAAGAACACGAGAGCTTGTAGCTCCACTGCACGAAAGACGTAGTGAGCGCGGGGGCTTCTGGGAGGTGTAGCCCACTGTATAATTCATGTGGGCAAGGTGTCGCAGGGAAAACACAATTTCCCAGAATCCCTCTGGAAAAGCTCCTCGTCTCCCGGTTAGCCAATGGGAAAAAGCTATGGAAAAGCGGAGGAAGAAGCAGAGAACCTTGCCTGCGCAGTTAAATTTGACCAGTAGAGGGAGATGTGGTATAAGAAATCAGTTTAACACCAAGTTTATTTATTCATTCATTCGTTCATTCATTCATTCATTCATTCCACAGCTCTGATTTATTTATATTCTCGAAGACAGACTGTGTATATAAAGGCTGTGGTTCATACCCGTAGTCAAATACATTCGCCCAAGTACTAAATACTTTTTAAGTATTTTCATTCTCTGCTACTTAATGCTTCTGCTTAACTACATCTCAGAGGAATACGTTTTTATTCCACTATAATGATCTGGCATTGGTTTGTAGATTAAGATTTTACATTCTAAACAAACTATGATCTTATATGAGACGTCGCTTTGTCATGCTTTAATACAAATTTGATGAATTTGCTCTGCCTTGACCAACTACAACATTAAAATGCTGCTTACATGCTTTTGTATCAAAATAACACTTAAATAATCCAACAACACTACAAATAAATTTGTATGGGGAATGGAGAATGCAAACTGTGTTGGGTGCCATTTTCCAAAGTAAATCATCAAAGAGAAAGACATTTTTTTATGTTTTTATTTTGATGACTGATAGTGATTACAGTCAAGAGGTAAACAAAATGAATGAGCATGATATTTCCAATGACCTCAGCTTTACAACAAGACATTTATCTCAAGTTATTTGTGGTTTTCAAAAGGCTTTAAATAGTCCAACTCTGTCCTAAGTCTTAGAATTCTGGATCGGTTCAGACGATGATTTGAACAGTGCGGTGGACGTGGAAGTGGAAGCATTTGTACGACTGTAGGTTTACGAATGCAGGTTAAGGGCATAATTCATCAACTTTAGTCATCCTCCAAAGTTAGAATTTGACTTTTATATTGCTGCTGAGCTTCCTTGAGAGAAGTTCAGTTCTTTAGACAAATAATGCCATATTTCCTTAAAACCTGAATATGTAAGACAAAAAGGTATGACAGGGAAATCAGAAACCAAATGAATAGGCTGATACTGTCCTTGATACATTCATGACCAAAGGATTCAACAGAGACTAAAAGAAATAATACTTAGCCATAAAGTTGTGACGCACATAAGCAGGTGCTTGCATTTCAAAAGCATTGTCTTTGTAATGAACTTGAAGAGACAAAGTGTCTGTGATTAGAACAGTGCTGCCACTTCCAAAAAATATATTTCATTGTCTGCTCCACAGGGCAGGGTATACGCACACAGTTCCTCTGGTACAGTGTCAGCCACTCTCCTCATACATAAAAAGATATGCTTTAAAAAAAACATTTATACAGACATGTATAAATCTACAAAGCTATAATGCCAGATTTTTCTTACACTTTATGTTTTATGTCAAACAAAATATTGGTTGTGCTATAATGCATTAAGAGAATATGTAACAAAAATAATACATAGTACTAGATCTGTACAAAATAAACCAAACCTCTCCAACGAAGCCTTTGTCTTTACATGCATTCAGAGATGCATACATGGGAATGGACAGATATGTGATCCAATTGCATTGCAGTTGAATGAGAAATCCTTTTGCCCGTGTGACACTGGAGCCTAAAACCAATCTTGAAGTGTAAGCAGTGATATTTGTGGATAATTTCAACTTACGTATCTTCTCATAGTTTCAGACGTTAGGCTAGAATGTAGCCTAGAATCATAACTTTGATAAGTCATGGTGCAAAAGTATAAAACACGTTAACACTGTTAAAAAGAAGAAAGAAGAATTGGGATCAGCAACTGAGTCCATGTTTTCCTACTTCATTGCTTTATATTAAGATTGTGAAAATGGTGTCAAACAGAGGAAGGCAGGTTATACCTATTGCACCTTTTTCAAAACATTACATAGATCATCATATACATCTACAGTCCTTCCATGTCCATGTAAAGACTGATGCTTTTCATGAGAAAGTTTGGCTGTGCTGACTTCCCAGTTCTTGGTCCAGAGATTCTTCAACTTCAGCTTGTAGTTAATCTTGAAGTATAGAAAGACAGCTGTGGGATAAGTTCTTTCTTTCGAATTTGTGATGTCTGCCAACCTTGGCATCCGCTTAGTCCAAGGCCAAAGCTAATTATTATGACTGAGTGAGACAGTATTGGTAAGAGGTTTGACAGTGATGCACAAGCTCTTTTATGAGTGGCTGATTTGTTATGACATTCCTTCTTTTACACAATTCTTATCTCCCCACATTGTCTCTGAATCAATTGGTGAGACAAATAAAACAAAAGGAACTGAGTATGCCCTCTGAAATAGGTTGCTTTCTAAGTTTGCAGAGGCCAGTCATGTAGATGAAATAAATAACACAACAAAAAAAAAAAGAAGTGACAGAGAAAATAATGTGGAAAATATATCTGTATATCAAATTGCCTGGGGTTACTGAATAAAAAAACATCAGTCCACAAAATCCCTTTAAGGCAAATGGATATCTGGTAAATACTAAATCCCATGTAATACATTCACTGCACTGTATTCTTGGTCCTCTTGAATGTGTTTGAGGGGGATATGAATATGTTTTGTGCGGAAGGCAAGTATCTGTGTGTGTGTGTGCTTTAATATGTATGTATTTGCATCATATGTAGGCAAACGAGTTTGGACGTTTCAGCGTTACTGTTGGAGGTTTAGTGCCGGGCCCTCGGGGAAAAGGGCAGAAGGTTATGTAAGGCGATCACTGAGGGAGCAGAAGAAGCCAGAGCACCAACAGTCACTGTCTCAGTTTCCTGTCTCCCTAAACCCAGACTCCGGGATTGCTGGGATGCATTTGTGCGGTTGGGCGGAGGCCACAAAGCCCGGCAAACAGGTGCACTTGTATGATCCCTCTGTGTTGGTGCACTGCCCGTTCTGACATAAGGGCACCTTGTCGCTGATGTCCTCACACTCATTTATGTCTGCAGGCCAAAGAGACATGAGGAGTTAGTCACCCGAGGGAGATTTCACAGCTGAAACAGCTGCCTGCTTCACATCTGCTGCTGAGTGGCCTTATGGGTATTAGAAGTGGGATACTGGAATAATTCATACTAATGATTTCACTTTAACTGCTCTTTGGTCTTTCTTTCTTTCTTTCTCTCTCTTTCTCTTGTACCTGATCTAATCTTCTGAACTCCTATTCCAGTGATTTTATTATTTTAAAGTACATTGAATTTGAGTTCCAAAGTTTATTCTTGGCCTAGTTGACAAAACCACCTCACCTCAAGGTTCCTTTAGTAGCTCTTCTGGAGTTTTCTACTACATAACATAATCTTCAGCAGCAGATGGAGTTTGAAACTCTAAGAAAAAAATGTGATCTATAGAAAAGTACTAGGTAAATGCTTTGATAATCAGTTCATGGCTTACATCATTTTTTAAGCACAAATATCAAACATTATCTGGTTCCAGTTTCTTAAATGTGAGGATTTGCTGCTTGCCTTTTGTCCATACTAAATTGGATATTTTGGTGCTTTGGTTGGTTGGTCAAGACTTTTGGTTTGAGTGAACAGTTAATCAAGAAAATAATGGGCAGCTGAGTCAATAATGAAGATAATCATTAGTTGTACCCTTATACAATTCATTGACAACTGAGCAAGATTTTTGAAAATCTTGTGAGCCATGAACAAATGTGTTTTAATTAGTTCCACAAAAGTTCAGATATGGTACAAAGTTGTCAGTGTTGCATAATATCTCATCTTGTAGATCTTTAATCAAACATGTCGTCATGTTGCGTGTTGGCTGGATAGGATCTGAACTTTATTTCCCAGCCATCTCGAGCACTGAACTGTTCAGAATGATGGTAAAATTAACAATGCAGTGGATTACGTTTCCTTTTGGCCTTCAAGAGATTTTTCTTTCCCTTTTCCAGCACGGGAGGTCTGATTGTCATTTCATAGCAGTCAATCTCAAATGACCCTTCATCTGTTTATGTCATGTTCTGCTGGGGAAATGCTAGTGGTGATATTTATAAAAGGAGGCATGGCATGAGTTGCACAGCTCCCACATGTTTCCACAGTGTCGGAATTCAATCGCTTTCCTTGGGAAAGCGGCTGGCCTTGGAGCTGATAAGCTTGTATGCAGACAGAATATTGTAAACAAAGCATTTCATTACAACAAGACAGTCTCACTTTCTTACAAAACAAAGTACACTTAAAACACATAATATCTCATGTAATACACTGAGCGGCTAAGATTCAAGGCCTCCTCACTCTTGGCAGTGTGCGACTAGGGAATTTCAGACCAAAGGGTAACACACAATGGTTTTGAGGAGTAAACCACTTTCATTAGTTTCCCATAAAACATAGCTTAATGCAAGGTTGTTAAATTCAAAGCTTCTTCTTGAGCATGATGATATACTGCATAAAACGTTACCTCACTGAAATTAATCCAAGACCTGGCTCCAAAAGGCTTTAACCTGAAGGGAGAGTTCAACGTGTGGTTTGATTTTGAGATTCAACACTACATTTTGAAATGAGATTAAATGAAGTGATTAATTCCCTATTGATTCAAGGAAGTCCCTGAACAATTTTACTTGGAGCACGGAGTCTGCATGTGGGTGGTCTGCTGAGAAAGATGTCAGAGATGCTGGGGAAAAGAACCTACCTATACAAGCCATCTTGTTGAGGTCAAGTTCGTAACCGTCGAAGCAGTCGCAGGTGTAGCCTTCTCGCACACGAACACAACGGCCGTTTTCACACCCATTCAGGATTCCACACTCCTCTGCCTGGAGACCCTCAAAGCCATCGTAGCGCTCTGATTGGACACAGAAGTATGTAAGAAATTACATTATCATTAGTAACTTGCCTTTATGCTATCACTACTAATGAGCTTGACAACTTTGCCAACAAATATTGGTGTTTTTTTCTCCATTATGAATCTTGTGGTTTGCCTGCATTTTATTTGCAAATGAATTAATGCACATAATACATATTATTCACAAATGCTCCAATCAGTGAACATATTGGAGATGAAAAGCTATACAGTGTGTGCTTGCATATACCCACCAGTATTAGAGTCCACAGGTCGCGGCTGCTGCTCCCGTGGTCGTGGGATGGGGACACGGGCAGGTGGCTGTTGAACGCTGTAGTCGTTGTCATTAAAGAGAGGAACGCTTTCAGGAATGTCATAGGTTCCTGCAGGGCTGCCATAACTGTCCCAGTACGGAGGAACAAAAGGCTCCGCGGGATCTTCTGGCCCCTCAAGACCGTACTCGTATCCTTGCCGCTCTCGCAGACTGTCTGAATCGCCTGTCCGAGGCAGGTTGCACATGACTGCATAGTCATCTGAACACAACAGCACACAGGGAAGAGTAATATTTTGGATATTAATAACAGTGACAGTTATTAAGCAGAGAAAACACTGTCTTATGTGCATCCTGCTTCTCACAAGAGTCTCTCCTGGGACAGAAGGCACACTGTCCACTCCAGGCGATGCCGTACAGGCAGCAACACTCAGTGTATGTAGTTCTGGGTCCTGGGAGGGGATCCGAACACATGTTGTCCCCCTCCAGACGCTGCCAGCAAATATCCATGTGCACATCTTGATAAGGTTCTAGAGTTTCTGGGAGACAGAATGAGCAGGGATTAACAAACCCACCCCGTTGTTTTGTTCCCTCCGAGGGAGCATCAATCATGAGCCTACACCTCACTTCTCAGCTAACGATTATTTTCATTATTCACTAATCAGCATATTATTTTCTCATTTAACTGATATATTGTTTAAAGTATAGAGTATCTGAAAATAGTAAAACGAATACCAATTGCAAATTTTCAGAGCAGACATTAAGAAACTATTTGAATTGCCTTGTCTGACCAGATATAAAGATATTGAATTTTCAATGGTATCTCTGCATAAGGCAGCAAATCATCTCACGTTTGAGCAGCTAGAATCACTGTGTTTTAGCCATTTTTTGCTCTTAAGATAATTTTAATGATTTGATTATCAAAACTACTGCAGATTAATTTTGAGTTTATCAACTACTTGATTAATCGATTCATCCTTTCACATCTATAAGCAACTGCAATTCTGCTATTGTGAGAATCCACAATGAATTTTCAAAACTCTTTTAAATATCATAAATGTGTGTGTGTCATTTTTTTTGTGAGAGTGTGTGTCACACCTTCTGTTGTGTTGAGGCTAATGCAGCGCCGCCGTGTGCTGTCCAAGACTAACGGAGGACTACAGAAACAGTTAAAAGACCCGGCTGTGTTCACACACACTCCATCCTCACAGGAATTTCCAGATTCACACTCATCATAATCTAAAAACACATACACAAGGAGAGGGACATACACATTATTAATCATCAGTAATAATTCACTGCATTTTAATGAATTAGTTAAACAAATAATTCGATGTTGGATGGATGGGGTACAGACTATCTGTTGATGTTATATGAATGTTATCAAACGTTAAAAAAAATGTAAATAGATGTCATTTCTTACCCACGCACTCAAGTCGGATGTTGTCATAGTAGAAGCCAGAGCGACAGTAGCACGTATAGGTAGCAAAGAGATTTGAACACTGTCCATTCTTACAAACATCTGATCCAAATATCTCACACTCATTTGCATCTGAGGGAAGACAGAAAGATTCACACCTTGGTATTACATCAGTAACATCAGTACAGAAATGGAACTCTGTAAACACCGGCACCCTGCCTGAAATGTCATTCACTCGCCTCGTATGAAGCTGTCAGGACACACTACGATTACAGTTAGTCAGGAATGTAGGTATCCCATTAAGCCTTGGCTAGTTGTAGAGGCAGCCTCATAAATTTGGTGAAGGATTGTGTCTGTCTATCTGGCTTTAAAAGTTGCTGACGGTAGAAATAAAAACAGGGGCTGGCATTGCACCTTCCCGTGCCGATGTAAAGTTTGTGTGATGGAAAGCTGTAAAAGCTCAGGGATATCAATAAAACATGTTAGCATTCATGAAAGAGAGTGTACCTATGTAATCGAGCTGTTCTCCCAGAGCTTGTGCGAGCTTGTGAGAGGAAACAGGCAGGGATAACAATCCACTGCCATGAGGGCACAACTGTTTAAAGTCATCTGGAAAATAAGAAATGGCTTCATTAGTAAAATGCAAAAGGAGTGAAAAAAAAAAATCAAGCGGTCATTAAGTCTCAATATGGATCATCAACTTCCTTTTGTACCTCTTCCTGGGACAGGACAGGCGTGGATCTCGCAATTGTCCCCCCAGCCGGCCCCCACTGTGCAGCAGCACTCCTGCTTGGTGACGTTGCGAGACAAAACGTTGTCACAGAAGTTGGCATCATTCAAGTTATAGTAACACTCCTTCCTCTCCTCAGCTGTGGAAGCAGATGGAGGGACTTCAGCAGGGTATTTCAGGTCAGTATCTGCGGTAAGACAGACAAGGAAATGATTTCTTTAGCTCAGGGAGGTCAGAGGTCATGGATAGCTTTAGAAAAGCAAATGTGGAGGTGGTAGGGATTTGGTAGTTCAGGAGGGCAGATGCTTGCTGATAGAAGAGCTTGAACCCAAATCTCCCTGTTGAGGAGGGATCACCCACTAGATAAAGTTACAGTCGATCCTATACTTCAGTTGCACATCATCGCACAGCAGAGGCGTCAAGTGGCCTCTGCTCTTCATCCATCAGAGTGTGTCTGCATGCCTCCAGCAGGTAGTGCATTACCCTCGCCTGCCACTGCTGAGCCTGCTCATTTGTCCAAAGGCATGGGCTCAGGCATTTCACCCTTAAGCTGCCGGCTTAGCCAAATGGAAACACTGGCATGTGAGTCAACACACCATTCACTCTCACATGATTGATTAACACACGTCAAAAGCAAACAGCGGAATGTGGCAAAAAGGTACACAAAGGCATAGCTGGGGTTTAGTGCCCATGCAGAAGAAAAAACATCCCCGCTAAGGGCGCGGCGCTTAATAATGTAAATACACCCAATTTGTGTACACATACGCCTATCAAGCTAGAGATGTGATGGTATTTCCATGACTCAGAAGGCTTGTTCTGTCGTTCTGAAATTGCAATACATTGCATATATGGAACCACTGCACTTAAGATCATTTTAGCATGGAAGACAGCAATGTGTCTTTAGTGCTAATTGCCAATAGCTACACCTTATCCTTGTTTGTCTTGGTGGGAAAATGGGTTTACAGTAACTAGGGCCTTAGGGCATTTGTTTGGCTTTACTAGAGGGGTTACTTCATCATTTGTCTGAGGGATTAGGCTAATACGAATTTTTGTAGGCAACCCACCCAACCATAACTCCAGCCTATAAAACAAATGGAAACGGCCAGGTCAAAAGATACTCTAAGAGACGTTATGTCCACCTCGTCACCCTTGTTGTTTGGATAATGAGAGACGGCTCATTAAATCAGGGAAAACTCCGTCTCCTAACGATGGGATGGAGAATTAAGTCCTGTGAGTCACTGTGAGTGCTGGTCCTGCTCTATTACCCAGGGAGCGGCACTGGCTGGTGATGGGATCAAATTCCTCATTGTCGTTGGGGCAGATGCACAGGAAGCTGCCATCGACGTTCTCACACAGGGCCTCCCCGCACAGCGCCAAGCTCATCTCGCACTCGTTGATGTCTGAGAAAGATGGGAGAGGAGGGCGTGAGGTCAGTGAAGCATCAGGCACGTAGGCACAGGAATGTGCTCAATGTGGTCAAGGCAAGGTCATGCAAAAGCATAGGCATGAAATAACCATCTTCATCATTACTGAAAGAGTAATTCATATCATCCTAAAAAAGCGAATTATAGGCATGCATTTCTTTATTTAAGTACTGTATACTTTCTAGAATCAATCACTTTCTATGAAGAGGACACTTTTCCCCTGTCAAAATCTGATGTATATAAAAAGCTGAAAGTTGTTCAAATTTGCTAAATACAGTAAAAGTGACCAAACATTTTTTTACAGAAAAAAATAATTCTGGTGATACTGTATCTTTTTGTTGATAACAAATCCCAGAAAAAGAACAATATGATGGTATGTCTCTCAGTACTTCATGGTTTTTCTGTGGCTCTCCCAAACCCTTTGGCTCCTACTGAAGATGTCAATCTTGAAATGGGTCACAAATACATACTTTCATTTTTTCAAAAAAGGGCTGGGCACAGTAGTTTTAAGTAAACACAATTAAACAGGAATAAACAGTGCTTTTGTTCGGGATTATTTTCAGCTGCAGATGAATACACATTTGATCCTCTTGTGAGTATTTATGGCAGCAGGATGGTGTGTGGGCTTGACTCAAAGTAATTTCAGTGCCCATGTTCGTAGTAATGAAGGAACATGTCATCCACTGTCATGTTGTGACTCACTAATGTGTTTTTAATGTGTTTTAAATTCCTCATTGTTGTTTTTGAACAATAAAAAGGAGGAAAAGTTATATCAGGCTGTGGCTCCACAGACAATATTTGTTAATGGGATCAGTTCATTGCTGGTTTTGATATTTTCATAGGTTTGTTGACAATAAATAACTAGAAAACATCATCAGACTCATCCTTTAGCTTATTGCTCATGGATATTTATTGGAGAGCAGTTACGCACCGATACATCTGCTCATATCTCCAGGCGGGTTGGTGTAGCCCTGGTGACACTGGCAGCGGAAAGAGCCATCTGTGTTCTCGCAGAAGCCGAGGTTCCCACAGATGGTTTCATTGATGCACTCATCAATATCTGCAAGGCCAGAGCAGAGCACACAGAGAGGTGAACATTAATGTTTACAGCATCAGTCTGCACAATAGACTTTCAAACTGCCTCGGTAAACACAGCACTGCTTTTCCAAAATAAACATCCCTACCATACAGAACTTACAATAACAACAGAAATCACTTCCATCATAACATGTTAGACAGAGTGTACAGATTAGACAATTCATTAAGAGGGTTTTCAAACTGTGCTGTTTGTCAGTTAACTCAGGGAGACTTTGTCTCTGCATCAGCACGGCGTATTTGAATGTACTGTGGATCTGGAAAGCTGCAAGTGAATGTTTTTTGGTTGTGTTAATGGAGTGAGAAGTCACACTTAGGTCACTGGGATGTTGGCAAAATGTAGGAGATGGGGGAGTGTACAGCCAGACACTTTATTAGCAGTTGGAGAAAGATGGCTGAGAGTTCAGATTTGTTGTGGAGAGGTTTTTTTGGACAAGTTTTCAGGCAGGAAGTGCTCTACACTGTAATCAATGAATCTGTTTAAACCCATTCAATCTGTCTGACCTTAGCTGTAGATGGCCTTAAGAATTAAAATGGTCCTATGAAAAGATTTGATTTAATTGCAGCCCAAAATGGTAGTTAGTAATCAAATCTTTTAGGCGGCAGGCCCCATAGTAGTTCCTTCTTTACGTGGCAATAAATGACAAAGTTTAATAAAACCAGCGGAGGAACGTTTCTGTATGTCAGTGTATGTGGAGAGAGCGACATGGACATCGAGACTGGACATCGCTGGACCATGAAACGGCACTGTTGATTCTCTCACTGTTTAAAGGCAACATTTGTTAGCAATTTCTGGCATACATGATTTAGTATTTCTTGGCATCTTGAATACAGCAGAGAGGCCAAAGACTGATACCTCCACTGGAGGGCAAGTCTGATTCTAATTGTTTAAAAAAAACAATCAGACACTTTAATGTTCACACTTCAGTCACGTGAACTTGTTCTCTGGTTGGTCAGACTTGCCACAGGTCAGTGTTAACATAACTGTTTCTTGACAACCTACCAAGTATGGTGACATAACCAAACTTTTTATTTAGTTTTTCGGTTCCACTGAACTGTGTATTTTAGTGAGTGTTTACTTGTTCTAAAGACAAAGCAGACACACAGACAAAGTAAAAACTATTCAGCCAGTGATGTAGTTAAAGTCAGTGTTTGTATAATTTCTGCAAGTCATTAAGCTGAGAATATTATGACAGGCAGACCTTTCATTTGATATGAAATACACTGATGAAATTAGAGGACAAACCACTATGTCTGTTCTATCATAAGCATGATTAGATTTTTTTTTTGTTGACTTTTTAGTTTCATAACAACCCTCCATGATCATTCCATTCAAAGTTTCCATGACTAATAGAAACTCCATCAGAGTGATTACACGTTTTAGAAAATATGGAAAAAAAAAAAAATTTGGACAATAAAATCCCAACTTGAATATTTGAATTACATTTTGACCAGCTTCAGTGAACAGTCTCATACTTAGGGTTAGCTAAAGCTCGTCCTGGATCCGTCTGTTCAGTTAAGACAAAACCTCACATCTAATGATACCTCAGATGTTTAAAACAAACTGATGTACCGTCATTCACATGTTGTCTCAACCAGTTTTATTTTGCCTCTGAGCACTCATAAAGGTTGTAAGCATTGAAGAAAGGAAGGAAGAGGGCCAGAGAAACCACAACCCGTTTCATCTGACAGAGCGCTTGGCCGGGGCCCCATACAACACAGACAACTGCTTTCTCAGGCTTGCTGGGGGACAAGTCAGTGTTACTGTCCTGACTTGGCTGCTTCTCTAACATGCCTCCGAGGTCAGAAACAGGGGCTCCCACAAGCTAATAAAACTGCAGAGACAAAATTGTCTTTGTCATTTGTAAAACCTTTCATAGGAAATGCTGAGAAAGACCAAAATTGCTAGAATAGACTTGTGGGCTCAAATGGCCGCCAGATGATAGGGGAGAGGGAGAGGGAGAATGGATGGATACATACTGAAAACCGCCAACCCCTCGGATTTGCATTTTGCAGCTGAGGAGAGAGATGCCAAAATAGTGCAGAAGTGGCGTAGTGTTTTTTGGACACTCTAACATGTTGCTTGTAACCGAAAAATACATTTTCAAGAAGAATATTCCCAACGCTCTATCAAGAATATTCTCAAAGTAAGGTAAAGGGTATTGTATATCAGAGTTTGAGGAACATTTCCTCAAGTGTGAAGCACTTAAGTGGAGTTAGGAATGTTGGAATAACAGCGGCTGCCAGCTGGGAGGTCTGGGAGGAAGGCGATGAAAGCTTTCTGCTAATATATGAAATAATCAGTGTCTGCATGCAGCTTTTCATTCATGTGTAACATGGAACAAAATCTGTTGCAAACCACATGTTGTGATGAGATGCAATCAAAGTATCATCCCAGGGAGGAATGAGAGCATCGAGACCAAAACAATTTTAATGGCCTTTGTTTTTCTGTGTATCTGACTCTGGTAGCGTTTGAGTGGCAGCATTACTTGACCAGCCATTTAGATCTGTCATCCAAGCAGCTTGCTCATCACAGCACTAATGGTTTGTGGGAAAAAATGAACAATACAAAATGAGATAACTCCACCAAGAGCTGGTCTCACACCAGCAGAACATGGGATCGCTTTTCTTAGTTTTTCCATGCAATAATGAGTTACGTTAGGACACATGCAGAGCTGTAAATTGCCCGCAGAGAAGAACTGAGGCAAGAAAGAGTGTAAGGAGTTCAGCTGAGACGGGAGGAGCTGAGGTTAAGGGACAATCCAGGCCCAGTAGGCACCTATCCTAATGGTCTGACCCAGGAGGGCCTGCTTCCTGGATCCAGTGATGCAGTGATCAGGGGGTGGAGAGGGGGTAAAGTGTGGGTCTCTGTGCCATTCGTTAATCTGGAGCACATGGTGGCAGGCAACGAGAATATAGGAATCACTGACTGTTGGCTCACCCTCCGCAGCCCACACTTCTCCCATATTCTCTGGGCAACCCCTTGTGTGATTGGACCCATATGCTGAGGTTATTTCACACGTGACTGGACAAAGATGAAGTGAGGTGTTAGGTTTCAGTGATGTATGTCACCTTGTAATGCACCTTACCTGACATTACATCTACAACCTGCCTTGGCTTATCTACCGTGGAGGTCAACCTGTCATATTGTGTGTGTGTTCTTCTAAGAAAAAAACATCATCTTCCATCTGGACAACAGCATGAGCAATCACACACACATGGTAAAGTCTTTAGGTTTCTATACGTTTACAGGGGTGGGAGGTTGGCAAGAGTGTGACCGCAGACAATTTCCGCTCTTGGGCAAGTCTTATTAGAGGCCGGGCATAGTTTGAGGAAATTTATGGGTATGATGGTGAATTAAAGCTAAAAACAATGACCTGGGAATACACACATCTACACACACACACATACGTTGTGCCCTGTGTACAGTATCATGGCAGTGCTGAGCGGAGCCCTCATAGCACAGTTGCGGCTGACGCGTTGCTGTGGAAAAAAACCCTGTTTTTCCCTTTTGTATCATGGCCTCTAAATCTAAATGAGTGCTTTGAGCAGAGCCAAAGACAACCGCTGCCCCTTCGAAGGCCGGTGAGTAAAAATAAAACAACGCCCCTCACAGAAACGGCAAATTACAGCGTCTGGCCTCTTCTTAAATATTTGATGATTTTTACAAGCAGACAAAAATGCCCCGGGGTAATTGAGCTCCCTCCCTGGACTTTTATTGAGGTGACGGCAGCATCTCCCACAGCTTCCCATCGTGAGGTGAAACAAGCCACTATTGTGTGTAGTGTTGGGCTTCTGAGGGTAAGAGGGCTTGGTTCTCAAACTGGGGCTGTGAGTCAATGCAGAGCTCTGTGAGTGTTTGTTGTGGGGTCTAGTGAAAACACGAACAGCTGGCGTCACAACATAGCAACAGGAGGAAGATAGTCAGACGTGGTCATAACTGGGCAACCATACAGGCAAACAGTTAAACTGGGAGTGTTGTGACACCATCGCAGACAGTGTGAAGCTTTTTCAATCACGTCCCACCTACAGATTCCATCATGCTTCACAGGACGTGTCAGGTAGGATAATGTGTAACAAGTCTTTGGTCATTGATACAGTTAACAGGGACGTACAATGAAATCACACACCAATGTAAACTACGCTCATTTGAACCTATACAAACTGCCTAGTAGTGTTTTGACTCTAAAGGCGCAGAGGTGAGCAGCTGGTTTCAATCTGCCCTTATCACACTGCAGGCCCCTGCACTCTTCAGCTGGTGCCAGACAGACAACGCTATAAAGTGTAGTTAGAAGTCAGTCGCACATAGCCGGGATCAGGGTGATGGAGGGGGCGGAGGTCGGATCTGTCACTGATCAGTGCTGCAGCAGCATATTCTCCCCTGATCGCCGTCTGTTGATAGTCCAATAAAAACTAACGGTTATGAGAATATGTGAAGCTGCGTCGCACTCCGAATGCATCCCTACAACCGTTACAGGCCGTGGTTCTTTTTCTCTAACACAAACACACGAGCGAGGATGCAAAAACCACATGCACACACACAGGCTCGCACTCACATACACAGACAATCACCCACAAACACCCACAGCTTCCAACTTCAGTCCAACACATCATTCCAATCTGATGCTCTCAGCCTGCTTTCCCCTCTTCGACTGTCACTCTCCGATGACTGTTTGGATTCTGTCTTAATATGAAGGAAAATATTTGGCCTTTTGTTTTTGCCTCTCATAAACCCAACTTGTTGTTTTATGGTGCTATGAGAGCAACAAAGACAAGAAACACAGCACTAGAAAATAAAGAGAGATAAACTCACATCGTTGTGCAACAAACCACATTAATATCTCAAGCCCAAGGTGTCTAACCCTGCCAGTAAATACATAGCAAGGCTCCATGTATTCTGGAGGTCATGGAGATGTGTCTGTTGTTGTTGGACATTTGTAGATCCAGATGTAGCATAAGTGCAAACCCAGCCTGCCAACCCAGGTGACCGGGCACCTCCGTACGGGGCTCCAAAGAGGTAAGGGACCATATAAGTCGGCCTGACAGTCCCGTCCCCTCTCAAAAGGAGAACAGCGGCGATCAGGTTCCACCTTGTGTCTCTGCCAGAGGCATTCCATTAGCTCCGTTGTCAGGAGGATGAGACTATTATCGGCTGCTGGCCTCACACACTGCCTCCAGTGACAGTGCACTCCTCTTTCTAAAGTGCCCCAATTTCAGGGGCCACTTCTCCTCATCTCCCTCGTGGTCTTTTGTGTGGGAGGACCTCGAGTGTCTGATAGCTTCTGATTCACATCGGCCTCTTTGTGTTTGCGTGCCAAACAGATATCATTATCTATGCACAGAGGGAGAGCCCAGAGGAGTTTGGAGAGTGGTGGGTTGATTTGAAGCTACTCTCTACAATCTCTTTCTTTCTTTAACTACAGCCCAAATGGTAAATGGATTGAATCAGGGAATACGTATGGCAGATTCTTTTCCTTTAGTCTGAAGACAGTTAGGCTCCAAATTTGCCTTTTTTTTCTTAGGATAATTGTGTGCTAGTCTTTTAACTATATGGGATTTGACCGCTCACCACAGTCTTTGGTGTCTCCTCCCTCGACACCAGGCTGGCAGCCCATGAAGCACCGGTAGGAGCCGATGGTGTTCTCGCAGCGCCAGGTACCACACACTGAGCTGCCAAACTCCTTGCACTCATCCTGGTCTGTGAAAAGAGAGAGAGACAGATGTTGGTTAGTGACTGACAAACAGAGGCACAAACGCAACCACATGTGCAACCAGACACTAACGTGGACACACGCACCCCCGCACACACAGTATTATTCCCTCCACTGCTCCTCTGCTTCCAGTGTAATGGCTGTGCAGCAGGAGTCGGCCAGGGGGCCTGTGGTGTAGCTGTCCTCAGTAAACGCAGCAGGCAACAGGAGTGGCCAAGAACAATATTATCACAGCAACCAAAGAACTTGTGAAGGAGCTAAAGGGAGACGTTCCAGAGGGAGAAACACCTCCTGCTCACAATGGGGTCATTCATGCTTCCCTCGGGAGAGAGGGAGTTCAGGGTTCCAGCCACGTAATCCAGGCACCCCTCAGTCCTGAAACCATGGAGGAAAACCTCTAAGCCAGGCTTGGACACTTTCACTGGAGCCCAGTCCCAACTCGCTATAGATAATCAATCATATCCAACTGTGCTATACCGGGTACGGTTAAGGCTAAATGTAGCGTGACAATCAAACAGCAAATGCTGACATGTTGGTTCACTCAGAGAGAGGAAATGTCAGGGCAGAGTTTTGGGGTCAGTAATCACTGTGACATACACAACAGGACATCACAAGGGAGTTTTATTCCATCTTACCTTCACAGTCAGCTGTGTTGGCGTTGAACTTGAAACCAGCTTCACACAAGCACAAGAAAGAGCCATCAGTGTTCAGACACTGGCCCCGAATACACACATTGTCCTTACTGCATTCATCCACGTCTACAGCAGAGAGAAGGGAAAAAGAAAGGCAGACAAATTAAGGGTGATAATTGGAGAAAGGGTGGTGTCGAGATTTGTTACAAATTGATTATCACTAAATATCCCCGTATATAATCTGTCTTCATTAAATCCACAGGGAACACCACTCCTTTTCATAAGTATCACAAAAAGAATGTGTAATCAAGCACTTGTCTGGACACAAGATACATTGGCCATTTGAAGCACTTATCGGTGTACTGGCAAACAGAAAACAAGGGAGAAAAAAAAACTTAACCTCAGTTTTTCAGGCTGAGAACATTTCCCTTCGTAAAAATTAATAATGAATGCTACATGCTTGATTAGCTGTAGATCGGTGGGTAATTGCAGCATTACAACATAGCTTGTAAGGTACATGGACCTGGGGTAAGAGGTGGGGGAGAGGCAGGAAATCGCTGGGAAAATTAATCAGAGCCTGTCTTCCTTTTCCAACCTTTGATAATCAGATGAATCTTTCAGAGACGACAAGGTAAACATCCATTTGCAAAGATAGGGTAGAAAGAAAAAACAATACTCCAGACTGTAAGTAAACACATAAATATGCAGTGACTGGATATCTTTGGAGTTATTTCAAGGACTTCAAAGCCTGTACTGAACAGGCACAGCAAGTCTATGGCACAACCTGATGATTTGGATTAAAATTAGATGTGTTTCAGTCTGCTGTCAGTCTTTTATTACATATGCTCTGTTTTTGCCGAGACACCAGCCTGGTCAAGGCCAAGCATCATTTTGGCCTCACCTGACAAAACCCATCTTTCATTCCCATAAACTCACATACCCTCATCTTCCCCCTGCAGGCTCATGTCAGAGGGGTCTGGCTTTCATTGTGTCAGCACTGTACACACAATGGCAGACTGCGAGAAAATATACGACAACTGCTGATTTATAGGATAATTAGAGCCCAGTGTTTGTTGTGGCAGGCAGCCAAAGTACCTGATGCAGGCTGGGCAGTTTGCTCAGAGACTGTGGACGATGTCTAAGGCGCTACAAGGCCAAAGCCTCAGTGGAAGAATGTCCCTGTGCAAAAAGTGACCCAAGTCTTCTCACCCAATACAGGACCACGCCAGCGTCTTACAAGGGTCTGGACCCAGAGATCCAACCCTACCTGCATCATATCATGACAGGATATTTCACTGCCAGACATCCAGCTGTTTACTTAACTTCCCTTCTAACTCACAAGACCCACCAGAAATAACACTGATTCAATTCTGACATCCAAGCCAAAGTTATTTCATGTATTTTGACAGCAAATGCTCCAGAAGAACAGTCGTCCTCAGCTGATGATCAGGCTACATCTTTTTTCCACCCCATCGCAGTGACCAGAGGGTCACTGGGTGCGGCTGGAATAACATCAAACTGATGTCCGAGCTGAGAGCGAGTGAGCCGAGACAGTTGATGAAGCCATGGCCAATTACGCAGACAGGCTAGCCTGTGCACCCATGCCAGGGGTCCCAGGCCTGGCCTCAGCACCCAGGGCAATAAAGTGAGGACACTGTCTGTCAGTCTGCCTGCACTGAATGAAGAAATCTGCACCCGCCAACAAGGTTACTGTAAAATTACTTAAGCAGTATGCGCTAAAAACTATTATTACATTACTACCAGCGTTCTCCAATTTTGACTCTGCCTCACCCAATTACACAAAGCCCGTAAAATCATCTGAAAAATAATTTCCCATTGCTATTACTGCTCATGCTGTTTAGTGCATTACTGTACCTTGGCAGCCGGGCCTTCCATCGATGGTGGTATATCCATCAGGACAGATGCATGAGTAGGAGCCCTGTGTGTTCACACAGTCTCCTTCTCCACAGATCCCCACAATGGTTAAACACTCATTGATATCTGTCACACACAAACACAAACATACACACGCAGCTGTGTCAAGATGCCAACATGAGGTAGGCCACAAGAAACGGTTAACCACTAATGGTATATTTTATGTGTCAGATGATCCACAGTGCATATAGATATATACATATATATATATACCTCGGCAGGAAGTCCCATCCACCAGCTCCAGACCAGCAGGGCAGGAACAGCTGAAGGAACCGACAGTGTTGGTGCACTGACCTCCAAAACACAGACTGGTGTCCTCACATTCATTCACATCTGTATTGACACATACACAGACGTCATCGCTATGACACATTCACACCAGCTGTAAATCACAGGGTCTCACTTTAGATTTGTCATATGGATGAAGAGCTTCCAGACCACAGTGAACATGTCAGAAAAGTCATGCATCATCTACATCAGCAAGTAATGGCTTATTCTTACTATAGCACCCTGGGGCAGAAGACTGTGAAATGAATTGCGCAGCCGTCGTAAAATTTAGTGACCACAGTGAACCACCCACAGCACTGTACCTTCACATGAGAGCCCGCTGGGTGCCACTGTAAAGCCTGGGTCACAGGCCATGCAGGAGAAGGAGCCTTCTGTGTTGGTGCAAACACCCGTGGGGCACACACCTGGGGTCTGGCACTCATCGATGTCTGAGAGACAGAAGAAGAAGAAGAAGAAGAAAAGGTTAGCTATAGGTTATCATGTAAAGCAAAGGGACCTTTAAAGAGTCCACTTTTTTCTAATTCACTCTCTTATCTGTTAAAAAATTATTAATGGTTATGTGGGACTCAGCCCAAAATACAGTAAGTAAAGCCCTCTTTATTAGATCGCACTGACAGTGTTTTATTAAAAAGGGTGGAAAGATAAGTATGCAGGATGGTCACTGAATCCAAAACAGCAAGCTATTACAGGTGGCGTATAATTACTGTATCTACAAACAGTCACTGGCTCGCTGTTATGTGATCATTGGAAATTCCTCGAGCCGGTACAGATTGTATTTCTTACGGAGAAAATAGTGTGGGCCATTGTTAAGTGATTGAGACGGCTCCGTCTTGCCTTTGGGTGAACAGAGCGAGTTCAACAGGGCGAGCTCTCTGCAGTACATGGAAGGCAGGGGAGTGGTTGACTTCATTTCAAATTAAGCCCTTAATATTTTCCATGGCATCAGAGACATCCATTAAAATCCTATCAGAGGCCGACTTGGACTCTGCCTTGTTTTGTGAAACTTTTTCCCAGAGCAAAGACACATATCAGTGGGGGATCTTCCTCTCAGGCTAGATCCACACTTCCATTCAAAAACACACCGCAGTGTATATGACTAACTGAGGCCGTGTTTGAATCCATTTAAATAATCATTCCTTTTCTGCTTCCCATGAAGTCATGACAGATCCAACCTCCCTGGATTCGTCAAAGCAGCCGTTTCACTGCATTGATCTCATAAATCATGTCATGACAAATTACTGAGTACTATAAAGATTTTCTGTAATCATGTTCTAGGCCTTCTGCAGTCCTCCTGTTTGGTCCAGTGCTCTCCTGTAACTTTGGTCCAATGTTCACCATAGTGACAGCCTGAACTGTCATGAGCAGGTAGGTAAATACAGATGTAGTCTTACCCTCACAGCTGTAACCGTCCTCGCTTAGTTGCAGGCCAACTCCACAGCTCCTGCAGGTGTAAGATCCTGGGGTGTTCAAGCACAGCTGGCCCGGGCATACGTTAGCCACCAAGCACTCATCCACATCTGGACACAAATACACAGACACATCATAGCACAGATTATCATCTCTGGCTTCAAATAAATAAAGCCCGCCAGTTGTAATCAGTTAGATTGGTCATCACTGGAACTAGGAATTACAAATGTCGACACCTCTATCTTTTTAGCTGAGCTATCTGCAGGACATTTGCCTGACATCATCTTGTTCTATTTGAGGGCTGGTGTCTCATTGTGTTGAGCAAGGATTAAACGAGCGGTGCCAGAGGCGGAGGGATCCAGGATCCAGCTATGATGTGATGTCTAGAAGGAGTATTTTGGGATTTTGAGCACAGATGAAGGGGCTTTTGGTCGAAGCTGTCACACCTGATGCTGTTTACATACAACCTGAACCAGCTGGGAAACGTGTTCGACAGAGCTGGCACATTCCACCCTAACCACGACTTTGTTGAGTATTAAAAGCATGGTCTGACATGTTTGAATAGGAGAGGAAGCTACACACACCTGCGCTCAAGTATACAAACATAACAAAGCACATTCCTGCACAAACACAGCCAAAAGCCTCACCATCGCACTGCTGTCCATCCTCAGAGACTCTGAAACCGGGCTGACAGACGATACATGTGAAGGAACCCTCTGTGTTTGTACATGTTCCCTGGGGGCATGTAGTGGGCAGCGCACACTCATCAATATCTGGCGTGAAACAACACACACTGTTAGACATTCTCTGCAGGACTGGGATGTCTCTACAGACAACAAAACAGATCTAAATTCATCTAAATTCATCATCAGTGTTAGGTCTTTGAGCCTGAATTTAAGATACATGTGGGCTTATGCAGAGGTCCATTTAAATGAGTGGGTGTTGAATAAACAAACCTTCACAGAGCTCCCCGTCATATGACACTGTGTATCCTGTAGGGCAGTTCTCACAGGTGTACGAGCCCTCCGAGTTTAGACAGATCCCATTGGCACAGGTAGACAGGGACTGGCACTCGTCAATATCTGAGTGAGACATGCACACACCAGCACAGATGTGTTTGAGTATCACTATAGGTCTGAATAAATATATAAACATGTGGGGGAATTCAGTTGCACAGCAATGGAGTATTAATGGCAAGCTGACAAACTACCCAGATGTGTTGAGTAACTCCTTAAATAGTCTTTAAATAGTAACAAAACTAGTGATTTATAATGAAACAGCTGGAGGCTGGGTTTACCTTCACACCTCTGCCGGTCTTGAGACACTCTGTAGCCAGCCTTACACCTGGTGCAGGTGTAGGATCCCTCCGTGTTGGCACACACCCCACCCAAACACAAGTCACCCTGGGCACACTCATTCACATCTGAAAACAAAAACCACCACAAACAGGAAGACAAATCATTACCATCTAACAGTGGCTGTCAAAAACTGCATCTTAGCATAAATCATTATACAGCAGATTTCATACCTTCACATCTCAGTCCATCAACAGATGGTCCAAACCCAGGCCTGCAATCCTGGCAAGTGTAGGAACCTGCTGTGTTGATGCAAATTCCCGCAGGGCACGGATTACCAGTTGCGCACTCATTGACATCTAACAAAAAGAAATAATTTGCAGACATTATGCTGCTGTCGAGAGAGCTCCACAAGCAGAGGAGTATGCAGTGATGAGTTACACCCATCAGCTCTAGATAATCCTTTGCAGACCTTCACAAGCTTTGCTGTCTGAGGTGACTTGGTAACCATGGTTACAGGTGCATTTGTGGGTGCCGTCCAGATTGACACAGCGGCCGTTAAGACAGACTCCTGGGAGCACACACTCGTCCACATCTGGTGGGAAGATACAGAGGGGAAAAAAGGGGGCCTCAGAAATAAAGACAACTGCTAACTCTTTGTAGCCTTTTTATAACTTCAGTGGTGCCGCAAGGCTTCTGTAGTAGCACTGTGGAGAACTATTCACAGGGCTGTTACTTTGATATGGGACGTTAATAATGTTCGACTGACCTCTTGAGAGACACTTACCTTGGCAAATGTTGTCTGGTGAGAGTTTGTAGCCTTGGAAACAGTTGCACCTATAGGAGCCCTCAGTGTTGACACACCTACCGCTTCCACACACCGTTTGGTTCAAGCACTCATTTACATCTGAGGACAGAAGGGATTGGACACATGGATGAGAACATGATTTTAGGTTTGATCCTGCCACAATTGCACTGTAACATTCAACAGTAACATATCTTTTAAGAAACAACGTCCCAGTTTACTCAGGATAAATAAGGGTCAGCAGATTTCACAGATTCACTGTTGAAATGTCTACATTTAATTTTCAAATGTAGTAAACGCCACAAATAAAGTTTAACTCAGAAACAGACACTCCTGACCCTGGAAAAAAATCTGTATGGCTAGTTGGTACCACTGGAAATAAGTTAGATGTTTTCTGTTTTTTTTTTTGTAATTTGAGAGCACTAGCCCTTCAATGCAAGATTAAATGTAAGATGGGAGGTTGATGATCCCTGTGGGAAAACTGAGCCTTTGCAACAGGAACGAGCATTAAGGTACAGAAAATAAAAATAAAGACCTGTATACAAACTAAGGGGCTGTATAAGCAGCAGTAAAGGGGAAACAATCACAGCATAATTAGTGTGCATAATGACTGCAAACAGCAGTCATTAAATTACATCAGTGCACAGACCCAAACCTCATTCATGAAGGCCTTTTACTATATGTGGCAGTAGCTGTCTTTTCCACTTCGTGAGTCAGAACAGTTGACCCAGGAATTATGTGGAAAACCTCATGCAGAAATAATGTTTTATAGTGGAATTTACTAAGTGTTAACAATGGCAAGTTTTTCAGGTTTCATGAAGGTCCGGGGAGAGAAAGCAGCTGAAGTCTGCTGATGTGAGTGTCAGAGACAGTGACATTAAAAGAGGAAGGGAAAAGGGGGAGAGGAAGGAAAAGTATTTGTCTTCAAAGGAGGTGGAGAGAGGACGTTACTGAGAGGTGATAGCGGTTCTGAAACAGAGAGCTCACACAGTGAAAACACAGCGAGAGAGTCACAGACGGGGTTTTGTTTGACTAGCCGTGGGCACTGCCAGACGTCTGTCAGTGTGGCCCAATGCTTTGTTTCTGCAATCATTCGGCATCTCTCAGGCCTCCGCGATAAGCCTTGACAAGGGAATGGAGCTGTTTTCTCTATCACACCAGCAATTAGGCTTATCCACGATTTGGCCAATTGGGCCCAAACTACTGAGCTACCGTCAATTGACTGAAGCAAATACTGGAAACCCAGCACTCACGTTGCCTCTTTTATGTGACTCCCACAGCGCCAGACGTATACTGTGGGGCTGTTAGTGCTGCCTGAGTGGATGTTCGGAGTAAAAATATTTACCTCTAGTGTTATCCCTCATTTACAGGGTTCCTCCAAGTTACTATTTATACACCACAGATTTACACAGAATGAAAGCGACTAGTGGACTGATAAACAGAAAGAAGCTGAAGTGGTGTTTTCTTTGGAGGCAAGGAAATCATGAGACTTTAAACAAGGGCATAAGTCATCAGACTCACTGAGAAATCGATTATAAAGAACTCCAAAGTACTAGTAAAGTTAATTTCCATAGTTTCCATCCTCATTCCGTCTTTGAGCTTTTCACATTTCTGGAATCCTCACTCCAGGAGCTTAGGTTTCCAAACAAATTAGAGGGGTGCAAGGTCTTACAGAGGGGATGTGGTAAGTAACACCAGTCAGGCTGTTATGTAACAGGGACACTTTCAGGCTGGGAGCTGCTCGCGTGTTAGCTTAAAAGCAACACACACCAAATGTAGTTTGTCAGCTATTTGTGTATTCAAATCTAATAATCAGCAGTAAAAGTTTTACATTGGACCACGACAACACCGTGGGTGAGTGAGAGAATTTGTTTGCATGTCGAGACCCCTCCGCAGTGGGGAATTGACCGTCTGACCTTCCCATACATCTCCTGCGACTGCTCAGTCCTCTCACCTAGCTCAACAGTGGTAATGAAGCCTTGCTGGCCTCCACCGGGCCCGAGAGTACAGTGGCCAGAGCTCTCCAACAATAATATGCTGTTTGTTCAAGGCTGTGGCCAAGAGAAAATATTTGGACTCTCCTAAATTGAAGTATTATAAACAATCTTTTTTCGGGGGCCAGTGATATCGAAAGATCAGCAATAACACAGTGAATGTGTTTAAACAATATTGGGGATATGCAGAGGCTGCTGGGTGGAGGAGCTGATATATCATATGTGGAAACACTGAATGGAGAGAGAAGGTGGAGGGTTTTTGCGAGGCCTACAGTCACTGTGGTTTTGGGCTGTCAAGCGGACCCAGTATTGGTCCACACTGGACACTGAACATCCAATATAAAGCCTTTTGAAGCATAAAATGAAATGTATTTCATATAATCTTTGTGCAGTGTCCCTTTGAACAAAAAGCTCCACTCAACTCAGTGAAACTATTTCAGCTTGTGCCATTAGGTGAACTGCACTGCATCACAGGCTGTCAACAGGTCTTTAACGGCACGGCTCCATGCCACGTCGCCTTGGTTATTTTTGGTGATGCCAACCGGGAGCAGTAGTTTCATCTACGTAAATGTTACCTAATACAGGAAGCTTTTACAGTGTAAGAGGGAAACCCAGCTTATTTCCATGCCGCGGTCGGAAAAACCCTTAGAAGTTTGGGTAGGGGTGGTGGTGGTGCCGCTGATGCTATGATGGAGTGTGGGGTTGCCTTACCCACACATCTTTCACTGACAGGCCTGAAGCCCGGGCCACAGGCCTGGCACTGGAAGGAGCCGAGAGTGTTGACGCAGACACCGCTGGGACAGGAGCTGGGATCTCTGCACTCGTCTACATCTGCTCAGGGGGAAGGTGGGACATGAAAATAATCATTTGAATTAGTTGTTATTAAAACAATGTGCACATGCATGGAAGAAAGAGGATGTAAGGTCGCAAATGCTAATATATACAAACACACATCTCTCTGTCACGAACTGAGCATAGCTTTCGTATATTTTCTTCCTGGCTTTGACTACAGGAAAATGCATGTGTTTTGTTACTGGGCTACACATTGACTCATGGCAGCAAACAAATAGGTCTGGCTAGGACTGTGCTGTTACGTGGACTTGACTGTGTGCGTAGGTGCATGTGTGTGCATGCATGTCACCTTCGCACAGGCCTCTCCAAGACTTGGCGTAGCCACTGTTGCATTCACAGGTGTAAGATCCTTCTGTGTTGACGCATTTGCCATTCTGGCACTTGCTGGGCATGCTGCACTCATTAATGTCTGCCAAATTGAATGAAAACCAAGGAGAATGGAAAAGAAAGTGACTATTGTGTTCCACAGCATTAATTAGGGCAGGATGCTTTTTAAACGAAGAGCGCTGACAGACAAGAACTTGCGATGCTCTAACAGAGAGTTAGAAATGCTAACAGCAGCCTGTGGTGGCTTTCATCCACAGGAAACATTATATCTCTTGCTGTCACTTGGGCTGTATCTCACCTTGACAGAACTTCCTGTTCTGGGTGATCACCTGGCTGTAGCCACTGTGGCACTGACACGTGTAGGAGCCATAGCTGTTTATGCAGCGGCCCTTGCCTTCACATGGGTCCTCGTCACACTCATTCACATCTGCGAAGGAAGACAGAGAGAGAAGGTAAAGACAGAGAAGGAGAATAGGAGAGGTTGACTGCAACATCAGATTGCATTTCCATTTCACCAGCAGAGACTGTACACTTTCCAAGCCCTGACTTTGGAGCTCCTCTACTATACAGGCATTCCTCAGTGATGGGCCTGAGCCCAGCCGGGTGGAGCAGAGGCTCCAGCCAAGGCCTTCACTGTGAGGTAAGGGATCACAGCACCGTGGCAGCTCTTTGGACAGCGTGTACGCTGTTGTCAGGCATCACGGAACAGGTCAACATAAACAAATGGATCCTTTTCATTTTGGCTCGCTTCATTTCTCAAGGCTTCTGTGCCGTGTAATGTTTGGTGTTGAAGACTTGCTTGCACTGAGATGATGATAGACAGAGCCGCTGGGACCGCTGGTGTCTGCATGCCCCTCCTTCTCTCTGAGTGTCCCACCGTTACCCCTGTCTCACTCCATCTCCCCCATTCGTTGCTTACCAATGCAGTTGGTCTGCAGCGCACTGAGCTTGAATCCCGGCTCACACTGGCAGGTGTACCCAGTCTGCACAGGAATACATCTCCCACGACCACATATGTTGGGGGTGGTGACACACTTGTCAGTGCCTGAAAGAAAAGCCACAAAGAGGTGCACAGTCATTGCTCAGAAATCAGACAAGAGTATTTTTGACCTGAGGTTACACAACATTACAGACACTGTAAAAAATAAAAGGGTGCATTCCAGTAACACATGTTGTTCTCCATGGGAACCCATCTTGCTGTTTTATAGGTGGGGTCTTGGATGAGAGGACAGGTTTTACAGCACTGTAGTGTTCTAACAGGTGGTATGGAGCGCTTACAAAGAGGTCGACGAAAAACAGGTCACGCACAGTAGAGCCTGACATTAGTGTTGTTCTTGTCTTTTTCCATCCAAATGGACTGTGGTAAAACAAAGACACTGAACTGGGCCCATGTGTATGACTAAAAAAAAAAAAACTAACTGCAGTATGTCTTTTTCTGTAGGTTTACTGTGAGTTCTCCTCACTTCCTTTACCTCCACATTGCTCTTCACCTCACTCTCTCTATCACCCAAGCACACTTTTACTCTCTCTTCCCTTCTTCCTGCATTTGTCAAAAGTCTGGCCTCTGTCCACTCAGGATAGCTTCCCCTTCCAAGATGCACACTCTTTCTTGGTTTCTCGCCCTCTCACCCTCTGTGCAGTGCAGCATCTTCAAGCCAAATTGGCTTTGAGAAAAGGGGTCAAATAAAAGGGTAATCCAAGTTCTCCCCAGCTTAACTTCGGGTCATCCTGCAAATATGCCTCATGAGATACGCCGCTGTCTGCCAGCAGTTGACAGAGAGCATAAAAAATGAAGAGTTCAGCTTCTTGCTGTTCTTGAGCATGGATGTCCTTCAGCGCCATACCCACCTGGTGATTTTAGATTTGCATCTAGAGTTTCAAAAAAAAAAAAGTCTCAGTGTTTAATTCATGTAGTCTAATGTGTGTTTTCTACCTGTGACTGAGTCTGTTTGGATCGTGTCCTTTGAATCTGGCCTCAGGGTGATGATGGAGGAGTCTGGAGAAGTCTCTGTGAAGGGGGATCAAGGGAGTGGGAGAGTGCAAATACAAAGAGCCACTAACGCTGTCTCACAGAGTAAATTATCATTCTTCACAATCATTATGATACACTGCTTGTTCTCCCACCCACTACCGCCTTAGTTTGTCACTCACTGGGCAGCTGTATAAAAATGATCTACTCTTTTCTCCAGGCTAAAAACAGCACAATGACCAAAATAAATCAAGCAGACTTATTGAATGTAGGCAACCTTCAGACTTTAATGTCAATGTTTTCACTGGCACGAGGGCAGAGCAGACAGGGACTGAGACTGCCACCGCTGTGCAGGAGAGAGCAATTTATAGAAAACACATCACATGTCTGTGCTTGACTGAAACTACTATTGGCCCAGGAGCTTAGAGATGCTAAATAAAACCACAAGAGGCATTAAATAGCACTTGTCAAGAGTGAACAAGTAGTGTTATATGATCTCTGTGAGTAAAGCCAAGAAAGAAATACCTGGATGTTTCAGTGGTGAGTCAGTCACAACAGCTGGCTAAAAAACAAGCAAATATTACTTGTCAAAAAAGAATTTTGGTTCCAGTTTTTATGGCCATATTCATACACTCTATCATCTTATGTCATTATATTTAGTGCTAATTATGTGTGTGTACCTACTAAAATGTGGTCTGAATAAGTTATATAATCACAACAAACCCTCCAGCTGAGATAGCTAGAGCATATTGTTCTAAGATAAACATTTCAAAAACATGAAGAGAGGGAGAACTTACCCGGCTCAGAATTTCCACATCTGCCACCAGACAGAAAGAAGAGGAAAAGTTTATCAGTAGCAAAAGCTTACATTCTGTTCGCATTAACAAATACCATTATGGACTACAAACAGCATACACAAAAACCTCGGGTTCTCTTTAAGCACTTGACTTGCAGCTTTGGAGGTCTTTAATTCTAATAAAACAAAGCTTACGGCACATTTATCCTCTAAGCCAGACAGAGAAAGGCGTGTCATAAAAGTAGAGCAGACTACCGGCCAAGGAAAAATGCAAAGAGAGACAAGGAAATAGATACCTCTGATAATGAAGACAAAAATCCCTAAATATTTACAGAATTGTCTCCTCATATAAATCAAAGCGTCGTAACTGTGCCAGTAAAGTATCCCACAAGCATTAAATCAGGAAGATACATTTGGAGAAAATCCGGAGGATTTAGATGTATGGCCAATGTGGATTACTTGTGTGCATTGCTGTGATGCTCACAGGAGTTTCACTTTGATGGATGGCGCACATGAATACTCCTCCGAATATCTTGGATGTTGGATCAAGCATTTATTTGTGGAGCTCAAAACATCCTGTTGATGTTTGGATTCTTACAAAAGAAGCTAATCCATTTACATCCTGGAGAAAAAAAAAATCCCATTGTGTAATCACTCAGCTGCCCTGCATTATTTATGCCATGGGTTGTGGTGAAAATATTTAAGTGGTTAAGAGAATACCATGTTTGGATAGCTCTGAGGCTTAAGAGCATAATATGTACAGAACATTCAGCAGCAACAACTATTTGTCTCTTTACCATTCAGAGAAAATATTTATCAACCTAAAAGTCAACTTGGCAGAGATTTTGTGTACCAAGCATTTTATTCTCACCTTCCGGCTGTTTAGGTGTCTCTCTGCCTGCGTGAGAGGGATGGAGAGGCTGCTGCGGAGTCAGAGGGTACTGGGGCACTTGTGGTGTCAGTGGGTAGATGGGGAATTGTGGCCTGCTGGGCACTGGCAGTGAAGGCTGGGAGGATGGAAGCTGAGGATAAGTGGGGCTCTGCTCCTCCCATGATACTCCTGTGCTCTGCAGGTCATCTTCTTCCAGCTGTCTGAGGGATATCTGCACATCAGAGCGTGAGTAGGTATATCCGTGACCAGCTGGGCAGATCTCCTTGAAATGGTCTGCGGGGTAGGAAACATATCAGCAAACAATGAGCCACAGAAAACACTGCCTCTGTATTGTGCTCTCGGTCTCCTGCAGCTAACATAAAACTCTGCCAGAGTATAATTGTGGCTCATATTTCTGTCCGATGTTCACAGCAATACCATAAGCCATCCGTGTAATACTGTTATGTTGAGCATGCTGTGCTTTACTGTGTGCTGTGAATGAGGGGGTCGGGTTTCGGCTATTGCTGTAGAACTAGCGAGCTGGCAAGCCAGTGACAGCTGTCACAGAGGGCTACCAGGGGAATATCTGCAAACAGACACAATCATGCCAGTGGGGGAAGCAGAGGATCATGTAATACTAACTGACCTTTGAACTCTTTAGTGTAGAGGCATGAGAGTGAGAGGCTAATGGAGGATTGGCTGGTTACTTAAAAGGAGGGAGACTGCACCTCTTTGTGTCCGAGCCCAACAAACCTCAGCAATGGTGAATCCATTACAAGTGAGGAGCACTGTGTCCCCTACCTGACCTGAAACCAGCAACTCTACGCCAAAAGAGTCTGGAATAGAGATACGAGTAATGACAGATATGTGGTCTCTGTAAATGCTTGTCTAAATGCAGGAAACGTGGATATGATAAGCAACTGAATGATGAATTTAAAGTGGAGGGAAATGGGCCTATATATGATCAGGAGCCACATCCGAGAAGTAAATATGGAATGAAAGTGAGTGGGCTCCTGTTACTGAGTCATAAGAAACGGGCTTGGCTGCTTTGGTCAGAACATGGTTCTAACAGCTTGTCAGGCCAAACAAAAGCCAGCGTGCGAAATAATCAGGGGTTGTGTGTCTGTGTACTGAGTCGGTCCTGGTTTGAGCAGCGCCATGGAGGTCTGTGTATGTGATATCTGATCTATGACAATCCACATGAATCACTGGCCAGTACAGACACTCCATAAAACCAGCCTGTTTCTTTCAGACACTTTGAAGATTAGATCGGTACCAAAAAAAAAAAAAAAAAGATGACAACTACTTCCCATGTTTCACTTGGCCAAGCTATTTATTTGTGCTGTGAGGCTTCGCCGGTCTATTAGTGGGGTTTCTCTCAGGAGGTTGGAGTGATAACACAAAACTGACTCCCACTATTATGTAGCCTCCAAAATATGAAAACTGTTATGTTTTTGGTCCTTCTCCACTCCAAACACATTTGGTTATTTTGAACTGCCTTACACGCCTGGCAGAGAGCAAAATGGTGACTGAGTGGTAAATATTCTTTGCCTGCGTTTTCACTACCATTGCTAACCCTTGCATAAGATTACATGTGACATTTTATATCTGCAAAAGTGTTTAACCTAGCGAACAGTTTTACAGCAAGTATAGGAAAAAACAGACCTTGGACAGTTAAGTTTGCAGATGGATGACAAGTCTTGAGGAGAATTCAGATTCATGCAGTGGAGTAATTTTACACTGTACCTGATCCTGGCAAAGGGCAGCGATCACACCCAATGCCCCAGGCCTTGCCCACTCTGCTGCAGCAACAGATCTGCTTGGTGATGTGTTGAGCAAGCGGCAGAGAGCATGTGCCGGCTGACACCGATCGGTAGCACAATGCCCTCTGGTCAGAAACAGCCTTGTCCGCTGAGGAGAGAGTTGATACCAACGTGTAAACCAGTGCAATACATAGGAAAATAGTCACAAGCCTGTAATAATTTGCTGTTATGAGGGATACTTACAGACACAGTGACTCCTGGCAGCGTCTAACATGTAGCCTGGTTTGCACGTGCACCTGTAGCTTCCCTTGGTGTTGAGACAATCAGCATTCTTACAGATCCCAGGCAGCAGGCATTCATTGATGTCTGTGAAATATGCAGGACGTCAGTCATACGGTGCATTCTGATTATGGAAATATCATGAAGTCATGTTTTTCCCCTGGCAAAATTTTTTTTGAACTCCCCCTGAACCCCTCGACCAAACTTGGTATAAGTATCAATATCAGATTTAGCGTTCTGCATTTCACATTAAGTATACAGAGCTTTCATGCCTGCAGACCAGCAGAGATGATGTCAGGCTTTAGAAAACATTTTATACCTTGAAAGGTGACAAATTATATTGCAATAGATCATATAGTCAAAACCACCAGCTGCTGGGAGGTGATGAAATAAGGAAACTTTAAGGTTACACAATTGTATGAAAGCAAGGAGGAGTGATGACATGGGGGAAACATGCACAATAAATTTGACCACCGTAAATCAGAATACACTCAAAATAATGCATCCTTCTGACTGAAAGATATGACAAGCTCTCAGGGCTGCGGTAGCCTTGACTTTAAAACCTGGGAAGTCAAGCAGACACAGAAGAATTTGCAGAGTGTTTTATACTATCATCTTCCTCAGCATCGTTCCATTGCAGAGTCCAATAAGGTCACAGCTTCCTCAGCATACGTCAGTGAGTGAAACTTTTTCCCTCTGTCTGACCTGAACCATGTGCCGGAGTGATACGGTGGTGAGTGGAGTTCACTTGCTGCTCCAACGACTCCCAAGTCACTAAGCCAGATGGAGGCAAGCTAACCAGTTAATGTGCCAGCCAGGAGCATAGGGGGACATATTTCAGGCGCTTAGTCATGCGATCACACTGGGACCAGGCAAAGTTTGTTGTTCTACCGTGTTAAACAAAGAGTACATCATTAGGTCTTTTCCCATTGCTTTGACGACTGGAACTCGACAGCCTGCCACCACAGATTTTCCCAATTCTAATTAATCTGCTCTTGTTTTGTTGTTTTGCTTCCTGCTGGAAAAAGTGAGCTTATAAGGGATTGAGGCTGATAAATTCTGTGGACTGAAGCAAATCCAGGGAATGCCTCAATGTCCCTGTTGTTGTGCAGTTGTTTCTTCTTTTCTATCTCTGTTTCCCTTTGTTTTTCCATTTCTCTTTGTACTTTTTTATCTCACTTGGGAGGGACTTGTTCTGAAGCTAAAGCTGCCCTTGTAATGACAAAGCGTCCAGCCCTCTATGTTATGATAATGTAAACAAGCCTGCATCTCTGCTAGCAAAAGAAACCTGTTTGGATGAGGATGGGGTTGAAGATGATGAATCAGACCACAGATGTCATGCCTGTCTCTGATGATATTAACACTCTGAAGATTGGAAGAACAATGTTGTGTGGTTTAGTTTAGTTTAAGCAGCATGCTATCTGGTCAGAGTTCAGGTCAGCGTTGGGCTCAGCCTTCATCACATGGGGTCTTTAATCCATGGTTCGGTTGAGTCCCAGATTAGTGCTATTGTTACAGTCTGCTGGTGGGTTGATTGGGATTGAACCTGACTTCCATGACAACCTGTCACGACCAGCACTAATCTCAACATCTATTTTGAATTTATGCTCAGTCGCCCTCACTGACAAATAGTCCTAGTGGTAAAAATTCCCAAGTGTCCATCAACAGCTTTCATCACGCTTGTTTTGTATTGTTAAATGATACATATTGATGACTGCAGTACTTCCAAAAAGTTCCCTAACTTTGGTTTAAGTGTCAACCGGTCTGTTGCAACCTTAGGTGACCTTGCCCGCTCTTAACTAGGGGAAAAACCAAAGATTCACATAAACACCTGCAGAATTATTTATAGAGACTGTGAAGGAAATTGGCAACATTATGCTCTTTATTATGTATTGGCTGTTATGGCCAAAGGGAGCACCTTATGACTACTTTGGAAGTCTCAAACCAGACATAACTTGTCAGGCCAAAATTCATCCATTTAAAAACTGCGAAAAGTGAATGCACATTCTCAAAACACAGCCAAAACAGCCATTACTGGGAACAGTAAGTTTTCACAGGCAAATTCCTGCCTAATAAATTGATGTATCGGGGTCTCACCCTGTTGACCTCAATATGATATATGTCAAATGTCTGTGTTTTTAAATAGTTTGTAACTTTCATTAAGTTGGTCCAAAATGTAAAAAGAGTTGCTCCCAGTACCAGTTTGCCATCCACAACAGAGACTGAACATTCAACTACTGTATGTGGGCCTTTCATCTAACAGGCACAGTAACAAATGGCCAATTCAGCTGACCTAGTTTCTGTGAAACAGCTTCTGAAGATAAGGAATCATCTCTGAAGTCAGAGTGCACAGTATGGCTCTGATGGGGCATCTTATCATATCGTACTGAGGACGTCACTGACCGCAAGGGTCAGCGTACAAAGCCAGAGCAGTAAATCACGCCTGTTATAGAACATGAGACAAGCTCTGTTCTGTTCCATTAAAATACACTCCAAACAGCTCGGAAAAGCAGCCCCGGTTTGGCAAGCTGGACACCATCCTGATAATAATGACAAAATCCAAGAAAAAGCAGGTTTTTGCCTCCTTGGCAGCTGCTGCAAGACCTGAAATTAGAAATAATTTTTGGGAATGGCGCAGCAACTGAACGGGACAGAGACTTAAAAGCGCTCCAGTAAATATTGTGGGTAACTGTCAGCTTTGCTTTTTTGGAACTCAAGTAACGAGCAACTGAAAGGGAGGAACATCTTGAAACAATCATAAAAGAAAAGCATGAATAATAGAAAGATAAATTTCCACATTTGTTGGCTAGTTGACACACTATTGGAAAATAAGTGCGTCCTTGTCCACAGGTCTTTGTTTTATTAAAATATGTTTCCCAGCTCAATCATTACCTGAAAACATTAATAGTACGGATAGGAAAACATGTTGAACTTGCTGAACCAGTGGATGAGGCCTGTTACTGATGTAGTCAAATCTGTCCATTGGAGCATTATGTTGTTACACTCCATAGGCTTCAGTAAGCATTGCCCTTTGGATTATGACACCATTAATCAAGTCACTGACGGAGCTCAAGTAGGCTGTCAGAAAAGCTGCATTTTGTTTTCCAAAGTGTCAGCATCGGTTGCCTTGTTCACAGATCAAGCAGTGCATTTTGTTCCTGTGTCTTTGAGCCAAGGTTTATTTGTTCATGTTGACTAATTCCGATGCTGTATACTAACAGCACCAAGAAATATAAATGGTCTAAATTCTCAAGCGGAAGACTGTCTACAGGGTTGACACTGTGGGTGGTTATTGCTTCTTGAACCATCAGCCATCTGACAAATGGCCACCTCTGGGATGCTGCAGTGAAGTCAGGCACAGCGTATGTTCAGGAACAACCTGAGTTTGTTTTAACACACAGATGGATGGGTGAGCTTGTCCTACATACAGCTTTTCTTCTGTTGGTACATTTAGGAAGGCTGAGCAACAAACAGGTCTGCAAGTAAAGCTCCCTCAAAAATACTCAGAGACCCACATTTACCATAATCGTAGCCTACCGTACCATTCTCCACTTAGAACCCCAAAGACCAATTAAAACAGCAGCTCTAGGCGCTTATTGGCTGCTGAACTCTGACCCTGGACCAAGGCTAAGTGTAGTCCTGACCTGGTTCCCATAGGGGCCAAACATACAGAAAGGAATACTTTTATAGGCATCCTCAGGGGTCCATGTATACATGGAAACATATGGGCAGTAAGTTTTTATCACATCCATGCCATTATATTTAATATGAGCTATGTTTTTGTTATGGGTAAACTACCTATTAAAATATACAGTGAGATAAATCATGTAATAATAGTCAGAAAATACTGAACTACATCGACATATTTTACGGCTTACCTTGACAGTGGGTGAGATTCATCCTTTTAAAGCCTTTGGAACATTCCACTTGTCCATTTGCAATAACTGCAAATGCTGCAAACAGAAAGAGAAAGCACAGCTTTAGAGGAGCAAAATGATCTTACAGCGCCGTGCCTCTCTGTCACAAAGCATTGCATTCATCGCACTGAGAGAGGAGAGGAGCTCAGCTTTAGGAGGGGACCATATAACTTACAGATGTGAGCATCTTGGCAAGAGGAGAAATGAGGGGACCCACGGCTGGGCCTCGAGGGACTCCAGGGTGAGTGTATGGAAATGGATCCCCATCAACCACATTTATAAGACAGCACTGCCATCCAGCAGAATGTAACGATAACACTCGACGTCATTTATAATCATATTACCTATAACTCTCCTCAGCCCCCAGGGACAGATGAAGGAAGTGCTTATATCATAAATATGTTGAGGAAACCTCTGTGACAGCCCTAACCTTTATCATCAACCACAGTGCAAATCTACTTAAACAAGAGACTAATGCTTTAACTGTGCACGCAAGGAATGACAGTTAATGTACGGCTCACAGGAAAGTGACTGGCCCAAAACTTCTTTTTGCTTGTTTTGCCAAAGCAATAAAAATCATATGGTGTGCGCTTCAGGTGTGTACATTAGAGGGTCAGAGAAGTGCTACAGTAAATAACACGGCGTGTCTGTTAATGCCCCCAGTGCGGCCATACTATCAGTGACAGAGGCCTGAAAACATCATGTCATTACTCATTCGGCACCCAGTCAAGCCCCAGCATGCTCCATTAAATGTAGAGAGGGGTCAATGTGACTATCATATGGCAAAGAGAAGGTCTCTGTTTATGCGGTTGTGTGTGTGTGTGTGTGTGTGGGTATGTGTGTTTGACAGAGACAAAGAACTAGTGTGTGTAAGGATCTTAGGGTTTCTTAACAGGGTGATTATTAGCAGCAGATCTTTCCATGACATAAAGTGAGATGAAGAATTTTGCTTCATATCATGTTGAAAGGAGATGATCCACCTTCTGATTATGAAGGGGAAAACGTGTGTTTGGGAGAGGAGAGCTCTAAAAATAACGACATGCTTATTAGTATGACGGAACTGTTTCTCACTGTTACGGTCAAATTAAATTACAGTCATGAATCAGACAGCTTAAAGCCATGATGGTGGAACCGTGCTGTGAGTTCCTTCCTCATCCTGATAGTCATGATTCTGTTTTGCACTTTTAGCACATAAACGCACTGGAAAAATATTGTTTACTGCCAGGATCTTAAAAAATGTACAGGTAGTACAACGCTTCTAAATGTATGTACAACAAAGTTTATCATTTCTCAGCTCAAGCAAGCTTTACAAATTCAGGAATATGAATAGGCATTTTACTTTTCCAAAATATGAAACAGAGACTTAATTTTTTAAAAATACATAATAGCAGAAGTCATCTCATTCACATTCGCTTTTACTTGCATCATCATCCAATAAGAGCAAACGCAGGGTTATCCAACATTTCCCACTCATGGAAAACAGGGACAAATGACAGTGATGACAATCTTTGGATTAACACCATGGCCAGAAAAAAATAAGATTTTACCCAAGTTCAGCATTGCTTTAAACTTGCTGCCACAGAGATGAAGGGTTGAAAACAGGGGTGACGCATGCAAGAAACTACGGTCACAGTCTTGCCAGCAAAGAAAACACATCTCTTTCCCTGGCAGGGTGCTCTGGGAAAGGGAGAAAAGTCGCACTGTGTTTGTGACCAAAACTCCAGCAAATCAGAGTGCTGACTGAGAGGGAGCACTGGTCTGATGTAAAAAGCTGCCTGACTGCTGGCAAGCAGGATCAGACAGGATCACATCTCTATAACCCATCATTCATCTTCAGGCACCTCTGCCACCTGACAGAAAGCACTAGAAAACACATACACTGAACCCTCCAGTGTTTCAGAAGCTTAGTCATTAATTTTCAAATTTGGGAACTGGAAAGAATTATGTGCTGTATGGTTTGAGGTTCCAAACCCAGCAGCCAGAAAAAAACGACTTCATCAGCCTTTAATATGTACAAGATACCAGCACAACAATCCTGTAAATATATGCCGTCAATATAAAACCCAGCAATCAGTCATTAGTTTGTGTCATTTTCCCAGGGGTGACTGGAATGTGTGCCACATGGAGGTTTTCTGGGAACGAGGTTCTGAAAGCTGAGTTATGTTTTGGTCCTGCTGTGACCCAGTGGACCAGGCAGGGTCAGTGTACCTGAGGGTTGACAGAGCAGAAGTGGGTCAACATGAAGGGGGCAAAGGAAAAAGGGGGGAACTGTGTCAAAGTGACGCCCCTGTTCCTGTCTGCCCACCTCCTCATCTTCCTCCACACCCCTCTAATCCCCCTCCAAAGTTTCTGAGTAATGAGCTGTTGTGGTAGGGCGGTGGGCACGCCCTCCTGCAGTGATGGGATCAGGGAATGTCTGGCCTGAGTGACAGCAGGGCGCACATGCCAAGGGAAGCCCAGTGGGGGAGGTTCAGGAGTCTCAATAAAGCTTATTAGCAGGGAGGAGAGGACCTCTGCAGTCAGTAACAACTTCAACATGAATCTGAGAGACAGCTCATTTCAAAACTCTGCTTGTCTTAAAACATCTTTGTGAGAAAAGACTTGGATGCTGCAGAAGACTTGTGCTGCTTCAAAACTTAATTATGTAAGAAGTATCGCAGCGACATTAAAAAGTGATGTGAAATTGGCAAGTTTCCACAAATACCAGAAGCATTTACAGAATATGTTCGTAAAACTTTATTTGCACATAGGATCTAATTTGGCAGATTGTACTCAACATTTCCTTATGTGCCTCCTGGATCTAAAAAAAATGCTTGCTATCAGAGTTTAGTTTAGTCGATCTTTATTGTTCCCTAGAGGCAGTTTGTTCTCAGTAAAGTTTAAAAACCAGCTGCTGAAAGTCAGCATACAGAGGTTGACAACAGCCTCCCTAAATACTGGTTGCCTTCTCTAGGATGCATTTATCATAAGATACAAAGAGTCATGTCTGTTTGATGAATTAATTAATTCTGTAAGTTTGGAAGAAGGCTTGATAAATTACTGTAGCTGAGATCTTGCATCTGAATCCTAGACTACTGTACAGGAAAATGAGAACCATGTCTTCTGAACAGTCACTTCAGGAAAAGATGCTAAGCACTGCAAAATCATTGACAACTTGGCCATGTCATTTTCATTATTATACAAAAAGCAAAGGATTTAATGATGTGTCCGTTCTCATGCTTGTTTCTACAGTCATTTGTGTAGAAAACATAGTTACACAGGCAGTGGCTTGCAAGAGTGAGCTCCAGCTCTGCATCATTAGTGTCACCCTTGGTTACAAAGACTGTAGACCCAGACTGGTCTGTATCCACTGAGGTTACAGACAAAACCTTCCAATTGTTGTCCATCCGTCCCTGTTCAACAAAAGACTTTGTCACCCCTCACTAATTTATTGTCCGTCTCCATTCAATTGTGTTGTGCATTCCAGGGGCAACTGTTCAGTAATATTTGCTCAAATTCCCTTAATTCAAATTCCTTGGAGCGTCTTGATTGGCAGCGCTGTCCTAAATCAAATCTGAATAAATCCCTTAGGTCTCTTTTAAACATGAAAGTAAAACTTGCTCCACGGAGGGCACTGCTGAGGGCATTCAAATGAAAGAACAGCTTATGCAAAATGAGAAAGAAAGTAAAGAGAGAGGGAGGCAGGAGGCTGAGAACGGAGAGAGTTCATAGTCAAATGGGTTCCTCAGCTGTACAGAAATCTTTAATTGCTTATTCGGTACAATCGCCCTGTGGACCACCCGGCCCGGGGGCTGTTCTTCTAAGACGATTGAGAGGTCTGGTCCATCAATCACGGGGCTCAGAGCCCTTCACCAGCTTCCCCTGGGACCTGCCTGGGAGGCAACCTCAGTGCTGGGCTTCTCTCCTTAACTGGCAGGAAAACCTGAGAACGCGTGGGAGACAGGGAGGAGGAGGGATGGATGCCATCCACAGGACGGGAACAGGAGACAGTCTTCCTTTCCATTCCACTGGGGGCCACTCAATAGGAAAACAGCCAACACCAAAGCCAAGTACTCCTCAAGACCCTTTCCAACAATTTACTTTCTGACATGCCGCCATGGGACAAACTGGTGCCGCAGAGAGAAAACCAGGAGCAAACACAGCTCTTTAATCACCATGGAGGGTTTCAGCTCTTGTGAGTCTCTAAGATGGCAATGCCATCTCTTCCTGGCCTTTGAGCCAATGTTTGATTGGAGCAAACAGTTTAAAGGGAAGCCGTTTGCTTTCAAAACAGAATGCCGCCTTGGCACACGCCACATTTGCCATTCTGGCACAGTCCATATCGAATACCCTGTAAATAATGAGTCCCAGTTTGTGAAGTAAAGACTAATCCTTTGGGACACATGGGACTAATATCAACATCCTCTTGCTGATACAGACATAGACACAAAACCAGTCTAGAAGCTATAGGATATTTGCTCAATCATTAACAGTCTTTGCTGTGTATCTGTGTCATATTGCTTCAACATGATAATCCCGCAGGACATATACATCAACAGCAAAAAGGCTTTGATGGAAAGGTTATTTCATTTTTCTGCAACATTAAATCTTTACTCAAAACATACTTTTCATTGTTCCTATTCACGAAAGTATGCATTTTACATCTCTGTTTGCAGTTTGACAATTTTCCTAAACGCCCTTCTCCAAGATCCTGATGGCAAAGTAACCCGCATCAAACACACATTTAAAACAGATCCACATTCCTCTATAATCTGCAATCCACAGTGGAATAATAACCAGCTGGGCTGGTTCCAAAAGAAGGCATGCCACGGTACATTCCCAATAAAAATGTGCTTAAGTTAGCTTGTATCCAATTAAGAAATGTAACACAAATTTCATATCCATCTGCCTCCAACTGGGATTTATTTCTTGTAGCGGTTAGGTCTGCTCAGCCCTGATTAGCTACACTGTTGCCCAGCTAATAGATTCCATCATTCTAGTTGTGAAGGGATAACACTAAGTCAACATCAATGAATCAAATGCTGTCAAAGAGAAGTGACGTCTCTGTCTAATCACCATGAGAAGCTGTTGTGGAGTTGTTCCAATCCATCTGTTCTTTCGCGGCCTACTTCTAAAGCGAAGTTGCTGCATCTCTGGTTCTTGTTGGTCATTAACAAGTGTTCATGTTTGATCAGCGCTAATAAAAAGCAATAAGCGCAGGCTTTGGCCCCTCGATGGATGTCAGATTAAATGTCTGGGGAATAGATGGGAGATTTGGGAGGGATGAGTTCATGTGGGAAGATCTGGAAGTTGTGGAGCTCTGTGGGCCCCCTCATGCTTTGCCTCATCTGCCTTTATTCATCTAAACCTCATGAAGAATAGTGTCCTGGTTACAGAGAGACATGGAGAGGAGGGCGGGGGCAACAGGCAGCCAACTCCCGCAGATAGAGGTGGATAGAGGGTGGGGCAAAGACACCATGAGGGCACTGACATCATGATAACCTCGATGACCCAGGGAGGTAAAGTTAGAGGAAGCCAAAGCTCCTGTGGGTGTGGTGGTTACTTTAGGCCCTGGGGACGTCTGATCTGGCTCCCTGGGAAGCCTCCCAGCATCGCAAATGGGGAGAGTCACAGAGAGTGAAGCTGCCCAGCAATGACAGATGGGGAGACAAACGGCTTGTGGAATTCCATTAGCTGTGAAAGGCACAGTGAGGGAGGGGCTGCCAGTAGAATTACACAGAGTCATGCCAACAGGGTCAGACTTAGGCCACAGCAAATGGCCTTCAGTTGGCTTAGAGGACCTCAGATTACTTTACTGATAGAAATGTATCCTTAACTCATCCCCAGAATGCACAAACTATCATGGCTCTTTGATTTTTAAGGATAAAATTCCTCACACTAAGCAGTGGATTCAGTTTCTGCCGTATGCTTCTTATGCGACTTGTGCAACCAAATTGCCTCCTGCTCCTCATTTCCCATTCTCCCTCAGCAAAAGTCACTGGATAGACCTCATACCTGAGGACAGTTTTTTACCGCCTCTACATCAGTTGCTATCAGAAATCGCACATCGGACTAATTTGAAATTCAAACAAAGTGCACACAAGAGGGATGGAGCGGACTGCAGCCTGTTGTGGTTGATCTGGATCTCATTACGGGCCAGGAATCCTCAGCATGTGACTTTTAAAGGCGCTGACTCCTAAAGACTTCACACACGGATATTCATGCCTCCATAACGTCAGACACATACAGACACGCATACAGACATCATGTCCTCCCTTATTGCCACAACAGTGACATAACATTCTGTATAATAATAAATAATATCCTGCAATGCAATGTCATCATCCGCGCTGAAATGCAAATACATGCACAGACTTCTCATAAAGACCCAACCACACTGGAACAACAGCAATATATTATGAATCTATATCACTAGACTGAGTGAGGCTGATGCAAATATACTGACAGCGATGTGGAGGCTAAATGGGCCTAGATTGGGACGATATATGTAAATCCAGAAATAAGAATCCTGTCTGCAGCAGGACCCCATTACACTGTGGCGATATTGGCACCCTCTGTAAATGTAATTAAAAAATGAAGTAGCAATATTTGCTCCCAGGCAACAGTGCATTTTGTAACCAGCTATAAACTGAGCAGTGGTAGTGTTACACCCCTAAATACAAACTGGGCTTTCATGACATCATTATCACATACTCAGAAAGAGACGCAGGAGACTCTTTTAATGCTATATGACTTTTCCCCACGCCTCGAGCCCAGCTGACCCATTCACTGTGAAATGAAAAGAACAGCATCATTTTTCAGAGGCCGTTGTCTCCAGGTTGCACATCATTCCTGTCAAACAGGTACGAAAGCATACGTCTTGGCCAGTAAGGGAGGAATGCGGCTGAAAGAAGTGTCTGAGAACTGAGAACAATAACACTCTGGAGGAATTCAAAGCATTTCTCTTATTAAAGCTCCCTCCAAGACTTCTGGGACATAGTATATGACTTCATTTTGACATCATTTTTCCTCTCCTTCATTCTCTTTAGCCTTTTTTCTCTGCCTGCATGTGACCTAGGCCTACAGTATGGTGCCCCCCCAAAACAATCACAAAAATGAGTGAAAGGGGTATTCACTCCGTTTCTCTCGCAAACTTCAAAGGAGGGAGCAGAGGAAAACATCTGGGAGCCAAAAGAGATTGTGCCAGAGACTTAGGAAGAGCGGGAATCGAGCATGCTGAGGGAGATAAAGAGTGGGAAAGAAAAGAATGGATCAGCATCGATGATAGATGGCAGAGGAGACAGAGATGGATCATGTCTGCTTCTGATTAAGTTCTGGTCAGACATTAAACAAGGTACGAGGCCTTCGACAGCCACTTTGGCATCTGCAGGCATGGTCGTAGTTTGATTAGGAGTGATGGGAAATAGCTGAAAGCAAAGTGTCCCTGTGTACCACCATACTGTAGCTGCTTGCCATGAGGATTTAATAGCAACTCCTGGACCAGCACAGGGACCTAACCATACCCTCCAAGAGCTGTCAGGTTGAGCAAGAGTCTCCATCTACAGCGAAGAGTGTCACCACCCACCCTGCCTGCCGGCATACAACCACCCTGTTGCTGTTTCTGAAACCTACCGCAGCTCTGGTTGGGCTTTTCATTTCCTTACTCTTTCAAGGCCACATTGGCTCATTCTGCCCTCAGGGTGGGTGGCACTCCTGCCAGACTCTCATCTTCATGCTAAATGTGTTTTCATTTGCTTTCTGGTTTTTATGGAAGCGCAAACAGCTTCATTTTTACAACTGGGTGCATGGGCGAGTCACGCAGCCTCCTCAGTGGAGTTTAGGAAACTAATGATGACTGCTATTTGCTAATCATCAGCAGTCATTAGTATTGTTTAGGTCTGTGATAAATACTGTAAAAATTCACCAAGCACAAACATGTGTAGCTAAAGAATATAACACGCATCACTGACTAAATAACTTCATATACAGCACTATGAAAGTAGAGCCCAGCTGTGTCTGGCTGTTTTGAACAAATGTGAATAACAGTACAAGAACCAAGAGATCAACATACCAATAGCACAACAGAAAATAATACCAACAGCATTAGACCAGATTAGAAATAGATTAGAAATAGATTAGAGTATGTAGTGGAACAGAGCAGGACAAAAAAGTGTTCAGATTTGTTGGCTTTAGTCGTTAAGGCTTACCTGGTTTGGTTGGACACTTTTGGCACTTGTTTAGACCCCAGGAGGCGCCTACGCTTCCACAGCAATCATCCTGTTTGGTTAGGCCTGGCAGAGGCTTGCCACACTACAACAACACACATCTGTGTTAAATCTAAGAGTCTAAGAAATCTAATCTAAAAGACAGGTTTTGAGTATGAGTGTTACATGTTTGTGCATGCTTGCTTGTTTGTGTGCAAATGTGTGCGCGTAGGCAGGGGCCGAGCCCGCGAGTGTGTTTGTGTCAGAATGTTTGTGTATACCTATCTGTGAGGACAGAGTGAGCTAGACACATCTGAGACTGGTTACTTGGAGGAAGACATAAACACTGAGCCTCAGGAACAACTATGAACCTCCTGGCATGCCTCATTAAGTCTTTTGGCTAATTGTGAAGAGAGATTCCTATCAGACGTACTTATTGGATTTTTGGCCAATAGAAATTTCTGAAACTAAAGAGACAACAGAGAGGACATTCTTCAGCAGAACATCCAACTGGCATACTGGCATGAGAAGAGGGAAATCTGCAAGCTAAAGCTTTTGTACACTTCTATCCTAGGGCAGTTCTGTTGGGGTTCTGAAATATCACTGTGACTGCAGGGTTTAATTTCAATCTCTCTATGAAACCAGAGTGGGGAAAATAGGAGCTGCAGTTCAGGACAAACAAACTTGTTCAAGTAATAATGTTGGCAAAAACAACTCTACTGCAGATCATTGTGTTGTTGCAACTGCAAACCTAAAGGCTAAGAGTCAAACATAATGCCTTATCACAGCCAGGCAAACAGATGCTGTATTAAGTGTATTAAGCTTTGGATTAGCCAAGCGCACGCACTGCCATTTAAGTCCTCCCCTAACTTCTTTTTCCCTTCCAGTACCTCATAGTCTGTTGTGACATCCATACAGTATCTTGTACAGTAAATCTGCAGTACGTGCCATGAAAAGTCTCCCTATTTGAGCAACAAAGAGAAGGCCCACATGGGCTGGATTTCAAGCTTAACCTTTGTCCTCTGAATGCATCCTAACTTATAACATGCCTTTGTTGGAGAAGTGGCGTAACATGAGATGACCAATGTGGTCAAAGCTCATAAATCCTGAACATTTCATAAATCATTTCCACAGGCTCACTTCTTGTTTGAGACAAGGAAGGTGGGAGGATGTGAACATAATGACACCAGGGGTAAAAACATCACTGTCTCCCACTGGTTTCAGTGACTATCTTGGATCAGAACACACCAGGTGGCTTGGATCAGCTCGTGATGACAGTGTACAGAGTGTGCTTTAACAACTTAACACAATACCTGTCCATCGACTGTTTCCTGAAAGCATCTTCCCACATGTCCGTTCTGACGGTTGTGTGGTCTGGGGTGGCCATTGCCATTCCCATTGGTGTATGAGTTCCTGCTGCTATGCTCACTGGTGGGTTCATGTCCATTCCCAGGCTGGGAGCGCTGCTGGACAGAGTGAGCACCCTCTGTGGTGGCCGGTCTCTGTCCAGGCTGGACTCGAGCTACTTGGTGGATCTGAACCTCTGCCTCTGGAGGGTGCTGTATATGGACATTCACCAAGGATGGGTGGAGAGACACTGGACAAGGAGAGAGACACAGTTTATACAATATAGCGGATAGTTTATAGTTTCAAATTTTGAATAATGTAAATGGAAGTGTCCTCAGCCAAGGCATAAAACCTGTATATACATACTGCAGTTTGCGAGCTATCAGCTAACAGACCTATTCACACACACACTTTGCTTGCTTCATCACCAAGTTATGAGATCTACATGGGGAATTCCCAGCAGTGAAGACACTATTAAAATACTACAAAACAACAACAACACAAAAAAAGTTTTGGATTCTCTGGTTCAAATCAAATCATCATAAAGACCAAAAACAGATTTGCTGAGGAGCCGAGAAGATGTTGCAATGAGGAGAATGGGCTCTTTTGTCCTACTGACAGAGGGGAAGCATCTATCTTCAGGGAGTGCCAGGGTTTTTTCCCAGAATCCTGACCCACTCTAATGAATCATAGTCTCACAGACAGACGTCAGGGAGAGTCCAAGGAGAAGAAATAGACCTTATCAAAAGTCCTGGACATGAAACTGCCTCCGTGCACATATAAAGCATGCAGACAGGAAGGCTCATTTCTTCGTGTGACAATGCAGACATCTGACTCATGTCATTAAATTATGATTATTCATGTCATTTTGTTCAAAATGGAGGATGGACGTTTTCTGAATGGAATTTAATTTATCTAAGACAGAGCTTCTGCTTCTATTTACTGTCAGAGTGTGTGAGATGTGACACGAAGAGGAAATTAAAAAAAAGAAGGTACCAGGAGAGATGGAAAGTAAGCAAATCTTTCTCTTTTATATTCCTTCTTATGGCTTCATGATGTTGCCTTGTCTCTGTTTCTAATATTCACTTCTGTTTGATAAAAGCATTGTGTGAACAATATGAGGACTTCCACTGAGTCATCCATTACTTGCTCTGCTCAAAATAGAGTCCGACCCCCACTGCTGTGCTGCAAAGGCAGAGCGCTACAAGGTAAACAGGTTTGTGCAAAAAGTGCAGCAGCTGGCTAAAAATGAAGGTCTTGTTGCAGCAACACTTAAAACAATGAAATATTGTGGCAAAACCGGGGAGTAAATCTTTTTGTGTTGCATTCAACTGACCTGACCAATAGCAAGCCATCCTGATAGTGCTGTCAGGATGATATGGAGACAAGTGCTGAGCATGTTACGTAGACATGACAGAAGCTTGATAACAGTCAGTTGGTAAGCTTGGTCAGTCACAGTGCTGAATGATTACCTTGCTGATTGGACAGTGGCAGGGTGTACATGGAGTGGGAGGGAGATTTTGGTCCCTGGTGGCTGGCATCCTTGTGGCTGTGAAGGGTGGGTCTGGAAGGAGCCGGGGCTGGCAGGTGGCAAAATTTCCCCGTTGAGTTTGACGGACACCAGCACAAGTCCCTGCCGATGCATCGGCCTCCATTGAGACAGGGGATCTGACAGAAGACTGAACGGGAGGAAGAAGGGAGAAAGAGAGGGATGACAGAGGTAAAGAGAAAAAGATGTAGAAAAGAGGTTATTACAAGTGAAAGATTCATTAGAGAACACAACACGCCACATTTAATTTTACAGATTTATGCATCCTCATACACAAGGATCCAGTAATAAGAAACAGAATAAGTACGCTTAATAGGAAGGGCATGTGCTGAGGCATCATGTGGACGAGGTTCGTTTGCAACCGGTTAGCAATGGTCATGCTGTTCTCTTACTTTGGCACTACCAGACACCTCATTCCTCATGACATTTATAAAGTTTCAGCTTTGTCCTGAGGCACTGCCCCTCATGCTACATCTCCTTCCTCGGCATGTTGTGCCTCACATCAGTAATTACATACTCCTGTGTAGGGTGATGAGTGATGATTCATCCTGTAATAATTCGGAGAAAATAACAAGTACAGGGATATCTGCAAGGAACACTTGCTTGGCGAGCAGTAAGAAAAGAAATGAGTGTACAAAATTTCAAAGGAGGACAACTGGCTCTAAACCATGTAAGTAAATTTAATCTCAAAACGTGCTCCGTCTACACTTTGATTTATAGTTTGCAATTTACCATGGAGAGAAAAAGAGGAAAGGTCGGCACTGGCCAGATGGTGTTTGACAGTACTGCTTTCACAGCGTTTTCATTGGCCTTATCTTTTGGCATCAGGAATGAGTGCCAGCTCAGCACCCTACATACCTGAGCCTGCTCCCATCTACAGATTCACTCTGACCTGAACTCTCCTAACTCAAAACATCAAAGACTATCAAATGAAAAAAAAAAAAAAATCTATCCAACCGTGACGAATAAGAAAAGAACCATTCTGGTTGCACAAAGAATGAAAACGTGAAGCACTGCACTTTTCCGGCTCAGCAATACCACACGCCACAAATATGAGGACTGTTTTACAAGACATTTGGAGATACGAATGGCACACATGCTATGAGATGAAAGAGGAGTGATGGAAATATGCTGCGAGCTGCGTCCTCTCTGTTTCATTGAGACAGACAGTAACATATTAACAGGGTGCAAACCGGGAACAGACAGACGCTGGACAGTGTCGATGGCATGTAGGGAATGAACTCCCTGTCACATAACATCAACAACAGTGAGATTGGAAGAGGAAGAGAGGGAGGGATGGAATTAGAATAGAAGAGTAACTGATAGAGAATGAAAGAGATCAGGAGAGGAGAATGTTAACAGAACAGATTGAAAACAGAAAAGAGACAGGGATGGAGAGAAAGAGGGAATAAAGATGTGGAAAGGCAGACAGAGAGACTAAGCTGAGTCCTGCATTGGCGTCCAGACATGCAGGAAGGTCTCTTGTGATTAAACATGTTGGCTAAATTATCAGCTCAAGGAGGCTATTAAATCCTCTCAATGTGGGATGCAGGTCTGCACTGGTCTGTGTTAGGCCAGTCCCACCCCGGCATGGGGCTAGGAACTATTCTTAGACCTACTGTCGACGTTACACACCTCACTCCCTGTCTGCCTGTCTGTCTATTTAACAACCAGCCAGACGCACACACACACTTCTCACTCAATAAACAGACTTCTACCCAATATAATATCAGGCTTTAAAGTAAGTGCTGTACACAGGGCGCGTATCAAGGGAGTTTGTTATAATTATCCAGTCAGATTTTACTGCACCTTGTAAGGAACATAACAACAGCATGAGATAACTGTTTGCTGTCCACTTGACATTCCTTGACGAACACGCACACCCAAGCAATAACAGGATGCAAGTCTAAATGGAAAGCAATCTCTTTTTAACACACTCTTAAACACATGCCTTTACATAATGAAGGGAGATTTCTGGAGAATAAAAATGGGGCATAAAAACAAACCTCTGCTCAGGAAGAAGTGGAGGTGCCAGGAATGTAATCTTGTGGAAGGCCTCTGCCAGGATGCTGAAGTGTTTGGAATATCTACACCACGTTCCAAAACCCCATTAATAGGCACATAAATCTGCAACATCAACCTGTTTATATATTCATAAGTCAGATAGGTCCTCCCCATAGAGCCTCGTGCACTTAGGTAAGGGATGGGTTGCATGTTAGAGTACGTATTTATGTGAGTTGTGCCTCAAGAGGACTTGTATGTGTATGTGTGTGGTATGTGCACCCTTCACCTCTAATCCACAAGTAGTAATTAGTCTGAGCTGTAGCTAGACACTTACAACTGATGAGAAAACTAAGAAACATGCAGGGGTATGACCCTGCCCTTGGCATTGACTGCCCCCTCCCTTCCCATGGACACTCCTGTGTGAATTTGGAGCAATGCCCCCCCCCCCCCCCTCCCCGGGTAAATGGTAGGTTTAATGTAATCCCTATAAAACCCTGTTCATGCTGCTACTCTTTCTCTCTTTCTGCCTCTCCCTCTCCTCTTTCATTTGGTTCCTTCTCTCCCAGGGAGCACGTTAAATGGTTAATGGCGGGGCCAGCAGCGAGGTGTAAACCGCAAAGAGATGGGGCTAAGTGTTGGGAGCGTGGGACCACCACGTGTGTGTGTGCGAGGGGAGATTAGTCCCCTTTTACAGAGCCCGCTTTTTAATCTGCTCTGCCCCGTCTCTCCTGCTCTCCCTGTCTCTCTTTCTTTTTGACAGGGAGAGTTTTTAGCGTAGCTCTCAGCTTTAATCTCCACTCTGCCTCCTCTCTGAGCTTGGTATTCAGAACAGACAGCATGCCACTGGGAACCCATTTTGTCAAGCTCACCCCATAAAAAAGTAATGGGAGACTAGGATGGACACACAGGGAAAATGTGTGAGAATCAGAAAGTAAGCAAGAGAGACAGCAAGAGGGAGGAAAAGAGAAATTAGGGAGCACAAAGAAGCATCTGAGAAAGATCAGCGTTAATGGCAATCATAGGGCCTGGAGTCGACACTCACAAAGTCTGAAGCCCTGGTTCTTTGGTTGTTGCTGCTGCTGCTGCTGTGAGTTCTCACTGTAGACGGTGGTGATGTCTCCCTTCTCACAGCTGTTGTAGCAATGCCCACCGCTGCACACCCTCCGGCACAGCATAGGAGTGAAGACGATCTTAATGCGGTCCAGGTTGGAGGTGAGGTTGGCCCCTGGAAAACACATGCACACCTGGTTGAGAAGGAGGAGCAGCAGAGACGGGCTGGAGACGAGCTGCATCCTTTCTCCTTCAGCCTCACTGTGACACACTCCCCGTCTGGGCAAAGGGAGGTTTATAAGTGTGTGAGGGTGTGTGCTGACGGTTGGCCAGTGGCACGCTGCAGCTGAAAGAGCGATGTGCCACAGGCCAGCAAATGAGGGAGAGAATACTATTAGGTATTGGGCTAGCCTCCAAGCCCTTTATCTTTGGGAGAAGGTGTTTTAGATGTGTGTATGTGTGAAGGAGACAAAGAGAGCGTGAGTGCAAGATATTGTGTAATGGTGGGAAGCTGTTCAACAACCGTTGCCCTGGTACAGGGCTCAAAAACAAGAGAAGCTTGAACAGCAGACAGCTGTGTATGCTGGATATTGGATCAGATGAAGTAGTGAAAGGAGAATAAAAAATTAGGAAAGACAAGATCACATTTCTTTTTGTTGTGGGTAAAGGCACCGGTGTTCAGTGCCTGTCATGTCAGAGAGGTGACAGTGCAGATTCCCAAAGATATCAAAGCATGAAACTGTGCAAACACACAAGAACAAACACACTGTTCAGTCTTCTCCGGCAATTTTGAGTTTGTCGACCAGCGGCACACACACACATGGTCACACGCTGCATGCAGTTTTGATATTAAAAGTTTATTTGGTATGATGCAGACCGCAGAGGGGGTGGGGTGGGTGGACAGTGGGAGAGGGGAATGGCAGCCTGGGATGCGGCCAATTTTTTTTTTTTCCTTGAGGCTAATGTTCCATTTAGCGATGACACCAGAGGATGTGCATGCATGTATCTTAGCCTCTGTGAATTGAGCCAGAATGTGGCTGTGTTTGTTTTGACTTGGCTAGGGAAAGTGGAAATGTCAAGTATGCACATGAAGTGAAAGCTGTTAAAAGTTTTATGGTATTCATTTCACCATCTGCAATAGATATGTCTTTATCTTTATGATAAGTTTTTTGTCCTTACCTGCTGGCAATAGTGCATTGTTGAATTGTCCATGTAGCTGGCTGTCGCTGGCAGGCCTGTGAGTGTTAAAGGAGTGCACATTGCTTTGTCCGTTTCTGTGTCCATGCCAGGTCCTGTGTTCACTGTTCTGGCCATTAGCGTAGCCATTGCCACCAGGTAGGGCGTTGGAGGTGATAGGCCCAGAGGATGACGGATAACGTTTCACAGTGCGGGAGGTCCCAGTCTGCTGAGGGGAGGAGTCAGGGGGTCCCCGTCTCACTTGGGTCCTGTCAATCACATCATCTCAAGATCATAAATATATGACCTCAGACAAAAGCTAATGCTATACATTTATATATATATATATATATATATATATATATATATGCTAAAAAAGATACTCCCATCAGCAACGTATGTGCATCACCGTGAAATCCATTTAAGTGTGGGCAGTGTGTGCAACAGAAAATAATATCCCTGAGAGACAAACATGCTGTCTTAGGTCATAGCTTCGCTTAATTGATTTTATAGATAAGACACAACGATTTGGAAATAATTTTGTCTTAATGAAATTAATAATACCATATCATTCTTTAAGCACACAGGGTTTCTCAACTAACATCTGCTGTAAGTCAGAGCCATGACCCACACTAATTAATGAAAGACTCTGTTTGACATTAAAGACATTTCGCAAGAGAAGATTTTTCATCACTGATTAACAAAAAATAAAGTCAGGCAACCAAAGGGAATAACACTCACAGGTCCCAGTTTGTGTGTGTGTGTGTGTGTGTGTGTGCGTCTGTGTGTAGCTGGTCTGTTTGCCTCAGAGAAAAGTGTGTGATTAAGCACATTAGATCTTTCCATCAGGACTACAAAACCTCTCCATCACCAATTGTGTCTGCTTGACTAGATTATGAACTCCCTGTTCTGTCTGACTGTGGCCAACCAGGGAGCAACATCCTGAGGGTTGCGCCGGGCTGGAGGAAGTATTAAAACTGGGGTCGAAGAACAGAGCTCAGCCAGAGCTGCGAGGGGCACGTTTTTTACCGGTGCGCATTTGCTTTGGGTCAATTACTGAGCCTGTGTTGTGCGACCTGGAAGCTGAGCTCATGTGAGCGACCTGGGGGAGGCGCATGCCTCTCAGACAGACAGGCAGACGGGCCTACCTTGGCTCTAGGGGTCTAGGAAAGCAGGGATTCTAGGAGTGCTGTGATTCGGCCCTGCAAAAAACATCTGGATCCCACTGATCTGCCCTGACAGACAGTCAGCAGAGCAAGACAAAGATGAACCATGTCGGGTAGATCAGAGGAACAGTTCCACAGAGCACACCTGTGGCCCTGTAATGTAATTGAGGCTGTAATCAAACCCAAAATGAGGATATAAACCATGCATTAACATTTATTGCATGTGGTTTTTAGCCACACACTACGTATTTATCCATTGAATCAGCTCTGCCGACCGACAGACACACAACAATAATCAAGGAAATAAACACACATGTGCATGCTTCTCTAAAGTACATATGTGTAGACACACTTGCATACACAAAAACATACACACACGCCCTGTCCCAGATGTGCTACATGTAGCACAAGCCTATGCATGTCATCTCTTTATTCACAGAGTACAGACCACATTCCTGCTGCCAAGGGGAACAGGACACTAAATGAGAAGAGGAAAAGAGAGACAAACGTTTGATAACGGTCTCTCACGTCATCTTTTCAAAAGACCACAGGCAGCACCTATAGCTGACAGCTGCTGACCCAGATCCTGAATCTGTAGGGTGGTTCCCGGGGCTAGGATGTGTCACAGGGAAACAAGAGGTGCTTGTGTCAAGGTGGTAAGGATAGACAGGAGGTGGCTAACCCAGCTACACTGGCCACTCCAAACTATGACTGCGTTTTTCCATTGCTGACAGTGACACCTGGCCTGCAAGCATCCTGTCTTGCTTCCTAGGCTAAGCCAGATGTTGCGTATTCTGTCTCTCTCACTTTCAATAGCAATAGACTTCCTCCTAGCATGAGCTCAGCACTGCCCTCTCTGCCTGCAGATCAGGGGGCGGCAAGGGCGAGCACGGCTCACTCTGCACGTTTGATGTCATCATTAGGAACTTCAAGGCCCCCGCGATCCAAGAAGGAACCATTCCCCCGCCTCATTCTGGGTGACTTGAAAGCAAATTTGAAGACCTCTGCCAAGATTACACGGAGCATGGTTTGAACAGACAGATGGAAAAAATGTTTTGGGTATCAAATTATGGCCATACAGTTTTAATTAAATCACTGATGGGGCAGATAAGAGAGCTGCTGAATGAGCATATGGTACAGACACGAGGCAAATAAAAATGACTCCAAAAATATATTGAATATATAATATTTGTTTTTCATATGACTCCATATTCCTGATGCTGTCCACTGCTAACTGAAAGCTTGTATCTTTGTCGAGCACTCCTGAGTATTACTGTAGTTATGATCATCAAACTCTTCTGTGCAGCTTTCCTCAGCTCCACGGAGCAAATTTCTAAATTACACCCTCCAGCACCTCTAAAGCTCACTAATTAACATGCCTCACCGCTAATCTATATACAAACAGAAATATAAAAATTAAAGTGTTTGGCCTTAGGGGGGATTTACCTGTTGTAAGTGTTTGCTGACAAACAACTAATCCACCCAGCACTTCTGTGCTGCACCTCAGGCTATAGCACTGCTTGTAGTAACCACAACAAGTCTCTGGGAAATCAGGAAGCATATTTTTGAACTTTGGAGCAAGCCAGGTGAGCTGGTTCCCTCCATTTCCTGTATTTATGCTAAGCTAACCTAGTCAATGCTTGGCTTTTGCTCCAAAACTTACCTAACTCAGAGATATGACATTGGAATCAATCCTCCAATCCAACTTTCGGAAATAAAGTCAATTGGCATATTTCTGCAAATGCCGAACAAATCATTTAGCTAAACACATTAAGAATGGCCAAAGAAAAAGCATTATGAGTGCACATGATGTTGAACTCACGAGGCCAAATCATATTTTATTATTTAGTCACTTTGATTACATTAGGGAGATTCACAGCGTGAGGCTCAGCTGGTACATGACATGTATTATTTCATGTTCAGAACATGTGCTCAATAATTGTATTCAAAGACAAACAATTCATATGCGTGGATAAATACTTGTCCACGCATATCCAAATACTTGATCAAAGCGTCAGCTTATATTTGATAAAGCCATTGGCGCTGTCCACTTTCACTCATCATTATTCATCTCACATGTATGGAAAGCAATTAGAACTACACCTCATCACATCTGAGAAAATTACAAATCGAAGTGATGGCCAAGAATCTACGCTGTGCATGAAACTTCCAACGCGTTGCAAAAGAATTACTTGGCACTCGGCTGCTACGTATCTTTGAACTCATCTCAGCATTACAACATGTGAATATTAGTTCTCATGAAGGCGTGACAGGCAGCATAAATGGCAGTGCCAGCCGTGCCTCTTGACCCAGATGAGTTGGAGAGGAGGCAGTTTTGGCGCACAAACAGCACAAAGTCAAGCTCTGTGAAAAAACAAGCCAAAACCAAGAACTGGAGGATAGTCAAAAAGGCTACAAACCCTCTGATCTCTCAGCTTCTGCTGATGCTGTACATAAACCATGTTGTTAGTAGAACCCGGTGAATTGCACTGCCAAGCAAAACGCTAGGTGCACTTTGAAGTTTTGATGAAAGTGCATTGGGGGAGGGGGTGTTACATGAAGAAATTCGGTAAGGTGCCTTTTTTTAAGTGCCAGGAAAGCACCATAGTGGGTGCTTGGAAAACACCACTTCCCATCACCCCAGTGGTGACTGTGTTGTTTCTGTAAGTTGCCCACTGGGAAACAGGAACCTCTTAGATAGATGGGGAAATTCTGGATTTATCTGAAGATCCTGTTCACCCCAAACATTCGCACACATGCTCACACACACACACATACATGCAGTGACCCAGATCCTGGGGAACTGTTTACATCTTAAACCATCTCCGTAGCCCACTCGGCATGACGAGGCCAGAGCAGTGTTTATGTGAAGTGCTGCACAGTAACGTATGGGCCACAGCTGATTCATTCAGTTCAGTCTCTGAGGTGCTTCCTTTATCTTCTGTCTCTATAAACCACTATGAAATAAAGCATATTTGTCAGTTAATGTGTTTCAGACAGAGAACCTCATTTTTCTGGGCTTAGGATGCCAAGTTGGAAAGAGGGTCAGGATTAAACAAACATACCTTTGGTGGTACAGTGGTTAAAAAAGATATCAGAATACTACATTTCTTATTTGAAGAGGACAAAATATTTCAGTATGAGGGAATAATTCAGGCTGGTGGGACATCTCTGGAAATATGCACAAACTAGATGCTGTATTAAATGATCAGTCCTGTCAAGAAAAATAGCTACCAACAATATTTTATAAAGCATTAAAGTATGTGTAAGATACACTACAAGAAAAAGCTTTAGTATGATATAAGAAAAACAACTGGGATCCCCCACCATGTTTATGAGGAAACATGTTAGAGGACCTTTCCAACAATGGGGAATACATCAGAGAGGCAAATCTATTCAATATAAAATACTCCTTATTATCAAATAAAATGGGTCTAAAAGAAATATATGTTGAATGGTTGGAATATGAACTGCCCAGATCACCAAAGGTATGTCTCCTTAGGGACAAAACTGTGGTGCAGCAGTTGAATTCATTTGCACTATTAACAACTAGCTTGATAACTTGTAACCAATTTATTCTTTAATGTTGGGAAGAGCCTCAAACTCCTACACTGAAAATGTGGAGGGAACAAATGATGGAAACTGCGGCATGTAAAAAGATGCTGAGAAGACGGAACGTGAAAAATGATATGGCTAAAGAACAATGGGACAGCTTTAGCTGGTATGTGTCTGGAGGGGACAACCTAACCCTGAAAAGAATCTGATGGTTTGGTACAGTATCTGTAATTGCTGCCATGTACTATTGCCCACCACATTACTGTAACCAAATAACTGCCTTTCTTATATCAATGTCCGTTTGGTTCCCTGACTTTTTTTTTTTTTTTTTTGTTTCCATTTTTGGGTTTGTTCTCAGTTTTTTGTTCTCGCATTTCTCTTTCTGGAAAACTCATTTAAAAAAAGATCAAATTAAAAAAGAAACAGGGTCAGGATTGTGACATGGTTTTTCACAGGCCCTCTCAGCACTTGAAGCTCAGCACAAGTCTACCTTGGCAAAGCTCATTTTTCATTTTGATTTGTTTGAGAATACCACACTCTGAACCCACATCTTATGGCTTGGATTGTTGGCTTATGGCAGCTAATGCAGAAAATAGTCTGATATGAAGAGCTCGTCTGGTTGTTGGATGGAGCCATTTGGCTTTCAGCAGACTGTCTAAACAAGACAGTCTGACAGCAGGCAGAAGTGTCTGGCATCCCAGTCTGGGTCACACCGCACAACTCGATAGCTCCCAGCTTTGTCACTTTAACTCGTCACACTTCTCTTTATGTTGGACTGGACATGACCTCCAGAGTGACAAGCAGCAAACCTCTGGAACCATCAGCAGGCTTATGACCAGTCAACACAAGAGTCTCACTATTCCACTAAGGAAAATCAAGTCATTTTTCTTTTTATTTAAACAAAATGTTTAATGGTTCCATTTACCTCTTTCCAACATGGAGTGTCGGCCAAAAACCCGTATTACATAAGAACTGCACATAATTAGGGCAATTTGAAAGCTACTTGGTAAATGGGAGACTAAATGACGGTCATCAAAGACAGAATGTAAATCGAAGTTTGCACACATTCATTTCGTTCAGAGAAAGTGTTAAAGACTATTGTTCATTTCAAAGCTTGTCCTCAGATACACACGATCATCAGTCTAACCAGAGGGAACAGAAGAAATCTAAAAAATTGTGCAAACAGCAGCTGAAACAATGAAAACTTTGTACTGCTCAACCACTGCAAACACTGTTGGCAACAAAGGAGGAGAAGATTTATGAGTGTATTTGGGACATGCACTTTTGCAGTCAGAGAAGGAGCACTGAGAACTTTACTGAGCAATGTGTGAGGGGTACAAACAGTTTTTTGGATCCAACAAAGCACACTGGCCCTATTCCAAAGCTTTTAAGTGGTCCCTACGAAGTGGCAAAGCAACAGTTACGAGATTTGGATTCAGATGGTTTGTGATGAAACAAATAAACCATGCAGGCCAATGAGTTTGCAAAAACACTATAATGCTCAGAGGAGACACTGTTAAACTGGGAAACACCTTGAACCGGACAGAGATCATGTATCTTTCTGCTCTAGATTTTAAATTTGAGAATGTCAAGAGAGATGTTTTTCAGCAAAAGGCTCTACAACAGATGGTGCTCCACATTTCACAGACTAAAGCTTGCAGACAAGGAAGGAGAGCACAGACTGTTGAAACTAGTCCCAGGAGGTGTTATTCAAGAACATTAGCAAAGACATACACACTTGACTCTTGTTCATGTTTTGCTATTCAAAGCCCAATAGTGTTATGAATCTCTGTGACGTCCAAAATATTAACAGCAATGTAGCTAAGAAAAGGAAAACATTACGGATTAGAAAGATGCTATCATTGGTTGTCTAGGATCCCTGTTCCAAGTATGACCTGTTAGTTTCAGAATTTAATTTAGCAAAAAGTCAGCTTTTATATCTGGCATTTGATTAGAAATTAATTACAAATCTGAATTTTTAGATCTATTTTGTTTTTTGTTTTTTATTTGAGGAGATGGACTTGTTTTCCCATGTTTGATCTAGCTCTCTGGACTCACAGGCAAAGAAGGGAAAAGCTTAATTCAGAATTTGGTCTGTCTTAACAACCTTGGTGTATTTTAGGAGGTGAAAGAAGTCTCTGAGGGCTGAGCAAGAATTAATCCTTTCTTACCCACCCAGTCAGTGCACCAAACCATCTATACCACCAGTGGTCAAACCCCAGTGTGGTCACACATCTCATTCCTCAGGCTTTATGCAGAACGCCCTCATCCATTCATCATTCACCACAGAGGTCCTTGTGTGTTTCTTTCAATAAAATCCTGAGGTTTGATCCTTAGCATGCACCAATACATATAATATCCGAGCCCATTTTCATTATACTGTTGTTGTGTGTTCCTCATAGCAACAAAGTCATGCAATGGCATAGCGGTAAAGTTTGTGTTTTTTTGGAAATTCAAAAATAACTCAACATGAGCCTCTGTCACATTAAAGTCTTACCCTAAATTATAGCTTTTTGTGGATGTTTAATCTCGGGTAATAAATGTTTTAACCTTCAGAGTCTTGGCTTTTCTCACAGCTTGTTTTGCAGGATAATCATGAAGCTTGCATGTCAACTTTGTATTACAGAGTTAAAACCTATTGAAAAACTCTTGATACTAAACAATGTTTATAGAAATAGTTTATCCATTTTCTTGCTCAGAGTTAGATGATAAAATTGATACCGCTCACATTTCTGTACAGTAAATATAAAGCTACAGCCGGCAGCCAGTTAGTTTAGCTTAACATAAAGGCTGGGAACAGGGGAAAACAGCTAGCCTGGCTCCATCCAAAGGTAACAGAATCCACATACCAGCACCTCTAAAGCTCACTAAATTTGTTTTATCAGCACAAAACCCAAAGTGTCAAACCTAAAGTGTCAAACCCAAAGATGTTGTAATTTTACAGAGAGTTATGTACTGGACTATTTCTATGTCAGGACTGGTAACTTAGAGTCTTTGCAGGTTATTTTGCAAGAGTCAAAAATTAAGCCCATGAGGCCTCGTAAAAGAGCCAATTGACATTTTTTTTGTTACAGATTAAACAAACAAGATATAATGTGTGCAATCGTCACTTTTAGAGCTGGTATACTCCTGTTTCCCCTGTTTAGGGTTAGGGTTTAACAGCTGCTTGCTCCAGCTACATATCTTAAAACAACAGAAAAATGAATAATGAATGAATAATGCCACAATACTCAGAATACAGGGCAAGAAAAAACAAAACTAGACTGGCACTCAGTGCGGCGTACATCCTCCAAGGTCAAATATTGACGAAAATGCCTCGCATTGTTAAGGAAAGTGGAAAAAAAAAATGCCCGCCCCTTTAACTGGATCTGCACCAATATTTAATGGGTTCTTCCCTGGCCCAAGCCCCATCCCTCCACCAAATTTGGTGCAAATCAGTTCAGTAATTTTATGCAATCCTGCTGACAAATAAACAAACAAACCAACAAACAAACAAACAAACAAACCAACAAACAAACAAACCAACAAACAAACATGGGCAAAATCATAATCTCCTTTGCGGAGGTAATGATGAAATTTTGTCTGAATGCTCCTTGGAAATTTAATTTAACATTGCCAGTAGTGCCAGTAGTCCAATATGTGTCCCATACTAGAAACAAGGAATAACAGGAAAACACCTAGTCACAGAAACATGTGCAGCGCTTTAACGATAAGCTCCTTTCTCCTCAAACAAGTTTTTCATATGTGGCTGCATAAGGCCAAACATCAGTGAGCAATTAAGGTTCAGTCTTTCTTTGATAAAATCTCTAGTCATTATGAGTTGGATAATTGTGGGTCCTGGCAGAATATTTCCCCTTGTGAAAATCTGGGTGTGTCTGGGGGCTTATCGCACCAGCCACGGAGGCTGGATTAAATCATGTTCTCTCTGTCTGGACGGCCTTCCAGGAATCCCGCTAGTAGCAGCCAGAGCCTGGGTGAAATGAATTACAGTGGAGTTGGATTGATTCAGAAAGCCTTTTTTTTCTCCCCCAAGGGATGAGGCTTGTATTAGTGCAACAACTGGGTCTAGTGCACAATGGAAAGCAGAAAATGTTCTTGAGAAATTTATTTAGCAAAGACTGTTATTTGGATCAGCCACAGTGCTACACAGATAAATGAAGAGATGAAGTTCCACTTAATTTTATAGGTATTGCTTCCCCCAGCTGCCAGCATGAAAATAGATTTTCTGTGAATTTGACCTCATTGAGGTTTTCAGACACTACATGATCAAAACATATGACTACTGCAGTCTACACAATCACAGGCCAAAAACTGTTAAATAACCGGTTCCCTTTTTATCTTCAGGGGCACAGTAGCAGTGGCAACCTGTCTGTTTTGACCTCAGCATTTATAAAGTGGGGTTTGCGAGCTATAACAAATCCAGAAAGAGCCTGATTCTGGATAGAAGCAAAGCAGTGTGGTTGGTGTGGTTCAGGGGCCAGAATCAAAAAGCCTGGAGACGTGGGGAGCTGAGAGGCCATTCAATACTCTCCAGTTTATTGTAGTTGCTCTGATCATTCACTTAGTAAAATGCCACAAGACAGGTCAGCAGGAAGAGCCGTTACAAAGTGCTGACTGAGACCATGCCTACACTGGTCAGTGTCATATGTCAGACAGCTTTGACAATAAGCCAAAGAGGGTTTCCAATAAGAGAGGTGATTGAGAGAATTTTTGAACAGACCTGTAACATTGGTTTGAAAAGCAATAAAAACTTTAACAGAGGTTCAGAAAGAACATGGGGGAAAAAATGCAGACAGGAAGACCAACACAAATCTGAGTTTTGATGTCTGGATATAAAAGAAGAAATGAGAACTTGAGCATGTTGGATGTGTATGGTAGCCCCTTTAGGTGGTCTGCTCCACCACTCGGCCCCCACAAGAACCCTACATCCTGACATCTGAATGCACCGCCCTACCGCTAATTCATGCTTTCAACACCTTGCCCCATATCTGGGAGATGAGCCTGATTGATGCTGTCTCCATCTGCCTCAGCTCCGGAGCTGGAGGCTGGACTGCATTCTGGGATAAGCGCCCCTCTTCTTATAACTGCTGTACACTATTTGTCCCTCCGACAGCTGCATCTGCACAGGCCCGCTTGATGAGATGGATTTGGCTACAGATGGCGAGCCTGCTGGCACTGAGGCACGGAGAGTGTGTTTCTGATGGGGCTTCGGGCGAGTTGGGATGAAGAGAGAGAAAGACATATCTGTCCCACGCTGAGTGCTGAGTTCTCTATGGTCCTTTGTTCCCTCTGGCCTAGCAGGAAGCCAAACACTCATGGGACTCGTTTGGCTCTGTTTGTAGAAAAAAAAAAAAACACCAACTCTTCCTGGCCTGGCTCGTTCAATATTGTTGCGTGTTTAGCTTGCTCACATTTGAAAATCTACACTACATTTATTGTAGACACACATTCTAACAACATATGCTGAATCAATCGCGGTTAATTTCTATCATCGTATGCTGCACAAAGTTCAACATTTCGCTTTCTTGCCTTTTTCCAGCATGAGAGTTCACCTGAGGACAGGGTGGCCTCCACAGCTGAGTCCGCATTCTGCCATGTTGATTTTAAACACATAGTAGCAGAGGTACACAATGCCCCCTCCAGCATCACAAAACCATTGCAGAGGATGTCCAGCCATGCTCCGGAAAGTCCTATCCCATTCATATCACAAGTGAAAATGCTCACCAGGGACTGGGGTTGGGGCAAAGGTCAAGTTTGTAGCACCAGCACGCCAAGACAAACACGCCTGCGATCCACAAGCAGAAAGCCAGTTAACCTGACCCCGTTCAAGTTCATTCCCACTCTACCCACGCAGGGATACAAATCACAGCTCTGGACGCACATAGTCATATGCCTGGTTTAGAACAGAGATAGAGTCCTATTCATGTGAGAGCAACGCATACAACCTGTGGGAATTACCCTGCACTTTACCCCTCAGTTCTACTTCAGCCCATGACTCCCCATCTGCAAGCCTCCTCTGTTTTGGCAGCAGCCAAAAAGGAAGACATGACGATGATGTCCTCTTTGAACAGCAAAGCAGACTGCCAGGTGGTACAGTGGGAAAACTTTCCCAGGCCGAATGTTTAGACACATATTTTAGTTTTAAGAACACCCATATCTGATCAAAGTCGAAAGCATCAAGAGTATTATGAGATGGAAGGCTACAGTGGGATTTGGGCTACTCTTTTAATTTATTATCCTCTCAACTAAGTTATGAGAAACTTGTTGAGCGAATTTCCACTCCTGCCTTTACGTTTATGATCATATTTTATTCAAGCTCTGCGTTTCTGTTACACTCGATATCCCAAATTCTTCAGTGATCGTTACAACCAAGAACACTGGTGATGATAGTAAAACAGTATTTCGATACAGGTGCTGAGGTCACCTAGAGGATTTTGACAGAGGCTCCCGTCAGCGCTGGTCGTGCGGTTTGTCTGGAGTGGGAGTGAAAGCAAGCAGTGATCCATGATTAACATGGAGAACTCCCACTACGACCACAGTTTCCTCTGAGAAACAGCTGTGTGGCTATGTGCAAAGCCTTGAGTCAACAAGCCACATAACCGCCAGTCCTATTAGTCACCAGGCAAACGGTGGGGCTGATATAAGCATAACAGTTAATGCAGAGAAAGCCGCGTGTATCACCCGCTTAAGGGTTTTTTGCTCCGTGTTACTGGGTGTTCTTATTTACCTTCAACATCTCAGTATGTTACTGGGTGTGACTGAATTTGCAATCATCCCTGAAGCAAATTGGCCTCTGCAAAATCGTACAGAACAGTTACTTTCACTAATGGTTTGAAAAACTGAAGCACTGAAATTAAAGCTGAAACATTTTAAACAAAGAACTAGGGATGATAAATGCGAATATATCAATTTTTATATCGATTTAAGATCTGGGTCAAACTAAGGCGACTTGAACTGAAGGCATCAGTGCACAGTTCTGTTATCCAGGTACAACCTGCCAGCTGTCCTGACTCTGATTATGCAACAGAGAACAGAGAGAGAGATGACCTTTGCAGGGATGACCCGCATACTGCACACACATCCTGCTCTGCCCTGCTCTGTTTCCTGCAGAGGACTGATGTCAGAGAATGGCAGGGGTGTGAGGCTGATATGGCGGACTCCTAGGAGGTGGTGAATACGTCCTCTATGCTTTATCACAGTTCCAGCTTAGCCAGGAGTGTTCACCACTGGCCCTGACCTTCATACTGGGAGCTGACGGACCAGCTGTGATCTACAGGATCTTGTGCTGACAGGGACAAGCCTTTCACTACCGCTGAGCACAGCGCTCACAGGAAACGCTGGGTTACAGTGAAACGCATTTGCTCTGCAGCGCAGGTCAGAGGAGGAAACAGTTATTTGTTTGCCAGCTGCATATAGGATGTACCTTTTCAATTTTACAGTTTAAATCCCACAGAACAGGCAGCTGATACATTTGGGACACAGTTGAAAGGGTCAGAGGAAAGGTGGAAGGCCGGAGACAGGAATACAAGAAGAGGGAGTAGGGTATGGAGTTGTATTCACATGTCTCAAAATTTTCACCGAACAGGATGCTGCTCATATGTTTTGTTCATCCCACTAAAGCTTTTACCCAAGGCTGTCACTGATGAATGTGCTGGGTTTGTTCAGTGGGACTGTTCAGAAAACACTTTCTCTAAAATAACATTTCATAGTAGAGGTATACCTGGACAGAGCAGGCAACATTTCTACCATCGTTAGATTTTGATACAGAGTGAGTCCAGATTAAACAGGCTAATCTTTCGGATGTACAGATGTGTTACCATAGATATGGCCACTAGGGGTAGAGCAAGCATTATAAAGGTATGTTCAGACAGAACATGCTGTGAACTGTGGCAGAGGTAGATGGTAATTTGCCCAGACTGGAGCCAGCTACAGCAAAGATATGTCCAAATTTAGCTTTGCATTCTGACTTAACACAAAGGTTTGTTGTGAGAAAACAGCAAAGAAACACTGAGACACTAAGGTGAGCATATAAAAATATGGCTACTCCAAAGGAAGTCTGTGATGATCTGATACATGCCAATGGTGAAGCCTTGCCAAACAAAAGACAGCTAGTTAAATCGAGTGTTTACACAATGATTATTCTGCTAGTAATTGAAAATGTTAAAATCCTACACATTTGTTTATTGGGTGAATAGTTTAATAAAAACACTTCCTTCTAACAGAGTAACCAGACTGCAAAATCTCTTTTAGTTGCTCAATGTCTAATCAAAAAAGTCTGTGTCTAGCCACACAAATTTTGCTGGCCTACTGAAAATTGAGTTAAGCATCATCTTCACCAAGATGTTGACAAACCTCTTAAAATCAACAGCAGACACCACACTTTCTCTGCCTGTCGCCTGCTGAAGTGCACACAGTGGAATTTCTGCTGTCCATACGTACAGCCAAGCCGTACGTATGGACAGCAGAGAGTTTTCTAGAATCTGGACCATAAACTGGTCAGCCCCTTTCTCTTGTTCAGCTGAACTAATTGCTTTCTCTGATTGATGTTTTCTCTTATTATCATTATTTTTGTTCTGTCCCTCCTTGTCTGTCTCATTCCTTCTCTACACTATTTCTTGTTCTTGGCGCCGTTTGACAGGCTGGGTCAGTAAGAGGGTGCTCCTGACATAACAAGTCGAGTCCGCTCCAAGAAAGACATATATAGTACCTCACACCTTCTCTAGTAGGAAAAAAATGAAAGGAGACCGGCTGGGTGCTGCATGTATGGGGTGGCCTTTGCTCTTTCAAGTGGGGGCAAGACCAACATGATCTATCTAAGCCTGAGCATCTGTCCTCCCCACTCCTCTTCTTACTCCTTAATTGAGCCTTGGCACTGGTCTTGTCTCTCTATCTGACTCTCACTCTCTGTGACCTCACATTGCTCGTGCTTTCCTAGCTTTGGAAACAGTGGAACCTCAGCCTGATATATGAAACCAAGACTTGCATCCACCACTTCTCCAGGGGGAACACTGTTCCACCCCTAAAAGATCATTCTGGGCCGAGAGAATGCAGAACATTTGCAGCAGTTCACCAGGGCTGAGCTTTAAATGTGCATTACACAAGCACTCAAACAGCTTCCTGGAAGTACCAATGAAAGAGAGTCAAGTATTCAAATAATTCTTTGAGTAATGTTTAAATGAAGACATTTTACAATTTTGGCAGTAGTTTTTATTCTGTCCTGAAGATTTCAGGGAAATCTGTCAACTAGTAATTGGATTAGTCTGAGCTGAGTGCTTGGAAATTTTGCACTGCAGCACAGGAAAATGTCTCATCTTCAACTTGACAACACCTCTTAGGAACAGTTAGTCAGATTCAGTAGAAACATGATGGTAAAGTGACCAGTCATAGTAGGGGCATTTATGACTCAGGAACACTGTCTGCTTCTTTCACTGTTGAACCTGTAGCCTCGTCTCTTTCTATGTGTCCCAGATGTGACTCAGGACGCAAAAATGTCCTGTGAGTCAAGAACAAAGAAAACATATGCACAGCAACTGTGCGCTCTGCAGAGGTCTTGTATTGATTAGAAAATTTACTATGACTCCAGGATAATTGTTTTGGGAAGGAGGATGTACAAAAACTCTTTTATGAACCATCTGCCAACGCATTTAGTAGAGTTTCATCGAGCTACCACAAACATGTGGATGGCTCAGCCAATGTAATTCCGTAACACCAGCAAAAGCACAAAATGACACAAGACCCTCACAATTAGCAAGAGGAACACCATAAATGTCAGATGTAATTGAGAATGTTTGAGTGGTTTGGTGGAGAGAAATTACCCAGATGACAAACTGGCTAAAAAGTGAATGATGACCTCAGTGCCCAAACAAATTATGGCACTTTAACCAACTGTGAGCAGATTAGAAAAGAACTGGGCCTAAATCCAAATTTGAGCACAATTTGACAAGATAAATCTGAACCTGTAAGCAATAACGATCCATCAAAATATTCCCGGAAACAATTACTCCCTTTCAACATCCTTGATCAAGAATATGGTTCTAGCCATGGCAAAGTGATTAATCAAACCAAAAAGCTATTTCCAACAAAATTGGAACTAAAACAGTCAGACGTTCAAGCCAAGAAACTATTAGGCTTGTCTGATTAGCAGTCTTTGGAGAATTTGCTGAATGCACTGAAAGAGGCCTTAGTCTGAGCAATTATTAGCTGGATGCATCATAGTCACAGCTATTCCAATAAATCAAAGAACAAACTGAAACGGTCAAAGCCTAAAGAAAATATAATCTTCCTGCCTTTATTTTCATAGCAAATAGCATGGGTTAATACTTCTGTCTGGTAAATCAAATTATATTTTCCTATATTTTCCAGATTTACCTTAATACATTTTCAAGAATGGCAGTCTGTGGTAGCAAAGCTTACTTGCTTTACTTGATATTTGTTTTACTTAAAGTGTATTAAAGATTTAACATATGAACCCAGTCATCTGGTTTGATTTATTGCAAAGATAAACACAACTAGTGTTGAATAGGAGTGTAATGAGCTACTGTTTGTTCAAGAGTCTTTAAATAAATGCTTACAGCTCAGTGTGTTAATTTGTTTTCTATGAGCCTGCATCTATAACAGTAATGGTGGCTAAAACAAAATATTGTATATTAACATATGTTCACCACATTTAAAAGAAGTTTTCCTATGCTCTGAAAAAGCACAGCTATCAAAATGAAGATTCTAACAAGAGCTGAAAGTGTAAACACTTATTTTAACTATGAGTGAGTGAACTTACTGTCCAATTAGTGACAGTAAGCGTTTCCCTCTTTAATATCTGTTGACAACAGAAAAAAAGCTAAGAGAGCTATTGTGACAAACCAGTGCTAGTCAGTCAATAGTTCACAAACTACCACTACAAGTAATCCCTCCATTATTACTTCCTGGTGTGGCCAGGCAATAAATTAGAGTTAATGGAAGACCTTTCTATTAAAATGTTTTTTGGCAAAGCCCTGAAGGATCTTCCTGGCTATAATAGGAAGTAGGGAGGCACAGCTGCATCACTTACACAGTGTGGACAGGCTGTCTGGTGGTCGCAGGTCGTGGGGTCTGGACCTTGATGGTATCGATGACCTGTCTTTCTGAGGGTCTTCTCCGTGGTTTCTGGAAAGGGTTGGTGCCGGGTTGAATGCGCCTGAGGGCGCCTCCGTCGCGGATGTACACCTGCTCTGGAGCCACCTCCTCACAGCGGGGCCCCTGGAAGCCTGAACGGCATACACAGGTATGTGGTCGGCTGCAGGAGCCACGGTTCTGGCAGGGGGGCTGGCAGTCAGCTGAAGAGAGAGCACAGATGGAGATCAAGTTTTCAGCAGGTCACGTTAGAGCATGTGCCCCCCCTTGTATGAAGGAGCAGTAGCAGGAATGGCTTTTCTGCTACTGCTCTTTCATGGCTTTCCCTGATCTCAACACTGGGGCTCACTTCAAATTGATTCAATCAAGAGGCCATTAGTTTCACTTCTCAACCTTTTTTTTGTCTGTTTCATTCAGCAGAGAGCCTGGAGGGGCTGTCATGTTCAATTTCTTGAGCCTTTAACTGCCCTGTTTAGTCTAAATGTATATGATCACTTACATTAAATCCTTATCCAATTTCTTACTGAGGTAAAGCCTGTGCATCAGGTTCATGGCTCAATTTGGTGCCGCCGGCATTTCTGTACGGAGCGATTTCCTAAAAATACCTTTCGTCACTGATGTAGAATCCAGTGTGTGCTTTCACTGTAACAGAGGCAGCTTAAAAAGGTAATAAAAGTAAGAGGTCATAAAAAAATGAGCGAATGGGAAAAACTGGTTACTGAAGGCCAACTGCAAATAGCTGACACTTCATCAAAGAAAATGCCTGTAGTGCTGTATCTTTTATTTTAAAAACAAACTAAATCTGAAGGGGCTTACTGTACTTAAAAGATGAACGTGAACATAATGTCTTGATAGTCTGCAAAGACACAGCACTGAGGTCATTTTATGGTCATGGAAAAATAATCTGTGTCACTCTACCAACCCACCCCACACCCTCTCATCACATTCCTGATACTTGAAGTACCGAAAGACCTGTGGCACGCAATTTAAAGTAAATAAGCTCTCGATCTTGTGACACAAATGTATGTAGTAAACAGCACTTGAGGATTTATGACATTGTCCTCAAACAGTAAATCAGGCCACTGGTCTGTGGTGGCTAAAGCAAACAGCGGCACTCTGTCAACAGGGCAATGGAATGCTATTGACACAGATGCTGTGGACACTGACAGATCGCAGGCAGGAACGCTGCCATGGCTCTTGGCAGTGAGGAGTGCTGGCAGTCGAAAAGGGCCCCACTGGGTGCGAACAGCGCTCTACCTGCTGCACACTTCCTGTTATTGCAATGCTGCTCAGACGGGACCGCTTGATGTTTCTTTAAGCCTTGAGTGAAAGTTAAAGAAGGAAACGCTTTGTAACAAATGTCACATCAGACTTTGATTTCCATAGATATGTTCCCACACTGAGAGCCAAATTAAGCTCTGTATTTTGGTTTTCTCAGATCATGATACATGTTAATTGAAAGACCACTGCATTACGCATCGTCAGCCTGTGGTATGATGAGAAAAACTAACAAATTGAGGATTGAATATCAGACAATCACCACTCTCTTCTGCTTTATGGTAAAGCAAATTTTATTTAGACCAGCTTATTCACTCAAGCATTTCGTTTCAACTACTCTGAGGAAAATGTAGACCCTTTTTTGATGAAGCAAACACATTTAGAGAAATGCGGTTGTGGATTTGTATAACTTGGTATGTGATCCAAATTTTCCATCATGGGATAAAATAGGAATTGCCTGAGCTCTGTTTGGCAAGGAGTTAAATACATCGTCTAACTAAAGTACGGGCTGGCTGGGTGCCATCTCCTTGTCCAGAGTCTGTTTAACCTCAAGTTTGAGGATAAAGCGGTGAATCAAATGGGCCACAGATTCCAGTGACATTATGCTTCAGGGGGAGAACTTGGTAATGTGTGAAACGGCATTCTTCAAATAAACCGTCTGAATTGAAATGAGAAACAGCACGGGGCAGAAAAATAACCCAATAAATGGCGGTTCATGGCTGGCTTAAGATGGGATATGTGTTCAGTCGAGTGACGTGTGACCCGTTTTTAGCTGCGAGGCACAGAACTGACACCAGACAAACATGTGCTGCGCTGACAATAGAGTGGACAGGTCAGTGACTCCGTGCCTGACATGTGCCCACATGAAGCCCATTGCGTGGCTGCGGCATACAGTGTCACTGCCTGTCTGTGTTGTCTCTGGGCCCTGCCTCTGGGCTGTTGAACACATTGTCGCAGTAATTGCTGTCGTACAGATTTGTCTTGCACATCATTAAAACTAATTGCCTCGCATTCCACCCATTTCACAAATATGTGCAGCAATTATTACTTTGCGAGAGTAATAATAAAATGAGAATCCATCGGAAATAAAAGAGGAGAAATGGCAAACATTCCTGGCATTGCCACTTCAGCCTTAATTATGGCTGAGACAGACTGGCCAAGTTTTGAGAGATTGTGTCCAGATCCAGTCATCTGAAAAGAGGAGACTATTAGACTGTTGTTGGCAGCTCTGAACCTCCCAAACAAACATGCTGATCCAGACGAATCAGTAATAAAACACATTATTAATATGGAAACCACATTTTCTTTGGGCTTAGCTAAAATATCTTTAACTTCATATTTAAGAGAGTTAGATGTCTTCAAATCCTCTCAAACTCAAGCCACATAAGGATACTCATCAAAAAAGTTTAAGGAGGTATTTACTGCCTGAGTAATGCCTGACAGCTACGATACATGCAAATATCCATCTTTCTGCAAATAGAGTTCACTTGGGGGTTTAAGAAGCCCTTCATAAATAATATAAGTTCTTGGTTGGTTTTTAAGTGATCACAAAAGCAATTCTGTACATACTGTATATTAAAAACAACCCGAGGGTCTTTATTGAGGTAAGTATTGTTCATTATTTCTCTAGTGGGTTACTGTTACCTGTTATAAGCTTAGGTCTGCAACAGCATGTATATCCAAGGAAAATTGTCGTCCCCCCTCCACTGCACTCTCATTTCCAACTTAGAGCTCGTTTCCAGTCCATTACAATCCACCAGAGATTCGCCTTTCCCTCTCTCTGACTCAATGTAATACAACCCATCAAATCTTTATAGTCCTTTCATTCAGCAAAGGGCAATTTGAAACCAATATCTGAGATAACTCAAACATGTAGAGAAATCTCCTCACTTTACACGGGTCAACAGCTCTACCAGAGGAAACCTGACATTTCTGAAAATAATATTGATAATGAAAGCATAATCGCAATAATCTTGGGAAGGACTCTCTACAGGCTGAGAGCCATTATGAGATTTAGAGGCTAGGAGCTGCTCCGGAGATTAGAATTTAGTAGAATATGACAAAGGGCTTGACTGAAGGCCTTTTCAAGCCCTGAAAGAAGAGCCAGGAAGCTAGGAAATATGAATGAAAGGCAAAATGGCATAAGAAATTATGGCTGAAGCGACCTAGCTCTGATTGGCTGTTGCAGCGCGGCCATTTTTGAATGTATTCTAGTGAATAGTAACTGTTATCATACATGTGTGTACATGCACGTGTATGCAATGCTTGTGAAGAGGCTGAAAGCCTTGAATGTGCCCTTTAAAATAGGTTCTAAAATTGACGCAACTTTACGCAAAACTGCAAAATCAAAGACAATTGTAAAACTCGAGTGACTGAACTTGTAGTCTGGTAAACCTCCTGTGATGACAGCTGGAGCCTCTCAATGGGAGTCACCACAGAACCTAACAGATCTCATGAAATAGGTCAAGTGTTTATGATTGTGGGAGGCAGCAAGGAGAGACAAGCTTAAAAAATTGACCTCTCATCCGACTTCACTGTCCACTAAAGAAGTAAGAATTGGTCTATTGAGCAGTTAATACAATTGCCTCTCAATGCTAATCATTTCAAGTGAGTGGTAATCTCTTTACAACATGTGATTTCCACATGGTTGCCGGTGCAAGTGCTATCATTTCAGGCCTGCCAAACGCAAACTATCCTGCCTACAACAAACTCCTGTTACTGTAACTCTGCATGCCTTCGTTAAAAGTTCAGAATCAAACTTCTCTATTGTTCTAATCAGAAGCAGAAGGGAGGGAGCCTGACACTGTTTGACTGATCCTTTATTTTCTCTTTGTGGTGAATCTTACAAGGGTAATATTTCACCAAATTAAGGTGCCTCTGTCATAGATGCACATTTTTCAATCACAGTGTGGGTTTTTCGGTCCAAAACAGTAGTTGGAGTTTTTATTCTCCTAACCCACCTCAGCTCTGTGGGGGGGGGATTTTGTTAACCTACATCTGACCCATGACACTGTGTACATTACTTTTAGCCACGCTATATCGTGCCTCCACCGCACCCCTCAAACTCCCACATTCAGCTTCTAATGAGCCACATGCTGGGGCGCTCCGTGGAGGATATCTGGATCTGGAGTGTGCGCCCGCAACTTGTAAAGCTGACTCTGTGAGACGTGGTGTTCACCAAAAACCCACAAACCCCATCCTCCTGAGGGATCACATCCCAACAACTTCCATATGGTCTTTAAGCAGGAGGGTGCTATGATATATGGTTGACTACAGGCTGCCCTAACAACACTGTGGCCTCAGTGAGCGTATGTGTGACTGAAGGAGACGGCTGCTTGTTGTTAATGTTGCACTGTAGGTTAATAAAGGCTCGTCTTGCTTTTTTTTTTTTTTTTGGCATTTCCGCTGAGAGATCTGCGGTAGCATGTGTACTTGTGTATGTTTTTGAATCATGATGCTGTAAAAAAAAAAAAAGAGAGAGAGAGAGAAACAAACAAGTGCTCTTGAAGATTGCTTTTCAGATTTACATGGCCAAGTTTGTTCTTCTTCTCTCTTCATCACTTCTGTATTATGAACAGCTCATGAACAAAGATGTACAAATAAACAAAAAAGAAATTCCACAGGAAGATGTCTAGGTCCAGACGCTGAGTAGTACCTCCTTTCACCATACTTTCGTCTGTGGTAGCAATTAGAAAAACATGTGGCACAGGAGGCTAAAACAAGACCCAATTGCAACCTACAAACAGACGCACCAGCTGGAGTGGAGAAAGCTGCACTCCTGGTTTGAAGAGACAAACTGAGAGCGAGCTGTCCGGCGTCTGTGTTAATGATGGGGTTTGGGGACGATGGGGTGTGTATTGATTACAGGATCTGTCTAATGGGCCATAACTCTCCACAGGGCTGCCAAGGGAGTGTTATGCCCCTGAACTGTGAACTGTGCAACCCCCACAAATCCACACACACGACATGTAAAGTCGAGGAAGGCTCTGTGGCTGTCTGCGTTGCAGTAATTTCAACCCCAGCTCAGTGACGTCGCTAAAAACACCAGCATCTTAAAAACCTCCTCCTGTTCTTGTAAAACTGAGGACGCTGTTCAGGCTTGGTTCTCATCACTGTTAAGTTTTTTTTTAACCTTTGGGAAAATAAAATTTCTTTCTTTTTCATTTTTACTGTGATTTGAATGCATCAATGATGCAGAATAATTGCAGATGTGTGATTTAACTAGGGACATGTTACTCCTGCTCATCATGAAATTAATTTTCATTAAGTAAACTGAGAAGTAAACTCTCTGCATAGAAGATGTTGTAGCTTAAAGGCTTGCACACAGGATACTGACTCATCATATCTACAATCTGTCTACACTCTGCTGAAAAACTAATGGATTTAACAGTGGTATTTACTGGGAAAGTCCTGGTGACTGGGTGGATCATGGTGCACACTGCATCATGTGCTTGGCTCTGACTCATGACCTCTAGCTGCATATACTATCCCATGATGACAAATCAAAGACTGTACTATGAAAAACCTTTAATAATACAGTTGTTCAAACATTGTTTATGCACACTAAGTCTTTTCAGCCAATGAAAACACATTCTACATGTGGTTTATGTAGATTAGAGCATGTATCATGGTGCAATGGACGTGTAACTACCTTTGAGCCAACGTCTTGACGTTCAGCATAAGTTTTTGTCCGTACGAAGAAAACAAACCTTACTGTAAGATCAGGGCCACTACATTTGAATACTCTGCTGTGTGTCACAAAAAGCAAACCGAGACGGCTTGTATCTATTAGGTGAAGATGGTGAACCTGCATTTTTGGGTACTGTTTTGGGGGTTAGAAAACGTTAACACATGTATGTCCTTGATACTTTACCAGCTGCGTCACACATGTTGAAAGCCAAAGAAGAGCATCAAATGTGACACACCCAGAGGATCAGGTTTAAACCCAAAGTGCAATTGTGATAAAAGAGTCAATTTAAATGTTTTTATATGCTGCTAGGGGCATAAAATAATTTAATCAATTAATTCACATAAAACCCACATTGTGATGCTTTCACATCCATGAAAATCCAATTTCCTCTTTTGGACTTTAAATGAGCTTTAATTAAATACAACCAACCAGTGTTTTGTGTGTACAGAATGAGGTAACCATAAAAACGTTGAACAGCTGAGCCGAGCCTTTAACGTGACATACATGGCTCTCAATGTGTTCACGCTGCAGGCTTTAAACCTGCTCACTCTGCACTGGAGGTGTGATGGAATAAGAGATACATGGTACATTAAAATCTTTTTGTTTAGAAAGGCAGGGATAGTTATCTTGGGATGGCAGAGGTAAGCAAGACAGAGAGAAAGACTTTCTGCTTGAGGAGTTATTTTAGGGTTGGGATGGGGCCCTGAACGGCACAGCAGGCCAAAGAAAGCTGGAAGGCAATCAAAAAGAAACTCCTCTCTACCGCGTTTCACTCTGTCAATCACCAACTGCGTAAGAGACTGAAAACAACTTTATTCCTCCACGTGAATGATGCACCTTTCATCTGCACTCTGCAAGACAACAGCAGCGGGTTTAAATCAAGGGCCACGTGAGTGCTTTTCTTTGGTGGGTGTGTGTGCGTGCGGGGGGGGGTGCTCTCACTTTTGACTATGCTTGCAGCATGTTGCCATATGTAGCACATGCTTTCGCCAAAACATTGTGATGTATAGTGTGGTGAAATGGATTCCACGACAGAATCTCTAAGCCTGCACTTCAGGGAGCAGTATGAGCTCGGGTGAAATGTAAAGTCAGTTCCTGTCTGTGCAGCAGGGAGTCTCTCCCCATTCTTCCCCTGTTCTGGAGTATCCTATATCGTCCCAAGCATTCACATTCACACTCTGTGTGTGGTAGACTATGCCATTAATCCAATTACTTAAACAGCCATGTCTACTGGAGAAGCCAGGGCAACATGACGTAGCTTTGATGCATAGTGACCCTCTTAGAGGTACGCCAACACCTAGAGCTCATTTTGTAGCCTTGCTAGTGGGAAACTTTGTCCACCACTTCGGTCAAGAGTGAAATATCTCAACAACTATTGAATCAATTGCAGTGAAATGTCCTATGGATATTTGTCGTACCCAGGAAAGGAATGCTAAAGACGTTTCCGCTAGTACCATCATGAGGTTGACATTTTTGGTTTTCAGTGGCATAACTATTAGAGGCATTTCCATTAAATTTGATAAACCTTCATGTCCCCCTCAGGCTGAATTGTAATTACTTTGGTGATCTCTTAACCTTTCCTCTATTGCCACCGTCTGGTCAAAATTTCAATTTGCCAAATGCTTTGGTTTATGAGCAAATAGATAACTAATGACAACCCCCTCAGCCTCAGATATACTTTGTGTGAACTTGGGAAACATTATATCTACTAATCAGCATGTTAACATAGTCATTGTGAGCACATTAGCATGCTGATAATTAGCATTTACCTTATGGCACCACTGTGTCTACAGTACATACAGCCTCACAGAACTGCTAGCATGGCTATAGAGCATTAACAGTGTATTAACACTACTCCCTGGTTGGACTGAGAGCCATATTCAAGAGTGCTCAGATAAGAGTGAAGCCTCTGACAGCAGAAACAAGAGAGAAGAGATAGCCTTTAAATCTATTCTCCATCAACACAGGCATTTAAAAGTTCTTACTATAATGTTTTTTCCAAGAAATGTTGTAAACCAAAACTGTAATTCTGCTTTGATACAAGACATCTAATTGAGGGTTACTGTATTTTTCCTAAAATATGCCAGCTATTCAAACTTTCATCCTAATTCCACAGCTAAGTAACTTACTATTTTGTAAACAGATTTCTGTGGCTGTTCTCAATACAAACTACAGTAATGGTACAAATTTTACTGAACCAACATGCTGTTTTCTCTTTCTGGCAATTACTGTTTAGGCAGATGTGCAACATTCCCAGGGCTCACTATTACTGGCATATTTTATGATTGATGTGTTGTTGATGTGTTGGTGAAGCACTGTTTTAACCTGGTGTGACACTCCATGAAAACTATTAGAAAGCTTTATCTGGAAATCTTACAGTGACCTTTAATCGGTTTTGACAGTGTTGACAGTTACAGTAAAGCAGCTGACAGAAAGCCTTGTCATATAACAGGACTGCTGCTGGGCTGTGACTGGGTGAGGCTACAGTATGGCCTCCCTCTGCTCTTCATCTAAGAAACAATACTTTTGATGAACAGATGTGAATCTCAACACAGCAGGGAATAAGTAAGGGCTGACACAGAAACAAGATGCTCCATTCATCTCGACGGGAGCTTCGATCCTGCCTGCAAGTAAACAGATGGAAATAGAGCCAAGCTCACACCTGGCCTCACTTTACCAGCCAAGCACAACACACGCACCTTTGGTTCTCGGCCACCATTAATAAAATCAGCATTGGTTGGGTAAAACTTCAGTCATAAAACCGACAAAGTTTTACCCGTAATTACAGCGGTTAACTTGACTAGAAGAGAAATAAACATGACGCAGCAGTGGAAATGCAATGCTCTTAATGGATCAAAGCTTTCTATCAGACAACACTGGCTATTTTCTGCACACAGATTTTGCCTTAATATACAAACAGATCTGCTAACCATCCATCCTGAGATCAAAAACAGGGACAGTCAGCACCAAACCCTCCAGGACTTGGGCAGGACCAAATCATCAGAGAGCCTCCAACTAGCAGACCCAAGCAGACCCAGACGCAGACCTTTTTATAAACACATTTCTAAAGACATGTAGGCGCACTCCCTGGACAACTAGTGATCCAATTCCTGTCATATATTTGTTCTGAGCTCAACCCAATTGAACAAGGAGGCATTGTTAGGAAGCCATAACTCTAGACACCCAATCCAGCCTCGCGGCTGAAGCCTGCAGCTGACACTTTTAATATTAGACATTACTTCAGTCCCTTCAGCGAGAATTTCCTAGACACAGCTCAGCCCCGATATGTTTTTACTTATACTCCCAGCCAACAGGTTTGTTCCTTTTCTTTCCCCCACTGTGAACATGTTTTCTCATGCTGCCATCTTCTAATAAAGCAGCCAGGGTTTCAGGCAGGGACGGAATAAAGATAGCCTGAGCCTGTTTTCCTCCACGGAGGTCTTCTACGTGGGGGCTTCCAGTCCCAGCTCAAGTCTGGGGCCTTTGTATTGGCACCTTGCCTGCCGTGGGGCTTCACTCAGCTGATGATAGCATAGCCTCCAGTCAGACCTGGGTGAGGGCCAAGCTGTAAGAGGGTCCAGATGGTTGGACAGACCCCTGGCCTCCTCAGATTCACTGCCTTGTTTAACATAGTAGTGTTAGACTGGACTTGTTACTTTCTGGCAGATTATAAGTATTTACTCTTTTAATTTGGGTAACTGCAGCTCCATGTTAGATGTAATTCACACCCTAGTAACTGTGCTTTTAGCTGGGCCTTGAGAAAAAAAAATGGAAGGAGGCTTTTCACTGGGCGGGAGGGAAGGAGATCTAATTAGGAGGCTGCCGGGGCCAGTTAGCTTGTTGTGTAATCGACTGGTTGAAATGTATGTGAACTGTGTGTGCATATGTGTGTGTGTGTGTGTGTGTGAGGAGGATAATTAGCAGAGAAAAAAACAGAGAAAACAGTAAACAAATCAAAAGAAGTACAGCTTCCTAGATTCCTAGCTTCTGAGCTTGATAGATAGATAGATAGACAGAGCTTGAGTCACTAGTTGGTGAAGAAATGTGGCCTGCCGTGTGGGTTTTACTTGTAAAATTTAAAGATAACTTTTTCTAAAAAAAAAAAAAAACTCAATTTCCAACCTGTTATTTCAGTCTGCTGCAAACAATGGTGGTCATAAACGTGAAATTGACACATGACATGCAATGAGTAAAACTGGTGCAACCATTTCTATTTTAAGCTCGGCCTCCTTATCAAGAACTGGTCTGAAAACAGTAAGACTTTGCTGTGACAGTGGCCAATTATTCATTCACAGCCAGTGTCTTCTATTCCACTTTTAATTATCTGGCTGTAAGGATATCCAATACTGGTCTGGTCAAATAAAAGAAGAAGCAGTTCCACCCATAATTAAGGGCTTGTGTCAAAAAGAGGGCCAAGTTCTAAGTGCTTGTAATTTCCACGTGAGGATCTTACATGAAAAGAAAAGGCAAACACCACATGATGAACATGACCATGGGTGCAATAACATCCTAGGAAAATTTTATAGAGCTATTCCACTTGACAGGATAGTTATTAGTACCCATTTACTGTGTTATTTTTCACTCTGTGTGCATAAGATTGTAAAGCCTCTCTGTCAGCAAAGTTTTCTTGCTCAAAAAGCTCTAATATACTGTACATAATACTTGTCAGTGTGCATGCGTGTCATTTAAAAACATCACAAACATGTATGACCTTGGTTGCTAAGCAAGAAAGGGTATTCATGCAAGTTATATTTATTTAAAATTTACATAAGATAATTAAGTTTTTTCCTTACGTTTTATGCAGCGATTGGTTCCTGGAGCCAAAGCCCAGCCAGAGCAACACTGCTGACCTCCACAGACATTTGGCCTGAAAAAAGGAGAAGACATATAGAAAAACCACTGTAAAATAAGACACTGACAGCCCTGTTTCAAGCACACATTAATATATAGAGCCTCTCAGTTATCCATAGCGCAATAACAGTGAGTGTGGAAGGCCTCAGACCTTTGCATGACAAGCAGATCTGACTGCAAAGACTGTTACAGTTTCGGATCATCCTGACATGGCTGGCCTATTGATAGGAACACCTATGAGATTACACTATAATTGCATTTTATTTGATAAAAATTTCAGGGCAAGTCATGAAACTCTATCTGAGTGTGGACCCACAAGTCCCTCATTCTGTTATGCGAGAGTCCAAAGTGAAAACAAATACAGAGTTATCTGAGCCTTGAAGGGATTAGACACACGGGACATGAAAAGCACCCTGCATCTTCTATAAATCACTGAGCAAATGAGAGATGACAAGTTTTAAACAGTTATAACTGGATTCTTTGCACTCTTTAATCCTCACTTGCAGCGCAGGCCAATTTTTGCAGCAAGATAGATGAAAAGGCACCAGACCGCAAGAACAATTTCAGGGCAACAGTCAGTGCACTGGCAAGGATCTGTGCCCCGTCATCTTTTCACAAAATATTACAGTAAGTGGATGTCTGACTCATGGTGATTTGAGAAGATAACGGGGATTGACTCACTGACCTCAGTTGGATTGCACTCATTAGATACCACGAGCGTTACTGAGGCATCACAGGGATAACATGCAGTTGTTTGGGGCCTCTGGTGGACTTAGCTTTGTCATAAATCAAACACATCAGGCCAGGCCCGTGCCAGAGACATCAGTCATCACATTCAAATTCCATCACAGGATATATGTCTGTAATGGAGAACTTCATGCAACATAATTAGGATTATCCCCCGGGTTAAAACATAGATAACACCCCATTCACACCTTGTTATATATTTTTATTTAAATCCCAACATGAGGAGGTGGAGTATTATTTCACCACTGAGTTATCTGGATCTGTCAAACATTTGACAGGTGCATTGAAAACAGAAGGGGGAGTCACACTGAGTCAACTTGAATGTAAAGGACGGTTAAGTGAAACCCAGCGCTGCCAGTGCCGCGGGGTACAGTAAATGAGTAAGCTGAGTGGGAATTCCAGGAGGAAATGTGTCATGAAAGCACTTTCTCTAACAAGCAGCAGATGATTCATCTGAAGCTAATGAATCAAAGTGTTAAAATCACAGTGCAGGCTACTATAAGGTAATGGTCCCGCAGATTTATGTAATGCTACCCTTATGCTTCTTTAAAACTCAAAGAACTCGATTCATTTAACTCTGAAATATGTTTTGTTGGCAATGTCGAGCAAGGCATTGGCACCGTGCTGCAATAAAGCATGTTGGATCTAATACTACAGGCAGCTATTTTCTTCATGCACTACTTTAAACAGACAGCACTTCAATTCGACCATGCATCAGTGCAGCTGTCTGAGTGACGGATATGTCCAGAAATGTTGTTTTTAATGTGTGGTAAATCAAGGCCCGTGGGTGGCACATGGTATAACACATGTATTCCATGGACAGAGTCAGTAAAATGCAGATTTAAATACTGGACAAGATCCCTGTCCATCACCTCTCATGGGTGTTAAGTGGTGAGTGTTGCTTTTCAGGATCCTGCACCATAAAGACATCTTTAAGAACAAAAGTATCAATAGCAAGCAGGTGGGTGAGGGAGCACACTCAGGGCATGAACTGAAATGTATAGACCATTAGTCACTTTCCTCTTTGTTTCTATCATGTGTTAGGCTTAACTCAGGTCAGCACACATTACATGTGTGCCTACAGATGGCAAACCAATTGGCTGAATCCTCCTATTGCTTGTAAAGCATCCCCTTAAATTGGCCATATAAATAATGCAGTTTCCTAAAGGGAAAGAGGCCTTGTTATAACACGCAAAAAGGGATATTTCATTTATATTTCACTGTCTGCAACCCAAGGTGAGCCATTCAAATCCCCCTCTGATTATTATGTAAACACTCTCCCCTCCAGTGTGTATCATACTTTCTCCCTATGGAACAAACAGGACTGGATAGACAAGGGTTCATTTAACAAAAAGAAAAGAGCTCTAATAAGGAGTCAACCGACCATCCTGTTTAACAGAGACACAAAAAAATTTGGGGATTTGCAGCATTGAGAGAGGGCCATCGGAGAAACAGGTGTTTCTGATCACTAAGCAAATTTGCAAAGGTTTGCGAGCCAATGCTCCAGTTGAGCCACTACAATACATGGCCACAGGCAACAGCACGAAACTGGGGCACACACACACACATACACAAACACACAAAAGTGGTCTGCAGCCTCTCTCCTACCACAATTTAAATATACTGTAATGTGTAGTAATGGGAGGAAATGGTGATAATGCAATGTTGCATGAGTCTCAAAACAGTTCAAATACAGTTCACCCATTCACATTTGCTGTTCATTACTAGCATCCAGTATCAGCCCAGTAATCAGCAAAGCATTTAACCTCAGCTATTATTCCATGTCCTGCCATGACCTGGATGACAAAATACATACATTGCAGCTATTCATATGTAGCTGGAGTAGCTACAGCTCCTTTGCATGTTCTGGATGACAGTTTCATGCACTGTATCCAACCAGCTCTGTACTGTTATGGAGCAACACTTTGTAAGCCATTTTCTGAGAGTTGTTAAGTTACATCATCACTTGGTCTGCCTTACAGGAAGAACGATTCTGCTTAAGTGGGCCACCACTACTTTACAGTAAACCACATGGACTGATGTACAGTAAAATAGGTCACACAAATTCCTTCTAAAGTACTGCTCATACAGTGAACTTGAATGGCTTAAACAGCTTGGTGAAGCAAAGCAAAAAGGGGGTTTATATAAGACTGAGGAATACTTGGCTGTCACTCTTACCCAGAAAGTCTCCTTGTGCTGGCAGAGCTGGGCTTGCTGCTCTGCCTGCGGTTCACTCTGGTTCTGTGCTGCGGGCTGGCTGCTTGTCTGGCGGTGCGTTGCGCACCATCCCTCTGCGCAGAGGTATGGTCTTCCCGGGAGACGCCTGCAGCATGAGCCGGTCCTGCTCTGGATATGTGCCTGCCATCCACCTGGGATGAAGCGCCTCTGGGCATGCGGACCAGAGTCCTAGATTGGCTCGTCCCGGGAGAGGTTTCACCGGTTGTTTTGGAGGATGCACCGTCCTCTGGTCCCTTTGGCAAGTGACCTTGACTCCTCACCCGGGACTGCTGCTGGTCCCAGACCGTCCGGTCTGCCTCTGCAAACTCTTTCCTTCCACCTGTTGTGTTCTTGTGAGCGATGCCAACTCGCATGAGTGCAACAGTCAAAACCATTAAAACAGCAAATCCCCCACGGTCCATTTTGGGCATGCAAAGTTTTTAAAACTACCGCGTAAAAGGGTCAGATCGAGTTACAGTTTATGGAGAGCCACTAAAATATGAGCGAATTTAAAAAATCCGCGATTAGGCAACAAGAGTTCAGCAAGAAGACACCCTCTCCCAAGAATGAAAAAAGCCTGGATACCTCTTCATAATGTCCAGGTAAGACTTAACGCGGGATGTCTTAAGGTTATCAAATCAGCACCTAACCACAGTCCAAAAAACCCGAGAAACTCTATATGAGCTTTTCTCCTTCCAGCGCTGAAAAAAAAAACAGACAAAAGTTATTTTAAGCAAACATTATTCCATCTGTTTTACAAGAAAAGAAGCGCAAACAGAGCAGCTCCTCGGCTGCTCCAGGGCTGCTGAGGCTGTACTCCTTACTCCAAGTGAGAGCGTTTGAATCGTGCTCCCATGAATATCACCACCTCCTTGGATCTGAAGTCACCGGGAATTTTTGTAGGGATTGCATGCGCTTTGCAAGAAGAAACTCCCCCTTGTCGGCTGAATTGTTGCTTCCACTCACTGCACCGCTCGGTCCATGTGCCCACACGCACTTTCTCTGCCAAGTTACATCATGTTAGTGTGTTTCTTCCTCTGATTCCTTTTAACAGGACTGTTGAAGTTATCATGCCTGCAGCTGCATCAGTCATTCACGTTTAAGTCAAAGGGAAACTGACAGGCTACTACAGCATCAATAAATAGATAGATAAAACATAAAGAAATAAACATTTCCAGGTTTTCTAAAAGACAATGCTGTCTCTGTGTTTGATGATTTGAATTGACTGAGTATCGGATATATCATCTTATCACAGTGCCACAGGACAGTGTGAATTTAATTCACAAAACTGCAGTTCAGCCAGATTAGGACATATAAAACGTGCATCCTGGCAGTTTGTAGGCTTACAGACTCGCTTTGATCTAGTAGTAAAAGGTATGAGAAGCTCACACTTCAAACTCAAACTGAAACCTTGGAAAACTGGTCAGGTTATGTAACAAATCCCATTCATCTCCCCCTCTCATCCATGCTGCATCATCACTTTCCCCTCTCACTGTCTGGAAACAACACATTACTCTTTTCCCATAATATCTTAAACAACCCAGAGAGAGGGGGCTCCCTCCTCTCATTCAACCCACAAAGATGCACGCCTGTCTCTCTCTCTCTCGCTCATGAGCGGTCACCCAGCATCATTACCACTCACAGGACTGCCATCCAAAACACACAGCAGCTGACAGGCAGACTAGTAGTCTGGCCATTCTGCTTCTCACTATAGCTGAGATATACAAACCTCTAAAAAGAGAAGTTTCACCAGGAAAAGTTACTGCATGAATACTTTAAGAGACAGATTGTCCCTCCACCAGACTCTTGCCTTCCTCTTTTCTGTTGGCTCCGAGCAAACATAAGTGGAGGCTTGGACTGAGCACCACAGCTGATTACAGCTCATCTTCCAACCCATGAGAAATCTAATTAGAGAAGGAGGCTGCATTTGTCTTATGACTGTCCAGCAGTCTCACCCCACCCCCAGGCATGTTGCCTGCCTGGTGTCGATGGCGCCTCTTGAAACGGTTCACGGCCGGTTGACCCCCAGCGTCCTTGAGGGTGACCAGGGCGTGCACAGACAAGTCCATGAGGTGCTATCAGCTCAGTGACCTGTGTGAGTAAGCAGCTGGCTGCAGCTCAAGTGTTGGCTGTACTACGGCCTCAATCAGTGTCTTAATCTGTGTCTGTATCATATCATAAACTCAGTGTTGCATGTTTGTACAGCAGTGTTTTGTTTTGGGTTTTTTTGTTGTTGGCAGATGGACCTTTACAGGCCTGTCAGATGAACTGTTATGTAATACTAGAGAACAGATCAAAGTGAATATTCTTACAATAAGATTTTCCCCAAATTTTGTCAGTGTGGTCAAATTTGTATTTGTTCAACTTGGAGTGCCAAAAGCTGGACAACGTGTAGCCATGGCTTCGACTGCCTACACTTTTGTAGTTGTCAGTTTATTAGAGTACACCTTGCTAAAACTAGTGTGGTCTAGGTTATAAGGTTCAGTTTTTGTTGAAAATATAGAGAGGTGTCGATTCGTGGTCATTTTGGAGGATGTAGTTTGTTATGTCGTTGAACTGTTTTGCTTTATACTGACAAATGTTTTCTATAATTTGTCATTTGTATCAGTACATTTTAACCCATCACCTTTAGCTAATTATTTTCTGTCTATTTTTAACATTTATCCATTCCTTTTAGCTCACTGTTTCCACATTTAGCTATTACCATTTAGACCTCCATGCACCCTTGCCAACTAGATTTCACGAATGAGTGGATATATTTTTCAAATCAAATTGTAGTTTCTATTTTTTCTTAATTAGCTGACCCGCTCAGCAATCTTCCACAATAACCGCAACTGCAGACACACCCTCTGGGGCACAAGTAGCCCTGGTCGAGAATCACTGAAGATCTGTGGAGCAGCTATCCATGTTATGAAAGTGGGCCTTAATGTGTCCCAATTTGATACAATTTACAGCATCTGGAGGAACTCTAGAATAAATACCAGGAGGATGTCTCTGGCTATGACCGACGCTTCAACACAAAGGGTCCTTTGAAAACTCTGGCATGACAACCAAGCCACTCCTATCATCTTTCAAATGCAGAGCAGAAATATAACTGCATTACACTGCACAGTTTCTTACAAAGCACAGGGTCACTGTAGCAATAACAACTCCCAAGTTTTGTAATTACACTGACGCAAACAGCTTGTGCGTTTGTGTTTGATGGAGAAAGCTCAAGGTGAATTTGTTTCGTCGTCAGACTACTGAGTGCTTTCAATTGCTCCACTTCCTAGATGGTTTTCATTTTATAACTGTGAGGCAAATGTTTTGAAGCTACTGGACACACATTTTATGCCCTCTAATTAATTCTATCGTGGGATCAAACTCTACATGTTTACCTGTCAGCGCGAATGTCCCAAGAGAGACATTTTTGCATCCATTCACAGTGGAGAGTGACAGCCTCGTCACCGCTGAGTGAGGGAAGGGTCAGGGTTCAAGTGTACCCATTAGAAAGCCAAACAGTATCGTTGCACTCAGAATGTAGGGCTCTCATTATAAGCAAGTATCAACAGCGTATTCTTTGCCTTGCCTCCAGAATTTTAAGTGATCCATGTGAATCGGTCTCTGTGATGACTTTCAATGGAAAGCACCAACAAGGAACGTCAATCTCTTCGTTAGCTACCTTTTGCCGTTTGTATCAAAGCCCTCAGCTCTCCTTCCTCTTTGCCCAGCAGCAAACATAATACTGACATTGTTCAGACTGGGCAGCGGAGAGGACCTGAGGGAAAACGTGGAAAAAGGAGGTTCATTTGGCAGAAAACCACTTCGTAAAAGCTGAAATTATGTGCTTTATTAATGTAGTGTTTTTTCATTAAACATGACAGCTTTTCCTTGGAAGGAATATCACAGAAGACCTCCATCGAGCTTCGTAGCAGATTAAGCAGTGTACATAAAACAGGCATTCACGCAACAAGAGGAAACAGTTGAAGATAGAGCAGGATAAATGTAATGTGCTTAGGCCAAGGACTACAGGGTCTTTCCCAGCTTGTATGAATGAAGTGCTGTCAGCTGGGTAATAGAAGTAGGTCACATGGGCGTTATTTAAGACAGGCACTTCCACTTCGCTTTTCATGATATTCATACTTGGTTTTTTTTTCTATGGCTGTTGTGAGGGCTGGCTTAAAACAAAAAACTGACAATTGTGTGCGTATGTTCTTCAAAGCCATACTATGCATGCAAGCCTTGCACGGCATTGTTATACATTACCGGAGACAAAGGGAAAATCTATCAACTCTGCTCTTTCAAATAGTGGAGCGATCCAGAAACATGATAAAGTTAGACAGACTTGAGCGCCACTGGCCATGTTTCTGATGCATGTCATAGCACTGGCAATACATCCGCCCTGCATTACTTCATGGGTGAATGATCAGCTCATTCATTTATGGGTGTGAGTTGTTGAGTTAACAAAGGCTTTAAGCAGCCTGGGATGTCGGCGCAAAGAAAGAGATCACCAAGAAAACTGTAACAAAGATTAGATTAAGTACTTCCCTTCTACAAATTACCCTTTTGCCCCCTCTGAAAAGCCTCACCAGAGAACAAGCAGTTTTGGCTCTGGTAGAGGAATCATGATACATCATATGTTACAGTGCAGGCTGTGATATAGATGGACTCCTTGCTGTAGAATAACCAACCAGATGCCAACCACATCAAATGAAGTCAAGCCTGGTGTTCAGAGGTCACCCTGGAGAAACAAGAAGGACTAAATTCATCTTACTATATGTTAGATTTTGTTGATTTACTTTACGAGTCATTGTTATCATCAGCATGGTTCTGTGAGGTTTAAGACCTGAAGAGGTTTAATGGATAGTTTTCTGCTTGACCTGATGGGGGCTAAATGTTTTATGGGCAAATCTCAGAAGCTTCCCTGTCTTGCTCTTGATGTTCAGCGTTAGCCAGCAGGGGATCGCAGAACAGACCTGTGTTTTCTGCTGGTATAATAAACTGTAGTGGATGAGGGCAAGGCAGTCATTCTAGTTATCCACTGATACATGAACCACTACGGAGCTGGTGCCCCGAAGAGCTCTGCTCCTTGAATATTTGAATAGACTCTAGTTCCTGAGATAGGAATTTGAAAAAAAAAAAAACAAAAGAAAAAAACAAAACAGAAAGGCAGATGTTACCCTCATGCTTCCATCTAGGGGCTAAATATGTGAAAAGTAAAACAGTTCTGTCATTGGTTTAGTTTTATCAGAGTCCAGTCAGCTGACAAAACCATCTCTGCTATTTGGAATGTAATCCAGGAAGCTGCATTACATTATAACCAAGATGTCGGATCACGACTGTCCATTTCTATCTCTCATTTAATCGAAAGTGGAAGATTCCTGTGGATTTAACATAATTTACACTTCTAGTTCAACACAAACTAATTGTTTTATCAGTGACAACCTTGGTGAACCTCTGCTCAATTCTGTAAATATTCTCTAAATCCTCCACTTTAGCCTTGAATTTTGTGGTGTAGTCCTTCTGTCTCTTAAAGTTTGATTTAAACGCGTCTCTGATGAACAATACACAGAATGATGTCATGCTACTGCATGATAAATGCCACTGGAGCACATTCAAAGGGTGGATCATGCTGGCAGCCAATTAGGTCAAATAAGAACTTGCCATAACTTTCCAGAAAACATACATTTTCCAAAAGATGTGGGGGCCTTCCAGTCATTAGCCAGACATAGCTGAAAACATTCAGATTCACAGGAAATCAATCACAGCATAAATCAATACTGGCAGAAAAGTCTAAATAAGAGTGGGATGGTGGGATTGTGCCCTCTTCGACATGCATTCTTGTACATTCTGGGTATTTAGTCGTCATGTTTTCTTTGGCTCTTAGCAGAATTCACTAAAGAAAAAAGAGAGGGAGGACTTAATGTGTGTGATAGATCATTCTGGCTTTTCACCCACAGCTTTCTTCCTCCTTTTCCCCATTTTTCTCTCCCCTCCCTTTCAGTTTTCCTGGCCCCTCAACCTTGATTCAGCGTGACTCTCTAGCCGCTGGCCCAGGCCCCGCGGACTCTCCTCCTTCTGGTCCTCCTGGCTGTGACCTGGCCACAAGGACTGCTGGACTGACTCAGCTGCTATTTATCGTGAAGGGGTGATAGATGGCCCTACGCCTCACAGCTTCGTGTCCCCGTTCACGTTGTTTCACGGTGTCTCCACCAGCCGACCATGGAAAATCAAGGTCAAGCATTTTCCACATTAGCAGCTTTACCAGGAGGATATACATGGATATCTGCTGCAATTACCCTACATCCCCCTCCACCCACCACAGAAGGAAAAAAAAACTACACTTATCTCTCAAAAGCACAAACTGATGGCTCTATTCAACACACTTTCATAACAGACAACATGAATGATGCTGAGGCAAAATTAGATGGGATATTTTAGAAATTGGGGCAAAGGTGAGACATGAACCTATGAGTTTATGCCAACTCTCTGGCACCAAACTGCCAATGACTTTCCAGTAGTTAACCATCTAAACCCGGAGTGTGCAGTTTTTCAGACACGCAACTGGTGCAGTACAGAGCAAAGACTGAAGCCCGTCTGGTGTCACACTGCAAAATAAATTCACTGATTTTCAAGTTAAGAGGCGACGTAACTTTTTATATCTCACTTTAATGAGCGTTGCTCAGATCTTATAAAAGTGGGTTTATTTTTGAAGCAGGACCTGTAAAAATGCTGTTCACACTTGTGCAGGAAGAGTTATATTCTACTCACTTAACTCCTTTAATTGCCTCCAGAGGGTCATTCCTTTTTCAGCGCCGGGCATCAGCAACACAGCCTATAATGTTAAAAATGATAAACAGTGTTAAAAGTAAAGATAAGTATGATAAATGTGGTGTACATTTGCCTTCAGATCTTTGTGTATTTACAACACTGTCGGCTGTAACTCACTCTTGTGGAAGTTTTGAAACCTCGTGTTTTTCTTAAGTACCCACAAAATTATTTTAGGGTTTCTAGAACAAACAGCTGTGGCACAGAAACTGTGACTGCCTGACACTGAAAAACAGCTTTTTTTCATTTCACCCTCTCACTCATCAGTCTGACCACATGCACAATACAAGGAAAGATTTACCAAACTGTCAGTTGTTTTGATATTAGAGTGCAGCCTGCTGAGTAATGCACGTTAAGGTCTGTTTACCTTTACTGCTGGGAATGGATGATGCATAAACCCCATTTGGTGGCTGACTCATGGATGACACGTGCCTTCCAACCTCAGACACAACAGTACAACAATTTGGTATGTAGTGTAGTTTGGGCCAAACTAACTTTGGTGTTTTCAAGCAGTGTTTTTCTTCCCATACGTAGTGTTCATGTAGTGTTCACGTTTGATGGCTGCTGGACGGGCCTCATGCTTGGCTAGCTCTGAGCAGAGAATCATGTGCTCTCCTCAGCAACAGTTAGGTGAATGAAAAATCTTCTTCGCTGCTCCCAATTAACAGTGAAGGTCGAGCGCCAGAAAGTTATGATGCGATTTAACCCCCCGCATGAGGTCAATTTGACCTGAATAGCTTCCTATTAAGCATGATAAATTTGTTATTTTTCAATCCATTAAACCTTTTCCCCATAGTCCATTTAGTCAGAACAAACCACTGGCCTGCCATAACCTACGTCCTGTTTACCGCGAGCAAGCTTCAAGGAAAAAGGGGATGACACAACAATTAGCCGAAATGACTTCAAAGTGTTTTCTGCCACAGGCTTTCGCTAATTATCAGTCACCAGTGTTGGGTGGGAATCCCTCCAGCGCAAGGGTCAAAAGGGTAACATCAACAGCAGCATATAAGAAAGACTAAAACTTCAGACCAGCCGGTGCGACTGCCATCAATGAAACCTTGTTATGACCATGGGATCCACGGGATAGGACTGAGGGGAAGAATAGGGGTGTGAGGTTCAGGGGAGGAAGCCTCTCTGACTGCGCTGACCTGTCTGCAAGAGCCCCCCGGGCAGACAGACACCAAGGCCTCCGACAGATGTTTGAGAAAACTGCCCCATTCATCATGGCACTTTTGTGGAATCTCTTTGAACTGCCTTTTTATTTTGTGTCAAAGTTGCCAGAACCAGAGACGCTCAGGATAGATAGCTAGATAGCTAGATAGATAGATTGATAGATTGATAGATAGATAGATAGAATATTCATAACATTTCCATGTCTGTAAAGTAGGCCTTAGTTCCTGGATGTCTCCTGTCACTGCCCAGCTCGTAAATCACACCCCTGAGGGAGCTGTTGGGCTAGACGTGCTATTGTGCAACACTGTCTACAAGCCCACATCACACTCGGTTTCCTCCAGTGTTCTCACACACATACACACATATACACGCACAAACATAAATTGGCATGTCCACAGTGGAGTGTGAAGTCATGGCATGGATGCAGGATTTCAATCAGCCCTTATGGAACTGCCTTTTCCTCCCACTCTCCCATGCCGCGGCAGTGGGGTTTTAAATCACCCAAGGCAAAGATGACAAGATGATGACAAAACTCTAAACAAAAAACAGTCGCAGAGCCAATAAAACTGCTCTCCCCATCAGATCGCAAAATTAATTTCCGCAAAAATAAAACATGGAGGAACGACCGCAGAATTTATTCTGTGGACTGTCTGTTAACATTCCAGTTCACTGTAATGTAAAAGTATTCATATGACTCTACCCAAGCCTGCCGGTACAGCTGAGTTTTATACTCGGGCTCTCCGTGGGGAGCAGGAAGAGAGGCCCCGTGTGTCCAGAGCCCCGTCTCCTGAGCAGCACTAAGCACTCAGCAGGCTTCAAGGGCGAATGTTCATTAGGGAGCCAAGTTTTAATAAGCCCGCAGACAGACATGCTGCTACACAGCCTCAAGTGCCAGAAGAGGTGAGTTTACTTATCCTGCTGATCCTCATGACTTTACATGGCATCATGAGCAACGTATCTATGTACACAACCCAACGTTCACCTACTGCGCAGCATTTACTATCAGGTGAGGGAGGATAGAGAAACAAGTGAAATGTATTAGATACTTCACTCATGGAATTGGAGTTGGATAGACGCAAATGAATTGAGATGGATGGGTGAAGCAGTGGATAGTTCAAGGTTTATTTATCAAGTGAAAGTTGACTAAGCATGTGCCAGCTCCAGCCTGGGCTAGGAGCGGAGTGCCTTGCAAAGAAAGAACGTGAAAGGTGTATGTGTAATTCACTTGCCTTAAATTATTTCTCAACAGGTCATAGGGTTTAAACCAGCAACTAGCTGGTTCTGTCTGCCACCACGTTCTTATATTTTCCCATCGGTGGTGAAAGAAGTATTCAGGTCTGTTACTGAAGTAAAAGTGGCAAACCCACAACTTAAACATACTCCACTACAAGTGTAAGTCTTGCAGGCTTAAGTGCTGGACTTATTCTTGGCTAGTCCAACTGTCAGAGCTGGGCTGGCTTTCTTTCCCTGTTTCCTGTTGTAATGCTAAGTTAAACTAACCGGCTGCTGGCTGTAGCTTCATATTTAACAGACAGATAAGACAATGGTGTCTCTGTTTCCTAAAATGCCGAATTCATATGCTAATCTGCAGAGTAACTAGTAGGCAGATAAATTTAGTCAAGTAAGACAACAGCATCAGAAATATAGTGAAGTTTATAAACTGGAAATAATCAAGTAAAGTACAGTTATCTTTAAACTGTACAGTACTTGAGTAAATCTTCATAGTTACAATCCACCGCTGTTTCTCATATATTCGCACCAGATCTGCGACTGTGTCATATCTATCAACCTACTACTACAAAAACAGCCTTTTTATTTAAATGAATTACAGTCTATAATCCAAAGATAAGAACAGGGTTGCCACAGCGAGAGCTTTGATTTGTTTTCTATGACAAATGTTAAGATGCAAGACACCAGTGATATATAATGTAATGAAACATGAAAACACGAGAACATATCAAGGGTGTACTTTATTACTCTGTCATTATGGAGTGAACTGGGTATGATAACTGATCCACTGTTATTTCTACAATGTCAAAGTGCTCTCGATGCAGAATGAGTACCCGGCCTCCTTTCTTCATGGATAATCTTGGCACAGTCCGAACCAGTGTTTATCTAGGGGAGACGTAAATTACGAAATGAATAAAAACAGGATGACAGCCGAGTAGAAAAATACATGATGATCGACATGACAATTATCGAGAGCTGTTAACAAAACGATAAGGTCATAAAATTGTCCTTCAACTGTTTCTACTTAACTGTGCCGGCCCAAAGATAAGATAACCCAGAGGAATCAATCACAGGACTTGTATATTAAGACTTGCATGACAGACCTTGATATAAGTCTGTTCTGCGTGGGATGTTTAGATAGATTTCAAAGCAAAATTTGGCTTAAAAATCTTGCACATTTCGTTCTGTACCAGGTTTCGTGTTGGGAGAATGTCAAAGGCTGCAGGGGGATTTCATAATGGGCAAAAGGAGAATGGAATGGAAGTATGTAGCTGTATTCACAAACAACCCAGTCTCTGTTTGTTGTTTGTGGACTGATCCAGAATATTTTAAGCTTCCCTCTGAAAATAAATAGATTCTGTGGCATTCTAACAAAACAACAAAGACAGATGCAGTCAGTAATATTACCCTCGAAAGGTCTGGCTAACATTAGAGGCCGTGATGGTCGAATTCATATTAATCTTACTACTGTTTCCCGCCACCTTATTGTTTTCATCTCACCAGTTGATAGTATATGATGAGAGGTTTGGTAATCACTGGCTGTGATTGCTTGCAGAGGGATCAACCATCTGTCCACCATTTAGCAAAAAGAATGATTCCATTTTTGCAGCGAGTAGTCAGATCTACTTATTAGATCACTGCGTCATCCCTTATGATGATGGATAGTGTCGCGTAGGGTCACTCTTTTATTGCTGAATTGATCAAAAAATTTTCTCAGTGTGTGTCTGAGGCCAGGCCGCATCTGGAGGCAACCTGGGGACTGTTAATCACAAACCTAAACAGAAAATAGCTCAATCTCCTTGTCACAAACACCCAAGAATTCCTTTGGTTGCACAACAGCCTTCATTATGTCATTTTCTTACTTAGCAAAAGACAGAAAATGGATGGTTTTTATATATGTATATACATATTTATGTGAACTGTGACTGAAAACGTGTGTATACTGTGTTATACTGTGTTTACTTGGATGTTTATTTCTATGCAAAGCTTCTTGGGAGAAGTGTTTCTGGGCATCTTTACTGATGTAATATTTGCTTTGCCACAGAAATCTTGCTGTTGCATTTTCTAATGACTGTAACAAGATCACAGATTTATTCTGTGGATGGAAAATATCCTAACCACAGTCCATGGACTATGTTGGATATGTGACGAAATTTGTATGTCCTTGTGGAGCCGCTGGCCGGTTATGCGAAGGGCTTTGAAATGATGACGGTGGTCTGGAACGGACAGCTTCAAAAGGCAAGGGATTCCATCAGGTCTGTGAAATATGTCGGCTAATTGGCAGGAGTGATGCTGGGAATGAAACAAAGAACGAGGGAGGGGGAAATACAACATCTTGACACCCAAAGTGATTGATTATGATGACATGTAATGGCAGAGGTAACAATGAATATCAAGCATTTTTGTGTGTGTTTCACAGTCTGGACAGTGTCACTGGTGGGCCTTGTTCCCTGCTCTTCAGCTTTCTCCAAACAAAACAAACAAATCAGAAGCATTTCAGCATGCCTCTCCTCTGTCTATCAGCCCAGAACAGGAATATGTATTTTCTTTCACTGACCTCATGCAGGCATTTCACGGCAAAAAGCCTGTTGCATTCTGTTCTCTTCATTTTACTTTGATGTGTCTGTTGAAAACTGTAAAGCATAAATGCATTCTTTGTTTTGTCGGCACCACATGATTCTTTGAGCTGCTGCTCAAAAAGGTCCCAAGAAAACACAAATGGCTCTTTTCTCTGAAATTACTCAAAGTGAGTGAGCCATATTTCTCATCATAAACAAATGCGTAAAGTAGTCATGTGTTCAGAAGATAAGCAGGAACGAAGGGTCTTTAAACCCACGTGCTGTGAAGAAGTTGCTCAAAATACAGATTTGTTTACACGTTCTCTGTGATATTCTTGGTGCAACAGTGTGGTGACCCTTGATGGGGGTTCCTCTACAGAGCCTCGTTTCAACCAGTCACCATAAAAGAAAAAATATACAGGCAGATCCTCGCATAGCTCACACCCAGAGCAAAGCAAACACTCTTTGCCATGTCCGTGGCCTCTCTCATGTCCTCACTTGTCTCTGGTCTTTAATGTCCTCCCCAGAGTGTCCTGGATGGTATCCTCATCATGCTATTGGGTGGCTGACACCCTTAAACAGGAAGGGACTCCTGCCATGACCCGCGATGCTAACAGAGAAAGCAGAGAGGAGCCTGGAGTGAGTTACATCACATCCTCTTTGGGCTGACTTGGACTTGGATCCTGAGAGTAACTTTACGAGAAGGGGGACCTGCAGTATTCCTTTAACTGGAGACAAGATATGTGAAGAATATCATGTTATGAAGCTTATTCCCTAGGATTACATACACTGAGTCCAACTTTTACATGCAGCAATGACTGTCAAGAGGAGTCATGTGAATCTGCTGTTCATGAGAACATAGCTGAAATGAACTCAGGTTGAAAACACGCAGTCTCTTTTTTCAAAGCATGTACACGGCAGGCTGCCATCATCTGAACTATGAGCTGGGCACGTTTTAGACGCAGCAGCTGATAGGATGCAGTCAATCTTTCTGTCAGTCCGAACAGAGCCTTGCCCTGTTCCTCTCTCTCACCGGGGTGGTCCACATTCTGCCAACCATCCCTGTTTGGGACGACTTGGCTGTGATCGCTGCAGCGGACAGGAACACGCTTCCTCTCAATCAGCAGTTTCCAGGGGGTGTGCTGCACCTCTCTTTTCTTTCATCCACATCTCTAACTCACTGGCTCCTGGCAGTTCCCCTTGAGTAAATTTAACAGTATGTAGTGTGGCGAGTGGTGTGCCAGCTTAGATTCTCACACACCAACATCCCTGAGCCAAGCAAAACGTGTGCGAATGCAAGATTCTTATTTGGCTTATTTTTAACATCCTGCCTTTGATGCTCCCGTCAAACTGTCTTTCTCTCGACAGATTTGACTTAACAGCACAGAGGTGAAGGTGATATGTGGCTCTGGACTGTAAACACTCTTTAATCTGGCCGTTGCTGATGTGTACACAAAAAGTGATGGCACATGTGCTGGCCAGATGTGGCTACTATTGTTGTGGTTGCACGGTTGTGGTCAGTGCAACCCATTTAAAACCTCATCCTCTAACCGGAGAAAGTATGAATGAATGAATTCCCCATGTGAGCTGACAAACTCTATGATGACTTTCAGCTCAAGAGATGACTAAAAGCTGTGGAACTTCCACATTATTGTGGTGTGGCCCAAACCACAGACCAACACAAGGTGCTTCATTCACAAATACTGAGCCTTAGGTAGTGTGATGTGGAGCTCTTTAAATCACCATACATTTAAGGTTTCTGTCTGTGATAATAAGGATCGACATCTCCCCTTCAAAGCACAACTTCTTTGCTACATATTCTTAATAATTCAGAAATTAGCAAAGTGTACTTCAAGACAGGGGCTAGGATACTGACCAACACAGCATCCTGGGTCAGTCCATGTAGATGTATGGCCAAATATGACCTCTCTGTTGAGCAGGATTTGCTTGGAGACAGGGTCTGGCCTGGTGAGGAATTACAGTGTCCAGGATCAAACCAGTGGCCTGGAGCTCTTTACTGGCTTGCAGTAGCTGTGGTTGGAAAGAAGACCAGTGCCAGGCTCATTACTGGCCAGTGCCAACCAGATTTTGGCACATTTCAAGATCCTCAGGGTGGCAAGTATCCCATCAAGCCTTGCTTATTTTTCTCTTTGGTATAACTGTGGGAGTCAGGATTAATGACAGGGATTTTGATGCTCACCTTGTGACCCTAAGCCAGAGTTATGCAGCTTTTCATCACATTGGAAAAACATGTTGTAAACCACCCAGTTCTTCTCCACAGTTCAGGAACTGTATGAAGCATTTTACATGCATGTACAGTTAAAGGGACAATTTGACATGGTTAAGTTTATGAGCAGACAGACAGAAACAAGACAAGAAGTCTGCAAGTATGCTACTGGCTGTATGAGGCAGCAGTGCTTTGAGCTAAATGCTAATGTCAGCATGCTAACAATTTCACATTTAGCACCTATAATGTCCATCCAACAGTTGTCAAGACATGTCTCTAAGAACCAAAAATGTCAATCTCCTTGTGTTGGTAGAATAAAAGTCAGCAAAAGTCAGATTCACCAAAGTTAGTAGGGTTCACCACCCGAGACCCATGAATGTCTGTACAGAATTACAAAGCAATCTATGAAATAGTTGTTGAGATATTTCAGTCTGGACCAAAATAGTTCACCAAGCTACAGACTTGACGTTACTAGAGTCATTGCTCTATTGTGGCTAATAACATTTCGCCTGCACTTAGAGTTTACTGCACTTGTACTGTACACACAGAGACAGACATCAAGATGAATCTCACTTCACAGTTCATTTATACCTGCTATGGTGACGACCATACGAACAATAAGGGTGGAGCGGCGGCAGTGTTTGTCAAACAGTTGGACAGTGTACATTAGAGGCCCTGTCTTTGGAGAGGAAATATAAGGACTGAAATGTTTCCCGACACACCGAATATAATACAGCTGCACATCCCAGCAGGACAACTAACCCCATGAATCAACAGCCCCTCTCCAACATCATATATAACATAGACAGTCATCAACCGGGGGACACTTAATCTCCACACAAGCAGTTTTTCAAGACCACTTGTGGCTGTAAGCTTCTGCTTGTCCCTGACCTCAGCTGTACACATGGACGTTTATATCATTTTCAAAACAAAACATGTGTTCCTGTTCCTGCTATAGGAACGTATTTTAATGGGGTCTTTTCATGTTTGTGTGGCCACTCGTTCATATTGCTCAGTGTGGACTCGCTGCATCCCAGTCCGGGTGTTGAGAGCCAGGTCTCAGCACTTAAATCACACAGGATCGATAGGAGCAACAGAGAATCTGCGAAATATCAAGAGACGCAGGGAAAAAAATCTCTTTAATCAGCAGCAGTATCCCGTCCATACATTCCTTTGCTACACTTAGTTGCCAGACCATTGTCATCACCATGATGCGTATTTCTCACAGTCTTTTTTTCCCCTCATAATCCTCAACAATTTCAATCGCAGAACCCACACTGTCACCAGTCATAAAAGGAGCCAGTTAAGACCCTGATAGGGCAACTGCTTAAGACACGGCGGAGGCAGAAATTCCCTCTAAAGAGCCAAACAGTCAAAATTATTTTAGTGGTCAACCATTGTGAAACGAGGGGGAGAACTCTTCTTTCAAACTCCGAAAAGAAGAAAGACTTTGAATGGTCACAGACAGAAACCTGATGTTTACCAGGGTTTGGACCAAGGCCTGAGGCTAACATGAAGTCTGTACACTATACAGTGAAGAATAAACTTCGTGGGGAGAACTTCAGTCCAAGACTGCTCCTGCAGCAACGCTCTCCCGTCCTTCAACAGCACTGATTGAGATTGGCCTCTAAATCGGCCCAGTCATCACCGATGATGAATACCTGCAGCCAATCCAGTTGGCAGGTAATCAGTGGCGTCCAATCAGATAATGAGGGCCTGCATGTTGGAATGGGAAGCAGACAACCCCACGGCTGTCTAGCAGGAAGGAGGGAGAGCAGTCATGTTCTAAAGATACTTAAGGCGTGCCACATTTGTGTTCTCTGTCCTGTGAAGATCGCTGTCTGTGGACAATTATCTTTGATCAGAGAAACTGATGGACATCTCCTCAGAGGCAGGGTGTCTGACTCAGAGATGGGAAATGAGGCACTGCATTTTCGATCATGTAAATTCTTTGGTGGAGGAGAACCACCCATAAATTGACTCCCCCAGGAACTTGGCAACCCCAAACCCCAAAACCAAGCTGCAGTAAGGTCTGGAGATGTTTATGGAATAGTACATGGAAAATTTGTCAGAGAAACATGTTTTCCCGGGGAATTAGTATCATCAGATGAATTTACAAAAATGCACAGTGTTGTAGCTGAGCGACCTCCCACAGGTTCTCTGGGGAAAGAGACCCTTTCCAACGTGGTACATTACTCTTTAGTGAGTGCCAGAGGATGACTTTCTGATTTGTGGTCCCTCTTTAGCAAGCATTCCTGGGGGAAATTTGAGAGAGACCATTATGCAAATCCACAGGTGCATGCCAAGACCAAAAAACTGGACTCCCTCCTCCAAGTACTTCAAGATGCCTTTCTGCCTGCTCCTGATAGTGTTCAGACCACAGTGTGAGGAGGCACGCCAGGAACATGTGGGTGTAGTGCGGAGGGGCCACGAGGCCTGCGTGTCCACAGCCTTCAAGCAAAGCAATTAAAAATTACATTTTTACTTGTAGAGTCCATTATCAGACCGTCTCACTGAGGAAGCAAACATTCAATCATGCAAGAGTGCGTTCCTATCACATCTTGTGCTGATAGGGCTGTCAGTTATGCCACCATCTCCATCTGGTGAAAGGAAAGGGAGCTCTTGTTTTCCATTTCACTTTCAGCAGTTGGGCATTATCACATTCCACACACAGGAGAGCTCTCAAAAGAGTGATTTCATTAAGACATCGGCTGACGAGAAACCAGCAGGTTTGAATGAACTCTGTTTATTTTCATGTGTTTCATGAGGAATGTGTTGTATGTGCGAGGGAAATGAGAAATGTCTTTAATGGAGGGGGATTCAATCTGGCCTGCTTCTCTGTGTGTTGAAAACTTTAAGTGTTGAGGGTCAGCTGAAGACAGGAAAGCCCCTCATCATTTACTGCTCCTAAACTGTCACGAGGGATGACAGCAGAGGAGGCATGTAATCTCCACTCATGTCACATGTAGAGCCACTGCCCCCTTGTGTCTGAAACATGAAAGCTTCTGGCAGATGACAGCTCAGCTGATGTTTTCTATATGTTCACATAGTTATAAAATACAGTCTAATGAACTGCAAAGAAACTCACATGTAGGGTTTTGCCTTCATTACAAGAACCCCACACAAGAGAATTGAACTACAGTCTACATGAGCTATTAAGAAGTAGCATTCCCCAACTGTTGTCAGTGACCACAACATATTTTCATGCGAAATCTGAAACCTGCTTTTGATAGAAAACCTTTAGAAGATATGTGTCCATCTGTATTAAGAAGATAGTGGTACTAGAGACTGAATTTAGTCTCTAGTACCACTAGAGTTATATGCTCTTCAGTTCTTTACCTTAAGTAAAGTTTAAAAAAAAAATCTACATAATGTTGGGTACACCCATGGGCCCCTCTCCAAGTACTTAACAATTTTCAGGCACAAGTTTAAGAACTACTTGCCCTGTAAGGTTTCCAGATCAGCTTTGGAAGGGTTTGTAATCATTTTGATCCACACTGCCTAACACAATCAAAATATTATGCACAAAAAAAAGAGATATGGTGATAAGAATTTAGTCCATCATTTTTTATTCCCATAAACAAAGGACCTGCAGTGCAGAGAATCTCAAACATTCATCAGCAGAGGCTTGCCATTAAATAAAAAAAAAAAAAAAAAAAGAAAGAAAGAAATGGAAAAAAGTACCCCAACTTCAAAGTCATAAGCAAATATTTCACAATATCTACATCGCTAAAAGTCACACACGGACGAACTAACTCAGAAACCATCCAAACATAAAACAGAGTGGTAGACGCTCATGAAAAGCAAAACATTAAACAAGAACATAAAACTACAGGACAGACCTCCCTCATATTTGTTTACAATGGTCATGTCATCTAATGGAACATCAGCTAACACATTTAATGCTTAAACTACCTTTAATTCAGATAAATAGGATATCAGCCATTGGTACTGGTGCTGGGAACACACCCTTCATGAAACATTTTCATCAGCACTTATCACATTTTCACTGCTCTGCTCAGCACATCAGGTCGACATTGCACAACCCAAACACACATAAATCCACAAACCCTCTGACAAACCTCTTAACAGTGTAAAAGGTCAGCTAAAGCAAAAGTAAATGCTCATTGAATCCCACTGTATTGGCTCTGTTCAGTCAATGCGATTAATCCCAACCTGCAGCAAATAACACCTACAGTGAAAATGTGACATCTTTGCCATTCAACAAGTTAAATCTCTTAGTGGCCGAGTCGAACTGTTACTGCTGACTGTGAGAAGAATGAGAGGAGTGGAGCTGCATTCAGAGTGCTCTGTGGGTTGAGAAGAATTATTCATAAACATTTTCTTTTTGCTTCTGAGTCTAAACATGAATTTTCCTAAATGCTCTACAAAGACTCTGCCTGGCAGCACACACTATAACAAAGTGGCTAATGAACATGTAAACTCTGGAACAGCAAAGGAACTGTTACACAATCATGAACAGAAAAAAAAACACAAAACAAAGAAACAATTCTGTTGGCTCAGGATACAGAAAACTAACAAATAGCTTTACAATAATATAAGGGCATATTCCCCAAAGATACAATGCTTTAGTTTGCTGAGGATGTGGGATAATATGGCTAAAGGTTGTACAGTCAGGGGTTGGAAGGAGGCAACTATGGACAAACTGAATGTGTGTGCATGAACACATATACACCTGGGTCAGAGGATGCATAGGTGGAACAGGAGATTCTGAGGTAAACCCATAATAGGCTGTGAATGAGAAAGTAAAAACCATACAGCATATATAACAGAACATTTGTTATATATGGGCTCTCCCCAACATCCAACCAGCACTCACATCCACAGTGAACCCTGTGGGGGTAAAAATGCAGAAGAAACGTCATACTTAACTATTATCTATTATTGTCGACTATGCTTCTCTCACCTACGCACCTCTCTGGATACAATCAGAGGCAAAGGGCATGAATAAGGCAGGTTATAAAACATAACAAAAACATATACCGCTCCAGACAAACAATAGTTTTGACTGTATGGGTCAACACAAATATTTTTTTTTCAAGACACAATAAGTTAAAAACATGTATAAACAATAGAAATTACTTGGCTCCTTTTTAAAACCCATTCATCTCTGACAGAAAAAAAAAAAAAAAAGCTTATAGAAGTTATATAAACTCTCAACCCATCAAAACGTGCAACAATAAAGAAATCCCCTCACCTTAAACGTCAAATCAATGAATAACAAGATGGAAAGGTATGTATACACACTAGTATGTACAAGTACTGAAATAAAAGAGTGATATTAGATATTTACATACAAACATCAGTCCCTGATTGATTAAGGCCAAAGTGCTGTAGATGCACGCGTCACCCACATCACATGTAGGCTGCTGTTGCACTTAAGTGTTCCTCAGTTTGCAAAATTGCAAAAGAAGCGATTATACAATAATACTCAAGGCCTTTGCTCTAGCATCCTTTGTCTTTCAAACATATAAAACTTAGCAAACTTTTAGCTTTGAGAAATAAAACTAGCCCAAACCTCACCTTTTCCAGCAGTCCGTGGTTTCCTTTTTTTTTTTTAATACAAAATTGAGATATTTTATTATACATACAGTAGAACTAGAGTTCATATAGATCGAGTTCTGTTCCAGTTCAGCCTTCTGTAACTTGCTGTAACACCCTCTCATCCTGAGAGAATATTTATAGGGAGTCTGGGAGATTCTTTACCAAGAAACCCAACTGTTAAATGCAGATGAATGCAGGGAACTGGTGCACTGGAGCGGACAGTGCTGGTCTCCTCTTGTACGAGTGGAACCACAGTGCCAGTGATGGAGGAGTCAGAGCATGCCGAAGCCTTCACTGCCCTCACTGATGGCCAGCTTCAGCATCTTGTGCAGCTCCTCGTAGGAGTCATAGGTAGGGAGGCACAGCTGGTTAAAACTAGAGAGAGAAAAGAACCATGAAGAGTCAGCTGTTGTCCAAATAGTGATCAAGTATGTATATAACATTTATACATAATGCTACATGTGACTGGACATGATATTCTATATGTTCTTACTGTTAACAAATCAAATTAAATCAAACCAAAAAATAATAAACAGCATACTATAGTCCAAATTCAAAATAATAAAGGTTGAGGATACTGAGCCTACAGGAACGAGCGCAAGTGACAAAGAGTCCTACACTGTGAGCCCATCAGCTAATCTACGCGTTTGCAAATTATAAACCAAATCATGTGGATTTTTTATAACTGTCAATGTTAGCTAGATGCATGGTAAGCTAGTTAAACTGTGCGAAGCAAGAAGCTTCACCTCTCGTAACATGAACATTGAAAGCTGAAATTACTCAAACCGCCCATCTCTACTAGTTGCAGTAATAAATTAGTTAACCTTAGCTGAGGATCAATGCTTACCTGTTGAGGAGAAAATTAGCCAACTCAGCATCCGTCTTAAAGTCCGTCTTGGTTCTAAGCTGTCTCCACCTTTCAAATGTATGGCCAATATGTACGCGCATTTTACCTCGTCTCTGGTCATGCAGCTTTTTAGAAGGATGACGAGGCTTTTTAGGTCGGGTAGAATCTAACATGATCACGATTCAATTCGTTTGCCTGCTTCCACGTCTGCAGCAGGCTACGTTCACTTGCACATTAGTTTCATATATGGCAACCCGGGTGTCAATATTGTCTCCTTAATCACTGATGACATATCATAGTGATTTTATGACTTGCACGTGCAGTACATGTATTACACATTGTTCCTTTCAGTAGATCTGCCTGTGTTTGCCTACTCACCAGGTGTGTGCGGTGGGCAAGGTGCTGTGTGTGGGGGCGGCGATGATCTGGAAAGAGGGGCAAAGAGTGTTGAATCCCCCAGGGGGAAGCTGAGAGGAGCCGGTGGTGAACTGCAGCAGACGAGCCAGCTCCTCCTGGGTGAAGCTGGACACCACGGCCCAGAACCACTTCATCACCTGTAGCAACAGAAAATAAACATGCTCAGACATTTTCATCATGCCCTGCTGTTAGGAAAAAGGAAGACAGAGAATTTCCATGACATACCTTCTCCCTGAAGTGCCACGATCCTCCAACAATCACAGCGTGGGCCTTGAAGTCCTGCACGTTTATATCACCGGTGCCGCACATCAACAGCTGAAGAGATTAAAAGGGGAAAAAAATTATAATAACCCAGTGGTGTTGCGAAAGATCAGGATTTTATTGTAAACATCACACATACCTCCAACTCATTCTCATCAAATATGGCTAGCAGGTTTTCTGGAACCAGTTCATTCAAACCTGCAATTGATGAGGAAATTACACTAATGACGCCTGCAATACCGGAGACCTCAAATTAGAGGATTTGGAATAAAATGGCAAAGTGCAGCTGTGCTAGTTCCCTTACCTTTCAGGAAGTGTTCCACCTCATCTCTCACCTGGCTGGCAAGCCTGTACTGGGCCAGCAGGTTGAGATAATGCATCTTGTTTTCATTGGTAACAGCGATCTGAGCTCCCCCCGATATCAGCTCCACCACCTGCAATAGAACATGTGGCAAAATATAGGCCAGAAATAAATATAAAACATTAAAACAACAAAATGTCATAAAATAAATTAAAATCTAAAATTATGCAGATATTTAAAAAAAGACTAGTAAATGTAAGATGGTGGAGACAGGATTAGAAAATGTGAGAGTTCAGAAACTGTCTTGAATGTGTGTGTTTGGCTGTCAAACACTTGTCAGCCTTATTGTAAATATTTAAAGGACCAGTGTGTAGGACTTAGTGCCACCTAGCAGTGATTTTGCAGATTGCAACCAACCCCTCACCAGCCCCTTTCCAAGTGTGTAGGACAATCTAAGGTGGCCTTCAAGTAAAACATAAAAACTGGAAAGGCTCTCTCAAGAAGCAGTGTTTGGTTTGTCCATTCTGGGTTTCTGTAGAAACATGGCAACGCAACATGGTGGGCTCCAGAGAGGAGCCAAAGAGGACCCGCTCTTCCATGGAGGGTTGATTCTAAGCTAACAAAACACAATGATTCTTAGTTTTAGGTAATTATACACTAATGAAAAATTAATGATTATTATATTCCATTTCTAACAACAGGACCCTCTAAATTCTACACACCAGTCCTTTAATCAATTTAAAACTTAAAAAACAGTGACATGTATCTAATTAAAAAGAGAAGGATGAACTCTGTTTCAGCTCATTACACAGTTACATTATAACTGAGCACCAAAGTTTAAAAAGGTTTAAAAACATAATGTAAACTCACCACTCCCCCTCTTTGAGGAAAAGCAGGACGCTTGCCAAACAAGCAATATGTTTTCTTTTGTTTGGTTTATTGCTTCTATCTCCTGTGAAATTACATCAGGGATAAAAGGGGAGGTTCCTTTCCAAAAGTGTTGCCTCACCTTCTCCAGCTGCCCTGACTTGCTGTACTTCTCCTCGGCAAACACCAGGTCCATTTCACTCACGTCATTGTTTAGGATGAAGCAGACTTTAGTTTTGTAGAACTCCTGGTCGTCAGTTTCAAAGTACTGCGTGTGGAAAGTAAAACGAAAACACAGGGAAATGACATTTTTAAATAAACATGACATTTCATCGTCTCGGTGGAATGATAAAAAAGATGATGGGGTGAGTTTGGGTTCTCAGCTTTGAAATCTTAGGAAGTTGGATAAACAGCACTGGCTAGCTCTCCATGAAATAAATAATGCCAAGAAACAAATCCTGGCTCTGTGAAGAATTTTAAAGTGATGAGACAGACCAGCTGACACCAGAAGGTAAACAATGAAGACATGACCTTCCAACTTTTGGAGAATGAGGCTTTTCTGTGGGAATGTATCGTGTTCCATACCTTGTAGTTCATCCGAAGGCCAATGATCTGGGCCAAGAAGGAACGAGTAAAGCGAGCTCTGACCAGCTGTTTGTAGGCTCCACCCAGGGCAGATTCATACAGGCACTTCCCTACGATGCGGCCCGCAAACTCATACATCTTTAGACGCAGGTGGGGCGGCCTGTCAGCATTTGGGTGCACCTGCAAAATAAATGTTAGTTCTCTTATTCTGCGTGTACTGTATGTAGTTTAAGAGAAGACAAAGCATCCATATGTTGTTTTAAAGGTGGAGGTGGTTTTAAAAAAAAAACTAACTTACAAGACCCTGGTTGTTGTCACTGAAGCGGGTGAACAGCTGGTTGGAGGTGTCAAAGAGGGTCTTGCAAATCAGCTCAAACCACTCCCTGCGAGGTCCTCCCCAATCCAGAGCTGCAGAAGAATGTCAAAACATTCTAGCAGTCTTAACAAATTACCGTGTTTGTGACTTTCATCAGGATGTAATCTTAAGTTCTTTTCGAGTTTAAGCCGTTGCTGCAACTGCAAAAATGTGTGAAATTCTCAATGCTGAACTAGAACTTGTACACTTAACACAAGCTAAAGTTCACTCAACCATACTCTGTTTTGTAACTGTTTTGTTTACCTTCCTCATCTTGAAACACGACCTCAAAGTTCTTACTCCAGTCTGACACAGAGAAGTTCCTTGTAGCCTTCAGGGACTGAGCAGCAGGAAGAGGGACAGAAAAATAAGAGTCAAAATTATCACTGGGTTGTCACATGATCGCTACAAGTAAATGCCTGTTTTTGTAATCCACAAATTATGAAACAGCCTCATTAAACAGCACTCACTGAATCTAGGATGGAGTGTCGAGTGATTTTTAGGCAGGTCTTGGTGCGAGGTCTCTTGGAGTGGATGTGTCTGAGTTCGCGCTGAAAGAAGTTCACCTTGTCTTGGAACGTTTCAGAGCCACCTGTGGACAATATCGTCAAATTACTGCTGCGGTGTCCACAAAAGACTGTGTTTACTAAGTACAGCCCTAGGGAAAGTGAATCACATCAGACTGAAACAAACCAATGTTCTTGTGGAGGAAGCGAATGAAGGTGGCAGCCATTATGTTCCTGTCTTTGCAGCTGAGCTCCACGGGAGGCTGGATCCCATCATCCACCACTAGAGTTAGGTACTTGTGAACAGGATCAGGGCCATAGTAGGTAAACTGAAAAGAGAGCAGAAGGTTACGGTGAGTTTGTCAAACCAAATGAAAGAGGCCGGTTTTCCAGTGCTTTCTGAGACCAGTTTTGCTTACCTTCGTTCCAGGACAGACTCGAAAGGTGAAAAGGCGCCACGGAATTATTTTCAGGTAGAACTCCTTCACGGATAGTTGCTGTTTGACACAGAAGCCCGTGTGCATACACGTCTTACTTGCTTATATTCACAAACTCAAAAGTTAAACAAGAAAAATCCTACTTATCAAACACAACGATCAAATACTTGCTGCTTACCTTTGGCGATATGTAACAGTAGACCTTTTTTGGTTTCTTGACCTTCTCGGGTTGTCCCTCCACAGGAGAGTCATGCTCATCCTCCTCTTCTCCCATAGAAGGCCTCCGCTGGGGAGCCAGCAAAGAGGAGGCTGGTAACTGCCACGAGGAACTGCTGTAGTTCCCACTGCTGTAAAGGTATGCCTCAAAGTAGATGCTTATGCCTGGAGTGGACACATTCTTCTCCACACAGGCCTTCTCATTCTCTGTAATATGAAATGAAAATATGAGTATTAGTATTTGAAAACACATGCACACTAGGCTGAATAAAACACAATCCACCTCATTCCTAATAAATGCTTTGAAAAGTTATGAGAAAACTACACTGCATTTTTGGTTATTTTCTTCTGAAGCAGTGTATTTTTTCCACAGCATGTAAATGCTGCTCACCACTGAGAACAATAATGTCAAATTCCCCATTGCTGAGCGGCTGGTCCTTGTAGGAGATGCGGGCCCTGAAACAGCCCGTCTTCCTCAGGGTCAGTCTCAGCAGAACCTGGCACTGCTGCTTGTTCAGTGAAACTGACTTGCTGTAGTACTCCTCCAGACTGTCATCATCCACTGTGCCCAGCTGGAAGAACAGGAAAACTAAAATGAATTCCAGCTTAGAATTTCTCGAGTTACTGGTAAGAACATGTTCTGCTGTAAAGCCAGAGACTGTGCAATTGGGAACAGAAGGGTGAAAAGAAAGGCTGGCTTTCATTTTTGCAATTTTTTATAATCAGGAAATAAATCTTCAAATTACTGTATAATAGAAAAGGACTTTGTTCCCTTACAGAGTGCACATGGACGCTGTAGTTGGCTTCATCTGTGAGAGATGTGGAGTTACTGGTGGGGTTTCCGTACTCGTCCCTGGGTTCAATCTGCAAAGTGTGCTGCTGGCCGTTTGTTAGAACCAGAGTGGAGAAATGGTAGGCTATCTTGGTTTTAGATGGGACAACTGTACCTAAAGTCAACAAAAGAACGGAACTTGTCAAATCCATAATTACACAAAGCAAGATACAAGTTGGCTCTTTGACATATTCAGCAGTCATACCTGGCTGGAATATTTTGTAATAAGGGCTGTAGGCCACGTTGAGGCCGCCCAGCTTGACAGCAACCTCATAGCGACCGGCCTTGCGCACTGTGAAGGCCACTTTGACTACATTGGACTCTGGTTCTTGCAGAACCTCCTGTGTAACAGGGATGTCCAGAGCCAATTCAATGTGGGTGATGTTAACCCTCAGTCCCACAGGTCGATGGGCCGGGAAAGGCTGGCCATTCTTGTAGAACAGCTGAGCAGACAAACATACAAAGGGGGTTTAATTTAATAGAGGACACACAAGTCATGTTTACATATCTCAACACAGTTTTTCTAAACAACTATTCTTGAAACAGCTGCTTACACTAGCCACAATCAAAAAGTCAATTAGGCTAGAAAAAGAGGTGCAGTCCATCTTTAGCCTCAGTGCACTAGGAATCAATTATCACCTGGACTCTGAAGCTCATAGTCTGCCCCACTTCCTGCGGTTCCTTCCAGTCCCATGACACCTTGCAGGAGCGTGGGTCCAGGTAGTTTCCCCGGACGTAGTCGTAAATGCTGCGGTCACCGCGTCGCCCTGGATCCTCATTCTGCAGGAAGCTGACAACCCTCGCTGCAAGCTCACAGAGGAACTTGATGGTAAAGACAAACGCTATGATGGAAACAGTAATTCCACCTGCCACAAGAAGAGAATAAGTACAAGAGACAATTTGTTGGAACACGTGTTTGCAATGAATGCAAGCTATTTCTGTGGCTTTGAAATGAGTGGATTGACTGGTTAGTAGACAAAGAGAAAGTATTTGAACAGCAGAGATTAGAATCTGACAAAGGTTTACGGGAACAAAATTTTACAACAAATCCTTGTGGCTACAAAATACTAAAAAGCAATTTGCAAAACTCCTAATGCCACATCACACTTGAAGTATGTGCTTGAAGGAAAAGTAAGAGTGAGTCATGTAGCAGCAATTTCAGAACTGGCTGTATCAGCCCAACCCAAAGAGCAAACACCAAACTCACCAATCACGTAAAACATGAGGTCCCTTATCAAGAAGCACAGCGCCACAGTACAGCCAAATATGAGAGCTCCCGCTGAAAAGACAATTGAATATTGTATCAATGAATAGTTAAAATGAAGACAACACATTTCCTGCTCCAGGCTTGCAGGGTAAATTTTGATGGTTGTACTTCCTTTTCTTTTTAAGATATTGTTTTTATGATTAAACAAACCCAGCAGCACTATATTTTACATGGTTTGATGTCAAATGAATCAACATTAAATGCCAAGAAATTATGTGATTTCATGCTTTAATGTAGCAACATTTATTCATTTTTTTAAATTATCATGTGTTTATTCTCAATAGGAGTGAATGCTCTGTTTTTATGAGAGAAAAGGTCAAAAAAAACAAATGAATGCTGAGCTGTACAAAGAGATGAGGCAACTCTGAACTTCTCCATTACAACACTTTTGAGTTACATTCAAATAATCAGTGACTTTTGTAGTAAAAACATTGGTGAAAACACTTAGCAACACTTAGCAACAGTACAATCCATCTTATGTTTATGTTGATGCTCTGCAGCTGTGGTAAGCAACCCCAAACTAAAACCATCCTGAGGCAGAAAAAGTCTCACCAATTGACCACTTCTCATTCAGACGCCTCTCCGCAAGGCTGTGCACCAGCCGGATCTCGTAGTCCTGGTCTCGACTCCCCCTGGAGGTCTGGAGTATCTTGATGCCTGTGGACAACTTTATGTAGTCTTCGTAGTAGTAGCCCCAGGCAGCTAGAGACAGCTGCAGCTGACTGTCAAACTGAGATAGATCGTCCAGATTCATACAACCCAAGGTCTTCAGTCTGCAGAGGAAAACAAAAGTGAAACTATATGAAGCACATAATTAATAAGAATGGTAACCCTGCTTCCAGCAGTACAGCCTTTAGAAAAATACAACCCTTGAGTCACTGCTGTTATGTGAGGTTTATTGAGGAAGTCTGCTGACTTAACTGCACACAACAGGTTGTCCCACACACTGCTCAAACATTCGCTTTTGTGAAACTCTGCACGAGCGTAACCTTAATCTTATCAGCTAAAGTCTTTAGTGAGATGACATGTTGCATCTAGTGTTGCCACAGAGCTTTAAAGGGAAAGGTCAGCAGCAGAAAACGCTTTTTAGATAAATGGCTGTAACGATTAAAACCAGAATATAATCTCCTATTGTGAAAGCTACTACTGCAACATTGTCTCTTTGCTGCAATTAATTAATCTACTGCCACGGCCAACACTACGGTACCACACAATACTAAATAATTACTAAAATAATATGAACATCTTCTAGCAATATTAACACTTTAGTGACTCTTCACTTCCTGATCATATGTATTTTCTCCATTTTAAAACATATTTTCAATTCAGAATGTAAAAATCCTTGTGCAAAACATCTGACATTGCTTTTTCTATCTTATGTTGCACAACATGTGAATTTACTGGCATGTTACTGTGTCCATTTCACAATGTGTGACATGGCTGATTATCTACCTGTTTGTTGTTAATTGTTGTCATAATGACGGTAATCCAAACAAAAACTAATATCATCCAACTCTTACTTACACTATTTCTCAGAGAGCCAATGAGAGGCTTATGTAAATCTACAACTTAAAATGACCCATTTACAGCATACAGATCATCTCTGGCCAGTACGCAGTTGGTCAGTGAAACTCACCCATAATTGTGTGAGTAATAAAGGTTCTTTAAGTCCAGTGAATAAAAATCAGCAATGTAGGCAGCGGCAACATGACAATCATGACCTTCAGAAAAGTGACACTGTGTCCCTTTAGAAATGTTGAACAATTTTCCTTAAAAACATGATTATATGTGTTTGAGAAACACAACTGACCTTTAAAAACATTTCAATTGACTCTTCTCAAACACAGACAGGACAAACAAACAGTGTCATGATGAAGCAATAACTGCTTATCATAGTCAGTTCTGACTGCGTCAACAGAGAGTACCCAACACACACGCACATACACAAACATCTGCATTGCTGCAGGGTCTCACTGTAACAGTCTCTAAAGAATACTTTTTACTGCAGTGACCCTCTGAAACACTGCAACCTCCACAGCTCAGTGTCAGCAAACTCAGCTAACCGTGGTTGGAGAGGCTGCCCTCAAGTGGACATAAATACACAAAGCTTTTGTTGACCAGCCTAAAACATGACCATAAACCACATAACCAATTCAAGACATTAAAAAAGTCACACACAAAAAAAAAACATGCCAGGAAAAATCTACATTCATGACATGCTAACTAGTAATTGAAGACTGCTCAAAACTGTTTGTCACTTCAGTGTAAATGCTAAAGTTAAGACCTTTCATTGCTTACGTATGGTAATAGTGCTCCAGGTTCTGGGAGCAAAGCCACTCCTGGAAGGCAAAGTCTCGGAGCAGCTGGATGTGAGCCTCTGCAATTTCCCTCCAGCGCTGCTGTTCCTTCACCACCTCTTCCAGGCGACTCAGTACACTCAGACTCAGTTCCTCCAGTGTCTGTACATCTGGATGACACATGAACAGCACATGAAAATCCCCTTGCACATTCTGGCCAGAAACTCAGCATCAGTAATGCCAGAGCACAGGCTTAAACACTCATTAAAGTCTATTATAATGAGTATTTAAGCCTGTGCTGATTGTCCGTAAATGCAACTTGCATTTCGTAAGCCTTTAGCGTTTTGAAACCAAAAAATGACCAGGGACAAAGCAATAAGCAATACAATCTTGTTGCATTAAACATGGGTCAAATGAAAACATGACTCTCATCCCATGAACTTCTACAGAAACTGGGATAGGTGCTGGATAAGTCCATTGTTAGAGAAACTATTCTAACCACAAACTGTCCAATTTTAAGCCAACAACCTGTCCTGCATAAGTTTCCTTGTGCATATTTCTGAAGCTGTTTATTTCACCTTGGACAAGACCATCAACTGAACTTCTTAGGAGTGTCATATGAAACAACAGTAACCCACTGACCTTCAAATAAGTGCCTGTATTGAAAGAGGCTGTGTCCTTGGAGCCATTCCTCAATCTGACTTTCTTTTCTTTTCTTCCAGCGCACCTCCCAGAAGAAGATCCACGACACTGAACAGAAGAGGAAGGTCAGGAAGAAGCGGCGGTCCATCAGACCATCTTTCAGCCTTCACTCAGACCCCTCTGTGCTCAAAGAAGAAGTGCCATGCACCAAGGAGCTAGTCAAGCCTCCTACAATGGAAGACAAAACTGCTTAGGCTCAAAACTGCTAGACCATAAAACACACAGAACAAAGAGTTCAGGTTTACAAGAGGTGGATTCTAATGAGCAACACTGGTCAAACAGATGAGAAATGATTAAGCTTAGAAGCTTCAACTGTAAACTGCTCTGCCAAGAAAGCATGAATATTTAAGTGTCACCCTGGAGAAATGCTGGCCGGTGGGAGAATAACATTACATGTAATCCACAGCACTGAAATATGCATGAACAACTTGGCAAAAGAATAGTCATTAAACTCTCACCAGCCTCTGTTTAACTATCAAAGTCAAAGAAACCAGGTCAATTAGGGTGTAACTGCACTCTAAATCCCATCCACCGACAAGTCCAAATGATGATGATCGTGGTAGTGAGGATGATGAGCTGTCTAGACGTGCTAGCTCAGGTGTCAAAACGCTTCCAAATGGCATCCGCTGCCACTGTCATAAACAACCAGATGGCTAAATAACCTATTCAAAAAGCTTTAGTAAAGGTCACAGGACAGCTGCATGAACTACATTTCAAAATTTTCCAAAAATCCGATATCACCAATTCTCGACTGTCTATTGACACCTGGAGCGTTAGGTAAAGCTAGAGGCTAAAGCTAACGCCTGTTAGCATGGTTAGCATGCCAAACGGCTCCAGTAGCATTAGTTGACTGGCGAACGATGCTAACGGCTAGACAAGTTAGCCAACAATGTCAGCGTATTTTCAGAAAGCTCCTCAACAACGCGTGGCGTTAATCAAGATGCACATCACAGCACGTCCACAAGACGCCAATTGCAATAGCACGACTACACAAATCCAACCTGTAAATGTAAAAATGCCCTTTAGCTATGCTTTTAAACACTGCATCTACCTTCGTCTCCTAGACACTAGCTTAGCAGCCGGAAAATGCGCACAATAGGTGTCGACTTTTGATTACGTCACCAGTGATCGCATCGGTACACGAGGGGAACGGGATCAATTTTAGCAGAGCTACTGAGATCTGTGTCTCACATTTAAAGCATGGTAAGTAATCTGTAACTGAGTGACAGCTACTCCACGGCTGTCTTGATAGCTGCTGTCTCTAGTGTGATATTTTGTATATTATTAATGAGGCGTTTAAGGCTTTTTGGCAGGCAAGCCTCTGAGCTAAGTTAGCTAGCCTAGCGTTAAGCAAGCTGTGCCAGTTGAACAGCTTCACTAGATCGTGCTAAAGTTAGCCCTTGTTTTCCTGTATGTTCAGCTGTGGGATACGGTAGCTGATATTTTCTCCCATCAATAAAGAGCCTGTGACAGCACTGTGCTGTGAAGTGGACTCTCCCTTGTTAAACATCCACAAACACAATAACAATCTTTTCTTCTCCTGCTTTCAAACAGGCTGCTTGAACTGTTGGTTGTGATTTATTTTCTAAACAAAATTTCTGTTTTTTTGTTTGTTTTTCAATGTAGGGGAAGCAGAAAACAAAGAAGTTTGCTGCAATGAAGCGAATGATCAATCTGAAGGATCAGAGAATGTGAGTTCTGGTTTGTTTTAATAATTGTTCTCTGTTGTCGAGCTAAAGGCACCACTGGTTTAACCAGCTCCTCTATCACTATGAAGTTTATTAATCCAGTAGACCAAAGCAATTACAGGTGAAATGTGGACTTAAAAGATGTATACAAGCCTCATAAGTCTCTTTGTTTTGTAGAAAAGAGAAAGACCGAGCTAAAGCAAAAGAGAAAAAGAAGAAAGATCCATCAGAGCTGAAGGAGAGAGAAGTGTAAGTTGGCCACACAAATTGAATTTGAATTGAACTGGATGATAGCTTGTGGTTTATGGCTCCTTAATTTAATTGTTTTTAACTCTTTGCATAGGCCAAAGTACCCATCGTGCCTGTTCTTCCAGTACAATACTCAGCTTGGTCCACCGTACCACATTCTAGTCGACACCAATTTCATCAACTTCTCCATCAAGGCCAAACTGGACATTGTTCAGTCTATGATGGATTGTCTTTATGCCAAATGTAAGTACTATTGTCCAATGTAAAGTATTGATGAGGATCATCTTTTTTACAAAATATTTATTATATACTATAATGATTCAACCTGTTATAGTTTAATAAAAACATAGTCATTCTTTTTTTCTGCAATCTTATCCCATCCAGGTATCCCATATATCACAGACTGTGTGATGGCTGAGATTGAAAAGCTTGGAATGAAGTACAGAGTTGCGCTCAGGTACAGTATGGTTGATCTAAAAAGAAACTTTGGAGATGAACCTATTTAAATCATTAATAAATTATTTTGACAATTTCAATCTTTGCTTGGTTTTGTTTTTACAGGATAGCCAAGGATCCAAGGTTTGAGCGCCTGCCGTGCACACACAAAGGAACATATGCCGATGACTGTTTAGTCCAAAGGGTTACACAGGTAATATATTATGCAGCACAATACATATATTCTCTTGGGAGAATAAAAATAGCATATGACAGACGGCACTGAAATCAATAGATGGAGATAATGTGGATTATGAGGGGCAGATATAACATGCATAAAAATATTTCCACAGCACAAGTGTTACATCCTGGCTACTGTGGACAGAGATCTAAAGAGAAGAGTCAGGAAGATCCCAGGAGTACCCATCATGTACATCTCAAACCACAGGTACACCACAAAAAAATGTATCAGCTTTATGTTTGTGTGCTTTTGCACAAAATGAGAGACTTTGTCCTTGAGTCAGTATCAGCTTCGCCAAAAGCAGACACAAACACTTATTTTTCTCTATTTTTAAATACAGGTATAATATTGAACGGATGCCTGATGACTACGGTGCTCCAAGATTTTAGTATTTCTACAGCTGAGCTGGACTTGTAAATGGACTGAAGTTTCCTGTGTAATATTATTTTCCTTTTATATACATTAAAAACTATTATTAGGTTTGGAAGTTTGATTTGGTGAAGATGGGATAGGGGTGTGTTTGATGTAACTGAAAATTACTTAATGTTGTTTTTCTCATAAACATTTTTGTTACAAGAATAAATGAATTGTTGCAATGCATGTTCTATTCAGCCTTCAGTTTCTTTCCAACACCCTACATATGCAGAGGCAAGATGTTAATTTATTTTGAGAAAAATAACCTAGGGTCATTCGAGGTTCATATTTTACACTGTTGAGTGGGCCTTTAAAGCTTCTGTCTTCTTAATTATCCTATTGTATGGTCCTTCAAGCAACTACAGTGGAAATATGTTTTACTGCATGTTTATTTTTTTGTCCCTACAATAAAGTTCATTTAAATGTATAATAGAAATTACTGGGAAGAGATGAATGTAAATGTAACAGTGTAGTTTGACAAATTAATCATGAGCTAAAAGTGACACGATCAGAGCATGTTGGATATTCAGCTGAGGTTAAAAACAATACTTTCTCACTCTTTGACATGTAAATAAACACGATTGTTTTTATTACCTATGGTTTTCATTTTAATGTTTGAAGTCAATTTCCTTTTCCTGTCATTTCCATCACAGAACCAAAAGCTACACTATTAGTGAATTGTTAGTAAATTGATCCTAAAACGTTGCGTTTCGGTACTGTTAATAACCAAAAACACGAATATATAAATGTATGATTTTCTCAGTTTGACACCTCGCGAGCAGCACCTGAATGCAGCATTTGTCACAGCTGAGCTCATCCGATAAGTAGAGAGCATGCGCAGTACACGGGAGTCTGGGAGTGTCTGAGCGGCTCGTTGGACGTGAATCCAACCCGCAGTCACTGAAGCCAAGAAGAGCATCTGCATGAACAATGAACCGGCTGACTTGGGAGGAAATAATGTGGTGAAACGGACATGAACTGGACGTACGAGGAGCGTCGCGTCGTGATCGTACAAGAGCAGAGATTTGCTGGATATCTGTGGTGTGAATGACCTCTAACGGTACAGGGAATTAGTAATTTCTAGTACTTTGTTGTCTGCAGAGTCAATCCTCTTATAGACTGTGATAGCGTTACATTGGCGGGATCGCGTTTGCTTATTGGTGAACATTCACATTATAGTCATTATAACAGGCTGCATATATAAAGGCTTAATGGCTCAATCAATACATTTATATCAATAGCTGATCATTGGACGGCCTGTAGTCTGGTAGATTTTTTTAACCAAAGTAAATAGTTACTGCAAAGTCGTTCTTTATTCAAATAAGATGAGCTTTTTCTAATCCACTTCTTACATCGTTGCTTCATATTCACCTGCTTCAGCAGCAGAGGTGAGTTTCATTTACAGCAGATTACCTTTACATTTAAGACACGGCTGCACTGACTCTTTCAGACACTGGTGGCACAAAGCTGCTGGATGTCATGAGTTGGCCATCTGTTGTGGGAACCTACTTAAACCTGCAAGCAGATTAATCAGTGAAAGGGTCCAAAGGCATCAGTCAGGACATTTCTGTGCCAGGACTCTGTTGGCTTCTCCGGTGGAGGAGGCATGCTGAGGGCCACTGTGGGCTCAGTGGAGGAGAGAGATGAGGAGCAGGAGGATGAAGGTGAAGAAGAGTTGAGGGATGGAGGGGTACCTTTCTACGTGAACAGAGGAGGCTTCCCGGTGGATGAGGAGACTTGGGAGAGGATGTGGCGCCATGTGGCTCGAATCCACCCCAATGGTGAAGCTCTGGGGAAGGAGATCCGGGGTGCCACTGACCTTCCTAAGGTAAAGTGTTGGATATGTAAAGTTGCAGATGATTATACATGACAGGAGAAACTGGTAGAGTACACTGCACTTCACACTAGATATGTGGAACCTAGTGGAGAACCAATTTACACCTATGTGTTGTGGGAAATTTTGAGTTACAGTGTTACTATGCAGTCCCCACATGACTAACAGAACTGCAGGCAGCCATGTGCCTTAAAATCCACTATAAATCATTTTTTGTTGATAATTTTTTTCAGTGTAATCATAATCATAAAGTACTGTGCATGTTTTTTTGGATTTGGATGTTGTGACACAGAAGAATGATACAGTTTATTCATTTCTCATGAGAGTCGTTAAAGAGCAATTAAGATACTTACACCATGAACAGAGAAGAGCATAGAGGTCAAACAAGACTCCACTCTGCAGCTGCAGTGAATATTGGGATTGTATGATGCCATTGCATTTGTTTGGCTCCTCTGTCCCGCAGATTCCAGTACCGAGTGTGCCTACATACCAACCTACCACCACTATCCCACAGCGCCTGGAAGCCATACAGAAATACATCAGGGAATTGCAGTATCCTTTGGCTTTTGGTTAGAACCAAAACAATGATTAGTGAGTAGATTTAAACATTTTTGTAAATGTGTCATGTATAGTTAGAAAGATATATTTTAAACATTCATCTTACTCAAATAGATGCACATAGCACTAGAAAACAAGACAGAATACCTCTTATTAATCCCACTGACCCACTGTTTTAGCATACTTCGGTAGATATGGGCCAAACATTAGAAAGTAGGCCACTGTAGATACTATATTCTATATTAAGCAAAAGCTTGATTTCCAGTTAGAGTATTCATTCATTCATAATTAAGCAATGATCTATGACTGTTACTAAGCACTTTATGTACTTGTCTCTTCTCCTCACTGAATGCAGCACTGAGTTCCAAAGCAGCCTCACGATACTCTGTTACAGTAAGACCTTAACTGTATCCTACAGGTACAATCACACAGGAACACAGTTTTTTGAAATCAAGAAGAGCCGTCCTCTTACTGCGTAAGCCAGCTTTCTTTTTAAACCCAAGACTGATCATCTTGGTTAGACTCACAGAGCTTTATGGCAGCAGTCACAGCATGTCAACGGTTTAGCCTGTGCTGCTGATGGCTGATGCATGCGGATCAGCTGTGTCTCTGGTTCACCCCAGGGCTTTGTGAGAAGGAACTAACGTCAATCAGCAGAGGCCTGACCTCACTTAATTAGATTTAACAGCACAGATTAGTTCCTTGGCTCATGGAAAATGTTTTCTTTGACAGCGTGAAATCAATAATGGTGTGTTTATGTCATTTTCACTGCAGTCACCAGTGTACTATTGTCTTATACCACAAGATCACGAGTTCTCGTTCAATTTTTCTGCACAGGTTGATGGACATCGCTAAGGAGATGACACGGGAAGCTCTGCCAATCAAATGTCTGGAGGCGGTGATCTTGGGGATGTATCTTTACAGCAACACATCATGTGTTTTGTGAAACTTTAGATGCTGTGGTGTCTTCAGATTATATTGTTGTGTGTTTCATTGCATTGACTATCAAGGCTGACAGCTTTCCAAGTTTTGCTCAAGAAAGTGTCTAGTCTATCAGAACCTCTGTGTGACATTCATCCATCCATTTCCTTGACCCACCTTCATACAGTTACCTCACCAACAACATGCCGAGTGTGGAGCGCTTCCCCCTCAGCTTTAAGTCTCAGTTCTCAGGGAACCACTTCCACCACATCGTGCTGGGAGTTCACAGCGGGGGACGTTTCGGCGCGCTGGGCATGAGCCGGAGGGAGGACCTCATGTTCAAGCCCCTGGAGTTCCGGACACTGATGGACTTGGTGCAGGAATTTGACGGAGCCTACAGGGGCTACTGGCACACCCTCCACAAGGTCAAGATCGGCCAGTACGTGTCCCACGACCCTCACAGCGTGGAGCAGATAGAATGGAAACACTCCATACTAGATGTAGACAAGCTGACCAAGGAGGAGCTACGGAAGGAGCTGGAGAGACACACTCGAGACATGAGGCTGAAGGTACTGCACAGTAATAAAGAGAAAAAAAAGTTAGAAAAATCCGAAAAGACATTTCTGTGGTGGAGTTGTGAATACAGTGCAGACGCAGACTGCAAATGCAGGAAAACTACAATCTAAACATTAAGCAGATGTTCTGCATGTTTAGCTTTTGCTTTACTTTTCTTTCTGTAGTCTCACTCTGCAGCTGACACTAGTACAATCTGATGGAGCCCTTGCAGGACTAAAGACAATGATGAGAAATATAATTTGTCCTAACCTCTTATTAGGTTTCCTTTGACATGCTGTTTCTCCACGCATGGTGACACCGAGTTGACTCGCTATTTGAGGAGGGATTTCTGTCAAACGATGCTCTCTCATCACCTCTCATGCTAACATAATGAAGGCAGCCTTGATGCTGAGCTCTCTGTATAATAAAACTAATGTGATGGCTTGACTCCGCTCTGCTGTGCTTCATGCATGGCTGGCTCAATCCATCAATAGGAGATCTTTTACACTGATTGCTCTGCACAATCACATTAAAGACACAGACAGGTCTCAGCCACCGACATCGAGAGAAGTGAGGACACAAGTGTAGTGTTACTCAACCATGTGATGTTTTAAAGCGACTGAACTTTTTGTGTGCATTGCTTTTGCAGATAGGAAAGCCCGCACCTCCCTCTCCGACCAAAGACAGAAGAAACAGCATGGGTTCTCCCCTCAGAGGTCCGAGCAGCCCCATACGCAGGATCAGCCGTGTCGAGAGACGGTATGATGATAAATCATGTGCTCTGGATAATTTAGTTCTTCCCTAAAAATACAGGCACTACAATCACTGACATGAAATCTTCGTAGTCACTAGAGAATATTTGGACTTCAGATGTCTCATGATTCAAGGCAAAGGAGAAGTAGCTTATGAATAAGTCACAGTTTCCTTCTTGTGTGAATAAAACTCATTGTCTTGTCTCACATTTGGGTTTGTTCTATTACAGTCCCTCTGGAGAGAAGAAGGTCTTGGAGAGGAAATCATCAGCAGACATGAACGGATACCAGATTCGAGTCTGAAGAAGAATTTTAGTTGGATTGTGAAATTTTAAAGGTACCACACGCTTGTCTCACAGGGCCGTTGATTTACTCTAAGGCTTAATTCTTTGTACACATTGGCCTATTCACAGGATGCAATGCTGAATAGGTCACCAGCAACTTTGCCTCCCAAAAACAAATGCCTCATTCTGCATCCCAGTGTCTGTGTTGATAGAGGCCGTCTCTGGAGCAGTTACTGTGCATAGTAATTGGTGCTGGCAATGCTCCCAAATTATAAAAAAGGGGTCAAAAGTGCAGTAATTTGTAAACATTTTTAAATAAGCGCAGAGTTTTGCAGACTGTACACAATGTGAAATATGACGCTTCCCTGAAGCTGGGCAAGACTACCACTCAGTGTAAATGTGCTACTGGACATATCATAGGTTTTCGTGGTGTTGTTACGTTCAACAACTGCTCTTAAGGCTCGTCTGCAATTTGTATCGTCGTACTGTAAGTGTGCAAATACATGTAATGTAATTTTAAGTCCACTTAGGCCGTGCTGGGCAGCAAGCGCTTGTGTAGTTACTAGTCTGTTAAACCACTACCCTCGTGCCTTGTATGACAACTCAAAGTGAAGAGAAACACTTTTTATATCTAATCCATTATCGTCATTGCCTCACTAAACACAAAGCAGTGTAATCTCTGCTCTTCCAAATTACTATGAAATAAACTGAGGGACAGTAAATAGCCAGATGCTAGCATGTTTAGCATGCTCTGTACCTAACAGATGTTGACTGAATACAGGATTGAATACATAAATATACATAAATATATCGAAGTGTAAGAAGGCATCTGCTGAGCGGAAGTATGAGTCATTCTGTTTGCTGAATATAAAACATTTCAGTGAACTAAGACAGTTATCAAGATAACTCATGGCAACACCGCTGACTGACCTCATCTGCATTTAATGTAGATGCAACTTAATGAGAAGTCAGTATATATGTACTGTATAACTGCTTTATATATACATCATTTCTAACTTTTATTTGTAGCAACTTTTTTTCAGTGTTTCACTTGCCTTAAGTGGTATCCAAGCAACTGACTTCCATTTAAGCAAAGGTGTAAAGAAGTTTGTTTACAGCACTTTTATCTGCATTTATAAAATGTTTTTTTATTGGAAATTCTGTCATTTTATACTTCCGTCAGTGTTGATGATCACCAGTAGACCACTTAATATTTATCACGCACTGTTCTGAATCTGTTGCCACAGCCAACATTTTTAAGTGTACAGTAGGTGTTGTCCAGTTTTCATTTCAACTCTGTAACACAGTTTTTTTGTATCAAAAGATTGTTGATTCACAGGATCACAATAAAGTGTCACCAGGACTGTGGCAACACAATTTTGTGGCAAGTTTCTTTTTTAAATTCATGGTTTTGTATTTAACTACCTTGCCTACGTCCCAATAAATCCACAAATGAAGTGGTACTCTGTAATTAGTTGTTTGGGTGTCAGGCAGGGAATGGCGCCAGTTATCTGTCAACCAATAGTTCAAACTGAGCACAGGGTGTCCTCAGCTGAAGGGCGGCTTTTGGCACCAAGGCAGATGATGATGAGAGCAGACTGAAGAGATCTCTAAACACTAACTCTGTTAGGTTTATACAAAGGAAACTCAGCGCCAACAACTCTATAAAAGGGAAGTTATAGGCCTCAGTGAATTAATACACTCAGTCAGACTAAGTGGGACACTTTCAACATGTTTCAACTCTCCAAATGTTCAAGCTAACATTTCCAAAAGGTAAACCTACACTGACACAAGATGGATACTGTATAACATAATTCCACACTTCATATTGTTTTGGTGTTGCCAGTGTTTGCTGAACTTACAGTGTATTCAGAAAGTATTCAGACCGCTTCACATTTCTTTCATGTTGTTATGCTGCAGCCTTATGTGAGAATCGTTTAAATTCAGTTTTCTCTCGTCAATCTTCACTCAATACTCCATAATGACAGAGTGAAATTACGAAAACTGACATATCACATTGACATTGACACTTGAAATTTAGCTCAGGTTTCACCAGACCAAAGAATCTTGTTTCTCACAGTCTGAGAGTCCTTTTGTGTTTTGCTTTTTACATTTCTTTTTTTTTTTTGCAAACTCCAAGCAGGTCTCATGCCTCCTTCACTAAGGAGAGGCTTCTGTCTGGGGGTCGGAATACTTTTCTGAATGCACTGTATGTAAATTATTGCAGTGGTATGCTGGCAGCATGAGCTTTGCTCTCATGATCAAGGATCCTGCTTTTTAATGGCTCCCCAACTCCACCCCACAGCACAGCAATCAGCTAATAAGCTTTAATGGATCCTGCATTCAATGAAAACCAGTCAGCAAGGAGCCACTTTCATGCATAGGCCAGTAACATAGCTCAGAGAGGGCCAGGGCTACATGTAAAGTAAAATAATGTCATATTACAATATACTGCAAAACCACATGTGAAATAGAAGGAAAATATGTGCAAGTGAGTTCCTAAAAACAAAGATTTCTGAATGTGGTAGAAATCTGCGCTGAAGTTTGCGGTGAATTATGAAGAGACAGGAGTGACAAGAAAGAAAAACAAATCCCTATCCTCCCTTCTCATCTGGAATCCCAGTGGATTCCAGATGAGAAACACCTTGTCCACCAGTGTTTGTAAGACACAGAAACAGGAGGCATCATGACCTATTTGGAAAGAAAACCTACTGACCTATTTTGTTTACTTGCATACATTTGATGCCTCAAGGGGAGTAAAGACACACACAATCTGATTCTGCTGTGCATCAAACAGTTCATGTCATGGATGATTGTATTATATGGAAGATATATATTTACATAGCACACTGACGAGTATGAGGAAGAAGTGAGTGAAAGACGTCCTACTAATGGGAAACACCTTCACAGACCCACACACAACACAAAGGTCCCTTACTGAGCCCTGTCATGCATGAGCACTCAACTATCTACATGAATTATTCATTCATGCATCAACCAGATACACGCGCACACCCACAAGCACACACAGACATCTTTGCCCTAACAAACTGAGTGCTTCAGTTTAGTGGGATGGGAGGGGCAGAGCCAACAACCAGGTCACAGCCTCAGCACAGGATACACAGGCAGCCCAACACCAACTGGAAGAATTAATGCTAGCGGATGCATTTAAACCTTGCTACATCATAAATCCAGAAAGGAACTATAAATTGTTATTTCCAGCCTGGAGGCACACATTTAATGTCTGCAATGTGTTAAAGATTAAAAAAAAGGAGTCACAAATTAATGGAAAATATTTATTCAGTATTTTTTCCCATCTGAAAAAATAGAGCTGGCTCATGAGAGAAATCTAATTCTCATTTTGAAATTGGGTTTAAAATAAATTAAAATGTGACTGAGTAGTTATCAACAAAAGGAGCACGTCAGTGTGTATTATCACACCAAAAAGAAAGCAATCACTGCCTTCATTCTTTTTTTTTTTTTTTTTTTTAATGAACTATTACATCACCACAATTAAGATTTGTCGTATCTCACTCATGGCTCATCATTTATCTGATGAAAACCATGTGGAAAGAAGCGGAATATTGGCATTCATTATATTTTTCCTGACCCTTTTGAACAAAAATATTAACTTCAATTCAGTTAGAAAACTATGAACCTGTGTTGCCAAGACTGAACCACAAGTAATGCCATTCATGCTAATAAAAACAAAAACCAAATGTGTACAGAGCAAGACCTGAACCATTTGAATGGAAATATGCTTATCCTCTGACGTACAACCCACTGAATTCACCCACCGTCCTTCCTATCATGCTGCATTCAGGTCCAGCTGAAATTTGGCCACGAGACTGAGATGGTCAGAGGGGAATATGTGATTGGGAAGGCCTTTCAATGACCACAAGACATCCTCTGATAGGAGGGAGAGACTACCAATCAGCTTCAGACCCTCATTCGCAAAGCTGCCTCCATCTAAGAAAACAAAAAAACAACACCTACGTTATTTACTCATTCAGAGCTACAGCATGGCAAATAGTCTCTGCTTCATGACATGTCTCGTAACCTTTTTTATCAGAGGTTAAGATGCGTCTTGGGGAGTAGAAGATGTAGTCGACAGTGGCTCCCCCCTCAGAGTGCAGTGTTGTGACTTCTGAGGTGCCAGAGCCTGGGAGAATGTGTTTATAAACCGACTCCAGGTGTAACCGATGACTGATTGTGTGTCTGAAACTGTGACACAAAATTTATATCTAGTGTCACATGGTATGAAAGCACAAAGAAGCAGTAACAGTTGATCCTTCAAATAACTACGACAAAAAGACTAGAGGTAAACTGACCTTTTATTATAAGGCTGATTTCCCCTTGAGGCATCTGTGCACAGTAAGAGGACACACAGATCTAAAATAAGTCTGAAATGGTTGAACTGGTATAAGAATATGTTGCTGTGTCTGCATGGTACAACTGTACCTGGTGTGTTGTCGGTCACCCCTGGGATCAGCTCCAGGTCCACAGGGCGGACGCATGCAGCTGGACAATAGCGCAGCTGTAGCATAAAGTCATGGTTGTACTTCCCTACACAAAAGGAAGTAACACATAACACATAACACATAAAAGACTGAAATTTGCTCCTTGGGTCGAGATTACAAAAACAACAGTGTGTAAAAGCAGTGTGACTTCAAACACTGACCTGACTTCTGACTCTTGCTCTCAAACGTGTCCTTGACAGTAGTGTACTGGCAGGCATCACTGATTCCCAGACAGCTGGGCCACAGGGGAGCAAACAGTCTGTGACAATATGTTTTGTAGGACAGGTCCTCTTGACCTGATATCTGTAGGACAAGGTGAATACATGCATGGTTACAGAGTGAAATGATGCCAGTGTTATGACAGAAAACTTGACGTAAAGAAACTAATACAGCTATTCCAAACAAGTCCACCGAAAGTGACGTGGGAGAAGGTTGATATTTTTCAGTTAGTATGCCTGACACTGATTACAGCCAGTTGTTCTTTGCAGGGTTGCAGTCTCACCATCCATGCTGGAAGACCCTGGTAGTAGAGCTCCCCAGTGGTGATCAGCTGGTAGAGAGGCATGTGTGGGACCGAGTTAAAGTCTCCACACAATACAACATCACAGTGTTCACCTTTGGCCTTACAGGACTTGACCATGCTGTCGATCTCTGCCAGTATTATGGCTAACTGAGCAAGCTTCACGTCACCCCTCCTAGGGTTGAAGAGCAGGTGGGTGTTGGCTACGCAGAGGAGCGGACCCTTCGCCTTGGCTTTGGACTCCTGGGTGACTACAGGCCGAAGCAGCAAAACAATGCCCACATTGTGCCGGTCCAGCAGCTCTGTGTCAGGCCTGAAGAACTCCAGGGGGGTGACTGATACCTCAGAGAAGCGACTGCTTCGATAGCATGTAGCACAGCCGTCTGTCTTTGTCCCTGTCCGCCGCTTGTACACACAGGTGTAGCCTGGAGCAACAACATGAAGACAAAATATGTGATGTCTTTGTCACAGTATCCCCCAACATGATTGTTCCACTGTTTTTTCTCAGATGACCTACCCATCTGAGACAGGACTGGATATAGATGCTCATGGTAGTGGTTCTCCTGAACCTCTTGGAGACACAGAATCTACACACAAGAGGACACCCACAAATCATCACTGAATGCCTAAAAAATAAATTTGAAAATTTCAGAAAAGTTGCATTCCACTCACATCTGGTGTCCATTTAAGTATTTCGTCTAGGAGTAGGCTGCAGCGGTAGCTCCAGTCCAGCACCTCCAGAGGACAGTGCATGTACAGCTCCTGGTTGGCCTCCAGTAAGTCCTGAGCCAGGATGTTGTAGGACATGACAGTGAAGTCCATCGAGACCTTTGTGAATGGGAAGGGTATCAGGGCAGGCTCTGCTGCAGCACCACTCTCATCCATCTCCTCCCATACTCTCCACATTACTGGGTGGAAGACAAGAACATACATACAAGTCTGTGCAAACCCGTGGCTGGATGTTCAACTACTCATGACTGTAAATGAATCTCATGATAGTGGAAATATTGGGAAAAGAATTGTGAATCTCACCTTCAAAGGGTTCTGTGTGCTCTACTGGAGGGTAATAGCTCATGGTAGGAAATTGCATCAGTGGACACTGCACTTCTTCCGCCAAGCCAGGTCCTGCAGGGAAGTGCCAGCCAGTCTGTGTATCATGCTGCCCACTGACATTAAGGTGGGTCTGAGTGTCAGGAAGAAGAGAGGGAAACACCAGATTGGAACTGCTTGTCCCAACAAACATTGCATCAGCAGTAGGAGCTGTGTATTCATCCCAGCACTCAGTTACTTCAGATGGAGTCACAGACTCTCCCACACTTAGTATCTGTATTTGTGTCTGTACTGGATTGGTAGTTTCTCGTGTGCTGTCCTCAGCTGGAGCTACCGCTGACTCCTCCAAGTTGTCTGTCTGTCCTTGTTCCTGTACTGGAACAGCAGTTTCTTGCATGCTGTCATCTGTTTGTAGGCCCTTTAACAGTGCCCTGAATGCTTGTTCTGGACTGACAGGCTCGGTTGGAAACATATTTCCATCCTCTCTGTTTTGTCTCCTATGCAGCATTACATGGATATCCTCTTGCTTGGCAACTTCCACTCTTTCTTGTGGCCCCTCACTCGTCTTTATAACCTCATTCTCTGTTTCTTTCAGCAGGACAGCTACCAGCTGTGCTTTGTCTGTGTCAGTACGTGTATCATCCTCTTTTTCTGAGTTTTGCTCTTTCGTTTCTCCTTTCGTCTCACTGCTTGGACTGAGCCACTGGTCCAAAAGGGTTGTCTGAGACTGGGTGAACTTCCTGGTTGTGACAGCACCACCATCCCACACTGCCGTGCCATTAACCACTGCAGGAAGGAGACTCTTTTTTGAGGCCTCTGTAAGACAAGATTAGTGTAAGAACACTGATAACAGTGATGCATTCATAATAAGCTAAAACTTTGAGCTTTTTTTTGTCTTTGCCTAAACAACAACGAGACAACCAGTTTTAAATGCGACGCAGTGTTTTCCATAAAGGCTCCACTGACAAAATCACTCGGTTTCAGCTTTGCTAAATCTGATATTACATCGACTTATTGCACTATTTTTGGCCACACACCTGTCTGACAACAGCCTCCTTTGTGCGCAGCCGCCTAGCTAGCGTCAACCTCCAGCTTACAGGTGGGGCGTTTACAGACGCTCGGTATATTGTAGCGTCTCCCGATAGCCTGCAAGTGAGGCGTTTAAGGGACGTCTCTAAGTTGCCACTACGAAAAAAAATATATGGGTTACACTCCCCTCCTCTAAACTGCACGAGTCTCTGCATGCACATCGGTCTCACACCGCGCCACTCACCACCACAAGTACATTTTCAACGTGTGGGAAACACTGTCTAAACAAACATGGACTACATTAGCAAAACACCCCCACGTGGTGACGTTCGAATGTCACAGGGGGCGGAAAAATCTGTAACAGGTGCAAGCAAACACGTTGTCATGAGCTAAAGTTAACTAAACTACAATAACATGATCAGCTCTGCTCTCCCGTTTTTAATAAAGGAGAACCTGTTAGCATTAGCTCAAACCTCAAGAGAGGTGTCACACCAAGCCTGTGATAAAACACAAGTTTGAATCAACAACACCGCAAACAAATGTCACGGCAAACTGCTCAGTCAGCAGCGAACTAAACTTAACGTTAGCAACCACAGTTAGCGCCTAACAGCTGCTCAGAGGACACGCACACAGGCAACACTGGCACTCACGCTTTTAAACACGGTTATCGTTGCAAGTGTGCTGTGAGATTTACCTGAGAAACGCCCGGTCAGGTACCGTGACAGCGGGTACAGCACATAAAACAACAGGCTGCCAATCATGTTTCTCGACTGAGATTAGCGCATGCGCGTTCCGGGGTTGATAGAGGAGTGAGAGGTTAGGGGGCACAAGTCAAAAGTCACCGGTGTGGTTTTCCTCATGGATGCATTTAGTTTTTTTGCATTTGTATTAATGTGGTTTAAAAAAACATAAAGTATAAAATAAAATAATATAAATAAAATAATAAACACCATTTTACTCCAAACCATATCATTCCACATACTGTGCCATTCTAAAGTTTGTTATGCTTGGAGTTACTAAAAACAGAGGATTGTAACCACACTGAGGCATAAATTGTTAATGTCGCTACACATGAGACATTACCTGAGGGGTAGAATTACCTGGTGAACAGCACAGGCTTATTTCATTTCACAGTATTTCATTACCCATACAGAACAACGAGGAATGAATGGGCAAAATACCCTGAAGACTCTGTTCCTTTTGTGTCTATGAAGTGGTTTCAAATAGGACATAAGCTCTGAAAGCAGACTGCAATGTTGACTATATCTTTCGAGTCTCTTTGCTTAAAAGATGATGACTGTCCATTCCCAGCTCAACTCCAAGGCGAGGAGGACGAGTTTGACACAGACTTGGAGTCGGATGGTAAGTACATTAAATTAATTCTGGGTTTAATTTCTGTAGTTCTTGGCTAAATACTGCTCTTAGTGTGAAGCTGGAAAGTCTTATACTACATACAGCAGACATATACTGTAAATTTATTGCAGTTGGATAAAAACAACACAGTGCAATTAAATGGCTTGTCTGAAGTGTTGCTGTAAAATATATCCTGACTACTCTATGTATAGGGTCCATATAGTGAGACTCACTGTATGGGGGTATTTGTTTCCAGAAAAAGATGAGAGCAATAAGGAGGTGTCTACAGCTGAAGTGTACCTGCAGGCCTGCAAGCTGGTGGGTGTGGTGCCGGTCTCCTACTTTATAAAAAACCTTGACTCTACAACCATGACCCTCACCCACCATGGACTAGGACCTTTGGGAAGCAAGGCACTCGCTATTGCATTGGTGGTAAGTTTAAAAGGCAAGCGTGTTATTGAGTTTGACTTCACGATGTACAACATTTCTGATAAGCTCTTTGTATTTAGAGTGATATGCATATAAACACTCTGGAACTGGCAGACAATCACATTCAAGCTGAAGGAGCCAAATACCTTGTGGAAATGTTGAGGGCTAATTTCACAATTCAGCATCTGGTATGTAGTACTGCAAACTCACCACTAGGTGGCACAAGTGCTATTCAGTTGAAATTTTACTTGACTTTCACAGTGAAGTTTACCAGCATCTGTTCTGCTTTTAGGATTTGTCCAACAATTATCTGCAGTCTGCAGGAGCAGAGTGTGTGGCTAAAATGTTGCTGGACAACATTTCATTGAAATCTATTAAACTTTCAGGTAACGTGCACATTAACAGCATTTAACTGCACTGACATTAGTTGAGAGTGACACCATGAATTCAGTTTCAAGTACCCACATTGTTAAGTGTCCATAGGAGCTTAGTTTGCCTTTCAGTGTTGGAGGTTGAAAAAAAAATATTTCTTACAAGATCAGTAAATTAACAATGACAGTAATAAGTGTTATTATTATTGATCATCATGCCTATTTTGTATACACAAACAAGTAATACTTTCCCAACAGGAAATGGATTTACTGATGTTGATGCTAAATATTTTGCAGATTCCTTCTTGGTAAGTTATTAAAGAATAACTAACCAAAGCCTGAGTGGTTTGTTTGCTTTTTTTTACAATTACTATATTTCTAATATTTTGACATTTAGAGCAATTCCAGAATCAAGGAACTAGACCTGAGCCATAATAAGTTTTGCGGAAAAGGAGGGGAACATTTGGGACAACTGCTGGGTACAGTGAAATTCACCAATCCTTTATAGATGTGATGTGATGTGATGTGATTCAATGCATTGCTTTACTTCAACAGTGTGATGAAAAATTGCCACAGCACTGGACGCAAAACCTATGTATTTATCTCTGATTTTCACTTTCATCTACAGCAAGCAATGAAGGTCTGGAGGTGCTGGACCTCAGCTGGAATCATCTTAGAATGAAAGGGGCTGTAGCTTTTTGTGCAGGACTCAAGGTATTGCTCTCTAAGAAATTAGTTTGATTATTGACCTGGTGTACAACATTTAATGACATGTACTGTACATGTTCCATATTTAGACGAATATGATGTTAAAACACCTTGACTTATCATGGAATGGTTTTGGGAATGAGGGCGCCCTGGCCATGGGAGAGGCCTTAAAATTCAACAACACTCTGGTGCACCTCAACCTCAACAACAACCGCATCACCAATGAGGGTGTCAGCATGCTGTGCAAAGGTCTTGAGTTCAATGACACACTCCGAGTCCTACTGGTGGGTGGATGAAATTGTATTAAACCAACAGACATCATCAGTATGGCTGCACATACACTGTAAGCTGATGATTTATTCTTGTATTCCTGTAGCTTGCGTATAACTCTATAACAGTAGAGGGAGCACTGGCCTTGGTTAATGTGGTGAAGAACACACCTAAAACTGCCTTGGAGGAGATAAACATGTGTGTGAGTGGCTGGTGTGGCACTGTCTTGCATCCTGATCTGATTTTTCTGTCACACAATCACTGGCTGTTAGCACAGTTGAGTGTTTGTATTCATATTAATCAAGATAAGATTGCATTGTTTCTTTTTTCACCTTTTAACCAAGCAGAATGTGCTGGTAAATGAGAACTTTGTGCATCTGTTGGAGGTGACATGTCAGGAACATCCCGGCCTGGATGTACAGTATGGGGGGGTCGGGGGCTTCATCGCTAAGAAGCCACCAAAACGCGTCGATCCAATGAAAGTCATCCAGGTCTGTTTAGTCACCTTATGAGAAACAGCAGTCTGACACATTCATGTATAATGTCTAACAAGTGTTGTAGTCATACTCATGTTTTTATCATAATACATTCTCCGTTTTTCAAAAGGATTATCTGGATCAGCGCAAGCTGCGCCTGTGGGATTTCTTTCGGAACATTGACAAAGATGGCACCATGAGAGTCCCTGTTGCTGACTTCAGGAAGGCGGTGCAGGTTTCCAAATAAATGCTGATTCATTGAACCGTGCAGAGTTAGTGACATTTGCAGGAAGAGCTGCATTGATGGATTTCAGTGACAGAATATTATGAGATTGTCCTCTGAAATAATCCTTCATGAGGGCTCCTCCAATCCAATTCATAGCCGTTTCCTGATGCTGATCATGACCAAAATAAAGCACACAGCAAATCAATAAAAATCCTTCACTAAGGGACTTGTAATACACTAATGCATTGCATGGCAAATAGAAACTTTATAAATTGACTCTTTGACTCTTTTTTTATTGTGTAAAACCCTAATAGCAATCAAGCATACCTTTGGATCGATACCAGATTGAAGAGCTGATTCAGAGACTTGATCGTGACAGGACAGGAATGGTAGACTACAGGTGAGCATATCTACTGTTTGATTATACTCACAGATGGGGCCTCTATATTGTGTCACACAGTAAACCTGGGCTGGTAAAATTGCTTGTTTTATTGTTGTTTGAGTTATTGTATAGTTGAACCATGTGTGTTTAAATTACGAACTGGGAATTTGTCCAGATCTTCACTTGAATGATGCCTTCAAGAATGATGTTCTTAAGGAGTGATGTTGTGATGTATATGGCACAGAAACTGTCGTGTGATAAACTTGTTACAGTCCTAAAGTGTGACTCCACAAAGCAAATGTTTGATCTGATGTTTCTGTGCAGGGGGTTGGCAGATACTAGGAAACAGATGATGAGAGATCACCGGCGCCAGCTGAAGAAGGTTGAGTCCCGTCAGAAGAAAGAGAAACAGAAGAGCGACCGTATCCTCAAGACCTTCCAGAATGCTGTGGAGGCGGTTACACCTCACAGCTCCATGGTCATATCTCCAGGAGGTGCCAAAGATGACTCAAGTGGCCCGCAGCAATTTTCTGCCACCCCTCTCAGCTCATGGCACCACATTGTCATGTCCAACAGCAGTCGCTATTCTGTCACTAACCTAAGCAATGAGCATGTCCACCTGCCCATGTTAGGAGGCTCCACATCTTACCGTCCAACCAGTTCCCTGGCAATGCGCTCCTACTCCCAACCCAACCTGCTGGATGACTCCCCACGCTCTGCCCCAAGCAAATCCATCTCAGCTCAGGGTATACGCTCTGATCCAGAGATGAGCCACAGCAAGCTAAGCCCCACTGCTAACCACCTGACCAGGTCCAGGCCTGCTCTCAATGCTAAGCAGCCAGAGGTTAAAGCCAAAAGCAAGAAAGTGAAGAAAAAGAAAACAAAGAAACATGTGGAGAAGGGCTCAAAGAATCTCACACAAACTGTCAAATGACTGTTAAACTCTGCACAATGCAATGAAACATTATGATTCTTTCTGCATGTCCTCACTGGCTTCTTTGTTGCATGCAGTTATTAAATAAAGAGTGAGTTTCATTATTTATCTTGTTTCCAGTCTCTAAAAACAAATGCGGATAAATTTGTGAATTCATCATTCAGCATTGTGGTCGCCTCTCAATCAACATCTCATTCAGTTTCCTGCTGAATAAATGGATTTCATAACTCTTGGGAACTCTATCAGATGCTAAACCCACCCACCAGCAATTCTTCAAATCCTAATGCACACCCAAATATTGGTGGAACGTTTCAAACAAGCATCTGAGTATTTCATTTCTGTTTGCTGAAGATAACGTCAGGTGTTACGTCTTGGCTAACAATGCTGTGAACTAGGACATATGCTGTGTCCTGCAGGATCCGCATCCTGCTGCATATATATAAGCCCTGAAGATTCAGCTGCCTCAGTCATAAGCACTCTGACTACACCAGAATGATTGGCACTCTGTATTTCTTTGCACTGCTGGGCTCCACAGTGGCCTGGGGGGTATGTATGGCATGACTTAGATCAACTGATTCATCTTTATTCCTTTAGGCTCTACCCACATTAGAGGTAAGCTAATCTACAGTATGTTCACATGACCCTCTTTCTCAGGGTGCAGGCTTGTGGAGCGAGCGGAATGTGAGGAATGAGACAAGTGGTGGAAGTGGGGACAGATGTACCTGTGATGCCTTCTTGCCCAGTTCAACTTTTCCAATAAGAGACCTGGTGGTAGTGGAGCAGACAGTTGGAGAGATCTCCCACAAACTGGATCTGGAGATGGGCAAGGTACTCTGGCATACTGGAAGCATGTGCAATAAATTATGACTTATTTGAGACACACAAAAAAAGTCTAAAGTGTGTGTTTTTTTTTCTGACTTGATTTCAGCTGGAAGACTATGAGATCAAGCTGACTGCATATGCAGAAAAAATAATACAGCTGACAGTGGAAATCGAAAAAATGGAGAAGGACCCTGATGCCTACAATGAGGCCCAAATGGATGAAATGAAGGTGGAGATCAAACAAGTGGAGGCTCTGATTAAAGAGCTGCAGCTTTCCATCAGAGGCTCCACCACTGTCTTTGAGTCTCTTCGCGTACAGGTGAGTCCTGAAGATGGCAGTGGGCAGTCTCTGCATCAACAGACACGATGCTGACAAGCCATTTGTCATCTTTCAGATCACAGCCATCGAGGTGACATTGAATAGACTGGAGGTGACCTACGACAAGAACACGGTTCTGTTGACACGCCGAGAATACATCAAGGTGCAGCTGCAACTAGAGGAGTGTGAGAGACGCCACCAGGAGCTCTTCAACCCCAACATTGGTAAGGACATTCACAATACTACATACATCTAAATCAAAGCCCCTTTTGGACTCATTTAATTCATTTTCCTCTCTGTCTCTGCAGGGTCCTGTGCACATACTGGTATCATCAAGGTTAGCAAACCCATTGTGAGCCAGCTGAATGCCCATCTAAACTCGGGCTACAAATTTGGAGGCTGGGGGAAAGATTCAAAACCTGTTCCCGACAGAGAGTCTATGTACTGGTACTCTGGGTACACTAGTGGCTCCATTGTTGACATTAGATTCTACACTAACTACAAGAATCTCATTTTGAGAAACCACTTCCAGCATCACAACTTACACAGCAGCTGGATCGGTACAGGGAACAATTTCATCATCCGTGCCAATACCCTGTACTATCAGATCAACAGTCCATTTGGGTTGGCTAAACTGAATTTCACTACCATGAAATATGAGTCCAGGGTGATTCCTGGGACTAGCACCAAATTCTCCTACACTAACTCCCCCAATCAAAACTTTGACTTTGCTGCTGATGAGACCGGCTTGTGGGTGACCTATGCAACAGAAGAGTCCAGTGGTCGGATGATCATTGCAAAAATAAATGAGCCTTCATTTGGGGTTGAGGAGGAATGGGAGACTAGTGTCTACAAACCAGGAGTGAGCAATGCCTTTGTGGTGTGTGGTGTTCTGTATGCAGTCAGGACAGTCGATATCCAAACTGAAGAAATCTTTTACAAGTACGACACCAAAACCAAACAGGAGAGCTACTTGAGGGTTCCCTTTGAGAGGTTCCAGGATAAGTATTCTAACCTGGACTACAATCCCACTGACCAGAAGCTCTACATGTACAATGACGGCTACTATGTTAACTATCATCTGTGGTTTAACCACACAACTAAAGCCACTGTGGCACCACCACTTCTCCTGAACTAAATCACTATCTGTGATTTACTGAAGTATAATGTGAAACAATAATTGTGTCTCTTACTTTTTTCTTGTACTTCATGCCCTTCTTCATCATTTATCCTTCTTCCTGAATGCTAATAAATGAATAAATAATCTCAAGCACTACGAAAGTGTAATGTGTGTTCCTGTGCTAATGCTCATGAATAGAGTGTGTTATGTGCTTGGTTCTGAAAATGAGAGTGCGACTACAAGCTGATTCAGTTCATTGACAGAAAGTATAGGGAGTTATATTCAGATTTAAAATGGAATTCTCATCTTCAAAGCCCAATTTTCTCTTTGATTGACCCTAGAAATTATTAAACATGATTTCCATAAACATTCATACAAAATGAAGAATTTGTTTACAGTACTAGATGAACATTTTCAGTATAACACTAAAAGACCTGATCTGAAATGCCAGATTACCTATGAATCAGAGTATCTTGTGTTTTGCTCTGCCACTTGTTTTCAGTTTTTCTGACAGACTACAGACTTGTTATCAGCCTGCGGCCACAGTGATGGCTTTCCAAATTTATTAGCTTAGTGCTGCAGCACAACAAATAGCATTTATTTTGTAGCACAGCTGTATAGTCGATCAAAGATGGCTGAATTCCGTTTGGCTGCTTCAGTTTCAGAGCCCTGGTGTTGTGCTTGCTGTCTCTCTGTCACACTGTCATGATTACTGGGATGTTTGAATAGAACAGAATCATTGTTAATGTCTAAAGGTGTCAGTGGAAGTGTCAGAAGTAAAGCTTGTGTTTTTCTTACTGCTACAAGTCAAAATCCTCTGCTACGAAAAAGGCCTGTTTTTGACCATTAAAAATACAATATCCCACCAAGAAGATTCAAAAAGAGAAAAACCTACAAAATACTCACCTGAAACCTCACTGTTCATTTCATAAGTTTAATAGAACATATCTTTTTTTAATCAATAGGTACAATGACAATCCATTAAAACAGGGAGAAAATTACAGTCAAATACCAGCAACAAAATACATCAACTGATGTGTTAATTTAGGTAATGTGCTGTGCTTTACTTTAGTCTGTCAAGGTTAACACAACAAAGTTAAAGACTTATTTCAGTTGCTGCTGGGGTTTGAGTCAGCATTAAATTCAAAGGTTTTTCTCTTGTGGCATAATATTTCCTTCCTATGAGCTTCACTGTTCAAAGGCAACACCCAAGTCACATGCAAGAGATTATGCAATTAACCATGCAGGATAAGGGTCAATTTTAAAAAATAACTTTGATTCCATCATTCAAAAAACAGTGAAAACTGACTGCTGAGGCGATGACTACAGTAAACAAGTATATTCTATTAAGTGTGGTTAAATATAAATAAATTACAGTACACTCTTGGGCCAATGCAATACAACATGTCTGCCTGGGGATATGACGATTTCTGCCTGTTCCCATATGGCATATGCAGCACTTAGCAAACAGGCCATAAACATGACAAGGTGTTGCCAGAATTCACTGCACGTGGCCTTTTTCTCATCCACACCCCGTGTTCGGATCAGACCTTGTGTGGCAATTTCCTCAGAGCTTATTGTGGTCAAACAAGGATAATGTCTGTTATAGGCCACGTGTGAACAAACATGTAGACCTACGCTGAGCTCAGATCATAAATATGGGAAGAGAGAAGGTGTCTCTGATAATCTCATAAGAGCTTTAAAAACCCTATGACTGAGCCACAGAGGAGACACTCAAGAGGTAAACTGACACACGATGCTGTCAATTCTACTGCAACTCCTCCTGGTCTTCAGTCCTGCTTTTGCCTGGATTGTAAGAGACTTCTACTTCTACACTTCTTTGCATGCACTAAAGCATACAAATGTATTGGTCATTTATTATGATTGACTTTAATTATTGTATTTTTTTTATTTTCAGCCAGTGGTAGACTGGGAGTCTGGCAATGTGACTGCATCAGTGGGTGAGTCAGGTCAGTGTGTTTGTCATGTGTATCTGCCTGACACCACCTTCCCTGCTGACCGGGTTCAGCACATGCAACAGGTCAGCAAGGAACTGATCCTGGAAGTGGAAATCCAAATGAACAAGGTGCAGTAGGCCTGACTAGTAGCAAGATGAGTGAAAACAAATGATGTGGAAAAACATCATCATGTTGACCTATGTTTTCTTTCAGATGGTGAGCTATGAGGGTAAACTGGAGATCTATTTGAAAGAGCTGATGGACCTGACTGTCAGAGTGGCCATGCTGGAGAGCAATCCTGACAAATACATCAAACTGGACTTTGAGCTGCTCAGGATTGAGCTCAGAGAGTTTGAGGCTCTGGTGTCGCAGCTCAAAGACTCTCTCAACTCCTCCTCGCCCATGTTCGACAGTCTGTACAGCGAGGTGAAAGAGCCATTTTTGAACCTACTTGCAAATAATGCATCATTCTTCACGGTTAGAACATGAGATTTCAGTTTAGTTAATGTGTTTCTTTACAGATACACAACATGACACTCATTGTGAACCAACTGGAAACTTATGACAAGAGCAACCTGGAGGTGATCCGCTTAGAGTTTGCCAAGCTGCAGAAGAAGCTGGAGGAGTGCCAGAAGGACCAGGAGTTCTTCACTCCAGATATTGGTGAGGCAGTGAGTCAGAAGACAGCGGATAATATTTTACATTACCAGTCATTTTTTACATTTTTCTTTTTTTTTTTTTCCAGGCAACTGCAATCACACAGGAATCATGAGCATGAGCAAACCCACTGTGGTCCAACTAAATGCTCATTTGAATGCAGGTTACCAGTATGGGGGCTGGGGGAAAGACTCCAAGCCTGTTCGAGGCTATGAGTCAATGTACTTCTATGGTGCGTACAGCACTCCCTCAGTGCATGACTTCTACTTGTACAATAACTATGAAAAGCTGATTCTCCGGTCTGCATTCAAACAGCATGACATACCAAGAGGGTGGGAAGGTGCTGGTAACAATTACATTGTTCATGGCAACACCATATATTACCAGATCAACACACCTTTCAGTATGGCCAAGCTGAATCTGACTAGTTCCAAATATGACTACAGAGTGATCCCAGCTGCCAGTCAAAGGTTCACATACAGTTACTCAAACAATCAGAACTTGGACTTTGCAGCTGATGAAAATGGCTTGTGGGTAATGTATGCCTCAGAGAACAGCAAGGGTAAAATTGTCCTTGCAAAGCTAGATGAGAAGTCTTTTGGCATTGCGGATGAGTGGGAAACCGGTGCGTTCAAGCAACTGGCTGGCAATGCTTTCATGGCCTGTGGAGTCATGTACGCCACCAGGTCAGTAGATCTGAACACAGAGGAGATCTACTATGCATTCAACACCAAGACCAGAGAGGAGAAACACCTCAATATTCGCTTCCAGAAGTTCCAGGAGACATACACCAACCTCGACTACAACCCCACTGATCAGAAGCTCTACATGTACAACAATGGCTACTATGTGTCCTATAGTGTGAAGTTTAACAGACAGTGATTCTTCCTCTTTGTGATCTACCGTATTGTGATTGGTACGACTGATCTGTGTTTACTCTCTTTGTCACTGAGTCTGACTATGTACTGTTTTCTTCTGAATAAAATCAAGCTAAAGCATTCAAATGACGTGACTGGCCTTGATTTTTTTATGCACATGAAAAGTACAATTACAAAATGAATGACACACATGGTGGGGAAAGAAGTACACAAGTAAAAATTAGCTCTAGATAACCAAATTAAACAATTAACTGAGATATAAAGTAACGAGACAACAGACCAGTAAATTCAATCCCATATGGCATCAGTGGAGAAAATATATAAATAATAGCGAAAACACACTTGTGTTTTGGCACTGCTGTGTCAGAGCCAAAAGTGACAAAAACATAAGGAAAATATATACTGGTTATAATCAACCTAAAAAATGTGCGGGCCCATTGCCTATGATTACAACACAGTATGTGCTAAAGACACATTGAATCAATTTCAAAAGGTGCAAGTATTGCAGCAAACGGATATGATCAATAACTGTATCTTTCAGTGTCATGACCAAAATGAATTAAGCGTGCATGTACTGCTCTCTCTGCTGCTTGAAATGAGTTTAGAGAAAACTTGGACAGAAAATAGAAAATGCTCATGTGCTTTTCCACACATTGACAAGAGCCTTGCTATACTTACATTCAATTTTTTGTTTTTCTCCAGGGTGCAATGAAAGCTTAAGATTAATATTGAACCAATTACCCTATAGTCCCAGCTAATCTAAATACAAACTGACTGAAAATGTCAGCAGCCTAGTGAACATTGCTGGTACTTTCCTCTTTCGCTCCTGAGTTGACGTATATTCACTTAAGAAAATCTGAATGTCTGATGTCCAAAGCCTCATGTCATTTAAGGCCACATTTTGACTCTCAGCATCACAAAAGTGGGAGAGGCCGTATTCTTATTTAGGAGATACATGCAGTAACACAAGGTAAAGTAAATCATAGAGTCTGAAGAATAAACTTCAGAAAAAAATACAACACCATTTCACTTAAAAATACTGTATTACTTGTGCCAAAGTGGTCACACATACTGATTCTGAAGCACTTCACTGTTTTTAATATACTCACCACCTACGTATGTCCTTAATATATACACATTTATATATAATATATATACATTTATATATAATATATATAAATTATCTTAATCTGTATAGGGAACATTTAGTGTTTTCATAAAACATAAAAGTCGTAGAAGACAATAACCCAATCAGAAATCATAAAACTATGTTCATCCCAGCATAGTGTGTAATGCACATCTGCACTGATCTCAAGGATGCTAATAAAACTGTTATGACTGTGGAGACAAGTCACATGTTTTAGCTGGGCTGATAAGAAGTGTAAAACCCACTGTTAACAGTAGACATCTGATCAGACAGCAATCAGAAAAACTACCAGCAGAGACATGATGCCTCTGACTCTACTACTACTCTTTTCCATGCTTGGCCCTGTGCTGGCTTGGCTCGTAAGTTCTAAATGTCTTCATTATCCTTTAGTGAATTTTATTTGTTGTGATATCTGAGTAAGATAACTCTGTTTTCTTGCAGCCAGCGGAGGACTGGGAATCAGGAAATGTAACTACATCTGGTGGAGGACTGGAGTGTGCTTGCAGTGTGTTCCTGCCTGACAGCACCTTCCCTGCAGACCGAGTGCAACACATGCAGCAAGTTACCACAGATCTCAGGCTGGAGGTGGAAATTCAGATGAACAAGGTCAGTTTTTTTTTTAAATTTTGGAATAAGTGGTGTAAAGCCTCATTTAGACCAGACACACCAGAGATAACAAACCCATATGACTTAATAGTAATTTATGTAAAATGGTGCAATAATATAAGTGGTTTGTCATTACTAATGTTTTATGAGATTGAAACAGGCATTTATGATTTTTTTTAGGTACACATAATTCAGTAATACCTCCCATTAACACAGAATTTTGAACTACAAAAGTGAACCAATACCAGCAATTTCCGGCGTCCATTTTTCTGGATCTTACAACTTGTGAAATTTAAGTCCAAGCACACTGTAAATACTGTATACTGTACACACTCTACCCATCACAGATACTCACAATGCACCACATTTACACAAAGTAACTCACATTACACATATTTATTCTAGCTGCACCGTTTTCTTGTTTTGTGGTTGTGTTGATTAATAAAATATAAACAGTTAAAATGCGATACAAACAAGCGTGCATCTTTCAGCTTGTCCACTATGAGGGCAAACTGGACATCTTCCTGGAAGAACTGATGGACCTGACTGTTAGAGTGGCCATGCTGGAGAGCAATCCTGATAATTACATCAAACTGGACTTTGAGCTGCTCAGGATTGAGCTGAGAGAGTTTGAGGCTCTGGTGTCTCAGCTCAAAGACTCCCTCAACTCCTCCTCACCCATGCTGGACAGTCTGTACACTGAGGTAAAAAGACAAAATCAAGACTAAAGCCTAAAGACTACTTTTGAGATTTTGTCGATTATGTGATAACTATTGTGGTGCTCATTTGTGGCAGATTCACAACATGACCCTCATTGTAAACCAAATGGAGACCTTTGACAAAAACAACCTGGAAGTGATCCGCATTGAGTTTGCCAAGCTGCAGAGGAAACTAGCAGAGTGCCAGAAGGACCAAGAGTTCATCAAGCCAGATATTGGTAAGTCTATTAGCCAGCTATCTGCAGTAGCTGACTAGTAGGTTGAATGTAACGTCAAGGTACTAACACTTTTTTTCCCACTTCTCTTTCCAGGTAACTGCAATCATACAGGAATCATGAGCGTCAGCAAGCCTACCGTCATTCAACTAAATGCTCATTTGAACCCAGGTTACCAATACGGGGGCTGGGGAAAAGACTCCAAACCTGTTCGAGGCTATGAGTCAATGCACTGGTATGGTGCATACAGCAGGCCCTCTGTGTATGAATTCTACCTGTACTCTAATTACGACAAACTCATTCAGAGGTCCTCCTTCACACACCACGGTCTGCCACAGGGCTATGAAGGCACTGGTAATAATTATGTTGTTCATGGTAACACCATATATTACCAGGCTGCTAACCCGTTCAGAATGTCCAAATTAAATCTGACCTCTTCTGTTTATAGTCACAGACAAATCACAAAAGCAAGTGAAAGATTCTCCTACACCTACTCACCCAACCAGTACCTAGACTTTTCAGCTGATGAGAAAGGATTGTGGGTAATGTATGCCACAGAGGAGGCCAAGGGTAAAATCGTGATCGCTAAGATAGATGAGAAGTCTTTTGGTATTGAGGATGAATGGACCACTGGCGCGTTCAAACCTCAAGCGGGTAATGCTTTTATGGTGTGTGGAGTCATGTATGCCACCAGGCCGGGGGATCTGGACACAGAGGAAATCTACTACTCCTATAACACTAAGACTGGGGAGGAGAAATACATGAGTATTTCCCTTCAGAAATTTCAGGAGAATTTTGTCAACCTGCACTACAACCCCACTGATCAGAAGCTCTACATGTACAACAATGGCTACTATGTGTCCTACAATTTGAGGTTTAACAAATAATCAATGGTCTTGTTCTTGATCTGCTGAAATGTGACTGATGCAAATGATCTTTGTCGGCTTTCTTTAACATTTGTGGTACCTATGTGATGCATAGAAACCATACTTTTGCTTCTTGAATAAAATCAAAACTGGGCATTCAAATGAGTGTCGTGTTTTCTTTTGTTTCAATCAGTTGAGAATGAGTGTAAATATCTGTGATAAATCACACCCCTCCCTTTCTGAATTTTGGATAAGGTTGCAGCATCTGATACATCTTGCTTTTCCTTACCCTCCTGCTCCATACTGGAGCTTCCTCCCCCCTTTGTAAACTGGCCCTCCCTTGGGGTGGGGACTACTCTCCTTTGTGCTGTGGTTGGAGCCTGGCTCCATCTGGTACTGAGCACCAAGGCCCAGCAGATTATGGATTCTGGGCAGGGTGATCCCTCCATTCATTAGTGGATGGAAGACATCAAAGAAATTCATTACTGTATAATTATACAAACTGATCAATTTTTGTTTTGTATTTATCAACACAGCACTAAAAATGGAACACAGTCCATTTTAGAGGTAGAAGTCAGGGTTGAAAATGGCCTTCAGTCAGTGCACACAAAAACAGCACTGTCTCTTTAAATCGGCCAGCATCTGTCAGGATGAGAGGGGGGGAAGTCATGGTACCCTGAAGTGACATCATGCTCAGCCAATGGGCAGCCTCGCCTGAGCTCTCTCCTCCTCTCCTGCTCGTGGGATGAGTGTGTAGAGGCTGCTGAAGACATGGGCCGCTGCTGCTGCTGATGCTGCTGCTGGCGCGGAGGGGTCCAGGGCATGCTCGCCTCACATCAGGTACAGCGTGTGCATCTGTGCGTGTACGCCTGTTTTCTGTGCTATTTGTGCATGTATTTGGTATGGTGGGTCTCTCATTCAGTGGCTATGGAAGTGCATGTTGAGAAGATGATGGAGGAGAATGGAGGAGACTGAGGGTGGCTTTGTGTGTTTCATAACACTCCTTAGATGATGTCGCCTCCATGACTGTAACCAGAGTGGGGTGTGTATGTGTGTGTGATGTTTGCGTTTCACTCTGCAGCTAAATCAAGGGGAAAGGAAAGTTGTATTTTACATTAATGGGAGATTACCCTTAACTGCCTGACTGGTAATACATTTGTTTCATGTGACAAAGAATTACTTTAATAGTAATGACTTTAAATATCCTTGTCAGCAAAGAATGTATTCATCCTTTGGAAATAATCCACTTTGTGTGATTTGTCTAAGTGTGTGGGTGAATGTCTGAGACCAGATCAGTGTGTCTCCAGTTTGGCACACACAAACACATGGTTTTTGTAGCATATATTATTTTTTATAATTTAGTAAGAGTGGGGTTTCAGCACCTTCTCTGGCCTGTACTTCAGGTTTTAATTATCCTGTGGGGATATGTGACTGTGCAGTTAACCTCAGTGACAATGTGCCTTAGTGTTCTGAGTCATCTCTCTGTCATCTTTCGACGTTTGCAACTCTGCTTCTTCCCATTCATCAGAAATAGTAGGCACAAGCTCGTACTCACTTCCTGTGCAGGTCTGGAGGTTAACTCTTTGTTTCCACTGGCTCAGATGATCATGCTCTGCTGCAAAGACCTAAGCCGTGTAGTCACTGGGGGCACACGCACACTGAGCCCAGTGACAACAGACAGAGATGTGTCCTGCTGTTGATAAGAGCAGAAAGCAAAGGTGAGTCCCAAGCTAAACACTTATGGTCTTTAAATACTCTTGAAGCATTCATATGACTCACTGAGAGCAGTTTAAGATTCACTTTCTTTTTCTATTTCAATAAAATAGCATATTTATAACTCAGCTATTTGCCGTGTCTGAATGAAGCCCAGCTAAACCAGCAATACTTTTTTCCGCTCAGGCCCAGCTGGACCTTGACTGGTCCAAAACAAGGCAGCAATGGCAAAGAGAGATTACCTGGTGGAGGCTGCCAAGCAGATCCGCATGGCACTGGACAGTGAGGTCAATGAGGACTACGAGGCAGCTTTCAGTTACTATAAGAATGGGGTGGACTTACTGCTGAATGGGGTTCAGTGTGAGTAGACCGCATTTGTTTTTTTCTTTTTAACCCAAGTGTTTATGGCTGCGTGTGACAGTTTATGGGGAATTTGAAGAGGCGTGTTTCCACAAGCCATGTGATGGGAACGTGCTGACGAGAATAAAAACAGGAAGTCACTAACCAAAGGTTAAACAGATTTTCTTGTGGGCCAGATATTTTTCCCCACAGTGTCAACAGTCAGCTGGCTCTGTATCACTGTTCCTTATCCTAGTTCAGAGGCCAGAAGGTTTAGAGAGGACAGGGTGTTGTCTGTTAGATCTGTTATCTTCACAAAGCTACTGTATTGATCTTTACTTTTTAGCTGCAGCCTGATATAGTTTAACTGTCTTGCAGTGGACCCTAACAAAGATCGCCGGGAAGCTGTGAAGAGGAAGACAACCCAGTATCTTAAGAGAGCTGAAGAAATCTTCATAACCCATCTGCAGGATAACCTGGGGAAGGGGAGCTCACATTTAGGGGTAAGACATCTTCATCCTTATCTATCATTTTCCATTTTCCTTTTTGTTGACTGCTTCGAAGAGTCTAAATGTGTGGTGAGAACAGTTTCACAGAGTTAAGGTATTCTTAATGTTCTCCACCTAAGAATGTTGGAATCAAAGTAGATAAACTGCATAAAAATGCCAGCATTCCTAGTGTGTACTCATTTGAAGAACACAAAAGAAAACCTCCTGTATTGCTTCTTAAATTGGATGAAACGTTTGGTGCCTGTCTATCACACACTGTGCCTTATTCCTCTAAAACAGAGCGAAACAAAATGCAGTTCTGGGTTGCAATGTGCTGCGTTGTCCTGAAGCTAATATCCTCTTTGGCTTTCATCCCCAGGGTTATAGCAGTCTCAGATTCCGTCCAATCAGACACTTGAGTTCGCCCGTGGAGGATCTGGAGATGTGTAAGGTGGTCGGAGTGACTGATAAGGTAAGACAGGCTTTCTTGCACTCTAACACTCACCACCTGGGTGATTCAGAATGAGTGACGGCTTTGCGCGTCGACACTCCTTGTTGAAACAGTGAAAAAGTACGCCATCATGTCTAACCACGAAAGCTGTTCCTTGTTAAATATGCTGTGTTAATTCATCTGCTCTCCAATCGTTGCCTAAAAATGTTATTTTTTATTCCAAAGGTCATGATTGTCCAAAGTATGATCAATAAGGAGACGTTTGTTGTAAAGGTGAGCATCCAGTCCTTCTCCATGGCCACTACACAGGAGAACATAAGTCCAGCCTTCAGAATGAATGGGGATTGCACTGTGTTGTAATACATTTGAATTAAACACAGATGCGTTGGCCTACGTTTATCCACTCGTAGTGGAGGTGTTTTGGGGATTGTCATCTGGCAGCAGTCCAGTCTTTTTGAATTCTGTGGCAGGCCAGTCGATGGGAGCTCTCTCCATCCTGTCGCCCTGAGTATCATTCAGCATCGATCTGCCTGAGAGCTCTCACCCTTTTAGCCAGTGCAACTGCACCTCAAATTTCACTCACCAGAGAGACATGGTAACAGAAAGACACTAATCTCTGAAACGGCCAATCCAAGCAGTAGTATATCTTTTTTCTTTTTTTTGCCAATCATGTCCATAATAATACACAACATTAATGCACATATTTTTTTCTCTTGCTAAAAAGGTACATATTTCCCTTTCTGAAAAGATCAATCATTACATGAATGTGTTCTCGCAGAGTCTGGTCAAGTCGAGCTGGGAGAGCAGGGACCAGCCAACCATCATTCCTCAGGGGGTGCCATACATGGTCAAGTTGCTACGATATTATGTCAGCGAGGATGCTGTGTACCTACATCTTGAGCATGTCAAAGGTGAGCTGCTAACCGCTGTTCTGCTCTGACAGCTGCAGAGACAATAGTGGATGATTTCTTTCACAATCAGCATTGTAGCATTAGCAGTAATGGAACACATTGCTTGTCCAACTCCTGATCTTGTTGTACTACACCTATCATCCTAGGTGGGAGGCTCTTCTCCAAGCTGCACAAGCTGAGGAAGGAAAGGGCCAAGGAACACCCAGAATGCTTCACCTCTGGCCAGCACAGCATCAAGCTGAAGACCAGCTACACCTCTCCCACAATCAGCACAGACTACCAGCACAACAACAGAGGAGGCACGGGAGTGATTCCTGAGAAATTAAGCGATGAGAGCCCAGATACGGACTTCCCCACTTTATGGGATGAGACTCAGCAGCGTCTGGAGAGCTGCGGGACTCACTCCTACATCGAGGAGACAGGCTGTCTGCAGAACACGCGCTCCGCTGCATCATTTTATACCAAGCTTGATCGACTAAGTCTGCATTCACCTTCGGGCCCGGCGAGGACACAGGTCAACACCCGCATCCATCCACCAGCTCCTAGTTTGTGTTTGCACTCCAGTGAAACTCAGGAAAAGCCTGCCCTTCCTATTTCTTGCACCCGTGTCAGTCAAGCTCTCGACGTCATGTCAGAACTCCAGAAGAAGAAAGCTGGAATGGGACTGATAGAGTGCAGCTCGGAGTTTGAAGTAGCTTGGAAAGCTGCGGATCCATCACACTACTGTGAGAAAATAAACCCCTATGCAGTGACTGACAGTAATTTACATAGCACACTAGGACAAACCGCACCTCATACAAACCAGACCTCATTTATAAAAGCAGGGCCGCAAAACAGTGAAAATAATGGTTTGAGTTCGTCCCCTGCCATTTTGCATCTTCCTCTCCATTGCCAAACCCAGATCCGTGGCAGGGCACCATGGGATACCAGTGGCTCTGACCAAGGATCTGTTTTAAGTGGTAACTCTGCAGACACATTTACAGACTCAAAGCAAGACAGCGGCAGTCCAACCACGGAGGAAAGAAATGGTATGGTGGTCATCAGGAGCACGGACAGAGCAGTATTTTCTGACCACACAGACACAAAAATCACCTCAGAAAGCTCCTGGCCTTCTGCCTCACTCTGCCACAGCACTGTGGGAAAACAAGGGACATTGTCTTGGGTCCCCCTGTCCCTCTCAGGGGTGAAATACAAAGGGGAAGCAAGTTCCAGTGAAGCAAGAGAGGGCGCAGAGGAAGCCTATGAATTGCTGAGTCCTAGAGAGAAAGTGGCACCTGCAAAACAAGGATCATTTGTGAGCTGGTTCTCCTCTGGCCCTCCTGGGGCCCCACCTGGAGCCCCACCCCATACAAGGGGAGAGGATAAGGAAGCTTTCTTTAAATCAGAAGAATCAGAGGGGCAAGGTGACGACCAGATCATTGAGGTGGATGGCTGGTGCCACCTGCCTCGGTTCCCTGTCAAGTCCTCCAGGCCTACAGGTAAGGCCATGCAGGCCTGCTGGGGGCTTCCCGAGGCAGAGGTGCGTGTATGGGGGGCACAGATCCTATTGGCTGTGGAGAGTCTGCATCAGCAAGGCATCCTGTGTCGGGATCTCAACCCTAGAAATGTTCTGCTGACCAGCAACGGTGAGTCCATCAAATAACTACAAAAGACTAAACGAGGAAAAAGGGCAGTATTTTTGATTTTGATTTCCAATGCACTGTTTTCACAGGAAAGGTGTGTTTGACATTTTTTGGCCAGTGGAGCGAGGTTCAGTCAGAGATTAGCTCGAAAGCCATGGAACAGATGTACTGTGCTCCAGGTAAAATATGCATCGCTGTAAAGCTCACATCGGTAGTTGTTCCTTGGTGTAACCTGCCACCTAGTGGCAAGATGCAGTTTGTGCACTTTATTCCAAATAAGAGGTCAACTACTTTACATTGCATGGGAATACAAAGACATACAGTGACATCACACACATTTTCAAGAAATGTGCACGAAGTCAAAATCAGCTTTTTGTTTGTTGACAGAAATTGGTGGGGTGTCCAGGGTAACAGAGGCTTGTGATTGGTGGAGTCTCGGCGCCTTGTTGTTTGAACTGCTAACAGGAATGGTGAGCAAAAAGCACTACGAGCATGTTCAGTCTAAAAGAGCAAAGTCTGCAACTGTGTCATTTTGCACCTCTCCTGCAAACTGTGACATTGAGACAATGGCTTCTCAGACACTCTCTGTTCACTGTGCCTCCAGCCACTGTGGCAGCTCCACCCAGCAGGAATCCACTCTCACACCCAGCTGCTCATCCCCGACCACCTGAGCACTGCAGCTGCATCGCTGCTCACTGAGGTTAGATTTAAGGCTTTTGTGTTTAATATTACATTTACATTATAAAATTAAATTGCCACACGCACACACAAGCACAGTATGATTTGATGTTTTCTTTCAGTATCTCCACTCTACCTTATGCTGCTCCACAGTTGCTTCAGTTCGATGCTGGCTATCGCTTGGGTTCTGGAGGTGGAGGTGTGAGTGACATTAAGTGCCATCCCTTCTTCAGCGGTGTCTCCTGGAAAGCTCTGAGCTGCTAGCGGGTGTGGTTGCTGCACCTCTGCACGCCTCTGGAAGGGAAGATGAATGCTCTCCTGAGTCCAAGCATCCTTGTGTGGCCAAACTGGATGCAGCACCATATCCGGCTTTCCTTCGCATTTTGTGCTTCCCAAAGAAAAATGACACAATAAAAACTGAAACATCAGAAAAACTGGTCAACAATGTCCCTTACGAAACATGAAACATATGAACTGATTGTCTGAGAGAGTTCTGATATGTGAATTTAAGGTAACCATAATGCAATTTTGATAGTTATACTTTATAAGTTATACTCTATAATACTATCCATGCATATCAACTTCATTAGCACCAGACTAATGCCACTCAACACTAAACTCTGATAATTACAATTTTTGGACTGTCTGCCAACAAATATGGTAAAAATCAGGCAATAAATGATTTCCTCTTTGTATGTCCCTGACATTTTTACTGTTAAAGCCTTTGTCATTATTTATAAATTGGCTATGTATGGTCCAAAAGAGGACTGAGACTCAAGGACCACGTTAAGTTTATGGCTAAAGACAGAGGGTTAAGAGATATAAATCTCACACCTGAACATACGGAATTATACACAATCATGGACAGCAAGCAATAAGCACATCTCTTCTAAACGCTAATTAGTTAATCTATCACAATATAGTCTATGGATTAACCGCCTTTTAAACAATATATGCCCTGGGTCTATTCTTCTAAACTAAAAACTACCGAGACCGTCAAAACGTAAGAACAAAAAAGTATCCAAGGCAAAATCTACAGTCGAGTAATGCAGCTTTTATTGTTTAAAACCTTCTTTTTCTTAAATAGTCTTTCTTAAACAGCATAAAGAGTGTTTTCCTCGGTTTTGTGAAACAGATGGAATAAATTCTCAAGAGGATTTCTTCGCTTTGGACATTGCAGAACATAGTGTTTCTTGGTTTGCAGCAGCCCAATGTGCTTCTTGTTCTTCTCTCAACCAAAATAATGAAATGATACTATGTAGTTTTATCTATACTTGTCATTCATCTCACAATAAGGTGAAAATTCTTTTAGTTTTATGTAGAAAATGACATATGGCGCACATGAGTAATAGAACATCCTTTTTTTTTTTTTTTGATCTATAGACCAGCACCACAGAAGCCCCAGGCCCTGAAATTTCTCCACAACAGCCCCAAACCTTTAATCACTGCCAGCCTTACAAATGTCCATTGCACAACCCAACTGTTCTCCAAAAAAATATTTTTTTTTCTAGTTAACCAATACAACAATACATCAACTGCAGTTACGGTAATGTTCATCAGGTGAGTACAGCCACTGTTTGTGTAGGGTGGTTTGTTTGGTTGGGCCTGGAATTTACGTGGGTTCACATGTCAAGAAGCAGCACCCTGGGGTCCTCCACCACTGACTTGATCTTGCGCAGGAAAGTGACGGCCTCTCTTCCATCAATCAGACGGTGATCGTACGTCAGGGCAACATACATCATGGGACGGATCTCCACCTAAATAAGGAGGGGAAAAAAAAAATCACTGAGAGAAAAGTTATTTACTTATACACCAAACAGTTGGTGAAAGAGATGAGGTAAGGTTTAATTGAACTGGTCAGTGAGAAATTTATAGGCCAAGAATAAGACCCCTCCTTAATGTGTTCAGCCTGATTCTTAATTACACCCTTGCACTTGCAGCTACCACAAGTCCAAATATTTTTCTTTAAGCAAAAAAAAAAGAAAAAAAGAACTTGTTATGTAGGGACAGAATTGTTAGCGAGCTGTGAACGTGTGTCAAAAACTGCAGAGTTGCCGGGTGTAGCTTATGAACGACATGATTCTGTGCATGTAGGAAATATAGATAAATAGAAATACACCAATAAAAACTGGGAAACATACTGTGATCCAACAGCTACTGTTTTTATCAAAGACAAGTTACTGATCAACTAAATCATTCTCTGATCTACTGAAATTCATTTTCAATTAATTTTTACCATTCATGTTGCATATGTGACTGTTCTCTTATTTTTGTACACCATTATGTGCTTGCACTGAGGAAACAAACCTTGCCACCGACAGCAACAGGCCTGTCAAAGATGCCATGCATGCCCAGAATAGCTGACTGTGGCGGGTTGATGATAGGTGTGCCGAACATGGACCCAAACACACCACCGTTGCTGATGGTGAAGGTTCCCCCATCCATGTCCTCAACAGCCAGCTCATTCTTACGGGCCTACAAACACACATTGATAATTACTACTAATCACATAATCAGGAAATCATAAGAAAATAGTGAACCAAATAAAAGTATGACAAACTAAGAATGTTTAATGTGTTATGTAAAATATTACCTTTTCTCCCAGCAAATTGATGGCTTTCTCAATGTCTGCAAAATTCATTCCCTCTACGTTTCGGATTACAGGAACCACCAGACCCTGAGAGAGAAGTCACATGACTGAATTTTCTGCCCTTCACATTAGAGACAAGTGGGCTATCAAGCCCTTACACTTAGTGTTAGAATATAATCCACTTGTCTTACCTTTGGCGTGGCCACAGCCACACTGATGTCGACATAGTCCCTGTACACAATCTCTTTGGTTGTGTCATCGATTACTGAAAACACAAGAACAGCAGAAATACTGTACATAGAAAAATACTTACACATATTACAACTGTCGGTCATCACTTCATTTGGTTAATTTCCTTTTCTCATGTGCCATTTCTCTTACATGGAAGTTAAAAGGAAGATGAAACCAACAAACTATTTTAGAATTTTATAAGCCAGCAATACAGACCACCCCTGCTTCATTGTGGTCTCTCTAAATAGGTCAGGGTGGTCTGAAAGCAGTAAATAAGTTAGTGCTGGTTTTGAGGTTTAGCAGTGAAAGATACTGAAACTCAAATCTTTTTCTTCACCACACACACTTGCAGTGACTTGATACGAAGCGTGCAAAGAAACAGTCAAACAGAGACCACAAAAAAGAGGTCTTTTAATCCCTACCAGCATTGACAGCAGGCTGGTCAGTCAGAGCATAGGCAGCAGCCTTCACAAATGCAGACATGAAACCCAACTTGATGTTGTGCTTTTTCAGGAAAGCATCTTTGTAAGCCTTCCTCATTTCTGAGATGTTGCTGTGGGGAAATACAGAAAAAAAAACAGCTTGGTATTAAATCAACAGGCAAAGTTAAAGCCTTTAGGAGACTGGATTTGGTGCCAGTTATGAAAATGAATTCCAAGAGAGCTCTGACTCTACAAACCAGTAATATGTTCTACATGGAGCTGATGCTTTTTCTGTCTTTGGTTTGTTTCTATAGATGCAATGAACAGTGCACAATCCATGGCTCTTACTAATGAGGTATACAAAACTCTAAGTAATACCAGAGTCATTACTACAAGATTTATTAATTCTCTTTGTAAAAATGTAATTTTCGAAAAGTCTGACAAAAACACGTATGCTTTTTGATGGCTATAAAAGAATGCTGTTGCAGATCATGGTGAATTAAAGCTATTGAAATTGGGCTGCTAATCGTTTCACCATTGCTCATTTTTCTCTTGTATCTCTCTTTTTAATTGTTTGTTTTCCTGTCTCTAACCCTGTTGAAGCTCTAGGGTTTCTCCGCTAACATAATTAGCCCCTCCCAAGACACAGACTCTCCGAGAAAGGAGAGAAGAAGCGATAAAAATCTTCACTTTCTAGAGCCTGTAAATCTTATTGGGCTGTCATAAAAGCCCATATCGGTTGAGGCAGCTCTTCCACTCAGAGCGCAGGTCTCTGTGGGCCCCTGCAGATGCTGCGGCCTCCTGCTCTGACTAGCTCCTTCGGCTCCAGATGAGCCCTAGCCTGGGAAGTCTTCCTCCAGACCGTCAATGTCAATCCAATTAGGATACATAGAAAACCCTGAATAGCCGAAAGCTGACACCACACATTTGCAGGGAAAAGAAATCCTCAAAGTGTCCTCTTTAGCACAGGGGGCAAGTGCAGACAATAACATTTCCTTGTAAATTAATAAAACCTGTTTTAACAATTCTTATCTTCGTTTTAGATGGCATTACGACCAAATATTTACATTCCAGTGTTTAAGAGGATATCGGGTTTCAAAAAGCTTTTCCTATTGGGCAGATTCCAATCTATAACCATTTGTGCAAGTACTGTTTTGGCTTTTAACACAGATATATACATATAGTATGTATACCGTACATGTACTGTGCTGGTACAGCGTGAGAATGCACACTAACAAGCATGTTTACACTTATTAAAAAAGATTTGGTCTCCTACACTCTAAATGGTCTGAGGGCTTAATAATGTAGGTCAACCAATTTAGAATTTCCTACCTCATGTCGACCTCATTAAATGTAGTCAACATAGCGCAGGTGTTCTGGGCTTCCTTCAGTCTCTGGGCAATTCTTAGTCTCATGCGGTTCATCTTAACCTAAATCATAAAAACAGAAATATAGGTTTCAGTAAACATTTCCTAATTCTTACTCTATTAGACCATTAAACAAATAAAAAGTCGACAGGTCCCCCAAAATATTTTTTTTAGGTGTTGCGGTGATTTTACACTTTACCCTGCTCTCTGTCCTGGCTCCTTTGGGTCCTCCTTCTGCTTGGGCTGCTAGTGCAGCTGGAGCAGCCGTGGGCTTGATGGCTGAAACTGCGAAAAGGACATAAAGATGCAGTTAGTATCTCTAGACATCAGTTTAGTGGAACTGGTGAAAGCCACTGTCTACAGAAAGCCAAACAATGATTAATCATGTAAGCTCGAGGTCAAGAGCACAGATGTCAAGCAAAACAGTTCTCACATGACACAGACCCGTCTGTCTGATGACAACTAACCTGGTTTGGTGTCCATAGCATGTGCTGGCACAGGTGGCACAGGGGGCATAGTGGTGGGAATGGGGCCCACAGCTGAGGGTGGAGGAGGGGGAGGTGGGGCAGCAGAAGGTGGTGGAGGGGCGGCAGCGGCTGGGGCCTCAGCTTTGGGAGCTTCTGCAGCTTTTGGAGCCCCAGCTACAGACACAGAGGTGAACAGTTACAACAATACAGGCTTCACAGAAGTAAACTGTCAGTCAAGTATCACTTTAATTACGCTACTTAATATTGAGGTTTATATTGTTACATTTTGAGTATTACAGACCTCCTTTTCTAAGCTTGAAAAGAGGAGTTCCTCCCTCGACTTTGCCTCCGTCAGGGACCAAAAGTTCCTCAATCACTCCAGCAGCAGGAGAGGGAACCTGCACTGATGTCTGACAGCAGGGAAAAGAATTAAGTGTCAAAATTATCAAAAGTTTAAAAAAGAAAGGTAAAAAGTCCCAGGGTATTTTCCAGATACCATTCAAGTTTGTGATTTGCCTGATTTAAGTGCAAACAAAACTAAAATAAGTTCAGGTTTTTTGTTTCAGTTTTATATGCAATTACTGAAAAAGTAAAAGGTTACACAACTTTGGGGAAACATGCCCTAATTCTTTCATTCCTGTTGTGCAACATACTCTGAAGGCGTTCACTTTCATAGGCATAGCCCAACACTTACCTGCAATCACAAATACAGAATCTGTGTAAGATTTATTTAGCTTTACCTTATCCGTCTCAATTTCGCACACCACCTCATCCTCCGAGACAGTGTCTCCAACCGCTGTAAGGAGAAAAATGTATTTTAGCATCTCAGTGCAATTTGACGACCGTCTGTTGAGTGTGGTTGTGTTTTGACCAGTGTCTGTATCAAAAACAACTAATGCACGTTTACCAATAAATGGAGTTACCTTTCTCCCACCTTACGTCCCCTTCTGTGACAGATTCTGCAAATGCAGGGGTCTTGACTGTGACAACTTCATCTCCTGGAGAACAAAGACAAGTCAAAAGAAATGCATTTCTTCACTCCACACATCACTGGTTGCTCCTCATATTTGTATTAGTGTAAAAATAAAAGGAGTGCATGGTAAAAAACATACTGTAGGCTACAGACGTCCTGAAGTACTGGATTTGGAAGATGCTGGACCGGGGATCAGGTTTTCTGAAGATAACAGAAAAATGTAATCAGACAAAGAAATAGAAATCCTAAAAGGTTATCATATCAATTACTAATAATTGGTGGCTTTACATTTGGATTGTACTGCATTTGTGGAATGACACTATTTCTGATGAATCATTTAAATTGGTAACAACTGCTGGCTGAGAGACAAATACTGATAATTGGAAAACACATTTATGACTTAGTATCAGTGGCAAGGTTATGACACTTTGTCAGGGTGACAACTGAAGGGCTTAAGACTATCAATAAAAAAATTAATTCAACATATTTGAATTTTGACAGTAATACTCCCTGTCTCTAATAACAGTTTCACGTTTTTATGTGTGTACTTACACATTGTTGTTGAAAGTGATAGAATGGTTAGCTGATAGAGCTGTTGGAGGGAGTACAAGAGAAGTATGTAAATAACATCTTGGAGCAGGATTATCCAAAAGCAAAGATTGGGACTTAAGACTTCATGTTTGACCAGTAAGTACACATACCTGCCACGGTCCGACGAGCTAACACATTATTCCCCTGTGAAAACACACAGTCAACGTATGTGAATCTGTGTCACAGTCATGTCATGTCCTGAAAAGTATGCATTCATAAGTTGGCTGACAGGGCCATCAAGTTAAACAACTGTGCTGACAGAGAAAATAACTGACAGCTGAGATTGTATGTAAGTGACAATGGAGTCAGCAACAGGGAGACTAGTCTGTGCTGTTGGTCAAAGGTCACTTCTACCCACTAAACGATGACCCTTGACATAATCAATAAAATTATCTAACAAATGGGTGGTTTGTGTGGTTTTACATGAGCACAAAACTTAAAGATGTATAAAATATCTATTTATATGTATAGATCTATTTATGTAGCTAATGTAACAGCTGCATTCAAGTTAATGATCAACTTCTAATCTTGTTGACAATTTGACACTGTGAATCCAGAGCTTCACTGTCATTTGACTTAGCTGACTTTGTTTTTATGCAACTACGTAAAGATACACACACCAAATGAAAAAGAAATTAAACTTAATACTTCCGTTATATTAGCTAAACTCACTGTCGTTTCCTCTCATAACCCACAATATGACCTCAGCATGACAGCTAGAAGCAGCTAGCTAACCTACCCATACATTTAGCTATGAATGGCTAGCATGTTCTTGCTAGCTGCCTAAATATCACTAAATAAAGTTTGTGTTAACTTCAATGAACATGGACCTGGAGGTCTTTCTGCTCCGGTCAAACACCTTTAACACTTGTGTCAAAACGTGAGACCAACCCAACACAGAGGGCACTGCGTTTAAGTTTAATACACACTGCGGCACAGACTTATGAAGGAAAGTGTCATACTGTCCTTGGCTCACAATGTTACGGCCTGACCGCGGCCTACAGCAGCGAGCTGGCTAACGCTAATGCTAGCTCTGACAGGGCTGAACGTCCACCCGCAGCCGCAGGCAACGCGGAGTCCGACAACGGTTTATCTGCTTGTTGCCTACCTGGCGGAGGGCAGAGAGTGAACGGCCAAAATTCCTGGTGAGACACCGGGAATGGGATAACATGGTGGCTGTATGACAGCAGCCTGTCAGCGGAAGGGAATCTCCGGTCACACCGACAAGCTAAGCACGCGCAAGTACCGAGGAAGTAGTGTGGGATAAACCAAGTCCTCCTAGTGGAAGGGGGGTGAGGGGGGAGTCCTCAGTGTGGTCCCCTCCTGACCCCCTCTCCTCCACTACATCAATTAGTGCAAGTGTAAATAAAGTGTAATTAAAGTATAAATACGGTACACCTTTGCAGGTAGCTTGCAGGCAACAACATAAACCATTAGAACAGAATCGAATAGCGATAAGATAATTTCCCAATGTAAAAGCATAAAAAAGAACAGGACAGATTAGATTAGAAAAAGTTTAACTTATTCAACTGACTAAACTAATCTTTGAGTAGACTAGTAACATCAGTGATGCTGTAAAGAGAACAAAGAATAAAATCATTTTTTAAATTTTTGTTCATAATTAAACTTATTTTCGAGTTGTTTTCGCTCCTGCCTTCTTAGTTTTTATGCATGCTTTGTGTCTGTTTCACCACTGAACAACCAGACGCCCTTTGGGAACAAATAAAGAGAGTGATGGATTGTTGTATGAAATACTGGCATTTGTTGTTTCCCAGTTATTGACTAATATTAGTACAGAATTACTGGCTTATGAATATTGATGCGTATTTCCAGAATGCCTCGAGCGTGATTTTTCTCGTAATTCAGTAAGTGGGCTTAAAATCCACCCGCTATGAAACCGCTATGAGCAAGTAATCACTCCAGCACCTTACAAATACTTTCCTCCTGACATTTAAATGGGTGATGAGCCCATGACCATTTCTTTGCTTTCATATGGCCACGCCCCAGCTCTGTTTGATACATCGACTCTCCTGCACCCCGACTGTCCAACTCACAGTCTGCGCAGGCCACCCGCTCGGCTGCACGTTCCAGCGCAACAGGTAAGGTCCCATCACTGCCGCTTGACTCTGCCTCTGTGTGCCGTGGTTAAACTGTAGCCCTGTAGGAGGTGTGACAAAGTGCATGGCTGCAGATAACCCCGCTTCAAAACTCATCTCTTTAGTTTAGTGGTTTTACATGAGACATGGGGGTTATTGATATTCGCACGCATGCTTTTACAGCACGGTTTGCAACTACAATTACGTTTTGATGAGTTTTTTTTTTTTTTAAATTGAGTTATCTTGTGTTTATTGACTGTTCAGAGAATGTTTCAGGTTTAAGAATCTATAGGATAAAAGTAGACAGTACAGTCTGTGCCTTCACTTAATTAGTTTCACATATTTGAAATACATTTGATCTGAAGATTTTATGTTGTTCTTCAGACAGTGAGGGTCAGCTAATTCACCATTTAGCCTCAAAGCAGAAGGAGTACATTACAGGAAATGTTCAAACTGTAAAAGGAAATGTTCAAACTGTAAAAGGAAATGTTCAGACTATAAAGAGTAAAGGAAACCAAAAAAGTCTTGCTGTATACAAATTATAGGATGTTTAAATGATCTTAAACTTTGCTAAGTCAGATGAGTAAGTCTACTTATTTTTAAATATGTTCCTAAAGAAGTTTGGTCTTTCAGATAAAATGCTTATTTATATTAAAAATAGGAAATAGAAACATGAATGAGACTTCTCAAGTTGTGAGAAATTACTGATACCGAATCCATTGTCTAATGTAGAAATATAAAGTAGACACTGTTCTTCTAAAGTCCGTCTGTTCCACTTGTAAGTGCAGATATACATTCTAATTAAATTAATTAATTTGTGTTAGATCACTATATATATATATATACACAGATTAAAATATTTTAAATACACACAAGGAAGCCAGTGACCACAGAAGAATAAGGCAATTGAGCTTTGCTTTTGATTATTCCTCGAGATGAAAACCATGAACTATAAAGAGGTTTTCGTGATATTTTCTCTTGTAAATAATGTATACACAGAGCCGTTTCTTGTGCGTGGACCATTGCTTTCATGGGCTGAAATTTACCTTTCATGGGCATATCACAAATGTTCTTTTTATCCTTTGTGTTTGCGATTATTATAACCCCAAGATGAAACGATACAAAAGAATCCCCTCTCTTAATGCTTGAGATCAAGGATTTATCTTTATTTTATTTTATTTCAACAGAACTGAAGATCTTAAAAATAATGCAGATTTCTTTGATTTTCTATCATATGTAATAGTAATACCACATTTGCTAGTTAATGTAGTAATTTTAAATTAAATTCACAACTCTAATTTCAAGTTTGATAAACAGTGATAGAATTACCTGTGAAGATTAATGTGATCATTGTACAAATGAATATACTGATATCTCTTTTCTCTGCCCAAAGCATAAAGAGGCATTACCTGTTTTATCATAGCAGTTTTTTGGAATAACAGGCAAAGACACAAAAAAACATTATGTCTTTTTTTTTTTTTTTACTTTTAAATGTAAAAGAATCAATTACCCATTTAGACAACTTGACAACATATAGAATTAAAAACAATTTTAAAACCAATTAAGGGCTATAGAACTAAACATATTTACATGTTTTTATGTGTCTTTTTTATTATTTATTATCGTAACTGTGTTGAATTTGTTTGTCTTTTCAGATTCTTGTATTTCACTCAACTCAGATTCGTCAACGTGTGTAGCTGAAGCCCCAGTGAGCATGAACCTCAGTCTTCCTGACCAGAACATGCACAGCTCTAGTGAAGGCTGCATAGAGGACGACAAACCTGATGTCATGTTACCTTGCTTCCGCAGAAACATGTATGACGAGCCTCTGGCGTCATACTCCAGTGGATCCATCATCTCTCAACTCCTTCGCAAGACAATTCACAACAAGCGGGCATTAGATGAAAGCCATTTTTACCTTTCCAGCTCTGCTGCCGCTGACTCTAGCCAGGAAGACCAGAGCAGTGTGTCCTCCAAGGACAGCACCGTGGAAGCAGCCTCCCCAAGTGGTCACATCTCTACAGGAAACAGCCCGGACGGAGAGCATGCCATGACTGACCACCTGCAGGCCAAGAGGGCCAGAGTGGAGAACATCATCAGGGTCATGGCTGGCTCTCCCAACGGCAAGCAGCATGGAGACGTTGAGAGGTCTGACACAGAAGCCAGAGACACCAGGGAGGCCAGGGAAGCATACAGGGAGAACAAACGTAAACAGAGGTTGCCTCAGCATCAGGAACACAGTGTTTCAGGACCAGCGACCAGAAGACCTGGAAGCAGCAATAGTGATAACTGTAACAACAAGGACGAGGAGTGTCACAAGCTGAAAGAGCAGCTCCACAGCATGCAAAGGCTCCTGCGTCAGCTCCAGGAAAAGTTCCTTCAAGTTTACAACCAGGACGATCCTGAACATGATGACAGAGACGAGACAGAAATCGCTGTCGAGCATGACACCCTGGCAGAAAGCACAGAGTCACGCTACATAAGCGCTGAAGATGATTTTGAGCGGAAGAATAGCAGAGTGACTGCAGCATGTAAGGATCGAATGAAAGTAGTTGGTTATCTGGTACACCAAAGAGAGAATCAGAACCTACAGGAAACCCTGAAGCAGGAGCTCTCCTGGGCTGTTAATGAGTGTGTGGACAGGGTGTTCAAGAAGATGTCTCCCCAAGGACTGGACCTGTCCCCTCAGCCATGCATGTGCTCATCTCCAGAGATGCAGATAAGTGTGGGTGCAGACAGGAAGAGCCAGCAGGCCAGCTCCACCCATGAGCAGCCACAGTCTGAGGAGGCTGCAGTCAAACCGCGCTCTTTGGAGTACTATGAAAGCTCTGAGGCTCAAAGCCCACAGGATCAGACAGAGGCACTGTCACTGGTGGTCCGCAAGCCGGCAGTGACCCCCCTGAGCTCAGTCACACCGACAGTGAAAAGGCCCTATCCTGTGCATCAGACACCATTTCAGTTCAATTACAGCACTCCTCTGCATGACAGCCAGATCCTAGAGCACCTTCTTAAGTATGGGCCTCATTCCAACTTTGGGGGTCTGCCTTGCATGCCCCCATCGATGGACAGGACCTCCCCAGACTCGGTGGACCTTCCCTGGGACACCATCGCCATGAGGTCCAAAGTGACATCCAGCCACCTTGGACACCACCCTCGTCCCTCCACCCTGGGGGCAGTGACAGTCGACAATCTGTGCCTCCCTCACGTGAAGATCGAGTGTGGTGAATTGCAGAGCATGGCTGAACGAAACCCCTACATGTCTCTCAACATATCCTTTCACTTCAGTGAAATAGCTTCCAGCCAAAGTGCCTTATGCATTTTTTGATGCAAAAATTACCAACAAGCTGCTGTTGTTGTGGTTAAAATTAAGAACTGGCTTGTTCATTTTTTTTTTTTTTGCCTTATTATCTATTGTCAAAAACATAACATAATAATCAGATTCCAACATATGTAGGCTGAAGTTGTGGTGATGTAAAACCCTGTAACGTTACCATAAAAATATAAAATAGGTAATAATGAATGACTACATTTTTTTTTAAAAATAAGAACAAAATCAACATCCACAATCTCACAAAATTTGCAAGAAAACCCTGATGCCACAACATCATTTTATAAGATGGTATATTTGATAATATTTTATATATTCTGTATTTACCTTTTATTTTATACAAACTCCCTATATTTCAGTTCTTCCATTTGAACAATGGCTGGTTGAGGTTCATTGCAGCATGGGCAGTTCCAGTAACAAACTTCAAGGAGAATTTTTTCTTTGATCTCACTAACCCCATAGAAAATTATAGCATCTTCTTTAATCTGAGCAGAGTAATGACTTTAAGTCTAGAAAAAGACAAATAAAAAGGAATACAAGGCTTTGATAAGAATTGCCAGGAACAAAAGCCAATTTTTCAAAGGCAGAAAAAGCATCGGTTTCTGTTTCAGGAAGCGTCGTTTTTTCAGACTTGAAAAGGTGCAGGATCTATTTCTCCATCATCAGAGTGATAGGGGTGCATCTAAAAGGTCACATCTGAGTGCTGGTGGAAAACACAAGTGCCTCCCAACCATAACACTTGAGCTCTTGTCTTGAGCATTTGTTGTTGGATGCCTTTGTGAGAATGTACATGATTAAAATAGAGTGCAAGATAACAGCATTTTTGCCTCACAGGAACTCAAAGAAAATCACTCACAGGACAAGTTGTTCTGCTCAGGGAAAAATCTGGCCATTGTTTGGAAAGTTAAATAACATTTTTTTTTTTTAATTCTGTGGTTGCTAATGTCCACAATCAATACGATTAGAATAATATCTACATTTCATCGCTCTGTGCTTAAGTAAATTGAAATAATTTCTTGTCACTGTCACTCAATATAAAGCAAACAATTGTAAAAAACAAAACAAAACAAAAAAAGATCCAGTTTTGTTGATCCTCTTGTCGCAAGACATTAGAGAGGAATATTGTGTGGTTCCTCTCCGGATTTGCTTTATCTTTACAGTGCAAAGAGCTCTGCTTCTCTTTGAACAATACCACATAAATCTTTCATTCCAACTTCCTTATTTCAAAGGTAGGGTTCCCTAATAAATGTATGGTGTGGTGACCTGATAAGGAAATATTATGACCTAAGGCGTGGTGGTGGACTACAGAGGAAATGCTCCTGAGCATCTTCATTGCCATGGGGGAGAAAACTTGAGAAAGAATTGCATTTACTAATATTTGCAGGAAAGGAAATATACATTGTTGAATCTGTTGAACAAATTGTAAATTTATTGTTTATTTTTCCACCATTGAAATTATTTTAAATATACCACATAATCTAAACTATATGAAATTATATATATGTTATATATATTATCTCTAACGTTTTACTTTTTTGCAGCTGGATGTCCCATTTTTGCGGGGTTTTTGTGAGTTAAAAATATATAGCAACAATTACTGTCCTTAAATCAACTTAATTATATCAGAAAATCAGCCTTTTTTCACAACATTTCAAAACAAGCTGTCTTAACTGCCAGGCATGAAGTGCTTCGCTCTCTAATTAAAAATCCCTAATCTAATTCGTAATTCTGTTTTGCCAATAAGCACATGTTAGGGTCATTATTGACTCCCCGGTTAATGCCGAGCTGTTCTTTAGCGAAATTCAATTTAGCTGAAGATTGAGGCAACACAATACTCTGGTCTACTATCACTTTGCACAGGACTGTATTCTGTGTGTTATATTTAATTGTCAGTTTTTTCTGCCTTAACCTAAATGTGAACATCCAGGAGGGGCTCACCCCGAGCCATCTGAAGAAAGCAAAGCTCATGTTCTTCTACACCCGCTACCCCAGCTCCAATGTGCTGAAAACTTTCTTCCCTGATGTCAAGGTAAATTTTTTTTTATTGTTTTTTTTTTTTTTTTTTTTTCATATAAAAAAATTAAACTTTTTATTTACCATGTAAAATGACCAACAGACTTGTTTGTTTTGAGTTTAGCTCCCCGGTATCTACTTGTCAGTGTGTGTTTGGGACAGAAAAATCAGCAGCGTGTCGGAGGAGAGAAACAAAAACGCAGAGGGTTTAAATAACAAAGCCGCTGAGCTGCTAGTATGTCCTGGGGGCAGAGGGAGATACAGGGGCATTCTCTCTTTAAAAAAGCCTCTCCAGTCAGCAAATGGAGTGACAAAGGACTCTGTAGGAAAGGCATTGCTATTGAGTGTCAACAGAGAGTTGGTATTAGAGACTTGTGCGGCAGCCACCAGGCGGTGGTGAGCTGGCCCTAAACACAACATCCTGTGTGTTTTGGCCTTGGTCTCGTGTCATGCCTCCTCTTCTGTCACCTCTTTTTGTCTTTTCTCTTGTCTCCTTATCTGCATCCTGTTGTTAGCTCTTCCCATTCATTCTATTTATCTCTCCTTTCTTCTTCTTACCTTCCCATTTGTAGCACAAGCTCCCACTAATATCTCCTCTCCTGCCTACCTTCCAATTTCCTCCAAACACCTCTTTACGTTCTCTTCACTCTCCTCTCCTTTCCTATCTTGTCTCCTGGATCTCTGAGCTGGTTTGCGGGCCCCTGCCTCTCAATCTGCTCTGACCCCCGGGGTCAGGGGGGAGGATGCTGTTGCTGCAGTCCTGCGAACGTCTCCTCCTTGCTTACAATCCTGTGGTGGGAAGTGGCACTGAACAAAAGAGCACCTAATCCCAGTGTCTGATTCCATCCTATCAACCCGAGTCAATGAGAGGGAAGCTTCCTTCTGTCCTTACACTGCCGCTTTCTCACCCACCACACCAGAGAGAAGAAGCGTCTTTGATGCCTGCCCAGCCCTTAGGCATTTTTTTTCCGTCTTTCTGGATGATGAGATAGAATAACAAGACTAATGTCAAGACTGAGTTTAGAAATACAGAGCCCTGACAGATGTTTTTTCACCCCGGACATTGGTGGGAAAGGATCAATGCAATTAATGTCGCATGGAGCGACAGACCATTAGGTGGCATTTTGCCCTACAGGTACTAAATGCAGGTTTTCAGTCAATTATGCGAGGGTTTCTAATGCCAAAGCATCAGAATGTCATTCCATTTTTAATTGAATAGCACAGAGATTAATATTTTTAATTTTCTCATTGAAGTCTCGAATTGTGAAAATGCAAGCATAATATGAATTTTTATTGGCCTTCTTCACAGGGAGGTCAAAGGTCAGAAGCTAGTGATTGATTGTCTTGCTTAAGGAGACTTAGGCTGCACAGATGCTTGTCACTTTCTACAGCGTCAGTTGCAGAAGGTCCCTTTATCTTATGAATGGGATAAAGTCAAGTACTATTTTCTCTCCATTTCCAGTTCAACCGCTGCATCACCTCTCAGCTGATCAAGTGGTTCAGTAACTTCAGAGAGTTCTACTACATCCAGATGGAAAAGTTTGCCCGCCAGGCCATTGTTGACGGCATCAGCGAAGTCAAAGACATTACAGTTAGCAGGGACTCAGAGCTGTTCCGGGCACTGAACATGCACTACAACAAAGCCAATGACTTCCACGTAAGTGTCACTCATTAGTCATTCCTCTTTTATGTTACAGTTTGTATTGTTGGATTATTCTAGCTGATTTTTTTGTGCCTATGAGGTTTTGTTAAAGGGGCAACTACTGTCATAGAGTACATTCACTACAACAGAGAAACTGCTTAAACTGGAAGAACATATTTTAAGGATGAGGGTTAATTTTGGGAAATGCGCCTATTCGTTTTCTGGCAGAGATTGAGATGAGCAGATTGATCATTCTCATCAGTCAGTCAGTCAGTTTAGTGTGAAGCTGCAGCCCACAGCCAGTTAGCTAAGCTTAACACAAAGACTGGAAACGAGGGGAAACAGCTGGTCTGGCTCTGCCCAAAGGTAACAAAATACACCTGCCAGCATCTCTGAAGTTCAATAATGAGCACTTTATATCTTCTCCATACACAAATTAAGTGTAAATTTACAGTTTTACAGGGGTTTTGTGCTGGACTACTTTTGTTTTTGGCTCTGAGAACTTGCCAGACAACCAGCGAAGACATTTGCTTCTTATTTATCTCTCTCCACCAGAAAGCAAATAAGTGTACTTTCCAGAACTATTCATTTAAATCACTGGAGTTAACACATTCATCACAGTAGTTACTAACCTGCTAAAGTATGTCAGACCTCCTGTCAGCCTACGCTGTGGTCACGTATGTTCATATGCTGACCTGTGTGTCACACTGCACCTGTGGCTGGCCAGCCTTTACAGCCATTATCTAAACTCCAGAGTGATGCTTTATCAAACTGTGGGAAGAGGAAGCCGCAAAATCCCACTAAAACAACTCAGGATTAGAGGACCAGTACGCCTGAGCGAGGCCGAGATTGCTACTGATGCGGAATGCTGAGAAAGACGCTGTGGATTCCGAGGGAGAAGGCCATTTGGTGGGAAAGGGACGAGACCGTTTTCTTTACCTTGGGACCAAGACATTCCTTTCCCAGGGATGCTTTTGTGTCAGGAGATGAGGGGAAAGAAAAATAACTTATGCCAACAACTGTTGTGCTAACTGGCCAGTGGATGGGAAACAAGGGCGGCAGGGCGGTTTTCTCCCAGCATCCCTTGCATCTATTCATTCACTGATGCGCTTTTCTCTACTCCCAGTTTCGTACCCCAAATTTAACCACACCAAGCCCTTACTTAACCACAATTATCTCTATATTTATACCTAAACTTAACCAACCAACAAAGTCTTACACCTCATCATAATAATTTTAATCCTCAGCTTCTTGGCATATTCCTGGGATCCATTATCGTGCTTTGTTGACTTGCCCTGGCAGTGCTGAATAAGAAGAAAGCTCACCAGTAGTTTGTCTAGGTTCAAGAAAACAAGTCGACCTAATCAAAGAAGCCTCTAATTGAGAGTTAATGATTGCAGCATTGCATTTATTGTATCTGTGCAGAGAACAAAGAGATGAGCTCCCTTTCATCAGTTTGAGTGTTTGAAGAATTGCACTACAGGTCTTGACTTCATATATTTCTGACTTTGAGAAAACTGAAGATAGACGGCTTCCAGTATGTTTGCAGCACAGTGTTACATCAAGTGATTTTTTTAATATAATAAAGTTCCAACTAGATCAACTTCATTTCTAAATCTTTACATTTTCCCTCTTTACCAGGTTCCCGACAGATTCCTGGAGGTTGCTGAAATCACCTTGCATGAGTTTTACAATGCCATTTCTGCAGCCAAAGATTCAGACCCTTCTTGGAAAAAGGCCATATACAAGGTGATCTGTAAACTGGACAGCGATGTCCCAGAGGAGTTCAAGACATCTTCTTTTTTATAGGCATAAGTGGAGAAATGTACAGGTGAAAGAAATGCGATTTTTGAAGTTAGTCCCTTGACAGTATTATTTCATTTCATTTTCATTTTCATTTCTTGTAGTGCATTTTAGTGAGGTGAAATGTAGATGTTGGCTAAATAATTATTTTGTAAATCTGTAAAAAAACAAACAAAAAAACCCACACCATTTTAAAAGTTAGCAACCTATAGTTCTACTTTTATCAAAAAGCAACTATTGATTCATATTAATGCTCTTGTGGTTTATTCTGTTGTTTAGTATTTACTCATATAATCTGCCTCAACACATTTAGAGAGTTACTGAGTTTGTGGGTGTGTGAAAATGTTTACAAAGATGTAATCATTTATAGTGTTGCCTTATTTAGTTGAACTGGAAGAGTTTTTTTTTTGGGGGGGGGGGGGGGGGGGGGGGGGGCATTACTCGTCAGTATTAGTTTTTTTGCTTCGCTGTTTAATTCAATTTCTTTTCATAGCTGTGTGTGTTGTGTAAATGTACAAGCGCTGCTGTTGTATGTTGCATAATGTTCTATAAATTTGTTGTAAACTATTAGCTCGACAGAATGTGCATGTGAAAATAATGCAAGTTACTGTAATGAGTGTATAAAGGTCATGTAAAGAACAATCATTTTCAGATATTTCAGTCACAAACATTGTACTGGATGATTATTGACATTAAAGATGCACTAAATTATAATATAAAATTAGTATGTCATGGTTTTCCTTTGTGATAATCACCGCATGAACATATTTTTAATGTTTATAAGAAACAAGACAACCCAGGTAAATGCTTTATTTTGGGCTGTAAATGTTTAACTCTCCTGTGAAAATACTGCGTCCGAGTGCTGAGCCCCTAAGGTGCCTCTAATCCACGTCCAGCAGCCAGCTGTTAAATGTCCCCCAAACTATGCTGTTCTCATTGTTCACCGAAGCCAATTCAAGTCAACTTTCTAAGGCCCGCATTCATTGTGTGGCCGTTGCGGATGCGGACAACTGCCATGTCTTAAAAACAGCCACAATGCATTCTCTCCTAATGACTAATGCCCGAGGTGACCTCATATCACAGTTGTGCCACCAAAGCAAAATTCCACAAACCCGTTGACTCTTTCTTCCAGGCACCCACTCAAAGCAAGCTGATCGCTATCACATACACACACGCACATATGCACACGCACATTTGGTGATGTCAGAAAAATCACAGATGAGATACTATTGATGCCGTGGGCTTATTATAAACCAGAAAATCAAAGCAGTGAATAAAATATGATGAATCACATCCACTGTCAAATTTATATTTCACTGTGAATGAACATAGTAAATCATCCATATAATGATCACATTGTCAGTACCGTTTTCGTGTGTTTACAGGTGATTTTATCCCTTAAACTTTTACAAAAAGCCTGCAATGTGCCTTTAAAATAAAGCCCATGATATGAATGCACTGTGCACAACAGCATGGACTACTTTTATAGAAGTACACTGTTTCTTGTCACTGTGTGCGATGACATTGTCAGTGCCCAAAACCAAACATTTAATTGGAAAACCTGTTAGGCACCCAAGCACCAATTACATCAGAAATGATAACATTAAGGAAATTAAAACAATAGTTGGATTGGTTGATGACAAAGACTGGAGACAATAAACCTCACTAATCTTTTAATAGACATTTCTTTTCAATTAGATCAGTCTTCTTCAGTAAATTGATTTACATTCTCAACTCAATTAAAATGCCTCTGGTTGAAGCAAAGTGCTTTGCTCAAATTAATTTGTTGTGACATTTTCTGAACAAGACTTGGTAACCTCTGATATAATGAAAGAAAACAAAGAAAATACCTTCAGCTGTTTAACTGCCTCTGGCTGACAAGGCTTCAACTTAAACACTACAATATGAAATTATGTTCTGTATTAGAGAGTCTCGGATAAAACAAAGCATGCTTTGTAATGAAGATGAAATGAAAAGTAAAAAGCAACAGGACGTGATGAAATTTAAAAAAAAAAAAAAAAAAAAAAAAAACACTGTTTGATCAGATGCTCGATGCATTACATTTAACCACTTAGAAATAAACTTTTATACATATACTGATGTTGATGAAGCCATTGTTTTGTCAGTCTCACACAGAAAGAGAGAAATAAAGAGAATTTACATCAGAGTCGGTCGCTTATAGTTCTTGGAGATGGATGAAGCTGATCACAGAAAAGAGTAACAGCATCATCTAGTGAATCTCTGATGTAATGCAAACAGCTCAGTTTGCCTCAAAGTGGACTGAAACATCTCTGACAGTGCCAGTATGATGTTTTTTTTGGCGTATGCTGTGTGTTTAAATTCATTTTTATATTTTACCCAATCACTTTTAAAATGATATAGGCATTTCAAGCCATTAAAAAAACAGCATCAGATTTTGTTGTGTACAAAAATCTCCACACAGGGGTGCACTCGTCACTGTACACTGAGCTGCTGTAAGGGGATTCTTCAAAACTGCTCAGTTTTTCCTCACAGTCGAGACTCCAGGGAGGTGGACACTGTGAAATCTTGTCAACATCATGTTTTATACTTTTCTGAGTTAGGAAACCATGGCTGATTGTGCACAGTCAGTGTGTGTGGTGTATTATTAATGAAAAAAAAAAATGAGCTGGTGTCTCCTTAGCAGGGTCCTGGAAAGACAAAGGCAGGATCAAACACCCCTGAGCTGGAGACAAAGCGAGCTGTGGGACTGGGGGCACTGGGACAGTCTCTCTGTTTAATCTCTTGCTCATAGATCCAGGCATTTTGGCAGGCTTACGGTGGGAGGGCGCTGGGAGCAAAAGGGAGTGCAACTTGAGAATGGAGGCCGCTGACTTTAGGCTGCCCTTCAGACAACCACTTCTTGGTGTAGTTTGGTGTGATCACCAGTAAATCTTTATTAATTTTAATTGGAGCCCCCATTTAAAAGAGCAATTAAAGCGGATTAATCGAGCCCATCCCGTATAATGTCTTCTGTTAATTAGTTTGTCAGCACTGTTTTAATATCGCTTAATGACTTCATATTTCAGGGATGACATTAAAGGGATGCTGAAGGAAAAGAAATGGCCTTATCACAATGCGCTGCTTTAATGGGAGATGTCCCCCGCCAGCGGGCAAGGTCAGGCCTGGGGCCGCTGGGGAGGAAGAGGCTTCAGGGTGGCACAGAGGCAGCCACCTCCAGAGATATGCTGCCTCACACACACCAGCACCCAGTCAGTGTCATGCCTACAGTCTCTGTCAGTCACTCATTCATCAAGGATAAGACATAAATGGAGAGCTGTGAATATTTGTCAGATTCTGTTGAATTCCAGTTATAATGTGTTTCAGTTGAAAAGGAAAATACAAATATTTTTTGGTGAAAGTCGGTGAGTGAGATCAGAAGTTGAGGTAGCAGTGTGTGGTTTTCTTAAATTTATAACTGATTTATTTAACTTTACATTTAACTTTTACATAGTCTATACTGGAGAGAGACACAAAAGAGATGAAGACGAATTGTAAGTCAACACTCTCAGGTCAGACTCCCAGACTACTGCACATTGTACTGCAGGAAACCACCAGGATGCTGCATGACATTCAAATCCTAAGAGCTCCTTTATATTCACATCTACACTGAATGACATCTATAGCTGTGGTTCCCAAAGTGGGTGCTGTGGCACCCTGGGGTATTTAAAGGATGGGACAAGGGTGCTGTAAGATTTTTTTGATTTACATTTTTACACTTTTGAATACTGTTGGACTCGTTGTGGGTGATATCATATTCAAGGTTACCATCAGTGGTTTCTTCAGTGTTGTTTGCTATATAAGTAATTTTCTTTTTTTAATCCTTAGATGTTCAACAGAAGCACTGACAAGTTAAAAATGCTCCTCTCGTGGACATAAAGTTCAGCTCCTTTTTCAAACAGAGATCAGATGTGCTGTAACAGTGCCGTACATGGTGCCTGTACATTAGTCCTGTGATGCTCCCCTCACAGTGACACTGAGCCAAAGGTGGCTGGGCAGCAAGAAGTTGATAAAAACCAACAGCACATCCTCCTTATTGCAGCCCTGGCTGGCGTGCATCCCTGCTAATTTGAGTGTGCCCTCGCACCTCCACTCTCCTCAGCAGATTCATAAATCTCATTCCCATTATCCCGCTAATTAGCCGGGATTACAGGAGCATGTAATGCCCCCGCTTCCCAATAGATTGATTGGAGGACGGTCTCTTTGTTTTGAAATCACTTCCTGATTGATGTACAGAGCCCTAGTTTGCAATTGTAATGGCCCAGATGTTAACAATCAAATGTGTTTCCGCTCCAGGAAGTAACAGTCTGTCATGGAAGAGGAGCCAGCCGAGCGTGTAACGACACATCACAGGAGTGTGGGGAAGGAGGGACTGCAGAGGAGGGGATGGAGGGATGGGGGGGGTGGGGTGGGGTTAGGTACTGGATCCTGGCTTGAATTGCTGCTGAGAGAGAGTACAATGTCCATGCCAATGCTTCCATCTGAACTGTATCTGAGCTCTGTGTTTTTGGATGCTTTTGCAGTAGAGAGTTGGCTGTATTGGCTTTTCTGATGCTTTATTATGGGTCTGACTTTTTTTTTTTTTTTTTTATTGTTTGAATGGTCACCCTAAATCTTTTCTTTTCTTGAGGTTTGTCAGTGTGATTAAAGATTGTCTGTATTAAAAGGCATATTTCAGGCTAGAAGAAACACAGAGCCCTTTTCCAAAACTCGCTCAGCACATCAATGTTGACAATGTTATCACTGCCAGTTTCCAGTGCCCAGTCCCTGGAAGCAATCCAATTTGTAAACAGTAGAGGGCACTATTGTCTAACCAAACTGACTCCTTTGCCTTCCTGCTCATTCCTTTTTTCTTACCCTTCACCAATAAATCACTTTCCCGGATAGTTAATGGATATAGAAGCAGATCATGAGTGAGCTATCTGTGGGGCGATAATTTAAGTGAAGATCCTCACAATGATTGCAGTGAAAGGTTATTTATTTCAACAATAATGCAGGACACAAAGGGGGAATCTGGGCAAGATTACCAGCTAGGGTACGCTAGAGTGCTCATCTCCAATGGAACAGCGTGTAAATTGGGTTCACTTTCCCCAATGAAAATACAGACTGCAGTTTATTTCAACTTTATGCACATGGAAGGCTGTGCTTTCCTCTCAAGGGTGGCTAGGGACTTAGAGATGGCTGTGCATATGAGGGGAGGGTGGGTTTAGACCTTGAAAAATGCCCCTTTTGTCCCTGAGTCTCTGGAAGGCTGAACTATTGAGGTATAGTCCCCCATCCACCAGATTCCCACTCTCCTCTAATTAAAAAGCATGATGACAATAAGGAAATGGTCTAAAGTATGTTGGCCTGAATAATGGACAGAACAAGCACCGGCTTCTGAATCAAACTGAGGAAAACTCTTTGCGTGTATCTGTCCTTGTGCGCATTTCTATGAGAGTGTGTGTTGGCATGCATGTGCTGTGTTGTCTGCACAGTGATGCCGGGCACTATTGATTGACTGAGTTGGTGGAGAACCACAGGGCACAGAAGCCAGCTCGGCACAGACACTCCAGTTCTCAACTCATGCAGAAAAATGCATGATTAAGGCCCAACTGACATGTCTAAAAAGTCCTGGAGAGGGGGGAGAGGAAATAGCTCCATATGCTGCCCCATGTGGTCACAGCATCCTGGAAGTATGGCACCGCTCACTGTCTGGTTTTGCATCACTTCCAATAGCCTCTAATCATCAGGGTCTACAAACAGTGCTGCTGGTAAACACATGCCATAGCCAAGTATGAGAACTTAAAAGCTGCAGAGTACAATGCTCAGGACACTTGGGTTTACAATTTATACTTTTACATGTCTGTCATGCTCTGGGCTTTCAACTACGCTGTCAGCCAAGATATGCATCGGACATGGATCCAGTGCTGTGTGAGATATAACCATTGGGTAAAGGATGGGAGCCCTTGAGCTGCATGATAAGCACTGTCACAGACACATAACATATGTATCTATGCTATGCTTTGCTTAACGCTCCAGCAGGCTTTGGCTGACTTTACCTGGGGTGGCAGGTGAATTCCCCTGCTCAGTGCCAAAGCTGAGGAGTGAGAGGATCAAAGCTCAAGTGTCTGAAGCAGTGCAGAGAATGAATAGCCAAGAGAGGTAAAGTGACGGGGCGTCTTTAGGAGTCTAGGGTTTGGACTCTCCAGGGGGGGATCTCTGTCCCCAGATGGGCCTCCTGATCATCAGACTGCTTCCTCGGGGTGATGGAAGCTAAGCAGCCGTCTCAGTGCCGCCTTCTCTCCAGATGGGTGGATCACAGGTCAAATCGTCCTAGACAACTGACTGGGGACATTTGGGTGGCTGGTCCCAGGGGGACAGCACGGGACAAGAGGGATCCTGCCTGAGACTGGCAGCTGCAGCACTCCCTCCTGGCCTAACATACCCGAGGGTGTACCTGCTGCTCAGCTTGTGCCCCAGTGGCATGTGACAAATGGTGACATGCTTCTGCTCCCCTGCTTTGTTAGATCGGTGGCCCTGATTGAAAGCAAAGCAGCAGGCATCTCTCGGATCCATATGTCTGCAGAGAGACGGAGAGAGGAAAGAACGAGAGACGGGGCAGACTCATCTGCAGCTTTAGTGAACACTCAGACAAATGAAAATAAAGTGATATCATTCCAGCGCATGAACGTATGCAATTTTCTGCAATAATGGGGTAGTGGAGATGAGCATATGCACTGCCATCATTTTATTTACATATGGATGAGTCCATTTTTGTTTTTATGCACACCACTCTCTTCATTAAAATGTGCAGCTCAAGTCATTCAAAGAAGGATCATATTTCATGGAGGAATATGGAGAGTTCCAAAGGATTTTGAAGAAATAAAACAAGAAAGAAGACAACTGAGCCAGGCCTTCCACTGAAGTTCCAGCAGCCTTTATTAAAAGTGCTGCATGATTGATAACCTGTCAGTCATTGGAATAATCACGACCAATCCCGTCTCTCGCAGCCAGCTCTGCTTCCCGCCCTCATCCTTTATGCCCCTATCACCCCCAACACATCCACTTGCCATTGAAAACCTGTAATTGAATGAGTTTTCGTCATTATTGTGATTAATCATATTAATTTGAACTAATTAAGAGATGGTTCAAAGTTATGACAATTAGATTAATGAAATTAGTTTTAACTTTTTCCCCCAACCTAATAAAGAAGGGAAAATCAGACCAGGACTGTTATGAAACAGTTGGCAATCTGGATTTTGGGACTAATTGAATGTCTGATTTTATTAATGATGAAATTTATAAAAGTCCTTGAGGGGGAAATTAACGCAGATTCAGCTGCTAAGAGTGGAAAATTAATTAAAATTCCTGGAGATATTCCTGTCATTAAAGGCACAGGCCCTGTTAACCCTGGTCCTACTGTGACTGGCTAGCGTGTACACAGAGGGGCTCCCCACAATGACTGGAAGGAGATAGGCTATGCAGGGTTTTTAAGGATGACAAATAAGCTTTAAGAAGCCCTCCCATAACTGGGGTCATTAGGGGTTCAGCGCTGGAAGTCTTTGTATTTGTTCAGGCTTTTCCTTTTCTTGCCTTCTTTACAGTAGATTTCTATCAAATTCAGAATACAATTCAAGATTTTTGTGACAGATTTTAGAGCTCTGCACCTTCCTGTTTTTAAAAGCCACAACCCAATATCAAATGATATCAGTGATTGATGGTTGTTTTTTTGCACCAGGCTTAAACTAAACCTAAGTCTAAACTGTGGTACTCGTTCTGCAGACTTCTACCGACTCCTACTGACTCTGATGATCCTTTAACTTTGGTAACGTGCACTTAAGTTGCACTAAAGACGCAGACCATTGTTCACCTGCTTGCCTAACAAGTTACTTCATCAACTAGCCAGGGAAAAATAAAAAACAAAACACTCTAAACTACCTTTAAATGCTATTCAGAATAGTAGGTAGAGTTAAATGGCTCCTTTTGAATTGTTTGAAGAGTTCTTATTTTCAATATCCCAATATTTGTCAGGAAGAGATGATACTTAACTTTCTTGTTCTACCATGAAATAAAAAAAACTTTATTTCTATGTGAGTCAAACTGCAGTGTTTTGGGTCCATTCCAAGCAATCCCCATCCTGTTGCTTGGCCAGTGCTAGTGATTGACACCCAGGTCAACCCCTGCCACTCTGGGTGCAGTGGGGGTCTGACACTTGTGTTGCATGGGCTCTGTGTGCTCCTTCAGGTCTGCATATTCACCAGCCTGTCTCCCTCTCTGCAGGCCAATTCATAATTAACAGCTGTTGGCTTGTCAAGAGTGGCCCTGGCCGTGGCACACACACATATATTTATATTCACTGTGAAGACCCCCTTGCCATGGATGGATTTCAGAGGCCATGAACCCATCCTCTTTCCCTGAATGATGGACACTCACCTGAAAGCTCAAATACATACTCAGTCAACCTGCTCTCGCCATCCCACCACCTAACCCTCTCTCTCTCTCTCTCTCTCTCTCTCTCTCTCTCTCTCTCTCTCTCTCTCTGTCGGTATCTAGCTCATCCCTCTCTTTTTCTCTTTTCTCTCCTGCTCAGCGCCTTCTGCCACCATGTCAGGAACTTTTGCATTAAGTCCCGTCCGTCTGGCCTGCGAGGAGGCAGTATGAAAATGAAGTGTGGCCGTGGCTGGCCCTTTGCTATGTGTGTTTGTCATGCCTGTTTAGCTGAAGTTGAAATGTAAATATAGGCCGCGGGAGATCTTGGCTGCGATAGGCTGCTTGAAATTCTAATAAACAAGTAGCTGTCCACCTGTAATAAATGATGCCCATAAAAAGGGGTGATTCCTTGAGCAGATAAAGATGAAAAGTAATTGTTTGTGCTCACACAAAATTAATCAGATCAAAACAGGGGCAATCATTTTAAAGAGACACCAGACCCATAAAAAAGGCAAAGCTGTGATAAAGTATTGGCTATCAGGCATGCAGTCTGGAGGTTAGCATTACAATAATATGGAGGTTCCAGTATTCATGTGGCTGGAGATAGGATTATTGCATATATTCAAAGAGGGGAAAATGTTTATAGTACATACATATACAAGCAGAGGTTCACAAAGACATTCAGGGGACAAGGTCATATGCTATGGAGAGTTTCACGAAAGGAGAAATATAATAATTTTGTTCAGACTGAGGCCAACAAAGTGAAAAATTATTATAAATGTTTAACACTTTAAGAGAATAAAATTTAAATCCCTGTAAAGAGTGATCAGAAATTATACTTACAATTAATATGTTACCAATGAAAAACGATCAGTGAAGTACTGAAACTATCTTAATAATTCACAGAAATACTCAAATTATTAAATTCGTAATTTAGAAATGAATAATTACAAGGGCATCTCTGCTCCACACATCTGATGGCATTTGTCTATCACAATTTCCACATTTGTGCAAAAAGAAGCTTAATTTGAATGAGCATTGTGTCTTGTTTGTTTTGCCATGGCTACAGTCACTTGTATTGAAACTAACACACTTGCGGTGCCAGCCAGGGGTGTTCCCCTTACCCAGATGCCACAGTGATCAACACACACAGCTCGTGCCATCCGGTCTGAGGGCCCAGATATGATAGACCACCTGGAAAGAGAAGAGGCAACGCAAACATGGTTATTTTCACAGCTTTGATATGCTAAACACACAAAACCCACTCCAGCAAAAGGGCCAATTTCTGTTGCTCAGTGTTTAGCAATACACATGGTGAGGACGTAGAGGAGCTCTGTTCAGCTCCTATGCACTGGCTGTGGTCCTATGCAATGTGTTTACCAGAGCAGTGGAGAGAGACCCTGATGCACACAAACAACAGTGGAGCTCAGTGCCCACCAGCCACCTTGGAGACCATCCATACTCTATTTCTAGAATTCGTATTGGTCAGTTGTATAAAATAATGGCTGTTACTCCGCATTATTTTATTTACTGCACTTCTTCTTCTTCTTGTCCTTTCCAAGCCCAATGCGATGACTTACTCCTTCTTGGAGTGTTTGATGTGATAAAAGATTGGTGCTGGAGGATCATTCCAGAGACAGCTTTGGAGATCAGATGGACCTAAAACTGAGCCACAGTTCACTAGAACAGTCCCCACCTGTCAACTGACAATGACCTGTTTTTCTATTTGAGTGCAAAGCTGCCAAACTAAAAGTACAATGAACTCGGAGGGTGTCAAATAGAAGAGATCAACAAGTCTTCCATTTAGCAGCTGTCCAAATTGAGCTGGTGATGAGGCTAAGGCTTCTCTGGAGGGTATTGTATGCTTTGGCAAGTGTCTCATCTAGTTACAGGCAAAAGATTGCATTTGAAAGTGAGAGAGAGCCAGCAGCCGAAGGCAGCACTTGTGTGAAACTCTTAACACCGACCAAATTCCCTGCTCTCTTTATTCTTGTCTGGCAGGTTGTAATGGAGTTAATTGTACAATAAAAGCTATTCTCTAAATCATTTCCTCTCTGTCCATACAAGATTGATCACGGAACCAATCCTTTCTACTGCTGTAATTTTCATATTTAATGAGCGTGACTCCAAAACTATTACACTAATTAGTCAAATCTCACATATCGGTAATGATGCTCGCAGTAATTAATATTGTATTTAATTAAAAAATGACCCATTTCAATGGCTCGCATGCAGGCATTGCTGGTTGCTTTGCCTGCGGTTAGGAGGGGATGTTAGAGATGGGGGGGGGGGGGGGGGGGGGGGGGGGGCGTGTGAGGGGGGAGGATGGGGGTTGGGCTGTTGGACAGCACGGTGGAGATGGATAGAGAGCTAGAAGAGATGGGGAGAAGTGGGTGGAGGGGGTGGTGGGGGGACGGTAGACAGGTGTAGGTGCTGTGAGTGGCTCCCTCTCTAGCTGTGCCACTGCAGATTTCCAGTTTCCTGCAGCATATGTCTGTGGGGTTAGCATGTGCTCAAAACCCCCTCTTTCTTTCACTGAAGGCAGCCAGCCTGTGTGATTTATGTGGGGCCCCTGTTCCACTGTGCATACACTGGAAAATCTCCAGTTTACACAAGAATTGCCTGAAAAATGAGATCTGTGACTACATTCTTTTCATTAGCGGCTTACGCTAGCGTGGAGCCTGGGAGCCTCTGAGCTCCTAATGATGCGCACGCAGCCCCGTAGCCTCCCAGCTGCTCTCAGGCTCTCATTACCTACAACATTCATGTCACAAACACTCTTATTTAATTTCCACAACAATTAAAAAGGAAAACAGTTGCTAAACTTGTGCTGCTTGAGGCAGCTGAGTGCTGTGTGTTCAGTGGCTGGAGCAAAATGTTTGTGCATCACATGCACACTCAACAACACACATTTTGATGTTCAGCTATAAAGAGAGGCTATAAACAAGGGCTATATTTTGATATTGTATTCTATGCAATATACAGCCAAAGAGCTCCCAGATAGGAAATGACATTAGGATGGATATACAACAATGAAATTTTATTACCAGGGGACCCAGTTCACAAATGCACACTTAGAAAACAAAAACCATACCTGTCTATCTGTGCAGTGACAGATATTCTCTGCATGTGGTCTGTTTGCCTGCACTCCTACAAACAACATTCAATCTCTCTTATGGCATAAGAACATGCAAAGACCGGCCACTTTCCCCGAGACCCCCCCAACACCCCCCACCTCTCCAGCCATCAGTAACAAACAATGATGCTCTCGTCCTAGGCAGCAGTTCAGTTCTCTTATCTAAATAAGATTTAGCCTTCATTTAAACAGGGCCTCCATCAGTTTGGAGAGATGGCAGAGGAATAGTCAGCAGGATAGAAGACCTAGGGCACCTCATTTTATCTTTATTTATGTCTCTCTGCCTCGCTCTTTTCCCAGCAGCAGGACTGGGTGTGCACATGCCACCGCCGAGACGCACTCAACAATGTAATTGGGGTGATGAAAAATTATCGTGATTGGGGGCATTGCCTCTCTCCCTCTCACCCCCACCATCACCACCACCCCCTTGCCGCCCTGTGCTCCCCAGCCAACACACCCGCTCCTCCCAACACCCTCTCCCCTCCCTGCTTCCCCCGACCAGTAATAACATCTCCGGGCCCATCTGTCACCATCTAATGTGACAAAGTTTTTATCGCATGTATTAAGGCGGCCAGATTAAAAAGTAAATACGGCAATCTCACCAGGCCCCTGCGCTGGCAGGTTATGGCGCATTTCACGGTGGCCTGAGCACCTCATCAATGTTCCGCCGCCTGTGCCCCTGGCAGGGAAACAAACAGGCCCCCAGGGAGCAGAGCCTGAGGGGGGGTAGAGGTAGAAGGGATCGTGGTGGGGTTGTGAGTGGGTTGCGGTTGGCTGCAGGGGGAAAGAAGGGGATGGGAGGTGCTCGGCAAGCAAGGGGGATTGGGGTTAAGGAGATGTTAACGGATACCATTAATGTTATATGTCTTCTTCCCCAAGAGGTAGACGGCAGCCTATATTGCCCCTTTGTTCCCTCCACGTTTTCTGCTCTTGCTCTCCATGGGTTAAGAGTGTGGAAGAAATCAGGAAGCTGCATGGAAGGAGAAGAGTTGGAGGGCCATCGTAGCCAAGTGGATATGGTACCATGGCCTTCTGTGCAAGGATGTCACATAAACTAAACAACTAGGAGGTGGATGTTGATTCTCCCAAACTTCATGCCCTAACCAGGTGATTCATCCGTGATATGACCATACCCTCGGTCGTCCTCTCCCTCAGTGCATCTCTCTGCATCCGTGGTCAGTGGCTCGCTTCTAAAGTAGGGTGTTTTCCATCTGGCCCATCCATCCCAGTTCTGCACTCAGGAGGAAACACACTGTGGCTCTCAGCACCGCGGCTGGCAGATGGGGAACTGAATGCAGTGTGCCTGTCAGATTAGCTCCTGTAATGGCTCATTTGGGCTCCTATGAGGAGATATTAGCACATGTGTTCCATACGTCTGTGCTGAGCTCCATTACACTACCAGGAGAATCCTTCATAAACACAAAACGCACACTTCAGGAGTCATCTTAACAAGGGAGACCAAGTGGAACAAGGTAGTGAGAGTTGTCTGGAAATTTAACACCAGAGTACAAGATGACTTAACAACATCCACTCTGGAAGATGCTGGACAGCAATTCAAAGCATGAAAAGTGCTGTTTATTTGTGTCCCAGAACACTCTTAGGTGTGGTGATAATGAAGTGGCCAAGGCCGCTTTGAATAAAGCCTTAATGAATCTTAGCAGCAGCAGGCTTGGCAGAGCAGCCGACAGAACAGGGTGTGGAGATTGTCAGCCGAGCACCTGGGATAGCTGGGCTGCGTGCTGGGCTGCATGGCTGACAGGCTGGCTGCTGACAGCTTTGTGACAGGTCAGTGTCTGTGCCGGAGCGCTATCTGTAGCCTCCTCCAGAGGGAGAGCCAGCGAACATGTGTAGCTGTCTCTCTGCCTGTCATTAGGGGGTGCTTAGCGAGTGGGCCCCAACGCGCCACTCCAGTTCACAATTAACTTTGCAGGGCGCCGGGTGTGACAGACAGTGGATGGTGCAGGATGGTGTCGGGCCAACAGCGAGGACAGGGCGGCCGCTGTGCTGCTCCCGTCCGCAACAGATGCTAGTTCAGATGCCCGGGACCTCGGTGTCACTGACCAGTCTCATTGCCACCACACTCCACAGACCTGAGATGGCACTTGGACAAAGACCAGGAAATTCATTGGCAGCAAATACTCTATACACATGTCTCACTCTGCATAATGTAGTGGAATGGATCACTGACAGGCTAGTATGCTGTGTAGAACTATACCTACAATACAGTTTAATCGGCTACATACATGCTGCAGGTCAACAAAGTAAAATGTCACGCGGTGCTCTCATGCAACATCTTGTTTTCCATCTGCCTACACTGCAAGTCCAAATAAAATGCAGCTGTATGCATTGTTACAGCCTCAGATGGACACACTGTTCTGCATTGAGGCCTTCTCTGTCATGTCTCAGCAGTTCGTTGTGCTTGTGTTTGTGCATGAGAGAGAGAGGGTTTGCATTTGTACGCCCGAGCGTGATGTGCTGACAGGCTGCTGATGTCTGCCAGCCAGGCCACACTGCAGATGGAGGACACCCATGGTGCTGAAAAGGCCAGGGCCAAACACTTAGGAGTCAATTCACCAGAAAGGAGCCCACCAAGAAAGGTCAAGTGGACACATTACTGGATTCAGTGAGGAAGACATGGGCTTTATAGGGCGGAAGAAATCAATTCATAATCTCCTAACTGAAGGTTTTTCTGTGTTCGTACGTGTGTGGGGGCCAATATCTGCTACATCTCTCTCTTCTTAGATGTGTGTATCACGATGCTATATTATTGAATGACCTATCGTGTATCTAGTCTTAACACACACAAACACACATTTCAGTCACAACACTCACCTTATCCAACTCCTGAGTGTTGTACAGAGAATCTAAATAGCACAGTTGAGTTACTTGACTTACAGGCATTGACTCTGATAGCGCACAAGTGGAAAGAAACAATCTCAGAGCCTTTTAAAGGTTGGAGAGAGATGTTTTACACACAGTACAACAACACACTCAGGTACACAGTGCAGAGGAGGAATATCTAATAAAGTCTTAACAGATTCAGTTGTGGGGTTTTTTTTTTCAGCACCTCAGTATTTCTGCCAAGTGGCCATCTATCATTGATTCCTGTAGCCATTGTGATCAGATATGTGAATGACCTCTCATTAAGTCAAATGCAGCAGATTAATCAGGGCCAATGGGTCCTGTTCAGGAGCAGGATGAGAGAAGGGGGAGAGACGTAATGACTGGGGTATGAAATGAGATTGAGAGGAGGAGGGAAAGAACGTAAAGACAGAGGAGAGAAATGGATCATCCTTCTGAGGCAGAGAAAGGTGAGAGGAGAGCTGTGAATGAGTATGCAAACTGGGTGACGGCTGTAGTGCCAACACTTACAGAATTACTCTGTTCATTCTGTTTTAAATGATTGTCTGGGCCTATACTATACGGAACATAATCTCCTCTTATTTTTCATTAGTTTCACCAAGAGCTGCTCTGTTTGCTGCCATAAAAACAGTATAAATAACGTAGATGCACCACACGTAAAATGTTTGTTAAAAAAAAAAGTCAAATGTAAAAAAAGAGAGAATTGTCAGATTATTATTGAAACAGTGTTCAAAAAGGAATTTGTTAATTTGTACTCTCAGCAGGAGACATCCTAAGCCATTGTTTTTATGTTTCTTTGAATAGATTCCCTTTCAGCACAACATTTAAATAGGTCATTTTGGTCAGGCACATTCTTTAAGAAGTGGAAATACTTCTTGATGTTTGGAATATCCTCTGTCGAGGCCTTTTTTTTTTTTGCCAAATAACATTTTTATGGAACTTTTAGTTTCGGAAAATTGAGATACAGGTGCATAACTCACCTTGTGTTTCATTCTTCAGTCTTGCTAACTTCAGTTGACTGTTGGCTGACCCTGAAAGGAGAACATTCATTTTTTGAGAACAACATCTAAGTTTGAAAACTCTATTATTATATTCAAATATATACAAATTTGACAGATATGAAAGTGAAATCATGTTTCGGCTCCAGTCTTTGTTTTGGTTGCAGTCTTTGCCTCTTTAAATATGTTTTAACTAACCCAAAATCTATATCTGCAAAGTTTCTGTGTTTGTGTTTTTGTACACCCACACATTTAGCTGATAACAGTGTTTTTGCAATAACTGCAGTTCCTCCTCTCATACTATGTTTCCCTTCAGCTACAAATAAACAAATTCTTCCTTTTGGTAGAAGGTTGCAAATCCATCAGTCAGTATTCCAAAAACACTGATTATTTTATCCTCAGCCACTATTTTAGTAAGAAAAGGCTCTTGTGATGACTCATAACATTTTTAACATGATAATATATAATATAAATTCATAACCCATAATCTGCCTTTGTCTGAGTTCAGCAATTATTTAAAGGAAGCAGGTATCAGTGTTCTCATGTGAAGATCCCACATTGAAAATTACGTGAGAAACAAGTTCCAGGCCAGTCTACAAAAACAAGTATGTCAATTTGCTTTCAGAGCAAGGAAGTCATAATATCTATTATGTTACAGCCGTATACTGTATAAATATTATCAAAGCAAAAAATTCAAAACTGTCAAACTTTGCTTGCTACATATCTACTGGATGTCTTTTAACGTGCTCCACCTATGCGCCTGCTGACGTCTGATATTTCCTTTAGCCCTGTGTGTATCTGGTCACCTGAGATTGCCTTCGCTCAGAGTTGTGGGGATATTGACGAGTGGACAAGGTCAAGAGCCAGCAGCACTTCCACCTTCTTGTGCATGGCAATTAACATTGAAGCAGCGGGGGGGGAGGGGCCTGATTTCACTAGCCAGTCAAAGTGCCAATCAACTCTGATTGGCTCTCCTTCCTCTGGTGTGTATGCTGCTGGGTGACGGGTGAAAACGGGTGTTGGGGGGGGGGGGGGGGGGGGGGGTGTTGTGGTTTGAAGGGTACCTACAGTGATGGTTGGTAGGGAAGGGGGTGTTTAGGCTTTTAGCACTACTCCCACTACTTAGCGTCTTTGTTTAGCAAAATGGTATTCCTGATTTAATTAACACTTCAATTAGATGTGATTGCATAAACACTCTGCTAATAACAGCAGAAACCCGCTTGTAAGCGGTGCAACATTTGAAGGAGTTTTTCTCATTATGGCAATGAGAACAATCTTGTTACACAAATGATAATTAGGTGTCATTAGCACATACAAACTGGGTTAATTAGGGAGCAGGAGCACAAACACTTGAGATGGACTGATCAAAGTTCCAGTCCGACATTGTTAAGAGTAAATCCAGCTGAGGGTAGGGCCACAGAATTATCACTCACATCAGCTACAGAGTCGGACCAAAAACAAAATATGAATACACAGAGAACCATCCATTATGGAATGCATTTTATCATATTCTCAGGTTCCCCCTTATCGTCCCAAGTTTTTTCCTCTTTATTCATGGAATATTCCTGTGGTAATCTGTAGGTGCTCAGAGCATCCCCCAACTGCTACGGCAAGACGGTAGACTCACACCTGAACTTTGATACTCTTTAGAATAATTGCATATCAGCATACGGCATCACCATGGTGCACACCAAACAAGCTCTTATGCATGGCAAAAACCCCACTGTTTGCATAGGCCCATTTATTATGAGTGATAGCGCTGCCTTCACTGACATTTCGTAAACTGGAAGCGCCTAATCTTGTTTGGGCTTGATACTTATTAAAATACCAGAATAGTCAGGCAGCCGATGTCCAAAGCAGCGCTGGCCGTGTCCTGATAGGCGTCTTGTTTTTGGTAACAAATATAAATACATTTGTCTTGTGGCGGGCTGGCTGGGTGCGTCTGTGTCCGACGTGCTGTCCGAGGTGAGAGGAGCCCTGTGGCTGCCTGCCTCAGTCACATGATTTATGATCTAAAAGCAGCGAGCAGGAGGACATGGCTGAATATGAAAAAGTTCACGACGGCTGGCCAGAGAGCAGGCCTGCCTTCCAGCCTCGTAACCTTCCACAGCTGGCTCAAACAGCGGGCCAGAGGAAATGCTGTCAATATCACACGAAGACGATCAGATGTGTGCTTCTGTGCAATAAAGGCGGGTGGAGGGGGCTATGTGATAGTGGTGCGGAGGTAAGCAACTGAAGACAGGTGGGGGTAGCGTTGCCGAAATAATTGAATTCTACAATGGCTGGCAGATATCTGAATGTGACTTTGTGCAGCTCCAATCCTTTATCCCTTCCCAGTTCGAGTATTGACAGCTAAAAACAACAGCCATTATCTGTTAATTACATTAACATTTTATCAGCGGTGGGTTGCTGGGGTGCATGTCCCGCAGCTGGAAGATAGCTGTCAGTCAGCAGCACGACCATGGAAGGGAGCGGAGAGGGGGCTGGAGGAGAAGGCCCTGGAGATGCAGCCCTGCAGGAAAAAAGGGCCTTCTCTCTGAGCTGCCCTGCTGCCCTCACACCCCTGCCCCCTCCAGGCCTAACAGGGAGGGGGCTGACAGGGGCTCGGCACCACCCCCTCAGTTGTCCAGTCCACAGAAGACAGGCCAAGATAACTGCTGACACCTGCCAAGCTATCCAACCCCTGGGCCAGAGACTCACCGATTCAAATAAACTAGTCAGGACAATGGACTTGAGACACATGCAGACGTGTGATCAATGACACACTGCAGCTCTCAGTGAGAACTAAAGGTGGAGCTGTTGGCTCTGCAGCTTTCTGTTACAACTGTAATTGTACTGGACTACCATCGAGCTCTCTATCTGAGTATATCAATGGGCACTGCTCAGTGGCTCTGCTGGCCCTGCAGCTCTTTTCTCATTACAGCTCTCATATGTTTTATTTATGCTGTCTGTAGAGTGTCCAGATCTGCCTGGGCACTGGCATGGCTGGCAGTGCCAAACAGAGGACAATAAGAGCGTGTGCCAGCTAGCACTGCACGACTTGGCAGTGGACTCCGTGTGATGGCCCCAGTCCGGGAGCGGAGAGATGATTTCGGCTCTGCCCGCAGGTCTTTGGGGTGATCCACAGAGCTCAATTGCATTACCCCCCGGCTAGTGGGGCTCCTGCCGTGGGGACTTGGCCCTGCCCCTACTTGCTCCTGGCTCTGTTTATTGATTGGAAGCTGACTTATAACTTAATATTTCACCTGCTTATTTCCCCCACTGAGGCTGCTTCCTGTCAGAGGGGCGACGGGGGGATCAATGGGAACCTTGTCTGAGCAGTGGAAGGTCCCGGCAGGGGTCGGCCGCTGATTGACAGGAGCCCTGCATCCAGCTGGCAGCAGGACAGCTCACGGTCAATGAGAAAAGCCATGTCACTCTGGCCATATTGGGTCTCTTCACAATTAACAACGTTACCTTGTTTTTACAGGGCACAGTGCTGCAGTGCCCAGTCAGAGAAGGGTTAAGGACCAGTAGCTGGACTGAATGCGCACAACACAACACAACACATACACGGTACACCAAACCATACACAAAAAATGCTAAGAGCCGCTGCTGACAAAGAGAGAGTAAGAAAGAAAGAGATATCAAGTGTAGTAATCAAAATGAAAAATGGGTCTCCAGCTACTTTAAACAAGAGCTAATTTATCACCAGAAAGTACGGATAAGTAGCCGAGTTGTTGCCGTTCAGTAAGTACCCGTTCTGCACCAAATTATTCCACCCCTGCCTGCGTGCAACCATAAATCATACACTTCCACACATCTTTTCCTATTAGCAGCCGTGCTAGGCATGGGCGCGTGCTTAGCTACCAAACACAGACTAATAGGCTACAACTTTTAATTTTGAGAATGCAACTCCCCCTTCAGCGCTCCCCTCCTCCAATCCCTCATTTTCTAGTCACCCCACCCCACCCCACCCCCACACACAGCCCCCACCGCTCCTCACAGCACAATATTCACATTATCACATACAAGAGCATTACACAATCATGTTTATCACCCAGTGCCAGCTATTCAAGAGCCGTATTGTAAAGGCTGTCCTCCCCCTTAGTACTCATTTTGTGTAATGTGACTGGGGGGCTTCACGTTACAGACAGGAGTGCAACCCACCACTATAGATAGAGCTGATCTCTTAGCTGTGGACACAGGGGAAACACCTGCTAGCACTGTGCTCTCTGGATGTAGACTAGAACCATCAATAGAGAGGACTGATAAAGCTGGAACAAATGAAATAAGGTGTGTTAAAAAGCACTACTAGAGCAGATGAAAAAAAAAAAACTTTATATCTCAGATGTGTCTAAGTTATGAACAGTGATGCATTTTTATTAGGGAGATCAGTTGGTAAGAAAAATACACCTTGAAATGTGCAATTTAAACAGTTCAAGCATATTAAACATGCTCTTCTTGAGATCTGAAGTCTGCTTTGATGGAATAATTTAACATTTTGAGAAGTACATGTGAAGCTACCCTGAGCAGCCTGTTAGATAAGCTTAGAATAAAAATAGGAAACGAGGGGAAACAGCCCATGTTTCCAAAATGTTGAACTTTTTCTTTAAACAAATAACCAAATGAGCTTTCTCTCTGCACATATACATTAAATGAAATGCTCTGCACCCCCACTAAAGACCATCTCTCCATTGGAATAACAACAACAGCAAAACAATGGCCAGTGGAATAAATTCATCATGCAGACTCGTGAGTTACACTGGGAAGTCCCAGGGAAGACAGCAACGCCAGCCCCAGTCAAATGCTAAGGGGACGTTATACGTGATGGATGGAGTCTTTGACTTCCAGTAGAAGTGGCATGATGGCCTGGCATCTCTCTGAAGTGCTCCGCTCGCATTGTGACCAAATCCTGTTATGTCCCTGTTTCATTGTGGTGACAGCATGAGGAATGCTTGGTTTTGTTCTCCCCACTGTTGCTATCCATCATCTGTGGAGAAAGAGAAAGAGAGCGCAGTGGCACTTTGCTTTCCACCTCCATCCCCCCTGCACACACACACACACACACACCTTTCCCTGCACACTCCTCTCTCTTTCTCTCTGTTGAGACATCCTGTCTTTGCCACAGCGTACCCGGCCCCCTCCTTTTTTGTCTACACGTGTGTTGTTAAATTATCCCTCCTGTTTTTCACATACTCCACACTCCATTCCAGTGGAGCTCTCTTTATGGGGCATGTGAAAGGACAGAAGAGGAGGTATGTGCTGCAGCTCTATTCAGAAACACTTAGCTCGTAAAGACAGCCTCCCCTTCCCCAATCAATCCACTACTTAAAGGCGGATGTAATTTGAGCTCAGTCAATGTGCTTGGTGTTGAAAGCATCCTGCCTGGTTTTCCTAACCTGGAAAAAAAAAACACTAATGTCCAAGCATCTAATTAAAGCTTGAGTCTCACTTGATCACATTCTGGAGCGGTCAATGGATGGTGGTGGTGGGGGGGTAATAGTTTAATTATCCCCCCCCCTCTGAAAGTGGTTAAAGCTAATATTTAATTAGAAAATAAACAGAAAACGGAGGCCTTGGTATCCAATCATGATCAATGATGCAGAGCGAGGACCTATATTGTAATAAGGGGGGAAACTCCCAGCTTATATTGCCACATAAAAGAATCATAATTAGTCAAACATAATTAGCAGAACATTACAGAATTACTAGGCTGCACAGCAATGCCTTTCATGCTTGTGTGAAGACAAAGCAAGGAGACGACTAATCAATGAGCCTATCATTCCACTGATATGGATAGTGTTTATATACTGCAAACCCACCAGTTCTTTGACTGTAACACAATACAGTGTTTAAGTTTACAACAACGTTGTCATTTTTCATTCATTTCTTCACTGCACACTCACATTTAAAAGTTGGCACTTGGCAATACCCTGCCTGAGTACTGCTATCACTGTCAATAAGGATAAAAAATAACAACCCGTGTGTGGATATTTATTGAGGAATATCCCACCTCAGGCAAAGTATACAGACATGCTGTAATTCTGCTGCCTAATAAGCATCCGGGACCCAGCTCTGCATGTGAGTGTGTGTCAGTGTGTATGACGCAAGCTCAAGTGTTGAGATCTTATCTCATAAAGAGGCTTATAAATGTACAACTATCTCATGTCACATAAAGGAGCCCACTGATTTATTCCTATTGATCAACTGCCGGGGGCCGCGACAGCCTTGTAACGGAAATCAACACTCCCCTCCCAGCCAAGGCAGTCTGGCTGCACCGAGACATATGCACACAAGTCGTCTGCTGGGCTATACGGATTAAAATGGAAATTATGCATGATTTATCACGCTTCACTTGAAAGTAACTCCATGAGTAGAAATACAACGTGTATTACAGAAAGACTGGCGGACAGGTGGACACACGGAAACGCATGAATATTGCAGGAGGAAACTGCACGAGCGATCCATCCCGAACTTTGGCGAGCTTTTAAAAAACAAGTGGAGTAAACTGACACCCAAGTTTACTAAGTGTTTATGTGACATCACAGCTGACCAGTGCTAGACAATGACCCTCAACCTGTCTCTGTATGGTGCCCCAGAGGTGTCATAAAACCTGGGCAGGGAGCTTTGCTTGGGATGACAGAGTGCCAGGCGCTCTCCCACCAGGACCTAATTTCCCCCTGTGAAAATGGATAGCACGTCCATGGCGTAGCTTAGTTTAAAATGCAAAATGTGGACATTATCTGGCATGGAGATTCAGCGGCATCCATCACACTATGCTAATGCAGCCCAGTGGTTAAGATATTCTAATGTAAGCCACCCTGGAGATGTAGAGGAATTAACACAAACAGAGCAGGGCGGCGGGAACACAGAGGGGTCAGGAGATAGGACAGGGGAGCTACTCCTGAGACAGGCGCTGCCACACACACACATGCACACACACGCACACTCACAGGTGCAAATAATAGCAAGCACACAACAATGTTTCTGAGCATGTGCACATGCAGACATACTCATACACACTGGCACTTACACCCCATGTGCATTTGCAGGCACACATGCCAACAGACACCAGTCAAACTACGTGTCAAAATCTGCAGAGTGCTGTCACTTTACAAGGCAGTATCATCTCTGATAGATATAAACAGTAAAACTGACAGGAAGAATATTCAAACCCACCACCTCCTTTTTAAATTCCACACACACTAATTGTCTGACAGCCTTGACTGCTTGCTTCTAAATCCGATTCTTTCCCCTCTCAGACATTTCCTCCCTGGCTGGAGTAATGTTTCCATTCACATTACAGCTGCAGGAGCAGTGAGCTTGTTTTCCCCCGTTCTGCAGGCTGTTTGGGGGCTGTGCAGAGTCCCAGCAGAGTTCCTCTCCTCAGCTTAGCAGTGCTCATGAAAGCCCTGTCCCAGTCCCCTGCTCTGCCTGCCAGAGCTGTAAGGGAAGGCATTATTATCATTATATTAATGTGACATTAATTGCTTTTACTTTTTCACTCCATTAAGTGTGCTCTATCTCTTTGGGAGCCTGGCCAGATGGTTTATCACTTCCCGTGCTGTTGGTGGCTCCATTAATGGGCTAAGACACTGGGCTATAAAATAATTGCGCCGCAGTGTTGGAAATGTTCATCGTGCTAATTGAAAAGTAATTGCAGAGGTATAGTGCAACTGTCACGCCATAAAAGCCTGTCACAGGAGAGGAGGAGGGTTTTATAGTAAAAGGCTATTGTTTGCAGTCATACAGTACAGCAAGTGGTCAAAGCAATAGGGGAACAGCCTTTATGCTAAATGTTAACAGGGGCAATGATCCATTGAAAACACGACTCTTATCCTCTACCACCCCACATGTTAATGCAATAAATATATCACAGCAATTCTCTTTTATACTGTAGTGATTTACATTATCTTAGTGTTTTGTTATCTCTGTAAACCATGTCTACATACTGTAAAATTAACACTGTGAGCAGGAGTATATGAGTCAATTAAAGGAGTGAAATGACAATGCAGGTCCTGTGATGTGATATCTGAGCGCAAGTGCACCCTCACATTAACAGGTGGAAGGAACAAAACTGCAGTGTAGGAAAGTGTTTTTTGAAATAGTGGAGTGGCACATAGTCAAACCAGTTGTATGGTAGACGACTGGTAAACGATTGGCTAAAAACAAGAAAGCACACAGAGCAGAGAGATGTGGACTGTTTCAGTTGTTTCTGCTGACCGTACTAACATTCATGCCTGCAGCGAGCAGAAACAAAACAAGCACTGAGACTGAATCAATGACTTTGGAGACCAAAACATATATTCTCGCTTTTGTTTGCCCTGTGCTTTCTCTTGTGTAATCTAACATTTCCCTCTGTGTGTGTGTGTGTACAGGAAGTGGATGTGTGCATGTGTGCTGTACGTGTGCCCTCGGTCACCTCAAATATTTGGTGCATCCCTGATTTTCCACTATACCACATATCTTGTTGAGATATAAATCAGAATTACAAGTTCAATAACCACAGCACCGTCAGTAATGAGATAAGATTTACTTCTAATGAACTTTGGACATTACAATGCAGAACCAAGAGCATTAAATCGTTAAAGTGTTAATGTAACATTCTAAAATGCCATTAAGCTGGTAATTAATCAGCTTGAAAAATAAAAGAAAGGATTTTACTGCTCCAAAACCTATAGATTTCTAATTTCTTCTCAATACTGAATGTAGGGAAATAAATCCCCCGCAGATATATTCATTCGAAACAGGATGTCAGTTTTCCTGCAACTCTGAATTGTGGGATATGTGCAGATGCCACTATAAGTGAGGGTCCATAGTTTGCATCTGTCCCTTTATTGATGAAAGCCTGTTGTTTGAGGTGACGCTGTGGGTTAACGGAAGGGCCGACGGGCATTTGTTTAAGCCATCATTACTAAAACAAAGCAGCCTCTCGCTGCTTATCAGTCCCTCATCGACTCCCGCCCCTCCCAGTCCCTGTCGACCGGCCAATCCAGTGTATTGACACCCATTGACTGGGACTTGAGGAAGAACAGGATGGTGAACTTGTCCAACGCAGATCAGGGTCAGGGCAAGGGACAGGGGAATGGGGATGTTCGTGTGAGACCCCCCACATTCTCCCGCATGGATCCAATAGTGCTGCGTGTGCTCCAAATCAATGACATAGGGTGAAAATGAGGCCTGAAATTGGAGTGATTGATTCCAGCAGTTACGATGCTGCGTTCGTTGATGCCGTTTGATTTGAACTACTTTCCTTTCGATTCTTCCAGCTTCCAAAATGGCCACACACAGCCTATAGCCTATAGACTGTGAACTGCATGTGTGGGCTGCTTTGAGGAAGGAATAAATTCTCTGTAGGTCAAGCAACCGGCATGAACTGTGAGCTACCTCAACCCCTCACCCAATTTCCCCTCCCTCCATCGTTCTCTCCTCCTTCCCAAGGTCAATATCCTCAACAATTAGTCCGAGGAGGAGGATGATTTGAAGCATGGTCGCACCCTCTCCAAATGCCCCCTCAAGGGCTTTGGGGGGCAGCAACGGTATGTCAGACTAAAGTGAAAAGTGTACCCATTCCCTCTTTATGTCTCCATTTGCCACCCTCATTAGGGCCATTCATGAGCACTTAGAGGCCCCCTGCACATCCACACATCACCCCGGTCAGGTCTGCCCTCTCCTCCATGCACCTTCCCCAATCAAATAACTATCATTAAAAGCCCATGTGTGTGTGGGTGTGTATGAGTGAAAGAGAGACAGACAGAAAGCAAGAGAGGCAGTCACCAAGTATCTATATAGTGCGATCATACTAATGTAATATTGATTGGTCCCAGTCACCATGGCACCAGGACAATAGTCCAATCCTGCTGGCCACTGGTCAGTCTCCCAGCAGCCACCTCTGTCTCTATCCTCCCCCACTTGGCTGGCTGGATGATCCATACTGCCGCAGATTAAAAGGCACGGCTCTGTGCGTTTTTACACATAGCTGCGTAACCTATAACGTATAGGACAGAGGACAAAATCTAAATGTATTCATAAACTTCATCCTCAAAGTGGCAAATCCATGTACTCGTAAATCTCCTGCTCATCCTCTATGCTTCTCTTTTTCTCTCTCCGCCAATGCCCGCTGGCCTGTCAAGCCTCAGAGGAAGCGAAAACAAGAACGGGGCAGTCGTCAGGGAGGAAGAAGAGTGTGAAACTACAGCGAGGTGAAGCAAGTACAAATGTTGAGCTCAGAGAAACTAGTCCCCTGTGAGCCCATGCGCAGTGCTACAGAAAAAAAAAAGAGACAGAATCATTACATTCAGCTCAGGATTTGCTGTTTGTTCTCACAGTAGGCCACATTTCTCAACCCTGAATATTTGCTACAAAACACAGTGGTGAGTTGACATCATTTTGAATTCCAAAATCCTCAGGCTGTTTCTTCTGTTGTTTTTTTTGTGTGTGTGTGTGTGTGTGTGTTTTTTTTTCTGGACAGCTGTTCCCTTCCATCCACTGGACCACACACACTCACAGAAACGTGGGATTTGCAGTAGCAAAAATTGCAGCAGAAGAGAAATGGGGCTGGTGACAAGAAAGTCCAAAGCGGGGCATCTGATTTTCACGATGCCTCAGCTGCCTGAAAACAAGGAGCACAGGACTCCATTTTTGATTCAAGTGAGTGATTTGCATAGAAAAGTTCATAAGCATGGGACATAAGGATATGGTCATAAAAGAGGGCAATAAAAATTTTAACTATGACAGAATATTAAAAGTGGCAGTAAATTGAAGGCAGGCTGCAGAATGACCCTTGCAGAGTGACTTCCTCGGTTGGGACTGCTAATCTCAGTGTGTGAGAGGGGCACTCACTGTACACAGAGAATAAAACATCTCCTGCCGACCCCTGACAGATATGGTTGTCTCTCACACTTTCATCCTGCTAGATAGTTAAGATTTAAGATAATGACACAACGACTTTCACGTTGATGCCGACATTGAATCTTTTTAAGAGGCCTCCTGCTGCCGAGCCGGGACGGCCTGTCAGCCACTGGCAGTGAAAGAGTTGAATGTCTTGCGCATACTCGTTTCCCGATGTCAGGAAGAAATTGTTCGTAACATCGGCCCCTCACACTTGTCTCAACTCATTTATTTCAGCCAAGGTCTGCGGATATAAATAAAAGGAAATGTTACTGGAGCATTTAAACTCAGCGCCAGCCTTGAGACCAGTAATGTAACCACATATCATCAAAAGTGCTGAATCTCCCTTTGTCACCACACATGACATGCAATTCCTCCAAACATATTCACGTTTGTTGCCATTCATACAAATAAATAATCACAGGAAGCCAGGACAGCCCTTTAAAGCTGACCTCTACAGCAGCACTGAGTGTCCATCAGATTTATCCTGCGGCGACTAAAAATAGAGCTTTGAAACCGTTTACCACCCACAAGCACTTTCTGTTTTTAACACACTGCAGTAACAAGATTCTTCTCAGCTGGATTTGAGGAATTTTGGCATGAATGCAGTTCAACAGGTGGTCCATAGATGGAGCTCTTCTCATTAGAATATACATTACATTACATTACAAAGCTGTCCTCGGGTAACTGCAAGCTGTCCTTCATTCTTCAACAGCATCCGAGGAGGTGGGCTGCAGGATGGGCTCCATCTTCACCTGTCCTCTGTGTAAGCAGAAAAAAAAAAGGTTGCTCTAAAACAAACATGCTGCCTTATTGAGAGAGAAATGTTAGGATATATAAGTGTGTCACTTGTACAAATACAGTGACCATTTTAATAGTTGTGTTTCTCTGCCTTACTTAACACACCGGACCCCTTGTGAGTGAGTGTCAAACCACAAACCGCCGGGTCCCCGGAGCAGTATGACTTAATTGAGCTATCCTGGGAAATCTAATTACAATAATGCACAGAGGATTGTGTAATATTCCCTCTGCTTCTGCTCTAACACCTATCCCTCACACACACGCACTCCAACGCACACTCGCACAGACAATACAGGAGGGAGGGTGAGAGGAGACATGCAGACACGGATGTGCGGGGAGGCTGCGGATAGGCACAAACTGCAACAACCGTAAAACATTTCACGGGAGATGTTTTAATCACGATTCATGGCCCAGTAAACCTTTAAACAGCAGTCAGTCAGATCTGCTGGGCGGTGAGGACAAAACAATGACAGTGTTATATGATCAAAGACTGAGGCACTTATACAGGGACAAAGCAAAGTTTCTTCCTTGTTTTGTCAAATTATTAAAATGTTTTATGCTTTCTCAAAGTTCATGAGAAGGATCATGGAAAAGAGGAAAAAGTTTAGCTGAAGGTTGTGACACAGGAGAACAATATTAAAACAAAATACACTTACTTTGCTCATTCGATTTGCACTGTATGGCTGGGCAACCATCGTGGCACTATCAGTGTAGTGAGACGTCGATCAAATCACAGCAATTCATACGTGGCCAAATGCAGTGTATGTCAGTGTCGCTGGAAAAACCTACAGAACACACATACACACACACACACACACACACATACACACACACACCGCTGTGGTTATTGGGATTTCTCAGACAATCCATCCTCCACGCTCATTGACAGTGTTAATTCCACTGAAAGGTGTCCTAAAATGCTTGCTGATATGTGAGCTTTGTGAGAGACAATCGGAGGAGTCCTGCAGCTGTACAAAGACCGTATTGATGCTTTGTCAAGCATCGACAGAAGAGGCAACCTTTGTGTTTGGTACAGACTTGCACAAGTGACACTAAACGCTGAAATGACTGAGCAAATAAGTGAACTTGTGCATGACTGTGTGTGATAAAATTCATCTGAGAGTTCTCGTGTGTGCGGTGTAAAAACAGAAGCGCATAAAGAGCTGGTAGGCAGACATGATTTGTGTACAGTTTCTTATAAAGTCAATATGCGTCTATGTGTGTGTGTGTGTGTGTGTATGAGGTCTGTTTGTGATTGAGTGCAAGGTCAAAGGGACACAGGAGAGAGACGGAAGGGAGCGGTGATGAACTAAGGGGGGGGGGGGGGGGGTTTGCTACTGTGCCCAAGGCCATACCCACACAGACGGACACCATATTGAAATTAGCAAATGGACTGCATAGTGTCGCTTGCTGCCCCATTTGCGGCCGCCTCTTCTCTGGGTGATATACAGATGCACCCAGTGAAGGGACATCACCATCCCAAAGGGGCAGCAGGGTGGGGTATAGGAGGGATGGCTAACCTCCCCCCTGTCCTAAAATGAAATGGGTCGACTCTTATTTATTTACAGCGTGTTTTGCACTCATCCCATAACACTGTAAATTACCTGCACGGTCAAGGCTTCTTTCTCAGGCAAGGAGAGAGGGGAGAAAAGGACATAAAACATGTGATCTATATGATATTTAATTCAGGAATCACATATGATCTGTCAATTTCCATATATCATGCTTTATGAGTCATATTTTAAATACAAAATCACGTTTATGAATATAAATGTGTGAATTATGAGCAGCCATATGTGTTATATGATGTACAAAATGTCTATAGGCCCCAGACAGAGTGTCTTGCCAATATTTATGAGATTTCTATAGTACGTCTCGTGAGCGGATAAGGGACGGGTGACTTCCTTCCAGGGGTCTTAGGTGGTTGATCACATATCTGTTTCTCACATGGCGTGCTGTTCCATCATGCTGTTGACTCTCTGACTCCTTCTGAATCCACATGAAAAAGGAAACAAAGATGATCACACTAACAAATATTATAACCTAAAATACTTCATGTCATAAAACAAGCTGAGTTTGGTTTGTTTGATACAAGAAAGCTTAACACTTACTTGAACTTCATTATGCGGTAAAGCTGGCAGCAATAGAGACAGTAGACTGTGTGTGTGTGTGTGTGTGTGTGCGTGCGTGTGTGTGTGCGTGTGTGTGCGTGTGTGTGCGTGTGTGTGTGCAGAGAGAATGCCATCAGAGGAAACTCCTGTGGGACCAGACCTGGTCTCCAGCTGAAAAAAAAAAAAAAAGACAGGGGCCTCCTCCATTATGGCAAACAAGTGCATTTGCTTTAAGGCCAGTGGAGATTTCTAACCTTTGCTTGACATGCCGAAAAGGTCAGGCCCATCTGTGGCTTCCCTCCGGAGTTGAGCCTGACCATTTCCTCCCTGCTCCTCAGGACCCCGGGAAATCCTGGGATCCACAGTTCCAACAAGCACAGAGCAGATAGTCAGCCAACGACATACAACAAAATTAGCTTTTCTGCTTCAATCATGGCTCACTAATTCTGAGGGCTTGTTCACAATATGTAGCAAGTGTAATTAATTAGGACACTAAAAGAATATATATATTTGACAGAGAAAATTTGAATTTGAAAGGAAAATTAATAAAAGCCTAATGTAAATTACAGATTTAAAAATATAAGCAATTCTAATGTCTGATTTCTCATTTAAAAATTCAAAATCAGGGCCACAAAGTATAAAAAAAAATCACACCTAGACATACAGATGAAGTATGTGTCCTAATATGACTGAAAACACAGGCCTGATCCACAGTAATAACGCAGTAATTGTGTTAAACACCTGCAAAGTGAGCACACAAACCATTCTGTGTGCGTTTTTCTCCATTTGATGGACGTATCCATGCTTATCAACGTTCCTTATCTCCCTTCATTATTTCCAAACCAGTGGTTAAATTGGAAAAGCCCATAAGAACGTGTGAATACATGGCAGAGGCAATAAAACAGTAGGGAGAAGAGCCCCCCCACATCCCCACAACAGTGTTTTCCTTGGGTGGAGGGAGATACATTCGGCAGATAGTTGGAAATATTTCTGCTCCCCCCACAGCTTCATATCAGTGAGCAGCACAGATAAAGATACAGTTGGGCAAATAAATCTCAAATGAAGGAACAAAACCTTTCACATGCAGTTATCTTGTATGTGTGTGTGTGTGTGTGTGTGTGTGTGTGTGTACACAGTTTATTACCTACCTCTCTCTCACGGTGCTTGTGTTCCTACAATGTTGAAGTGTTAGAGAACACAAGTGCACCGATTTTTAGCTAAAAGCAGTTTTCTCTGCAGCCCTGGAGGGTCAGTGTGGTCTCATCCTAGCAGGCGGCACTTCTCTCTCTCTCTGTATCCTTTGGGACTTGTTCTCAGGGGATTTTGTGTGGGTTCACTTCATTTCTGCAGTGCTTATCAGCTGAAAAAGTGACACTTGTTCATGCAGCTCCTTTTCAAAGACCCACAGTTTGGCCCAGAAACATACTAGTGTCACTTATGAAATGCATGACTTGATATAATATTTCATTTTCCTTTCTTGTTGCAGATTTTAGTCTGACACCTACAGCAGACTGTAATGCTAAAAGTTTTGCCTTTCACTGTACGATTGCATAATGGTCTGTCTGAAAAATGTAACCAGAGTAATTTGACAAACTGGGACAAAGGTCCGCTGATGGCCATTAGGTTTTTTAGGACAGCGGCTCAGCCATGCATTAAGTGATGAAGAGAGCAGGCGTGTAACCTGATAAATGCACTTAAAACAGTGAAGATGGACAATGAGAGGGCGAAATCTCAGATGGCCCCGGTTGCTGTGCCTGCTAGGCACTTTGACAGTCTATTGATCAGCCAAAGAGAGTCTTGAGCAGGGTCAGAGGTGTGGGGATGCATGGCTCGGGTACTGCCAGCAGGACAGGTATAGGACAGCAGTAACCAGGATCTATTAGGAAATAGATCTTCTCTTGAGCCAATTCCATTGTCCTTTTGTTGAAGATCATATGTGTTGTTGACTGCTGGCACTCACAGTTTCCCCCAGCGGAGACGGATGAATTTTCTTCTCCACTATAATACACAACAACAATATAGCAATCTGTCTGTTGTTTGAAATTGATGTGACGTAACGTTTCTGTCTGGGACATTGATAGCTCACGGTTGTGAAAATGCCCAGCTCTTGTTATTGAATAGTAATAGGCTTGTCGGCCGGTGCCTCCAATTTCACAAATGGAGCAATAAATACACATAACAGAATCAGTGGAACAATAAGAATGCCCATAAAGGATGGTTGTGCCTCAAAAACAAGGAGGTGAGTGCAGGCAGGGGAAGGGAGAAGGAAGGGGGGGGGGGGGGGGGGTTGGAAGGGGTGGGGCAGTCAAAAGAAAATTTGACAAAGGAAAGAGATGAAAAGTGTGTGTATGTGTGTGAGGGATCGACAGAGAGAAAGAGAGAGAGAGAGAGAGAGAGAGAGAGAGAGAGAGAGAGAGAGAGAGAGAGAGAGAGAGGGAGAGAGATGGTGGCCCACTCTTCATTTCTGTGCCACAAGCTCTCCTGGGCATTTGCGTGCTCCGTTTTCAACCTAAGTGTAATTTGAGCCCTGGGTTGATACAAAGTGTATGCAGCAGCTCTGTTCAAACCCAATCACTCACCCTGACGTGTAATCCTTTCCCTCACCATCATCAACGTTGCTTTGGGAATAATGAAACACACTTAAGCAATACACAGCAGTCGTACAGCTGCAAGCGGGGCCGCATCTTGATGAGATGCCTCATAACTCTAATGAAAGGTGTTTTGACCTGTCAGTGGAGGTAAATGATTGCCTTGCTACTGTATCTGTGAGAAACGTATTGATGGCAATATCTTGTCCAACCGGACGATTTGCATGAGAAATGAGGAGCACATTGCTTTTAAAAATACAGCACCTGGCAACTGTGCTCCACATTTTATTTGTGTGGACCTTTACATCTCCCTTTTCACTCCTTTCATCCTCAAGTCATCCTTTCGCTTGCCTTGTGATGCCATTGTTTCCATGTAGAGGATTATTACAATTAATTGGTTGCCAGGACATTATTTCAAAAAGGGAAATTGGCTCTTATAATTATATAGAGAAGGGAATACTTTAACTCCCTGGAATATCAGCTTCCTGAAATAATGGAGCTACAGCCCCTCACTTCCCCCACCTCCATCAGCGTTTGCGTGTCTGCCTGCCTGTTTCCTGTGACGGATCCATTTTCAACAGCTCCTGGCCCTGCAGTGGCTGTGGTTGATGGCTGGATGGTTGGGTGGCCTGTGCGAATCTGTGGCTTGCCTCACGTTACTGTCACCCATCTCTGGTCTGCTGGGAGCTCCTATCTGTTCTTTGTTCTGTCCCATCGCTGGACTCCCAGTCAGTGTCTGTGCAGGCGTGACTGGTCACAGTGGAACAGGTAAACACACCAAGGAAGAGGGCAGGGTTAGGGTTAAGGGTTGCTCTACTGGGTGAATGACTAAGCAGACACACCATAGTGACAGTAAATACAGTGAAGAACAAACATCCCTTTATCTCCCCACCACTTTTTGAAAGACATTCAAAGACATTCATTTGTGGATGAACCCTAAACACCACGTGAGGTTCATGTTTGTGGCTTAAAGTGAAAGGTCCAAATGCCACAATTGTTGAAATTGTGGCATTTGGACAGAAGTTTAAATGCTGGCATGCTAACTAAACTAAGATGGGGAATAGGGTAAACCTTACATCTGCTAAACATCAGCATGTTAGCACTGTCACGGTGTTAACATGCTAACGTGGACTTTAGCCTTGAAAAGCTGCTGAAACAGGATTGGCTTGTACTGGCTGAATGTGATTTATAAAACTTTTCATGTTAGAAGTTTTACTTTACAACAAATTTTTAGTCAGAACACAGAAGAATCACAGAGTTCAGGGAGTATTTAATTCATTGATCCTTTACCTTTTTGAAAATCAAAACGTAAAAGTTACACAGATATTGGTGATTCAACGATCAGAGATATCAATGTACACCATTGTCAAATGATATATTTCACACCATAAATACTCATAGCACAGAAGCAGGAAATCAGTCACCTGCCCCTGTCTGCAATTTATCATCAAGGGACCAATTCTGACACACTGATGTTCATAAAAACACATACCCGCTTAGTAACCAAAACGGGGGTGACACCCACCGATGGCCAAGTCATGTGGTCAACGTGAAGCATGCTTTACCTTTACAAACAAATCTATGAAGGACGAACGGGAAGAGAAGGTCAGAAACGACGATTACAAATATTTTGGCAGGAGCACTGAGGGAGAGAAACAATTTTTGATAAAAACATGGATGGCTCAGGTATGTCACAGACATGTGAAGATGATAAAGAGCAGAACGTGTTGAATCAGAGAAATATTGACAATATGATAATGAGGTAGTAGTCAGCAGGGCGCTGCATACTTTATTTTCAATGGTATTTCGGCAACCTACTGTATTGACGCTGATATATTTACACACTTAGACACAGCTTGTAATGTAAGACATGTTATCTTTTACTTAACACAGTGCCACATTGCTAGGTAAAAAGAAAAAAGGGAGATGAGAGGACTCCCATTATGACGATTCTTATGGCTGATCATTTGGGACACTACAAAATTCTAGTTTTAAAGATTTTCTGCAAAATTTTTCATGTATACTGCACTTTTATTGAAACAAGCACAAAAGTCTTTTTGTCAGTTAAGCAAATCAAATATAGTTCTTCTGATATACGGGATACATGTTTCTGATTAGAGGGCTTTAGAATACTGTATGTTACTTAATAGCGTACAAATTCTCCCAAATCTAAGTAAAAGCATGCTTTTAGCATGGTTTCAGTCAGAATTGGTCCCTGTTGTATTGCACAACAGTAAAATAACTCAAGTTATATTGTCACCGTCTACAGTGGAGCTTGTTAACTGGACAGCGGCTAGTTCAAGTTGGGATGATTGGCTGCTGGAGTGGGTTGTCATCCTCCCATTACGTGGCCAGTCAGGCTGCTGTAAAAAAAAAAAAAAAAAAAGGAAAAAGAAAAAAGGAAAAACAAAGTATGCCAGCCGCTGTATCAGTGCTAACCACTGATATCGCAAGCATGGCGGCAACTCTACCCTACTGCAATGTCAGGGATTCCTTTGATCACAGTATCATATTGTTGTGACAGTGCCACAATTTATCACATAACATAAAATCCTTCAGTAGTATAAGCATTCACCTCCAACACATTCTCTCTCACATGGAGACGAGCGGCACAGCTCAGCTGGACTGGACTAAAATATTACTCACACACGGCGTAATGGACATGTAGCTAAACACAGAGAGAAGGGAGCACAGGATCTCTTTCTCCCACCAGAGATCACACCTTGTAGTGACACACTGTTGGGTTGCTGTTACCCTTTGGAGCGTGCTGACACTTTGTTTCTTGCATAGCTATTCACATGTGTGTGCTTGGGCATCCCGAGCTCTCCTCACAGATGCCTGCCTTTCTCCTGGCCAGTGGTACGGGTGTTACTCTGCACCGGCCACAGTGTCAACATGAGGTCAAGAAGAAGTGTTCCATGTGTCTACTGTACTCCTAGAGGGAGGCCGCGCAGACAACAACCTCCTGCTGGGTTAAAAATAAACCCAGTGTGAAGCGCCACTGCTCCGGCTCTGCACCTGCCATTTACCTCAGTTTGGTTGAAGCTCTATAAATGCAGGCACAGCTATTAAAAGATGTGAGGTGTCTAAAATGGTGAGAGCAGATGCTGGGCACCTTGCTCCCTGTGTTTGGGATGACTCTGCCACAGGCTTAAAGGGGCCCAAAATAGAGTGGTTGACATATGGGCCTCTGATTGTTTGAACATGGAATCTCCTGGACTTCTGCCACTCGGCATAAATCCTTTGATACTGCCGCACCAAACCCGCTGATCATCTTTCACCTAGCCCGAATCAGGTCATCTGTTTGCATGCCAAGAGGCAATTTCCACAGGCTTAAACAATGACCAAATTTGGGGTTCAATGAGTTGCGTGAACAGCACTGACACAAACCAATATAGGAGAGGAGTAACAGTGGTGCGCAACAGTGGTACAGAGGTGTGTCCCACTGGTGGCACTGAGATACACAGGCATGGTCTTCTAGCAACAGCAGCATTGAAAAGCACATGAAAGATAGGAGGTTAAGCCCAGCTTCCCCACAGCTCCCTTTATTGCTGAGTTACTACAGAATAAGACGACTGAATATTGTACCTGCCTATGCTAGTTTAGTTAAACATGGGACCAGCTAGTCTTCCAGTCTGAGACAGATCCACAAAGACCACACGGCTTACTGCTCTGGAGAGGTATATCCAAGGACATTTAAACTGATAAGAGTTCACATTTAGGTAACAATTTTAGTTCATTTTTTTTTCCCAGGGAGGAGAACAAGAGAAAATGGCCACCAAGTTCACCAGACTTTGAACTGTACACTCAGTCTTCCAATAATAAATATATACATGTCCTGGTCGAGTCCAGGCAAAAACACAACTGTGAGACAAGTGAGTCTGTTTAGGGTTGTTGACACCTTCGCTGTCTTCAGAATAAATTTAAGGAACTTTTTGTTTTTCTTAAAAAAAAAAAAAGAAACCTCTTTTTCTTGTCTCTATCAAGAACTGGCAACTACTTATTCTGAAGATGCTGAGGGGCAGAGGGGTCCTTCTTCATATACAGCATGACCACTGACAATTAACAAAAACCAAAAAAAAAATTATTACTGTACATAGTATTTCTTATATATTTTAAATTAATCTGCATCATTTTTATATTTATACTAATAACCAAGTCTTGCATTTGTTCTTTTTTATTTAGTGCCCCAGGGTTCTGGGGGGGGGGGGGGGGGAGTGAGAGAGGTCAGTCTCTGTCCTGCCTAGTACAGTCAGCGGGGGTCTCCCTCTCCTGAGTACCCTCAGCCTTGGTTCAAGTCACTTTCTGTATCGCTAATGCAGCCCTCCTCTGTTGCCGCGGCCAATCAGCCACCCTCTGATCAGACCTTGGCCTCCAGCATCTCCAGGAAAAGTTTGTGCATGGGAACCTTGCCCTGCACCTTGATGCTGTAAAAGTGCTGCACAGCCTTGGTGGCCGTCTGCCTCAGCAGGGGCAGGGTCATGAGCAGCTTGCCCGCCCGCCGTGGGTCCTCCTGGTGCTGGCTGCTCTCGTAGTCCTGGAGGGCCTCGTGGAGGGCGTCCTGAAGCTTCTGGACCGCCTCCATGTCCTCTATGTGCATGGAGTCTGGACGAGAGCACAGAAAGGAGCACGAAGATTGATGGATTATCAAATTTGAAAAGAAAAACAAAAGTAACTTGTAAGAAATGTTGTTTGCACTTTGAGACACTGGTAATATAACAGGAGTGATGGGAAATGGATTTTTCTAAAACAAAATTAAATCTCATGATTGATCTTTACTGCTCTGTCAGTAGCAGCAAGGAAGGGAACACATTATAAATATAACTCAAGCCCTGACAAGATAAAGAATAGATCATAAAAAAGAACATCTGCTTTATTTATTTATATATTTATTCTTTGGTGGACTGGACAGGATATTCATACGGCCCTTGACCAGTGAGACTGAAAATCAATGTTATTCTCTAGTAACAATGGCATGAATAGTGCCCAATGTCTGCTGAGTAAGTACACATTAAACACCTCTCTGTTCTAAAGGACAGATTGTTTTCGCACAAAAAAAAAAACAAAACAAAGAAACAAAAAAAAGAGGGGCTCCATTAGAGAATTGGAAACCGTAAACAAGCCTGAGATGAATACAACACTTGCTTTCAATTAATTTCCTTCCTTCTCCCTGACCAAATTCTGACCATCACAGAGAAGGGGAAAACAAATACTAATGGGTTTATTTCACTGCCTGATGCAACAACAAAACCAATAATGTAACTATAGGAATGAAAAAGTGGCAAATTTAAATTTCCCTGGGAATTTCTTGGAATATTTATCTATATTTAAAAAATGGTCTTACCAGTTTACTACCTATTTTGTTTTGTGAAAAAATAAAAACTGAGTCTCTCTCAGCTTCAGTCTGCCCAAATCTCTCTCTCTCACCTCCGGGCCAGTTTTAGAGCAGTCTACGGTTTCCGCGTGGCTTCTTGCTCCTATAACGTTTCGCTATAGGGCCACTGTTTTTTTTTAACTGATCCCACTGTACATCATGTTACAGCGCTGCCTTCTCATTCTCGCCTTTCTCTGCCTCTGTTTCTGTCTCCCGGCCTCTCTCAGGGACAGTCCGGGGTCGCGCTTTCTCACACTGGTTAACCGGTGTCTGGCACTCCGGAGGCGGCGTGTCATTGGCTGCCTGACTCGTCTCACCTTGGCGGTGCATATTTTACCACACGGGACAATAAAAGGCAAAACAGATTTCAGACTTCGCCCCAAATTCATTGACTGGAACAACTGTATTCCCAAGACCTTGAGACATTTCTCACCCTGACGGTTTTCAAATCCACAGTGGTAAAATGAAGTAGGTCGTTTTGTAAAGTGAATGTGGCAGGGAGGGGGGGAGAGAGAGGAGGAGGATAGAGGAACAAAAGGCAAAAAAAAAAAAAAGTGGTGTGACATAATTATCTCTTGTTCTTTTCATGGAGGCTAAATTCATAACCTAACAAAGCTGCATTTTTACAAATCAAACCAATATTTTGTTCTCTTTTTCACACAAACAAACACACACCCATTTTAGCAATAAACCTCATTTGAACTGTACTACAATGTAATGACAGTCGCAGTGACAGGGAAAAAAGGAGGAGAAAATAAAAGGAGAGATAGAGACATCTCAACAGATGGGAGGAAAAAGAGGGCAGGAGACAGTGAGCACACTGCTTGTAGTCCTTGGAGGAGGGGTAGACGTAAAAAAAAAAAAAACAACTTTGAAGAAACAATTTCCTCGCAATCCATCAGTGAGCCCACGTCGATCCGATTGATAAACTGCTAATTACAAAATCAATCGCTATGAATTTTCACAGCTGTCAGACAGAGGGGCTCCCGGGAGAGTGATCTCCCAGAGACCTTGTTCTAACGTTCTGGACACCCTCCACCACCTCCTCCTCCTCCTCTTCTTCTTCTGTCCCCGACCCCCATCTCTCCTCTCTCCCGCACCCCACCTCCCTACCAGTGCTCTGTTGTCTGAAAGCAAAGCCCCACCATCAGCATTTTCATTTTTCAGCCCCGGACAAAACAAGGGAAAGCGGCCCGGTGACCCAGGCGTGCATTGATCAGAGCAGGACAGGTCCTGCCTCCTCAAAAGGAGCCTGTCAATAGCAGCGTGCTGTCTTCGCATTGGAACAAACGAGGCCTATCACTCCCTGATACTCATTCCATTCGACTTAACACATTTTATTGACAGCCCCCGTGCTCCTAATGAAATGCTAAATTTATCTCCCGTGGCTGCTGTGCCCTGCAGCTACTGTTATGGAGATAGAGAAAGAGTGGGGAGAGGGAGCGCCGGAGAAATACCACAACACGGAAGGTGTTCAATTAAAAAAGCTCACTCCTCCATCCCTCTTTCTCGTACACTGCCCTTATCTTCTCTCCATCTCCTGCTCCAAACTAAAGGTTACACTGAAACTCCTGAAAAACGAAGAAATGTCATTTCTGAAACTGTGTTAGACAATACCTTGCTGTTTCTGGATATTACACTGTCTAGTGTGCACTACTCAGAAATCCAGTCAGGAAAAATAATTCTGACAGAGTAATAAAACCTGAAGAATGTCTCAGTAACATTTTTTTGTAGACAGTATTCACTTTCAACAAATAAAGTTATTTTGTTTGTTTATTCTTCATATATTGACTGAATATTAATTTGTTGTTATAATATATAAAAATGCTTAATTCTTTTTGTTCCCTCCTGGTTGGTTTTAGTGCATTTTATTTTGGATTTTTAACAATTTTATGAAATCTTGTATAATTTTAAGTTATATTAAGTAAATACAACATCAAATTTATCATTATTTCAGATAATTTATAATTTATGAGATAAATATAGTGGAACTCAATTTTTAAAAGAAATATAGATTAAATCATGGTGTAATATGAAGCAAAGTAACTCAAAAGACAGGTTTGTGCCTTTTGTTCAAATAAATAATTTACATATTAGGTTAAGAAGACTTTTGCTAAATTACATTAACAGTGATAACCACAATTTTTATGTTATTATGCAATATTAAAATGTTTCAAAATCATTTAATGGAATACATTTATTTTTTTATCAGCAATAAATTCTTTTAGTTTTTTATATTACTTCTATTAAAAAAAAAGTCTGAATTAAAATGAAATGAACATAAAATTTTCTGCAATCAAAAATCACGACGGCCCACCTGAGTTGGCGAGAGCGATGGCCTTGAGAGTGACAAACTCCTCCTTCTCCACTTTGAGCTTCTTGTATTTGCGGACCAGCTGCAGGATGGACACGTAGAGGTCGAGCAGGCCCGTCAGCCGTGAGTGCTCCTCGTCCATGATGTAGTCCTCAGCGTACACCAGCTCGTCCTCGTATGGCAGCGAGCGGAACACAATGCTGAGGATGAGGATCTCCATCCAGGCGCTCTGCAGTAGACTCATCTGGTCTCCCAGTGAGAGAGTAGAAAAGCCTGGAAGGACAGGGGATGAAACTGTGTGAGGACGGGGCGACTGCATGATGATATAAAATATATAAATAAATGGAACGAGTCTGTGTTTATGCACTTCTGTTTACACCAAACAAAAAAGCGAAAAATATGTGTGCTTGTTCCATGATTCAGTCAGATGTCTTCTTTTGTTAGAGAGCATTAAAAAGTAAAAGAGAGTTTCTCAAAGTAAGTGAAAAGAAAAACAAACAGCACTTTAAGTTGATCAGTAAACATGACTTGTCGAGCCCCTGTGGCCCAGAGTACATGCTAAGGCACATGTTAGCGAGGGGTGTTTAATTTTAAATGCACAGTGGAAGGTCCCCTTTGAAGCCTGTGTCAGAGCACTTGAGTGGGCTTTACTGTAAGTGAGGACAGTAAATCGGTGCAAAGGTCTGGGGTACACAAAGCCATGTGGTTACCCCTTGTATCCTGTCACACTTCTTATTGGTGTGAGGGGGATTAGCACCGAGACACATTCTCATTGGCGGGGTTGAGGACATGACATGCATTGTGTCGCGGGAGGAGGTGATGAGGACACACACACACACACACACAGATACACAAACGTGTCAAACAAGAAAACAGACAGACATACATGTGCACATGCGGATCATGACACCTACACGTATGCACATAAATCCATACACATAAAAGCACATGCACACACACACACAGGGTGCTAGGGTCACATGGTTCAAGCCCAGCCTGAAGACCTGCTTAAATCCAGCACCTCATTCTCCAACAGCAGATGAAATTGGCACAGGCGCATCAAACCACTGTCATTTCCCCCTCAACACCTCTACATATGCTCAGAATAGAACATCAAATAAAACAAACTGCTGGATCCCCCCAAAGATGAGCTGGGAGAAATTTGAACAAATTAAAGAGGGTAAAGGCAAAAAGAGAAAAGAGGAGAGCGTGAGGGACAGATAACCAGATAGCTATCTCATCCCTTTTCCCTTCGTACTACCCTTCAGCTGTCAATAAACTGAATGAACCCCCGACACCACCACCACCACAGCCTCCATTTCTTCCCCTCCATCTCCCACCTCCCCTCCCCCCGCATAGCGTGCCTGCAGGCGGCCCATTCTGACAACATATTAGGCTCTTCAGCTCCGCCCCTGATTAATATGATTGCATTTACAAGTTTGCTGCTGCCATGCTACTAGCCACCGCGTGATTAAGAGGCCATAGATTACAGTATTGACCAGGGCGCTCACCACACCTACGCCCCACGTTTTCTCTTAAATATAAATGATCTCACTAGGGTGCAGCCACCAGCCTGATGTTTATCTCCTCCTGCCAGGATACACACACACTCATGCATGTTCTGGTTGAGGAGAATAAGAGACATGATGAGGAAGAGAGAAAGTGAAAAAGAAACAGCACAGCGAGAGAGAGAGAGAGAGAGAGAGAGAGAGAGAGAGAGAGAGAGAGAGAGAGACAGGCAGAGAGAAAGGAAGAGCCAGTGAGAGTAGTACCTGAGTGTTCAATTTCCCTTATCGTGGTGATGACCACTGCAGGGGAAGAGCTGGAGGATACATTAATTAACAGATTGTGATCAGAATGTGAGGGCCTTCACATTTTGAAGGGGAATCAATAGTCAGTAGAATAGAGTGCTAACAGAAAGGTGCTGGTGCCCGACTGGACTGGTCAGAGGTCTGAAGAGCCCAAATTAGACACAACAAAGCAAACTGCCGAAAGCACTCAAAACACTTTACACACACATTATCAGCGGAGGCAATAAGCCATATTTTGTCAAGGCCTGTGCCATTACACAAATCCAGACGGCACCTTAAAATCTTTTGTTGTGTTATTTCCTTGTCTGCATACGTGGCCATTAAGTTGGACAGAATGTGGACTGGCCGGAGGGAAATTGTCACGCAAGCATGGACGCGGTCTTGATTGCCGCATCAGGTTGGCATCACAATCACAGGCGAGGCTTTGTCTAGCCTTTTAATGCCAAGGAGGACTGAAGCGGAACTAAAGCGCTGCTCCCAATGTGACAGCCCGTGTGAAGGCCTTGTTCAGGGCTTGTTGGAGAGGCTTTAGAGTTGTTCTGATACAGCAGACACCTCTCAGCCATATGCACACATGCAGCCCAGCAGCCTACAATTACCTTTGACGCTAAAAGTCCTTGAATTTAATCCAGTGTTGTGAGATGGAGAGGTGGTGTTTTTCCCCTGCTCCATCCCCTCTCTTCAGGGCCTAAATTATCGCTCCAAATGGGATCTCGTGTCGTTGCCTCGCCTTTTTCCACTCAATTTAATCGAGTAATGAAGTGACTTCCCGACTCCGCAGGTCACACGGCGCTCCGGCCGCCACACTCTGAAGGTGGCCCGGTTAAGTGCCGTTGGAGTGGGTGATTTCCTCTAATGAAATATCAATATTTACATCTTCATTTCCAGCCCACTGCCTTGGCGGGGTTTGACCAAACATGACACAATATTGACCAAATCAGAGAGGCCTGTCTGCGCACTTGAAGGGCCTTTTCCACTCCACTGCTGAGTGCACCAGTAGATATCTGTCTGAAAGTCTTTGTGGCAGGAATACAGGGATAATAACAATGCAGAGTTTGTCTTTGTTCACTTTGACTTAAGCACCCCACTTACATAGGAATCATACGTTTCCTTTTTTTTTTTTTTTTTTAAAGGGATTTTCACTTTCAAAATTCCCAGATGTGACATAAATCATCCTGCATGAGCAACACTGAAATTCAGTTCAATCTAGGCAGAAGAACAAAAATAAATACAGATGACAGATAAACAGCTCTACAGAGCCCAACTGACCACTAGCTCCAGCAGCACACCATCATTCATAGCTCAAAGGGTGAAAAGAAGACCACTAAAGACCAACAACAGAAGCCAAAACCATCATCTCTTCCTTTATCTCCCCAAAAGCTCTCGGATGTTGGCAGGAGGGGGCAGCCCAAACCCACAGACGGCTGCTTCAAACCCCTCGCAGAGATTAATCAGCGCACCGTTTCATCTGCCAGAGCACAGGACGGTCCAAAATGAAATGCTGGAGATTTCTGTTGAGCTGGAGTTCATATTCTATTAATTTATTATTGTTTCCCTCTCCCCGAGGGCCATTAGCACGGGTAATAAAAAGAGATGTAATTACGAGGCACGGTGGCCCCCTCCAGCTGCAGCCCCCTCGTAACTCACCCTCAATCAGACAACAGAGCAGACAGAGGGGGGGCAGAGAGAGAAGGGAAAAAAAATGGCAAGCGAGAGAGAGAGGAAGGGAGAGAAATGGAGGATAAAAGAGAAGAGAAGATATGGGCCAGAGAGGAGGGAGATAAGGGAAAGAGAAAGAGAGAAAAAGGGGCCTGGAGAATGAGGGGGAAGAGGAAGAGAGAGATAGAAAGAGGAAAGAGAGTAATTCTGGCTGGACTGGGGCTGATCTATCATGGCCAGCTATCAGAAGGACAAGCAGGCCCTGAAGACTTCTGCCCAGAGGCAATCTCACCTCAGCCAAGTCAAGTGCTCTCTGGGCTCCAGTTGGAGTAAAACTGCCCCTAACAGGACCCCAGAGGTTCAGCACGTCTCCTTTTTTTTTTTTTTTTTTTTTCTAACCTCAAACTGAACTGAATGATCATGCTGCCATAAGCTTTTTCTATATCAAAGCTTTTTAGTTTAGATAGCACTTTAAAAAGAGGACGAGAAAAAAAAATGTATGCACCTTTGATTTGTATAGATTCCTCTGATCTGGCAGAGTGACACATGACAGTGTAAGATGTATAACCAGTACAGGAATGAATGGCAATTTAGCTTCATGATGGTATGTGTATGTGCGCACAGGCTCATTTTTGTGGTTCTGTGTGTGTGTGTGTGCGTGTGTGTGTGTGTGTGTGTGTGTGTGTGTGTGTGTGTGTGTGTGTGTGTGTGTGTGTGTGTGTATGTGTGTATGTTAACTTGCAACTGCCGACCGTGATTCTTCTTGAATTTACATGACAGCATCAGGAGGACCCAATCAATAGCAGCTTGGTAATAAATTGCTGCGCTTGACATAAATAATTTGACCTGAAGTCCAGCCGCATGTACACACAAACACAAACAGCTCAGTTTGCTGCGAGTTTTCCCTGGACACTGATTTGATGACTCAAAGGTTGTTTTTATATTGGACAAAATCATGTCAATACAAACTAAACTGACCCAGTGAAGAAGACGTTTTTTTCCCCAGCTCTGGCGCTCCCTTTCAGGATAGTCTGCTATCTGCCTTCTTTTGATGTGATAACCAGCCCATTATCCCGTTGTAAGTAGCTGGGAAACGGGCGATTTGACCAGTAGCCTGTGAACGTTATAAAGTTGAAGAACGTCAAATACAGTAATCCCCTTGTTTTAATCTGCACCCTATGACCTCCTGACCCTAGCAGGGAAGTCTTTAGCCCTCCCCAGGGTCCCACTGCCCAGTACTGACGGTTACATATCTCTGTTTAGCCGCAAAGACCAGGACGAATCAGACTTTAATCATCGCCATAATTACACATAATTTATCTCCGCTGCCATCAAGCAACATTGCTTAATGAGGGATGGCGCTCTGCTGACGATTACTTAAAGGCACATCAGCGTTTCCTACAAAACAATTTACATCAAATATTATAGAAAACTCTACGCAGGTGAAACAGTTTCAGTTCATTTCTACAAATTTTCTACAGATTCAACTTGGTGACAATATGAACAGTGCACACATGTAATTGTGATTCTGGATGTACCTGCTCATGTGTCACAGTAACTAAACAAAAGCCCTCCCCCCACCCTGCCTGGCAAATGTCCCTTCCCTGGCCCTGCATGCTCCTGACTGCCTGTCTGCCTCCGATACGCCCCCATCTCAATCTCCCTGCAGCTTTTTCCGCCTTCCCCCCGCTCTCTTGCCTGGGTTCAGGCCTCAGCATCCACCTGATTGTTCAATCTATCTTTATCTCCTGTGTTGAAGCCTACGTCAGAGGGTAAATTGAATATACTAAGAGCTGTCTGTTGGTGTCTATATTTAATAAAGTGCACTGATGAGGTGCTGATTTATTGCCGGGCAGTATTCACACTCTATTACAAGGAGATTACACAGCCTGAGTGGGATCAGGCTGGCAACACAGTAAGTAGATTTCACAATTTAATGGCAAAGAGAAAACAGGAGCCCGGAGGGGGCTGGAGGAGGGTGGGCTGATAGGTGGGTGGGTGGGTGATTATGGTGGAGCTGACACAAACACGACAACATACAAGAGGTGCGATCTCTTTTTAACATCGCTGCCTCCTTGCTAACAACTAACACGGCAGGCGGCTGTCTGTCAAATGCAGGAGCTGATGAGCTGGAATCCAATAACGCACAGATGATGAATATTCCCAAAACACCAGTAATGAATAGAACAACGCAAACAAGCCTGTTTCATTAGATTAATCTGGTCTGAATCTAATGCCCCCCCCCCCCCCGCCAAAAAAAAAAGCAATAACATACGAAAAGGATGTTAGAATCACACCTGTCTCGGAAATGAATTTCTTAACATTATACACAAAAATGAACTTCAGACACAGAATGTACATTTCAGTGTTGCTTAAATATTTTACATTCTGGTGGTGACATGCCAGAGCAAAAATATGTTTTACTGTGTCGGAGCAAAGCAGCAGCAGCAGCAGAGTGTCAATGTTTGCTTGGCCTCTCACCCTTCAGAGAATTCCCAGCTGAAAACACTCGGGCCTGGGAAGCTGGGATAGGAGCTGGCAAACACCAAACAACGAGCACCTCTTGAATAAGCAGCATGCATGGCAGTTTTTACATATGAACACATAACATTCCCCCTGTGGGTGGGAGGGGATGTGGGGTGGTATAGGGCCACAGGGGTCACAATACTATTCTGTCACTCCTGAAGAAAGCAGCAGTGTCAAGGTGGTAAACAGGCTCTAGTGAACTGAAGCTGTCAGTATACTTAGTTCCTCCCTAAACCTCCTGGACAGAGTGAAATGCAGCTTTATGGGATGGAGGGGGGCCAGAGGGGTGGACAGTGGAAGGCTATGTGTGTCAAAGGTTGTTATCACCTTAGGAGCAACAAGCCATCTGTCAGCATCCCCCTAACACTGCTCCTAATGACCCTGCCCCCCCTCAGGCAACAGCCGTGTTAGACTGAGCTTCGTGGGGCTATTTGGAGCAGTGACACTAGTGTCCAAAAGCTCCGCAGTGATTATCAATTAATCAAAGGCAGATTCAGAATGAGGGCAAGGCTGTGGTCTGGCATTGGCAAACCTGTGAAAAGGCTCTTAATATGTGACACCAGCCTTCAATATCTACCTCATTAAACTAAGGTAACAAGTGCACCTGATCTGACTAACTAACTGTGTTCTTATTTCATTTAAAGAAATTATTATATTCTTATTTCATAGAAAAAAAACCTGTAAAACCAAAAAAAAAGAGCTTCATGTATGCAAACTGTCCTTTCATGGCTGCTAAATAGAGCTGAGATGACAAAGTTGACATTGGACCCTGTAAGGCAAAGATACCATCTACACTAATGATAGAGCTCTGATATCTTCCTATCGTCCTCTAATTAAAACTCAATAGGGCCACTCTACTCCACATTAAGCCACTTCGGAAATGCATATTCAAATGTTAGCTGAGAATAGGGGAAATTTAAAATCAATTGGGAAAAGGTAAGTGCCAATTTTCGTGACATCCAAATTGTTACATTTGGACTTTAGTTATTGGCCCATCTGTCAATGGCCTAATCAATGTGGTCTACTTCATAATGAACTGTTAATCTTTTTAATTCCATTGCCTAAGGCTACAAAAATCTATCAGAATGCAATCAGCAGTTTTTTCTCCCCCCATTCTTTTTTTTTTTTTTTTTGTCCAGGAGAGGATGAAGGGAGAAATATGGTAGGAATGGAGCATGGTAGGCTGCCCTGGGGTACCGTTGGTGCATGGAGTGTTAGTGCACGGAGTCTCGCTCAACCAGTGAACCGTCTCTGATCAGGTTCAGCCATGTACAACTCAATTATGCAGCCATTTCATGGCCAGAGGACACCCACTGTCCTAATACAGACACTACCAAAGGGACAGACATGAACCAAGCACTCAGCTGAAGTGAAATCTTTATTCTGTCAAATTGTGTTTTTAATCTAAAAACAATATGTGTGATTGTGCGCTAAAAGTTAAAAAGTGACCAAATCTGAAACAAAAGCACAAGTATGAGTGGGTGTATTTCTACCGAGGCAGATCAGAATAATCTACTTAAATTCCATCATCTTGCTGGTGCTGCTCATTGTTTAGTGCAACCGTTCGGTTCCAGGTACTCGCTCACAGTTGGAACAGGCTTACTGCCTCGGGTTTTGGGTTAAATGATCATTATCGACGCATTTGGAATGACAAGTCCTCTGCCGCAATCTGTGGGGCAAATCCCATTAACATTATGAATCTATCCACTGTACAATACGTGTTAATATAATCCGATTAACAGTGCTTCAGTACTATGACACATAAAATCCGAGCTAGAGTGTACACATATTAAAATGATGATGCACTTCAGGATATAAGTTAAAACCTTTAAAACCTAGCGTATATTAAATGGTGTGTTAAGGATATGATTTATGGACAAAAATCTACTACCTACTGCACAAATTTTAACCATAACTAACTCATGTTACTCAGTGGCCTCGTATTTTTCCCCACTATAAAATAAAGATGTCTGTATGTGTCTTAGTAAGTGATGCCTCCATGTCTGCACAGTCTATATTCAGCAGGCAGCACGAGAACGTTGCAGTTTTTGTGCATGTGTGCGACGATTTTGGGTCACTACGATGAGAGTGTGTTATCGGGTCAGTTGTGATCCAGTCCTGAGTAAGCTCTTTGGTTAAACTCTCAGGCTGCTGACCATGCAGGGCCTGTGGGGAGTGATCCAAACAGTTTAGACGCGTAAGGGGCCGAGGCTGAGGCCAGGGGCTGGGAGCATATCCATCTCTAATCTCCTTACTATCAGATCTGTACCTGATTAATACCCCTCCTTCTGAGAAGTACTCTAATACCTTTTCAGAACAAAATGCACCTGTCTGAGGTCAGTTGGAGTCCCTTTCACTCTACTGAAAATAAATGAACCACCTAAATCCATGAACTGGGATTGAGATTTATCTTCTAAGTTAACTGATGTGACGTAGAAGTATGTACACGCTCGAATGTTTGTGTGTGTGAGAGGCAGACGGCGTGTGTATGCGTCAGTGCTGCAGTGATGTCGCGCATTTCCTGCATGCTGACAGCTGTGTGCCTGTCCAAGTTATTCTGATGAGACGAAGAGGTTATGGGGGTGCCGCTGAGGGACACATTCATTTAGTTTGTTATCCCTCCGTGCCTACAGCACTGTAATGTTATAGAGTTATGGGGGTCAAGCCCAAGATCAAGGAGAATCTGCCACGGTTGCAAAAAAACAAGAGCGGCTAAACAATGTGTTCTCCGTCAAAATCAGAGGAAAACTCTTGAAGGAAGCAAAATCTCTGCTGACGTGAGGCACTGTAGCCTTAATTCAACAGCCTCTTATAACCTAACACCTCGTCTATCAGAATGTCTATGGGGCAAGGAAGAAACATGATTATGCCCATCAATAATTCAATGTGTGTGTGTGCTTGCACTTGCGTGTGTTCACGTGTGCGTGTGTGTGTGTGTGATATGATGTCTTGTTTGATTGGGCAGGTCCCCAACTTTGCTCTAAATCTCCCTGGTGATTACAGCACACATTGGCACCGGGTGTGTTTCCCCCTCTCCATTCAATGCAGGGATTTTAGATGCACTCTATTGATTTGTTTCTTGCACAGCTATGTCCATTTTGCACCCCCTCCATCCTCCATACACCCTGAGGCTGTATGAGCTGTTGTTATTAATTATCTTTGTGTGTGTGTGTGTGTGTGTGTACTTTTTTTTGGGTGTGTGTGAGACAGGAGGTAGAGACAGATAGCAAAAACTAAAAATGGGACAAAAGCACCTCAAAATAAGACTGAGCAGAAAGGTTAGAAAAGAATAAAAGGGAGCAGAAATAATTGTTTTGTACCTGGGATGTGTTTAGCCCAGCCGATGATGACCACCAGCTCGCGGTCAGCCAGGTCGCACAGCGTGGTCAGAGCCTTGATGTCGCTCTCTGGCATGGTGGGGTCAGGCATGGCATAGATCTTCTCTGGCTCCGCCACCAACAGGTGAGACACTATCTTTGTGACTGAGGATAGAGGAGGAAGGAGGGGGATGTCAAAGCAAAGCAGAGGTCAAAGGTTATATCATGGCTGAGCTCAGCGAAGCACAAAGACGCACTGCTCGGATAAAAGCTGTACATTGGTGAAATATCCTACACACCAATGTTGGCCTGACTTTCTCTGTTTCTTCCTCATCATGCAAACTAATGTATGGAACCTGGAAATTTGTACGAGTGAAACGTAGGCATTGAAAGCTCTTATCCCTACAGAGCACACGCACGAGAATGTGGAGGCACTAGTATCCTCGAGCACTCTGTCGTTGTTTAATATCGGTCAACAGCTCAGAGACTTATCATAATTCAGCTCTGACCGGAAAAATATCTGGCCTACATTTCTGACCAGTGACCTCTCAACTGTTCAAAAATGGGAGACACAGGGAAACATGAGTCTGGCCTAGAATTTTGCTTCAGTTTTACCTGTGTGCTGGCCTGGCACAGGAGGGGCGACGGAGGAGGGAGACAATGGGCTAGTGACGGAGCAGTACTCACGAGGCTTTTTGGTGGGAGGGGGGAGCGTCAAGCCCAGGTACGGGTTGTTTTCTGTGTCCAACCTCCGCTTGTACTTCTGCCTGCCCCCTCGCACGCGGTCCAGACGAACCCCTGGGTTACAAATGAAAAGAGGACAAAAAATGGAGAGAGTGTACTTTTTGTTTTTAAGGAATATCATTTTAAGGGATATCAAATACATGAAAATTAACTTGCTCAGAAAAAATTGAAAAATATTTTTATGTATAAGGAGATACAATAATAAAAACAACATCTTTAAGACCCGCACAAAATGTGGGATGATGATCGGAAATTACGCCCTAACACAACCTGTATTAGATCATGTACAAAAGCTGCAGTGTGAGTAAGCGCACTGGTCTCCAGCTTGTATGTAAGCATTGTAAAAAAAACTGCAAAGGGGCACAAGAGTGTGTGTCTGTGTCTGTGTCTGTGTCTGTGTGTGAGTCTGTGTGTGAGTGAATGTGTCAGAGTCGCGGCTGCCTTCCCATATGTGGTCCATGCCTGGCTGGTCTACTGTGACACAGCTGAGCCCAGAGCAGGTCTAAACATATGAATATTTAACGCAGGGTCAATGATCTCACAGACTGGCCTTCTAATTATTTAGCTTTTGGGGTGAGGCAGACTGCATACTAATTAGCTGCCAGCTACATGCTTCTTTGCCTGTGTGTGTGTCAGAAAGAGAGAGAGGGAGAGAGAGAGAGAAAGCTCAGGTGTGTGCTCTTCGGGATCCATAAAAAGAAACTTAACCAGCCTACAAGCAAAGACACAGTCCCACACACACTGTACAAAACATCCGCTGTCATATAGCAGATAGATAACTAGGTATTGCTTTCCCATAAAAGACCCTTATTTCACCCCTCTTTCACTGGAGTAGCACTGAGGCCTTATCACCCCCAGCCACACCTAGGGGGCCAGGTTCCACACTGATACTGTAAATGTCAAACCAGCCTCATCATAACATAAGTTATTTATTATCTCATTATTTGATAAGAATGTTTCCATTTGGATGTCTTTTCTATCCTATTAATTTTCAACATAGTTAAAATATTTCATCTGCACTGTTCTATTTATTTGATACCACCGTGCAGGTATTTGGTTATTTAATGTAATTGTATGCAAACATTTATATCCTGCATCCCTATATTTGGACTGGCGTGCCACTGCGACCGTGCAGCCTAAATATCCTTGATATCTTAATCCTGTCAAGAGGGAGAATCCCTTCAATTTACCTTGTATGCATAATGTGACCCCCCCCTCCCCTCAAACAAATTTAATACTGAAGGGTGGAGGAGAAAAGGCTCAATGAAATGCTTGTGGTGGTGGAAGAGTTAATTTGTCAGCCTCCCGCGTCCTCTGAGCGAACAACACCAGCAGCCAGAGCACTTCCTTGATGATTTCATCACTTTATAACAGGGAGGACGGTGTCAAACCTGGGCATTGTATGGCCACTGCAAATGAGCCTAATACAATTTGCCCATCAGCGAGTGCTCTTGGAGAGGATGAGTTTGGATGTCTCCCATGTGCTGTGATTGGAGGTCGCTCAGTGAGGAAGAGGAAAGGAAAATCAAATGATGTAGGTTAAAAAAAAGTGGCCTTTATTTAACAAAGAGGGATTCGACAGCGGATTTATGCAAAATATCGTCTTGATTTTCACCACTTATCTTGCACTGCCACAGCCCCAATGTGCATCTGGGGGGGGGGGGGGGGGTCCAGTAAACTGTATTATCATGTAACTGTAGAATAGAGATTTCGTCTACTTATATAAATTATTTGATTCCCTAGAAACACAAATCTGATTAGGATTGTCTTTCAATTTCCTGACACTGACAACCCACTAACCTAATTACCCCCAATTCCCTACAGAGCCTCATCCTTCCCAGCAAGCACAAGGGAATCATCTGATGGCAACTACCTGTATTTTACACACAGACACACACACACACAAAAACACACAATGACAAATTCATTTTTACATGTATTATATCAAGAAATAGATTTATTTTTTCTGTGAAGGCATCTTGAGTTTAAAAAAAAAAAAAGTCTTCAAACACCCTGTGCTTGCTGCTTGGGTTTACAGTGAATTCAGAAAGTACTCAGTCCCTTCACTTCCACACTTTGTTGTGCTGTAGCCTTATTCTAAAATTGTTTCAATTCATTTTTTGAATTGTGGCTGCATCAATCTACACTCAATACCCCTGAAATATCACATTGACATAAGTATTCAGACACTTGAAATTTAGTTAGACACCTGTCTATATAAGGTCTCACAGCTAACAATGCATATCTGAGCAAAAAGCCATGAGGTCAAAGGAACTGCCTGCAGAGCGCAGAGATAGGATTGAGTCAAAGCAGAGATCTGGGGGAGGCTACAAAAATATTTCTGCTGCGTTGAAGGTTCCCAAGAGCACAGTGGCCCCCATGATTCTGCAGCACTCCACCTATCTGGGCTTCATGGCAGAGTGGCCAGACAGAAGCCTCTCTTCAGTGAGAGACACAGGAAAGTTGCTTGGAGTTTCCAAAAATGCACCAAAAGCACTCTCAGACTGTGAGAAGCAAGATTCTCTGGTCTGATGAAACAAGACTGAAATCTGTCTCAATTCTAAGCGTTATGTGTGGAAGAAACCAGGCACTGCTCATCACCTGACCAATACCGTCCCAGCAGTGAAGCGTGGTGGTGGCTGCATCACGCTGTGGGGGTGTTTTTCAGAGGCAGGGACAGGGAGACTGGTCAGGGTTGAGGGAAAGCTAAATGGAGTACAAAGTATAGACATATCCTTAATGAAAACGCGGTCCAGAGCACTCAGGACCTCAGACTGGGCCGAAGGTTCACTGTCCAATGGACAATGACCGTAAGCACAAAGCCAAGTCGATACTGAGAGTGGCTTAAGGCCAGTTTATATTTCTGCACAGGGAGGATGCAGAGCCTACACTTGTTTAGTTTCTTTGTGAACTTTCTTTGTGCCGTACTTACAGGCGTCAGTTCTATGCCGACAGTCCCCATCCAACCTGACAGAGCTTGACAGGATCTACAGAGGGCATTGGCAGAAAGCTTATCGCGTCATACCCAAGAAGACTCAATTTTAGCATAAGGCTGCATCATAACAAAATGTAAGAAAAAAGTAAAGGGGCCTGAATATTTAAACTTGCCGTTGGAAACATGGAAAATTCTTCTATCAAACCATTTTCTACACTTTCTTCCGGCTCTCCCGATGTGCTCGGCCGCTGCCAGGTGGCTGCACTTCTGCTCTCTGTGATCCTCTCTGCCGGTTGAGTCATGTGGCCGTGTCAGCCAGTGTAAAGCCAGCAATGAAGGTAGATGGGTGCCTCTTTTAATTAGAACAGTCCTGGCCATAATTAACAGATGCTGACAGGAATTAAAGCTTGGCACTAACCTGTCTCATTTTACTGTCCAACAGGGCCAGACGCAGGCAGAGAGGAAGAGAGAGTGATTAAGAGCAGCTAGACGGATTCATTCACTCCTGCTGTCAGGCACTAAGGCCAGGACTTTATAGGGGCCTTTTGTGAGGTTCATATGTCCCTTTGGTGGCACCCGAAGCTTTAAGTGGTCCGACTCTGACCGCTCCGTTGTGATTCCTCCAGAGTAAACAGTAGGTGTGTTATAAATGTGTGAAGAGACTTGAATACCATTTCATCCAAAGTCATCTCACTGTTTTATGGCCCACTACACAGTGTAGCAAGGGTAGCAGCGGGTGAGCTCGGGTATCATCTCTTCAAAGCAGGGTGCTGGGGGAGAGGGCTTTTGGCCAAGGCGGCTGGCATTTGTGCACGGATTAGCCAAGGCCTCCGGGTGGGGGCTGGGGCCAGCTGACCTAGGGCTCTTCTTTCTCTCCAAAAACAATAATAATCCCCTTCCGAGCACACTCCTACAGAAGAGCCTGTCTTCACTCACTTTGTGTGGCCGGCCGTGGAAGGGGCCCTTATTTTGAGTCCCTCACCTGTTCTGGGTGTCTCTCCCTGGGGAAAGTGTCAGGATGTCTGGGATGGTTGGCAATGCCAAGGGGGGCTTAGGCAGACCCTATTTTAGCTGGGAAAATCAGAAGGCCACATGGCAAGGCATGGTGAACCTTGCCTTTCAAGGAAGCCGCCCCGTTAAACTGCCGTCAGCACTATATCAAAGGGCCCCTGGTGCCAGCTTTGCATGCTTGTAAGTGTGTTGCAGCATTTTTAATCACGAGTGGTGATGAGCGAGGATAGCGGAAAAACTGTCAGTCCTTTGCGCCCCCTCCCCATCTGCTGACCCCGGGGGATGTCATACTGACACCCTCGTCACATACTCCATTTGCAGGTTAGCTACAATATCCCCAGTGAGCTGACATCCCTGCTCGTACTGCTAATTGTCCTGAATTAAAGTATTGTGGAAAAAATCTTTTAAATGAGGTTTGCATCAGCAAAAGCTTCGTTATTACTTACTTTACTATTGCCACTATTACATCTTGGGAGCTGTTATGACTGTTATTGACGGCCTGCAACACACGTGGACATTTACATGTCTAGTATTTCAGGCACTATACATGTGAGTGTAGTGTGGTTTGTGTGTATGTTCTGTATGTTGTGTATGTGACAACGATGGGGCTATTGTGGGATGTGGTTGTTCTTTGCATGCCAGGCTGAACAATGAGAGGTGTATTGTATATCAGCACAAACACACTTTGCTTCTTTGTTCAGCAAATATACATGACTGTCACCATGTTCTCTTACAATAAGGAAGGTTACACTCTACCTTTTCACAATGTGCTGTTAACACTGTGTGGACAACAGAACAAAAAACTATTGGCTCTGGTGTGTAGATAAAAATTAACATGTTAACTTCACAGAAAAAAAAGCATTTATTCTGCACTTGCGTGTGTGTGTGTTCATGTATGTGGAGGCCTCTCTGTGTGAGTAAGCGAGGCAGAGAGGAAGTAAGTGCAGAGAGCAACTGCCACTGAATGATGTCAATGTAATCTCTCAATACTATCTTGTCTTCTCTCTTGCTCTAAGCTCTGATCCGTTTCCATTGATCAGAGGAAAAACCTGTTGCCCCTGACATTTGATTCTTCTATTGATCACTTCCTCCTTTATACAGTCGAGGGAAAGTACAGCGACTCGACACAGGGTTTAGGCAGGTCTCCTGTAATTAGACTGCTGATCTTCAGGGACCATTTTCCTTACGCCTCTCACCACGTGTCGAGATATGAACTTATTGATTGAAATTGAACTGAAGTTTTTGTGCCTGATCAGTTGATAATGAAATCTTCTAAATTCTGAGATTTTTGATTTTGACAGTATAAACAAAAATACATCTAAACTTAATTTCCTCTGAAGATGTCTAATATTGTTTTTCTTTCAGAGACAGAGATGGATTTAAACTTCTGTTTCATTGGGGGGCAGCACTGTACTTTGTTGGAGCTGTAAAGTTATAATTAGGTGATTTTCCATTGAGATACAATGTGACCTTTCTGCAGTAATGAAAGTAAGCGGCAACCTCAGTCACATGAGCGGTGGCCACCTACACACCCAGGGCCTGAGCATGGCGTTGAGCCGACGGCTTCATAGAGCTTACAGTGGACACAGACCATGTGTCTCTCTTTCCATTTCATCCCGGTGACACTTTAAAGTGCCGGGCCTCGTGGCAGAGCTTACGCATAAACTGCACTTCACATCTTTTTGCTAATCATGACAAATGTCTTAAATAATATTGACTGTGAGAGAAATCAGTTATTTGAGAAGGATCTCGGGCAACACCTGCACAATACTTCAATCAGTCTGTGACAATAGTTGCAGTGGTTGGTGATAACAGTGGCTATGTAAAAGAAGAGGGTCATTCTAATTCAGTGAATGTGCTGAATACACAGAAGTGTGCATTAGAACCTCAGGCTTAACCGAAGTCTGCATATTTGAGTGTTACACTCTTTTTACTCTGACCTGACACTGGTCATTCATTTATAGCCACGGCTACATATTTTTGTAGTCTCTTATTCTCCAAGATGATATATTGGCATAAATTTTTCATCAGATAGTAATGCGATTACTCTGTCTTTCTGGCACTGGGGCTTTATCTGGCTGCATGCAGTCCAGGGGATTCTGTTACTGTGTGGAGATCCATACGGGCTGTGACTCTGGCTTCAGGTGGCAACTGGATATATATGCATCTATAAATCCCACTCTCCAATGAATAATGGGAGGAATAATGGTGGAATATATATACTCTGCAGAGTTTGACAGAGAATTTAAAAGTGTAAGGTGTTAAAGATTTTCATTTGTCATTACATCTTCTATCTGGCTGTATTTATACCACTGCATAACCATGAGGGACAATCACACCTGACCCACACTCAACAGCACTTGAGGAAAAAAGAAGAATAAATAACAATAACATGTTTCCTTACAGAATCCCTGAGCTGCTCCCAGAGGAGGCTTGCATAAATATAACACCGTCACTTCACCCCTAAGCCACATATCTTTCATTATTCATTTGTCTGGCCTTTTTAGAGCAACCAACAAGTGAGAACGTAATAGAGAGAGAGAAAGAGAGAGGCAGGTGAGAACGCATTCACAAATGCAGAGGGATGACAGAGAGCGGATAGGTGCCTCCCCTGGAAGAGCAGCCAAGCCTCAGGGTCCCACAGGGTTCAGTTGGTGACGATAGGGAGGGGGGCAGAGAAACCCAGCCAGACAAATCCATCGGAAGCATGTTTAATTGTCACTGAATTCCCTGCTGGCGTGACTTTAAAAAACCATCCACAGGAAGAGAGCTGAGATGTTCGGAAAACATTTAGTGGATCAATATGCCGGGGAGAGCTGAGACTGTGTGTGCTCAGGGACCCGGCCTGAGCCCTTCCATGCGGAATACTGTTACATTTCTATTACTCAGACAGCGGGATCAACCTATTCAGCATATTTTTGTCCCCAGCTCAACTGCACATTATTTACTGCTTTGTAGGTAGGGGGAGGACAAGGGGGCTGGGAACTGTTGTCTAGGCCAGCCAGTTGTGTGCATGTCTCAGTCTGGGGTGGTAGAAGAAAATTACATTGGGACTTATGGAAACAACCATCCTGAGAGCAAGTGTGTGATGTAGTATTCCACCAGCAGAGCCCTTTTCCGATCAATGGAGGTTTCATTTTTGCATAAATGTGTTTTTATACCAAAAATACACACAGTGCTGCATGTGTATCGTGTGGGTGCAAGAATAATAAAATGTTCTTACTCTTCTTACCTTCTTTGAGCATCCCCACTTTGAGGCATTTCATGAAGCGACAGGCCTGACATGATTTGCGTCTTCGTTTTGTGATCTCACACTCATTTGTGGCGGGACAGCTGTATTCTATGTTACCTGAGAAGCAGAAGAAGAAGAAAACCAGGTTAGCTCCAGCAAAATCTATCAAGGCCTAAAGCATTACAATTCAACGGAAAATGTGAAAATATTCAAAACAATGGGTATTATATGAAGCAGAGGCCTTTCACCACGCACTAAAGAGAAACCAGTGCTAAATTGGGCACTGCTACGGATGTAACAAACACCAGTGTGCCCTCTCGGTGCTATCAAATGATATATAATAAATCATCTTTAGCTAACCAGGCATGGGCAGTATCATACGGATTCCTAAAGAATCCATTTCTGAAGTGTGCAGGTGGCTCAGGTGTCCTCCAGCGAGTACAGAACCTTCCTGGGGGCCACAGCAGGAGGAGGAGAAGCTGGGGTAAGAGGTAAAGGGTGGGGGGTGGAGGCAAAGCTACAATAGTCCTTCAGGACCCATCAGTAGACGCCATCCTGGTCCAACACTAAATTGGCCTCATTAATTCTGTGCGTGTCCCCTCCGGGCCCCGGGCGCAGGCCATGTCCCCCTGCGCTCAGAGGGGCCTGCCACTGCCTCAATAGCAGGCTAGAGAGCCAGACACGCTGCCCCTGACCACTTTACATAATACTGCAGCAGACCCAAACCTGTTGTTACCACTGTTGCCATTGTTGACTATTTACATAGTGTACAGGCAAGAGGCCTTATGCATTATTCAAGTGCAGCGTCTGATTCCAGGACGGAGCAATGAAAAAGAGTTTCATTGCTATACAATAAAAGAGTCGGTTCTGCTCTACTCTAGCATTAGCAATAGAAAGGGCAGAATATGTGAGGCCGGTCCTCCGCTTCTGTCTGATTCCCTACATTTTACTGTATTCAGGGGGTTTCAATAAAGGGTTTCAGCGTAATAGTTGCTTCAGCCTAGGAATCTGAATTATCCCCACTTTGAATGGGCTTTCAGCTTTAAAGCTTTTGACATTGGTGTTTTTCTAAACTTCTCTGTTAACCTAGGGTTTATGTCTTTGTCAGTATAGCATTGAAACAGATTATTGAGTGATGTAAAAATGTAATTCAATCACCATGATTCCTAAAATAGTTTTTCTTCATCCATTAAATTCCTGTATGTAAACAATGTCAGCAAATATATTTTCTGCTGAAACTACTAAATACACACATGCAGCATCCCCTTTAACAGATGAAGCATCGTTACATTTTGTGACAAACAGAAATCTGCACGCGTCCTATAGCTGCTCCACAGCTCTGACCCTCACGCCGTATTCCTTTATAGCGAAACAGAAGGCTGTGTAATATTCCACTGGCGTTCCTCCACTAGCCCTCCAACACCCTTTGACAACTTATGCAATTATGTTAACATTATTGGACAGATCAAGTGGAGGGTCCCAAGATGTTATAAATAATTAGAAATTCCTCCTTATATCTGGGTTAGAAATCATTATGCTAATTCTCCTCATCTCTTTGGGATTGGGGTAAATAAAGGTGTGAGGGAAGCGGCTGATGAGCTGTGATTGTCTTTCCTCTGTCTGTCTTCTCTGTTGTCATAGCAGAACCAGACCATAATAATCCTACCCATTTCCCATATGCTGGGAGGAGGCAATCAGTGCAACCCTGAGCTGGAATCAATTCATGGAGGCCTTTTTGGTTTGTGTTGCCATTATGCGCAAACCAATCAGCAATCTGCTGGGATGTAAGGTACTAAATACATTTTAAAAAAGCATAGATTTTGATTGCAAATTAATAAAAATGTTACTTTCTACTTTAGTCACTTCATTATATCATTATAAAAACCCAGCAAATTGCCACCACTCGCACACGATATGTTACGAGTTTGTTTGCACGTCCCAGCTCAGCACAGTTGACCCTGTGTGTCCCTGAGGACCATTTGTTTATGGGGGTATTTCTATCTCCTCCTCCCCTCCCTACCCTTTCACAGGGGTGCAGGGGACATGTGCACAAACCACACCTGGTGGCTAACTAAGAGAGTTAGCCCTTTGGTATCACACACTCCAGAAACAAAAACAAACACGTGCTCACATACTGCTGCGCTACTGTATCCACCTGTCCTGTCAAGCACCCTGTGTGTCTGATGTTCTGTCAGAGGGGGCTTCTCATGGCTCAATGCAGAGTGAGCGGTGGATTAACTAATTTTTCAACTCTACATTTGGTTTATATTTAGGAGAGGCAGTGTTTCAGTATCAGTGCACACACCTCATAACATGCCTAATGCCTCTCCACTGATCTAAAATGACAATAAGCTGTGACCTGCCTTGGTCTATATGTATATAAAAGATGTAAAATCCTCAAGAAATATTGACACTACTGGCACAAACCAAGATCCAGATGTAGACAAGAGTGTAGCCCCTTCTGTCAGAAATTAAAATACAAGACTGGAACTTGATATGATGCCTAAACTTATAAATTTAAGTTACTGTAATATCTGATACTGTTAAATGTTTGTTTGCATCAGTAATGTGTTGAACCACAGGAGGAACAAGCCTATAATTTCAACTATGTTTAGTCATCATCATTGAAATTTTCATTTATACTATATGCTTAATATGCCTGCAGTTTACAATTGTCTCCTCCTCATAATTGTGTATGAATGACATTGTTTGTAGTTATCTTCTTGTCCCACTTGCCTAAAATTTGTCCCAAAGGGATAAATAATTTTTTCCTCAATTCAGCTTAACTGACTGAACTGAACTGAACTAAACTAAACTGAAATGAACTGAATATAACTGTCACTGTGGCTCTGCACAGAATAAGAGGATATAGAAAATCTATCTACTGTAGCAACACAGTCCTTGAACAGCATCTAAATAGAGACACACAAAAGTACTGATTTAAAAAGGGATTTCCAGTTACAGTAGATTCAAGCGTTGCTTTTAAAAAGGGCAAATTTATAAAACCTTTTACAACAACCTTGCCATTCAGAAATGATGTCTGGAAATCTTGGCTTGCAGAGTAATAGTATGGTGAGTTTCACTCTCAGAAATGAAGCATACTGGCGGGAACCCCTTTAACCCGAGGGCCATTCTCGGGTTTATCTGTCTTTAGAGAGGTTATGGTATGGTTACCAATAACATTACAGAGTGAAGGGAGAAGAAAAAGATTTCCCTCCTTCTTCTCTTGATAAGTATCTGTCTCAATCTATTTTATGGCTTTTCAGGACCCATGCCAGAGCACAGAGGGGAAAGTCAGGTCTTGTAAGTAAATTACAGTAAAATGGCAGGTATTTCTCATCAAAATCTAAACTGACTTTTACAGGCTTACTGTCAAGGTCTATTACTTCATATAAAAGAGGGCCACTGAGTTCAGTTGGTTTTTCAAGCAATTTTACACTTGGGTTCAAAATGGGAAGAAAACACGGTTCAATAAGAGATTTATGTTTTTGATTGGTGGGGCAGGTGAGGTGCAGGGATGGGGGGATGATTAGAGAGCAATGAGAAAAGGGGTAGTTCTGGGATGGATGGAGATCCTGGTTGACATTAATTTGGGGCCTGGCCTTGACTAATGTAACTATCTCCAAGTAAGAGTTCAAGGGGCTTTTCACTGGATGAACAGGTGACAGAAGATGGATTTTCCATCCGCTTTTGTTGGAAAGGTAAGGGCATCAGCTGAAGAAGTGCAGGCCAGAGGGGGAAGTGAAGCAGATGCAAAGATAACAAACATTACTAAGCTAATAAATGCCTAAAAACTGTTTACTAAGTGATAATATTTTGAACACAAAAAAGGAAAAGACTACATGCTAATATCATAAAAAACAACTACAAATTTCCTCGGCAGAATTAGCTGCTCTATCACAAGAAAATACACAGAGTTACACAAGGTGAGCACAAGGTGATAAAGAAACTGTCATGTACATGGTTAACATTAACTTAGCTTAGTTTGCCCTAAGTGCTATAGAACAATGTGATAAAGGGCTGGAAAAGACAGCTCCTTTGTTTTCTTCTCATTAGAGAGGGCCGTCTCGCACTCCACCCTTGACTGCCTCGTTATTCCTTTAATTAATCAGTTCTCATCAACGGCACCCTCTCATTCTTTCAAGGGCTCTACATCCCGCTATTTACTGCCTCCATTTTCCTCCAGCAATCCTGCATGTGTTTCTTTTATCATTTCGGAAGGCTTTCACCTCCCCCAAAAAGTCCCTGCGTCCTCCTGCCTTCTCTGCCTGGGACCCCTGTCTGATTATTATGCCATTAAGCCTCTCCTCCTCTCCTCTGAAAGAGCAGCAGGGTCCCTCTCCAATCTAAAGAAGTCCTGTTTTTTTTTTTTTTCCCCTCCTTTCCCTGAAATTACCCGGCGACGCGTGCCTGAGTTTCTAATTGGCATGCCTGTCCCTAGAGACGGCCCCCTCCCTTCTTCCTAATGAAAAGCCTCGGCCTTAATTACACTTTCCAAACGCTGATTGTTATTGACAAAACTCCTGTGGCTCGGACAAACGACGGCAGATTAGCTCCATTACAGGCAGCCCTCCAAGAAGAGAAAGAGAGGGATTTCAAATCGACAATGCAAAGTGAGGGGGGAAAAAAGAGGTGCTTTCATTTTTTTTTTCCATGTACCTTCCTCTTAATTGTTTGGGCCATTGCTCCACTTAAGACGCCCCTTTCTTCTGCAATGCCTCTTTTCTGTTCCATTGTGTTGTCGTCAGTGTACTTTTAGTGAGGGGACAAAAGCCCAGTTATGTTACTTGAGAGAAAATGTTCATCTTTTGTCAATAGACAGGATTGCTGATGGCAGCATGAGTAAACAGGAGGATTTGGCCTAATGCTTTTGTTTGCCCGCAAAAGGTACATAGACTGTCTAAAGCTGATATGGCTGTAAGGTCCAAAATCAACACCTAACATCAAGACAGACAGCCTGCTGTCCATATAATGAATGCAGTCATTTGTTGATTAAAATTTACTGAAAGCAATGGATAAAAGATGTTAGACTCATTCAGTTTAAATATCAAATTCCTAGTTTTCTTCCACTCAATCGTCACGTTTCACCAAAACCCAACCATTTGGCTCATTTCACCTGATTTATCTAGTTTTTCCACTGCATGTATTCCACTACTAAGCCGACAGAGCTTAGACCTAGGCAGCTGTGCCTGTTGTGCAGATTTTTTTTTTTTTTCCCAGGCTCAACAATATCTCCGTCTTCCTGATTAATCTGGAGCAGAGCGCACAGTTTCACAGAGGGGGGCCTTTCATTGCCTCTCTAATGAGAAGCTGTGATACATCATGCCTTGCAGATAACCAATCGCACCCTAGTCCCCAGGCACACGCACACACACACATACACACAGAACAGAACAGGAACAATAAAGCACACTCTCTGAGCCCCGCCCTCCCCAAGGCATTTGGGGAAACAGCCCCTACACTCCACGAGATCCGACCTCTGAGTGATGGTGTCATGTCCACCATACACCAATAAACCATGACAGATAATGTCATCATCATCTGTCGCACGTCAAATTACTCGTCTGATTTCTGTTCTTTCAGCACAAACAATTTTTTTAAAGGCACAGTTATTTGAAAATCAGTAAATATGTTAGCATCTTTTTCTAATGTTCCTTTCATAGTCAGATATTATACACATGACTTTGTATGGAGGTTGCTGGTCTCAGGAGGCAGAGAAAACATCTTCCACACTCCAGTGATTTCTTTTACATAGCGAATCAGTGTTGTTGTGAGGCCAAAGGTGTCTTGTATGGGGGGTGTCTTTGTGTCTGATGATGCGGCGACATGGGATGAAATAACTGGTATTGAGTGTTTGTTGGGGGGGGGTGAGAGGAGAAAAATACCTTGTATTGTCCTTTTAAAAAAGGCTTTGCAGGCCTCACAAGAGGCCACCCCATAGTGATACCCCGAGGCTATATCTCCACAGACCAGGCACAGCCTCTTGGGGAGGGAGTTCAACATGTATTCGCACTTTATGGACGAGTCCTCCATGATGGTACTGGAGCAGTCGTCATAGCGCTTGCGGCAGGTGCCAGCCCCGAGCCCACTGGGGGTGAACATAGGTGGAGAGTCCAGGCCGTTGGAGTGGCTATTCATAGCACTGACATAGCCACCACTGGCGTCTGAGTTACCACTGGGGCTGTGGTGGCTGACCGTGTCGATGACCGAGGAGGGACTGGATGGCTCCGTCTTGATGTAGGACCCACAACTGGAAGGTAGATGCCGGTCATCAGCGGCCATTCTATTCAGCAGCCTGGGTGAGGTATGGGGTGAGACACAGAGGGGGGGAGGGGGTTGATGGGAAAGGGAGGAGAAGAAGAGGAAGATGATTAGCAGAGGTCTTCAAAAGGTAGAAATGAATCTAATCAGCCAGTGGAGTGACAGAAAAGCCTAAACAGCAAAAAGCTTGATTGACATTAAGTGTAAAATATAATGATTATGTGGCAGTTCACAACAATTACAAAACAACCCCCCCTTACTTTGACTTGATTTTATAGGAAATTATCTAGAGTTAAAGAATCTAGAGTGAATGAACAGCTAAAAAATACATCTTGACGTTCCGCATATATTCAACTACACAGTTCAACTGCTCTTCTTGACGTCAAACACTTGACGATCGCTTTCATCCTTAAATCTTCTTCAAATGGTTTATGGTGAAAAAGATGTTTCTGAATATAAACATGCAATTTTGACATATAGGCCACGAGAAAGAAAACGATAGGTAGGTTTCACATGGTCGAACATTCGTAATTCATTTGTCAGATCACACTTAAATGTATTGCATATCTACTATTGTAACGTGTCTGTTTTTTAAGTCTTTCCAATTTTCTGTTCCTAATCTTCCCTATAAACCAGTGAACCAGGGGGAGGATCCTACTGTAAGTGCCTCATTAGCCACACACCACGGCAGCTGCAGAAGCGCTTCAGTGTACAAATACACAAGACTATAGCACACACGTCCACACACAGCTGCACACAATAAAAACACAGAGAGAAAGGGAAGTGAAAGAGAAAGAGAGACACAGGGATAGAAAGAAGCGGAGAGAGAGCACTCAAATAACACACAAGTGCACACACAAAGCGTACATCAGGACGGGGGGCATCTCCATAGTTTAGAGAGCAGAGTGGACCTTGGCTTGTCTCCTTGAGTCAGCAGTCAACCAAAAGGAAACATGATGGCAAGATATTGACTTTTTCACTGTCTGCCTAATAACTGTATTTTGGAGTACATGCAATCTGATGCTGTAACGTGTGCAGACTAAAGTGCAGCCTTTTGGATGTGGCCACAAAATGCACTCTGAAGCCTTCCTTGCCCATATAAATCTATTTCAGTCTTGCTCTATAACCTTTAACTTGAAATTGCACGGGGGAGAACAAGGGGAGGAAAAAAAACTTAGTCTGGACATGTTCAACTCATTTTTCTGTCCACAAATAGAGTGAACTGAGGAGGTGGGCCGGTAGACGAGATGGATAACTCAATGTATTGGGGATGCCGTGTAGACACAGTGACCTCTTAGGGTCAAGGCGAGGTCACACACTTACATACACACACACCCCTTTGCATTAGGTACCAGGGAAGGGGTGAAAGGTCACCTGCACTTCCCTGCATTAACAAAATTGAGCCTTGCATGGCTTATGCAAATTCAGACACGAGGGCTCCTAGTGAGTGGCAGCTAGACAGCCCAAGTTGTGCCTTAGCACATTAGTTCCATTAGCATATTGCCAACTAATGGTAATGTTTACATATTTGACATGTCAGTTTACCATCAGCTCTGAGAGAGGGGGACGTTCCCCACTGGGCTCTATCCGCCTGATTGAATGATAGCTGTCTGTCTCAAAGTGCTTCAGAGGAAACAGGGAACGAGAGGCCTCCGCTATGTCCCCTATCGGTCGGCCGGACTGCCTCTTGCTCTCTGCGGCTGATTTAATTGTGAGGGTGGGTGACGGAGGGGTTCAGGCCCAGGGGTCAGTGGGTCAACCTTATTTTCTCACCCTGGCTTCCTGGGCCCGTGGAGATGGGGGTCAGCGTGTCAAATTAAATCTCATTCCCGGGTTTCCCTCCCTGCTGTCATGTATATTCATCGGAGCTCCAGGTGCCTACCACTTCTGGAAATTCACAAAAAGGTTAACTGCTAAAATAAATAATAAAAAATGCCCCCTGTTAAAACCGTTGACCTTGTGGAATAAGCCCTTTGCCTGAGCACTACTGGAATTCTTCTTGCAATATAAAGCCCCCACTATATAAAACTGAAACACAACTACCATTCTGCTAGAGAAAATGCTGCCCAATACAGTTTTCCTTCAGTTACTTTAGGTTTAAACAAAGCATAAAATATTTGAATATTAGTGACGGCATCATGGGGGTTTATTCAGATTTGCGGTTGTAAAAATTATCCACTTGTACTCTTAAACGTCCTTGCAGACAGAAATTGAAAAAGTGAATCCATTTCATGCCTCTCTAAAATAGAACTTGCCGCTCTTGATAATGAATGCAGATTGCATCCCCATAAATTAATGCACGGCTCTGTGTTCATCTGCTTTATGTTCTCTGTTTCAGATGGATATGTGCACCTGTGCGATAGGGCACCTGCACTTGGCTTATTAAAGGCTATATATTAAAACGCAGGAGCACAAGATGGCTCCATTTAGCTTTTATTTCACAAATTCAGAGTAAGCTTAACCCCGGTTCAAAGGCCATCTTCAGGGTGACACTTAGCATAATTGCATAAGTGTCTTAACTGTTTCCCCTCCAGCTCAATGTGGTCATTTATAATAAATGTGCTGGCTAGAATCCCCCTTAACTCATTCTGCTATGACACATTATACCACTGCAATGCTTATGTTTTTAACAAGCCTGCATATATTGATTAATGATACTGAGGGAGTACTAACCACTTGAACCTGGTGTATTAATCAAATAGTCTAAAATATTTCTATAAATATTCGTAATCTCTAATGGGACAGGTCCAATTTAAATCTATAAATACCATTGTATGAGAAAATGAATTATGAACATTAAATAGTTTGACAGCAGCAATAGTCCTGATAAATAATTCAATATGTGGGGCAGGTGCTAATTAGCTTGTGTGCTACACAGACAGAGCAGACAGGAAAGGGTCTGCTGAACTCACTGAGACTTGATGCTGTAAAATCTATAGTTCTGTCTTACTTCCTTCCTCAAGCTAAGAGCATTTCAAATTCTGCTGCCTGGCTGACCAAAGGAGCAGAGCTCATCTAAGATACAGTATCTCTCTCTCTTTTACTCTCTCTCTGTTCCTCCTCCTTTTGTTCCCTTTGTACCGATCAAAATTCATGCTGAGTAGTGGGTTATGGTCCCACAAATGCACACTGCACAGTTTGGTTTTAATCTGATTCGAACTGGCCCTCTTAACAGCATTTCAGATCCCTAATATCATTCCACTGGTGCTGCTGTGACCAGGATTAGGTGGCCTAATGATCTGGCAGCTCATCTCACACTTGCTGTTCCTCGACTTCAGAGAGGAAAATCGAGGCGCGCTCGCTCCCTCTCGTCTCAACACTTCCCTCGCCTGCAAGCGAAACTCCGAACACTGGATGACACTGTCGTAAGAACGCAGAACATTCAGGATCTAATTGAGCCAGTTTGTAAGTGTTCCTGCTGAGGTGTTACCTGCTTCAGGAGGTTCTGTTCTCTGGGTGACTACAGCTCTCTCCCTGTTTCATGTGTATATCACATGAATTCAGCACAAACCTGTGCTCGAGGTTCACCTCAAACAGTGAGTAAATTCCCAGTGTCCTTTTCACTCTCAAGGCCACAACATGCCAAAAAAACACCATTTTATAACATTTGCTAACCTCATCCCCGAGTGTCACATCCCTGCTACCTGATCAGATTGGGTAAGTGGAAGGGAAATGGTGGGTGGTGGGGGGGGTGGGGGTTGACATCTGCAGGCAGGGTGATGGTGATATCAGATGCCCCAGTAGGGGCAGATCTGTCTGTAGGGCCCCAGGCAATGTGGCCTGATAAGCCACTGGCCCCAGAGTCAGCGCTGGTAGGACGAACTCAATTAGCTCCTGACAGACCTCCTCTCAGCCCGACTCAGCCTCCCCGCCACAGCCAGAACCCACTGGCAGCTGCCACGCTGACCTCTCCTCCAGGGGCCACTGCCACCTCTTACCGCTCCGACACACAGTCACGGACTCATATTTGAGACCGTGCTGAAAATCTGCACAGCCCAACCAAAGTCAAGGAAATACATATAGTAGCTTGTATGCCACCGAGGGTGCTCGGTGTGTGTTCTCACAGGGGAAAATGTAAATGAAAAAGGACTGGGGCTCAGGGAGGGGTTGGGGTGGCCCTTGGGAGAAGGGAGGGGAATGGAGATTCCAAAACACACTTAGCTGAAATATGGAGGATGCCTCTGTGTGTAACTGTTTCCAGGTTAATGACCATCAGGGGAATTTGGGGCCAAAAGACTCTTGGGGCCACGTGCATGAGTGTGTGTGTCTGTACCAACGCTGCATGGGCTTATGTGCTCAAAGATCTGAGCGTGTGTTTGTGTTGCAGACTGAATATGAAAGATGGAAATATGGTAGTGAGGGAGGGGGTTGGTTGACGGCTGTGGTTTGGTTGGAGGCAAGCCCGGCACTCCATAGGGACCCATTCTAATCTACGAGGGAGAGGCCCCTAATTTTGGAGTTTCTCATTCATTAGTCCTGCTCTGGCAAAGAGGAGGAAGGAGCAGAGGGGGTGGACCTGAAGGGAGGGGAGGGGCCTCTTTATTAACGGATATGCCAGACACTCAGGAGAAGCTGACAGAGATTTATGATGTGCAGATCTATGGAGGCAAACAAAAGGGAAGTTGAGGAGACAGAAAAACAGGAAAAGAGAAAGTAAGCGATACATGAGGGGGAGAGAGAGAGAGAAGAGACACAGAGAGCGGTGTTTATCGTACCAATGGAGAGTGAGGGCCCCGGATCAATAGTCCGTAGGCTAGGGGCTCGTGCAGGGTTACCACTGGGGGGGGGGGGGTGGTGCATGCTGCTCTGTGGGCTGGGCAATTAAGTTTTTCAGTCTCCAGCAGAGGATTATATTTAGCTGCTCCACAGCGATGTCACTGAAGTCTTTATAAAGCCATGAGCTCACTCCACTACAACAACATGAGCCCCATGCTCCAGCGGCACCACAAGATAGCGCTGGCCAAGAAGCAGATCACATCTATTGATCCCCCCCCTCCCTCCCTCTCCTTCCTGTTCTCGAGATGCTGCTGGCAGGAAAGAGAGGGCCTCTTGTGATACAGGCGCTGCCGTTTGTCTGACGTAAACTGTCTGGGCCGCACTGGGCAGATCTAGTTCTTATAAGGGGCTGAGTTCAGGATGTTGAGAGAGACAAATGGCTAATGATAAAGCTACTGTCAGTGGGGGATGTGAGAGAGTTGTCAGTTGTCTAAACTTCCCACTACAGAGTGCAAAGAGTTAACAATCTTCCACACAGACCCAGTGGGGAAGCTCCCTGCAGAACTGGACAGCTCATCATACTGTATGTATAAAAAAAAAAAAAAAAAAAAAAGAAAAAAAAAAGTTCAGTGATAAGTCTCGCCTGCTGTGCCGTACATTTGGGATCAAAATTCTAATTCTGCTTTTTCATTAGAAAAGATTAGTTTCCATTATACCCATTATGTAGCAAAGCCATGGTATAATTTAACAACATAAATTTACAATGGCTCACGATAACTAGAAAAAGTAATTATAGTCCAGTAGTGGTCAAAAGTGTTTCTGACTGTAGACGTTTTCTTTGGTTTAAAGTGTCCTTCAAAGATAGTCACAAGAAAACTGGTGCGAGTAATGACATCAGACACAACCTGGTGTTGTGTGATACGTTACTGATACACTGGCACCAATATCACAGGACATTCTCCTGAATACTTAAGGCACAGGTGGATTCGTTCTTTTTCTGCAGATGTTTTAACTTTAAAATGTTCTGCTTACTGACAGTTTAACTCTTTTACTGTATAAAATCCAAACGTGAATTGTTTATTCTTGTTTGGCCCTAAAACTGTGTGAAATTGGAAGCATGTAAAGCACAGTTTCTGGTTACTGTAAATTAATTAAATATCTAGACCTGAACTTTGGCCAAATTTTGAACATCTTGATAAAAAGTTGTTTGATTTAAAAAAAAAAAAAAAAAAACTTAATATTAACTGGCCTGTCCAGGCTAATACAGAGGGAATAAGTCATAAAAATTCAGTTTTGTGTTACAAAAGCCTTTTAAGGTTAGGTTTTGTTGAACTGCCATAAATTATGTGGAAAGCCAGCAGATATCAACCACAGCACACCTCTCACGTACTCTCAGTAGGGTTTCTTATGTAAAATAAAAAAGGGGGATTATAAAATATGAATGATGGAAACTTGAGCAAAAAAAAAAATGTAAATATGAGTGGAAGTCATGCCTTGCTTTTCACTGTCTAGATATTTGTGGAACAAACTGTCAGAGAAAAGAGATCAAAGAGGTTGGTCTGTTTTATCAGAAAGGTGAGAAAGGTGAAGGACATTCCTGATTGTGCTCAATGTTTTTTGCAGTGAATGCACATGAGTGTCTCACAAACAGAGAGAAATATTATTATAAAGGGTTAAGGCTATTTAACACAGTCCAGTGTAAATCACAGGTTTAGACACAGTGACTGTGCGTACAGGGGGACGGAGACATAGAGCCATGCATGAAATTACTTCATTAATCTTCTTCTGATAGGCTGTTCTTGTTTAGGGGGGGAACTCTACCTGCTTAAAACAAAGAGCCCTCCATAAATTATCCTCTTCATCAGAGGAAGAGCCAAATATAAACAGACAAACACACATGCGAGCACATGCACACACATACACAAATATAAAATGCTAAATGAACAGGCCAAAATTAGCAGGTTTATCAGGTGTCCGGTGATAATTCAAATGCAATCAGATGTGTAAATATTTGTACAGGCTCACAGTCAGTGTGTGATCACGGCACATCGGTATGTTTAAAATAACGTGCATGATCCAACATGATCATCAAGTTAAAAAACTGAACTTAATATCTCACATTTGAAAATGTTGTTTTAAGCACACAATTCAAACTGATCCAAAATGAACTGATGTTGCTCAAAAACACTATCGCCATGACTATGTCTGACACAGTCACAGCAATAGCCTCTAGCTTTTTACAGGCTCATCTCTACCAGCTGCCACACATTCCCCATAAATAGTGCTGGTAATAAAAAGGCGGGTGGGCCTAACTGATTTATACGGTAGTATCCACCACCACACCATTCAGGAATAATTAAACTTTGGGGATATTTCCTGAATTAATGCACCTCCTTCGGGGGGGGGCGGGGGAGGGGGGGGGGCGGGGGGGGCCAATCTAAACATACATTTCAGTGTTCACCACGTCTGGTGTCACCGGATGGACTGGGAGGAAGGAAGGGACTCTCCAAATGGCAGGTTCAACAACCAGCCACTCAATGTGACCATTCGATCGCACTTAGTGCTGCAGGGGTGGTCCCATAAGGAGGCATTTTAATGCCAGCATGTTTTGTGACCAACAAGCAAATACTCACATAAGCACAAAGTTGTATAATTTGAAGGCAGGCAAGCAAGCAAGAGGGCACCCACACCCACACACACACACTCACACTGTCCTAGCAAATCTGTCAGTTATCAGATGAAATTATTGTACTACAAAAGAAAAGCTGTTTGGAAATATGTCTGATGGAGGTTTTATGAGACGTGAGACAAACAAAGTTAGCCTCTATTGAAGGACATTTTGTGTAAAGGAGAATCAGAACCCATCTTATTTCATAGCCACATCACTGTCACCTTCATATTTGAATTAGTGAAAAATATAGGGAATGGGGGCAGAGGTCTGGAACCAGGCTATGTCAAGCACAGGAACACACTGATCCTGATTTAAACTGACATAATGGTGAACATAATGGTACATCTTTCAAAAAATTAAAAAAATAATGAAGGTATAAAGTAAGAATACAGTGTTTTAATGTTCTATCAGCTCTTAAATTGCAGAGCACTGCTAATTCTATGTGATTTCACTGGGAAATTCAAAGGCCTTTGCACAGCTGATTAAATATGTCTTCACACTGCCAAATATTTATTAATCATGTTTAGCTCTGAAGACCATCCAGTTCTGACTTCTGGAAAAAAGGATTTCAAATCACATAATTTAGTGTTTAAGTCATGTAAAATCATGAAAAAAAGATTTTTTTCTTCTATAATATGTGCAATGCATATTTGACATGGGTCAAGAGAAACAAATATATCAATAGAAACTGCTGTTCAGCACAGAGAAACTAGGCCTGCGATGGGTGGCTTTTTGCACACTGCTATGTTAATGGCTAGTTATTGGTCACATCTACTTCCCTTGGGCAAATCAGGGATGAGCAATAGTAGTTCTCTCTCGAAGACACACCCATAACACAGTGTGCACACTGCATCAGATTTTTTAACTTAATAATTTTCAGTAGCTGTTGATGCTATGCACTATAGCTTTCTTTCAGCCTATGGACTTTGTGTTTTAAGAGCCTGAAACATTTGATTGCAGCTATCAGAAAAGAGTCGTGGTTTAAAAAAAAAAAAAAAAAAACAGTGATTGGTCTAAAAGCTGTAATGAGTGCAAGGCTCACCCTGGACATGCAGGGAAGACTTGGTGAAGCTGTCAGTGGGAATCAGAGCTGCCACTGTGACGGACGGTTTCAATATTGATTTCATAAATAAACAAAGCTAACCATCGATCCTAATGTTATTTTGCATTTCAATTACTGCTCCGAAACATAACCTTCAAACAACTGGCCGCTCAATACCAATAGCCTTCACTGATAAACACCCATATAGTTGCCCACCTTACATCACATTTTCTTACCAAGTGTGAATTAATGGACCTAGATTTTGCATTTGCTTCAAATAGTGGCAGAAGGGACGATGTCGCAAAAATACTAATAGGTACAGCTCTATGAAAAATGGCAAATTTAGCCAACACAGCCAACTTCACTTTTAGTGTTCTCAGTTTGATGTCTTGTATTTCAATGTTAACAGCTCTTTTCTTGACTCAGTTATTTTTCTCAACTTCTGTGTTCTGTGGTATGTGTGTGTATGGATACGTGCATGCATGCGTGTGTAAATGAAGAGGAGCCCTTCAATGTGGAGCAACAGGAAGAAGTGCTGACGCACCGTGTCAGTGATAGCACTCTGCTGCCACAAGGGCATGAGAGCCCACGTAGGTTAGCATTATCCTTCTAGACTAATGGACCTGGTTATTTTTAAACAGATTCTCACACTGCGGTGGAGGTGTCCAAGGTTACCATGGACGAAAAATCAGGAGGGACGCGTGCGGTGACGGTTGGTGGTTGGTCTGTGCAGGTGGAGGGTGGGAAATGGCCAAAGAGGCATGGTAACTAATCACTGAGACGTGTAAAGATCAAACATTAGATAGGGTCTCAAGAGACAGCATGTTATTGTAACAGTAAAATCTCCCAAAACTGACCAATAATATAAAAAATAATATAGAATACTTTCTGCAATTAGATTTATGCCATGTGAGTTGTTATGAAAAGAAACACATTAACTTGCAATGTGAACATTTTAACAAAGTTGTTTTTTTTTGTTTTTTTTAAATGCAGAGCAGTGGACTCGAGTTGAATAAATACAAAAAAAAAAAATAGGTAATTTTTCAGAACAAGTCTGGCTATAGCATGCTTATCTTACTTGTATTTCCCAATTAATTACCTGATGTGGTAGCTCAGTCTAAGTGTTACCAAGTATAAACCCAAATATCTGTGGAGCTACAGAATAGTGAACATCCAGAGAGTGTCAATATACTCAGCATCCCCATTTGGCCTGGAGAGGGACAACATGCTCCACCCTCCCCCCTCTCAGCCTGAGCTGAGTGACATATTTACAGTGAAAGTAATGATACTAGATACCAGAAATGAGAGGGCTCCAGCGTGGCCAGTGGACTCAGGAATCTCTCTAATGAATTGGACAACAAAGCCCTGTTGGTACAAGGAAGAGGTATTTAGAATTGGGTGACAAATTTAATTTAAAAACATATAGGTTTTCTATAAAAGGTACACATCCCAACACCTCCTAAAAGCGCTGGGAGATGAGGAGTGCGGGAGTGGGGCAGGTGGGCCGGCTGGTCAGCTGGGCTGGACACTGCAGCTACAGAGGCCACCAGCTCCTGGCTCATAGCGGGGTGGCCATTCTCGGCCAGGAGCCTCTCCTGGTAATGTATTCTGAAACCAAATTACCGTAAGCTGATCCCATCTGGATAGTGTCTGTGCACGGCTGCTTTGGTTACCCACCACTGCCTCTAGCCTGCGATAGCATCTCCATGAAGACAGCAAAAATCTGATTAACCCAATAACAATGAAACACTTGGTCAAAGAGCAAAGAGCTTTTAACTTAAGATACACTAATGCAATTCCCTCGCCTTGTTTTCTGAAACCTAATAAGAATCAGGCGGACGAACTGCTGGAGATGGGTGTTTGCAGGCTCTAATGCAGCAAGCTGGGAATGAAGTCAAATAAATTGAAATCTAATTCATCATTGTGTGCTAACTTCTTTCTGCTTCTCTAAAAAATACATTAAAAAGCTCTTATTTCATGAAGGGAAATTGGATAGCCTAGTTAGTTTAAAGCAGTGTGCTCTGCCAGGGCTTAAGGAAAGCAAGGGTGTTGATGGAACATTTAGAAGCCGAAAGAAGTCACATCTCAATTCACTGCTGCTCAGACTGTGCGTGTTTTCAAGCAAGCACAGAGGAATTTAAACTGACAACCCTCAGCACTGGCTGACTTCTGAGTGGCGCGAACGGCCACAGCAGTACAAGATCAACAATAAGCCTGTCAGACTCATACAGTGAATGACTCGTCTCACTGCATGAGCCAAGAGGCATTTAGATTTAAACAAGTCAAGCAAAAGTAAATAAGTGGTTGAGTATAATGGGGTACATACAAATGGTAATGAAAGAAACCAATTTTGAGCAAACACACTCTCAGTGAAATCTGTGTTATAAGAATATTTGGGAATAACTTCCATGAACTCGCGTGTCTAAATATTGCCAGTCTGCAAAGAGACAAGAGGAGCGTGTCTCTCTATTCTGAGGACAAAACTCTGTTGCAATCTAATTCCCAGGCAGCGGCGATGCCCTCAGGTCAATCTATAGAGTGTATACTACAATGATTCCACAACAGTGCTGCGCTAATTACATGGAGCACATACATCTCACTAATCCTCTCAACCAGGCATCACGGCCACATCCAGCCCTCAGTGAGGGGCTGCAAATACCGCTGTACAATTAGCAGGAGAGAGCCACTGCTGAACCACAATTAACAGCCCACTCAGGCCAATGCTGGAGAGAGCCCACAAATAACTAGCTGTTGGTAGGTAGGCAAGTAAATACTGGAAAATAGTAATTTCATAAAATCATTTCAGCATAAGTTGTTGTGACAGATTTTTCAGTTTAGGAGTTAGAAAAAAGAATCAGTTAGATCCATATTTTACCAAGAAACTATTTAAACTAGACACACTCCACGCTGAAGTTATTAATACATCACACACCTGTTCACAATTCAACTTTGAAAGAGTAAATGCTCTTTTCACTGTTATTTTAAATGTTCCATGTATCCATAGTAATAAAATGTTATGAATATGGGACACAAAAATACAACACATTAATCACAATTTCCTTTTATGATATACAAATTCCAAATCTGTGCACACCATCACTAAATCTATACTAATATTGAAATTGTAATATTCTAACTGTATTATTTTAGGAAGAAAAAAACAAATCAACAAATATAAACATTAACTGCAATATATTAGTGTAGAAATTAGCATGTACTAATTTAGAAATGTATTATTTCATATTTGATCGACTGACTAGTGAATATTATTATATCACGTCTATAAAATACAAGTGTAGAAAGTTCAAAATACTTCAATGGAATTTGTCAGATTACCTGAAGGAAGACAACATGAACCAAAACTAAAACAAGTTTTGAATAAATGATTTACAACATAGTTGAAAATATGAAAAGATTTAATGTTTAATAATGTTTCTCCTGGTTTCAGTCAATATGATTCTATATTTGATGGAAACTGCATTTGTAGGGAAAAAAATAATTTAAAAATGAAAAAGCTAAACACCTCCTCAAACCTAATGATAATCATATATTAATATATTTAATTTACATAAATAATGGAGTGGTGTAAAGAACTGCTTAAAACTAAATATTAGGTTTGTCTTTCAATTATGAGATACACTGCAATGCAAAATATAAATACATTTATATACCTGACGTGTTACAGGAATATCCACTTTGTTACAGCTGTTTGTGGAATTTTGTTTTAAGGTCAACTTGAGAGAAAGGTAAACTATAATAATATAACTTGTATTTTTTTAAAAAACATAGGTGACTAGCACATACATGTCTACATTAATCCATTTAGACAATGACTTTGAATATGCAGTGATTAAACCTTAAAGTAAATAAGTTTTGTAAACAAATGGGTGCAAGTAAAGCAATACACACGAACAGAATTCAGCTCTCTAACTTTACACAATGAATTATTTTGTGTTAAGTATTTGCTTTAAATTCTTTTTTTTTTAACTATATTGCTTAATTGTGGTGAAACTAAATAATAAGTACATGAAAACATAAGTCGCAGGAACACACAATTCGGCAAATGTATAATTAATAATACAATGAGAATGCATAGTGTAATTTGGAACATCTAGACTCTCAGCAATCTCTCAGCAAACACTCCAGCAAAAATAAAATGATCTGAATTCAATGAGGTATTGAAATGTGAAATGTGATTTGGTTTTCCACAAATCACCACTTCAGCATAGATATATATATATAGTACTTTATCAATAATATCTATTGAAAATATTAAAGACTGAAATAAAAATTATCTACATATCGCAACAAATCTTTAAACAAGCTCAATGTTTTAGTTTAGGTTTTTCATACATTATCAGTGATGTGTTGAAGAAAATACATTAATACTGTCCCATAAAACTGTTTCCAATGAAAAATCAATCAAAAATTAAATAATTCCTGCAGCTTAATATAATTTATGTCTTATCTAATGTAAGGTATTGGTGGATTTACAAAGTTATATTAAGGTATAAGCCCAGACTGTCCCAGCAGCCAGGAGATGTTGAGACAGCAGCTTGCCTCGCGTGCCGCTGGCTGGGACAGACCTGCCAGCTCACTGAGGTTACAGGGTTCTTTTATTTGTCTTTCCCTGGCTGCACATATTACAGTGTGTAATTTATCCTCTCAATTCCATGGATTCACGTTAATCTCATCTCCTTAAAATATTATTCTCGTTCTCCCTGGGCGGCCCGATCTAGAAACAAAGCCATCAGCAAACAAGCTCCTAACCCAACTGGACAGGTACCCAAAAATTCTTTGGGTAAAAGGGGGGCGAGCTAAATCAATCAGCTATGCTCCGAATTAAATTTATAAAGACTGGCAAACATGATGTCCTCACACAATAAATCTACACGCACATACACACACAAATACACAGTTGCACCTGTCCTGTTGCTCTACACTAAGTCCTACATGATTTAAAAGCCCTTAAAAACAATGATCAAGAGAAAGTGTCTGTTTAAGAGTGTGAGCAGGTGTGAGAGGATATATGAAGGAAGAAGCCAGAAAAATAAGAAGTACATCACTGCTAAAACAGGAAAAAAAGTTCAGAGCCTAGACTAGCAGGGCTTAAGGAACGTAAAACAAGACCAGGCACTGTAAAGGATCAGATGAAGATACAAAAAATAAACAGGAAAGAAAGAAAACTGCATCACAACAGAGGGGTTAAAAGGAAAAGTGAAAGAAGGAAAGAAAGAAACAAGGTGCACCTACTGGTTATGATAGCTGAGAGGGTCTGGAAGACAAAGTTCTGAAATGTCCATCAGTCCAGTTTTAGCATTCCAGGAATGAGAGGAAGAGGAAAGAGAAAACAATTGAGACCCGCTTCTTCCCCAAATGATAGCAGAGCACCCTCAGAGACAACGCTGCCGAAAAGCCCTTCCAGCTCCGCACCCCCCAGCCTGCACAGGTATGTTGGACTCTGATGGATTGAGTGGGCGCGTGTGTGCGTGAGCATGTGTGTTGCGTATGTGTGTGTGTGTTTCTGTATATATGTGTGGGAGAGAGAGAAAGAGTGTGTGTCTGAGTGTATGTAAGTGAATGCGTGTGTATAACAGAGGGAGAGTGAGAGAGGGAGAGAGTGAAAGGGGGGAGGGACAGACAGACAGAGAGGCAAAGGGGGGTGAGAGAGAGAGAGAGAAAGAGAGTGAGAGAGAAAGAGGAGCGCAGGCAGAAGCGGGATGAGCGCTAAGATGGAGAGAGCATGAGAGCGCGAGCGAGAGGAATGACTCTTTCCATGGTCGGGATAGGGCTCTTTAAGACTCAAGGGCTTGATGAATATGGAACAGCTGCTGTTGGCTGGCTCCGAGGGGCAGGACTTAAAGCGACAGAGGGGCCGGCGGAGCACCGAGGAGGAGGGATCCAAACGCTCGCTCGCACACTCTGCTATGCACAACACTCTCACACACAGACACACACGCCACACATGGCTCACACACACATAGACAAAACAACCTATCACATGAACAACAGAGGTGCAACTAGGAGAACAGTCGACAAACACAAAGTTTCCCTCTCCGTGAAATAAAAAGAGTTGCACAATTCTGGAAGCTAAAAACTCAAATTGCAAATAATAAATAGAAGCAGGGGACAGTCAGTGTCAGAGGCTGTAATGTAGCATTCGTGAAATTATAAGACAAGCTTAAATAATTTCTCTGTTTTAACTGGAAAATTAAATATGTATTGTATTTAATATTAAAGCTAATTATATTTATTCATTTACATTTTTTGAATTTAGAAATAAATGCACTTTCTCTTAGTTTCCACATCTTTTTGCCAGCTTGCATTAATATATCTTTGCAATGATATCAAACCAAGTCTCAGGAAAGCCAAATAAATATTAACACACACAACAACAGCAGCAGCAGCAGCAGCAGCAGCAGCGAACTTCACGGAGCATCTGACATCTCAGAACTTAACTATGAGGATAAAAAAAACTTTCTGCAATCAACTATATGCATTCTAAGATATCAAAATGTTGCCTCTACTTTTATATAACACATCATAAAGTAAAATCTGACACCAGCGTAAGCCACACTATAGAAGCCCCTGCAAGCAGCCGAGTGCATCTGCAGCACTTCACTTTCAAAAACCAATAGCTTTCAAACCACTAAGGACAGTAAATGTATTTATTGAGCTGTGTCACTACCTCCATTTGCGGGTGTTACAAGTGAGGGACCATTGTGAACCTCTCACCACCTGTGAGAGATGATCTCAAGCCATAACTCATATTCTGGAAGCCCATCAGCTTCTAAAGCAGCGGAAAATCCAGCTCTGTCTTCTCTAACCCCAGCTTTAGAACCGCCTGTGTTTCACTGTTGATCGAGCTCAGTAAGAATGCAGAGAATGCAGATACCATTTCACAGTCAGTGAAGGTCTCCATGTTACTGTATCCCCACATTATAAGAACAGAGCTTACCATGGCATCTTATTGGAGAAATGAGCAGTCCGACAATGGCTGACACTTGGTTGAGTCAAGCAGAAAGAAACAAGCAGCTTGCCCACTTCTCAGAAACTCATGACAATGGTCTTCAGCTACTTCAGTAAAAATAAGAGTGAGTGAGGAGGAGTCGAGATCTACCCGCAGAGTCGTGCAAAAAAAATGACTGGTGTGTTGGGTCGCTCTGCTGCTCTCCAGTTTTCTCTGCTGAACAGGAACAGTATAACCCCCGGAGAGGAATCCGGTTCCATTCATCGGCTCACGTTTCTATAATCAATGCAAAAAGATCACGCAATCCCTATTGATCATCACAGGCCTATTGATGTGCAGCAGTAGTGCCTCCACAGTGGCACAGATCACACAGCATCTGGTCCCTTTTTGTGACAAAAACAAACGACTAAATAAATGAAAATCCAATTAAGATTGATGCCAAACTCAAACACCTGTCAGTTTAATTCCTTAAAGAGGAATAAAAATCAAGTATCAAACAGGGTCCTCAGACTTAAAAACAACACTGCACAAAATATGGAACAAAAAGAAAAATAAGACAGGGTTATACACTTCACAAGACAATATTATTTATACTGTATATTGTACTTCGTTATAGACACTAGTAAATACAATATTAAAAATTAAAAACTGAAATTTGTAACTATTAATTTAAGCTGTATTGACCCTATCTATCTCATTTGGGATGTAAAAATCTTTTAAAATACTTTGAGAAGGGTAGCTTACTTAAATAAACTGTAACAAGAATTCCTCATTTTGTGCCATATGTGTCAACTCACATCCTAATAGGAGCAGTAAAAGCTGATCCAGCATAGTTTAGGATACTTAGAACAAGACAGAGAATCGTAAGATGTGATACTCTCTCATGACATACTGCATTACCCTGGTATCAACCCTGTGTACTTTCTTTCATATGGATAACTGCTTCCATTTGATAAATCACATTTCTGTGTATTTTCCTTTGGCCTCCCAAGTGTTTCGACTGACACCATACAGGGTGTGAGCTATGAAAGCCCTGCTGCTGCTATCGCTGCTACTTATCAGCTCTGTTATGAAAAAAATCACGGCTTGTGACAGTTGATTTGACAGGGAGGGATCTGATATAAATAAAGAATAGAGCTGCGCTAGGCAAACACTCTGTCACATGAGGCACGACAAAGTTAGTCCGATATGACAACCAGAATAAAAGTCTGTTGATCTAGCTACTGCAACATGTTGCTAATTACTTTTATTTTGTTTAGTGATTAAGATTTTTTTTTAATGGCATCACCCATATCAACATTTATTCACTAAATGTCCAGCACACACATGCATATGTGTCTGTCTCAGTGTACTGAATGTGTAGGTGGTGCAATTAGAAAACATTCCATAGCAAATTAACTGGTCAAAACAAGAAAAGTCACTTTAGGTTACTTAAGCAAAAAAAGGCTTTAAGCAGCTGTCACCTGTAGTGACTTGAATATTGTTTGTATTTAAGACTGATAAAAGTACATCTGCCAGTGTCATAAAATAAGAATGACTTGACTGATCTCACAGCAGTTTTAAAGACTAAAGACACATGACACCAAGCAGGGTATTCCAATTTACATGGGGCTTAAGTTTAACTAATACTGAGGCAGCGGAGCAACATGGAGCCTCAGCTTGCTGGTGGTTTAATAAGGATAATGTTGTTTTAATCAACTCTCTAAGTGAAGTTAATTTTATGCAAAATGTGATTGAAGTCTAGTGATATAAACAGATTTGGTCTGGGAGACAGAGAGTAAAACTCTTAAGCTAGCATCTTTAAAATTAAACCTTTTTAAAAGAATTAGCAAACAGAATCGGCGTGGTTAGTGCTTTGCATTTAACGGTTTTACCTCAGAATTTCTCTGGCAATAAACAGACAACACAGGCCTTAGAGTCGTTATATTTAACCTTTTCGTGCATACAGTAATGGTCAAATCGATCCCGTAATTCAGTCACTATTCCCAGAGGAATAGGTACAGTGTTACGGGTCCGCGTGCACTGCACATGCCTCAATTAGAGCTAAACCGCGTGCACACTTGGTGCAATTTACAGCACAGCTACAGGTGCGTCAAAGCTCAATTTAAAGCAGGTTCAAAAACACGTTAAAATGCCTCAAATTAGAAAAATAAGAACACAAAGCAGGGAAAAACTAAATAATATGTCTGTGTAACATGAAGACATAGTACGGCTGATGATGAATGTACAGTGTACCTTACTCGGACAAGTCATGTCACATCCCCGGCTGAGCACAGCGCAGCGTGGAAGTGGTGTTTCCAGGTTGTGGTGATGGTGGTGGTGTGGCTCTGTGTGTCTGAGCGCGCCGTTTAACTGTCACACACCGCAGCCACACTATCAACTCCTCCTCCGGCGCGCGCCCTGTGCCTAAACCAAACACCTCCACCGGCAGCAGGACCCGGGTGAGCGGGGTCAAATGTGATTCAAAGAAAAAAGCCTGTTACGAGGAAAAAAAAAAAAAAAAAAACACGATAGAAATGTAACTATTCTTCCAGTTTGTCTCGTGACTTAGGCTTCCACTGTTTTGTTTGATGGGGTATGTAAAAAAAAAAAAAAAAAACATTGAATTTTGTTTTTAATTTTTCGACCTTTATTATTTTACTGCTCCGTGCATTCCTATGGGCACCCCAACCAGTAAGGAAACTCACTGAATATCATTTTAGTCAGCGTGTTCTTTCGTTAGTGCCTCCGTGCTCCTTGAACAGCTGTTTGAAGTTTATTGAGTTCTGTTAAATGCTCTAAATCTGGTTGATTTTTTTTTTTTTTTTACCTCTGCCCATCAACCCCCGGGGTGTGTTGGCCACGTTTTCACCTGAGAAAACGTCAGGTGACAGCAGACGTGCAAAAGTTTGAACACCACGTCAGTCGGTTGGTTTCCACAGTTGATGAATAAGTAACAGGACAATAGCAGCGCCGTGTCTGTTGTGGAGATCACAGTCAATGTATCACATAACCCAGGTGTTCACAAACTTAACAAACTCCCTTTGTTTGGATTTTGGGGGAGTATGGAGATAACGTTTTGTATGTAAATTGGTGCTCCCGTGGCCTGGCTTTGGAATCCATTGTCAGTGTTATGGCAGAATATTACATATCCAAACCAATATGTAAAAACAATTAAAAAATCTAAACATTTTCCCAGCAGGACACCTGGCCCTCCAACCTCTGTTGCCTGTATTTCATGTTGGAAATGTGACGATAAAAATTTAAATTTGTTTTTGTGTATTCGGTCCTGCCCTGGCTCATGAAAGGTTTTCTTCCACACATTTCAAATTTTCCATCACTGACTGACTGCCTCAGCTGTGGACCAGTGTGTACAGCCAGCTGACAGCAGCAACCAACTCCATCATCTCCACTAGAGGGAGGGCTATCTCACAACAAGGCCACCAAGGAGCTGCAGCAGAGGTGCCTTTATTTATTTATTTTCCCAGGGTGATAGTGTAATTCATAAACTGAATGAGTGACGGTCAGGACAGTGCCAACAACCAGGCGCACAATGGAGACTCCGCTACATTTACTCCTGAGCACAAAAACCTATCCATTACAAACGTGTAATTATTGTCCTTAATAGATTAATTCATGCTGAAAGATAGAAATGGGTTCCAGGCTATTGATGTAATCATTTCACTGAGGAAATTAAGTGACATTAAAAGAAAGATATTGTCACCGTGAAAGTATCATTGATTCTTTTCGAATGCAATTAACTGTATTTGAAAATGGGACCTGCACATTGAGCTGCGCGAGGAGCACTGAGGATCACTTCATTTGTGAGAGATATAAAGACCAAATTATCCCATCAAAGAGAAAATCTATAAATGTAATGGCACAGCTCTTCTGCACTAAGGAATGACAACAGTGATCCTGTTCAGTTCCCCCTGTTGGGTGTATTAACTAACAGTGTGCAGGGCTCTCAGCAGCCCACAGAAGGATTATCCAAACTGTGCACTAAAGGAGAATATCACCCAGTTTAAGAATTCACCTGTGAATTTTTATTGGCCAACATAAACAATCTTCCTGTAAAAGCAGAAGCCATGAGATGTAAGGCTCTAATATGTAATGTCACTGATATGTTATCTGGGACTATGATTGCCAATAAGGACGAGAGTGATTTTATGGGGTTATAGAACTTTGTTTCAGTTTCTACAGTTAAGGTTTTGGCTTAATGCAGTTCACACTAAAGCTAAAGTAACATAAATTATGATAAGAGCAAATTTCTCTTGCGTCATTTCGTGCCTGCTACTTTGATGATCAGTGCACTGGACTGGATCCATGACACGAGTCAAGTGCTGTTTTTAACTACAGAATAAATTACATAGGGGTATACATGTACCCTTTACTTTTGTAATACCAGTTTAGCATGTTGTTGTTTTGTTGACTTTCCACAGTTGTGCAGTGAGTTTTGATGGATTCCAACAAAAGCATGTTTGTGCAGCGGTTGCGGGTCCACACAGCTCCCTAACCCAATTACAGTGTTGGTAATCCAGTGAAAAGAAATTTAGTAAAGAGGCAGAAAGGCGGACAGAGGGAGAAAAACATAAAACATATCAAACACAACTACTGATATGATGTCCAAGCATCAGAGGAATCAGGCATCAATCTCCAGTCCTGGTCAAAAATGCTGCATAATTCAAACCCAAACATTTTTCTTTGCGCGATTCAAACCAAATCAGAGGGTCTGAAGCCTCTCTCCCTCCACCTGCTGTCAGCCACCCTCCATCCCACCCTCACCTAAATTTCATTTAGGAGACATCTTTCTCCCTTTCCCCCTCTCTCTCATGCTCTCTACGTTGTTGTCTCTCCTCTCTCTTTGAATTCAGTGCACCGTAGCCCTTAGATTTACTTGCTTAACAAATATGGACAGGGGGCCTAAGTGGTTTTTGAAATCTTCGAATGGACTTTGGAGTGCCTGTGCTGTGCTGGGTGACAACAGTCTCTCTGTCTCTCCCCCTCTCTCCCTCTCACTCGTGTGTGCGTAACCATGTGTGCTTGTCTGGTTGTCCGTCTGTTTATGTTTATGTCTTTATGTGTGTGTGTGTGTACGCACGTCTATGGCTTCCCTGTGCTCTCACAGACTCCCTGGCTGGGAGATGGCAGCGCTGGGTGGAGCGGCAGTCTGGAAATGAGATAAGGATGTCTGATTCATAGGATCTGACAGGAAATCTATACTCTGCAATGTTTATAATCCAGCCATTACTACACAGCCAAATGAAAGAACAATAATCCAATCATTTACTCCATATTTACCGGAGGCAGATTCTCAGCTTTAAAGGCAAAGTGCACTGCGCGGTGACGGAGGCTGTAAAACGGCTGATGTGGGTGAGGGTGTGGAGGGGGCAGTTTTTAGCTAAGAGAGAGAGGAGGACATCCAGCAGGGCGAGGATGGACAGTCCTCTGGGGAGATGTGTGTCAACAGGAGACGGGATGGTTCACCTGTGCGCACTGTGCAGGGTTAAGGGTCACTCATTACTCATCATTAAGACCCCACTGATTTATGAGCAACTAGCAAAAAAGGGAGTAACTAAAGTTTATGAAACATGAGGTTAAAGGCTACAGAGATGAGCTCTAAAATTTCCCTGAATGAGTGTGGAGAAAAAAAAGTCCTCAGATCAGATGTACTGTATAAACAAAAAGCTTCTACTATTACAGAGATTATACAGTTTAAAGGGGAGGTGTAATTTGGCTCCCTCATACTGATCCCGTGTCATCTACAACAGAGAAGTCCATAGAGGTAATGCCTCTCCATAAGCATAGAGGAATTCTCTGGCGGGGGTTAACTTATCATAGAGTCTTTCATGGACAGTATGAGCTGCTCTTCATTGTGTACGAGGGGGGAGGTTTATCTTATTTGGAAAAGTGAAGGGGGCCTGCCCTTATCTGTCAATAAACAGTAATTAGATTTTGTGGCCGATAGCGTCGATTGGTTTCTAATCTAGCTGTCGCCCTAGACGTGTGTAATTAAAATCCTGATTGATAAAGGGGCAGAAGCCCGCCCACGCCACCACTTTACCAGACCCTACCCCCGACCCCTTCAAAACACAAACAAGAGAGAGATATGAAAGAAGGCCCGGGGAGAAAACTGCACTTCTTATTGATCAGCTCTATCTGCCTTCCTATCAATGCCCTTTTCCCACAATGGAGGGGGCTAGTACAAAGGTTTCCCACGTTAAACTTCATAGCTAATCTTCATCCAACAGATTTTATCCTTTCAAAAACAAAAAATAAAACCAAAACAACCATTTTACCTAAACTAAGAAAAACTGGGTACTTGTGCTCACACCAAAGTACATGCATGCATGTGATTGTGTGAAATTCCCTGCCTAAAATAAGAAATTAAAACATGCTTACCACTAATGAGCTTACTGTGATTGTAATGTAGTCAAGGAAAAAACACCCCTGAGGCCATACAGAGATGAAAAAGAGCAATGCATTTTATCTATTTAACTAATGGGCCTGTGAACACAAAAATGAGGCCTAGACAAACACGCATACATACACACACACACACACACACATACACAGGTGAATGTCAAATGTGCATGACCATGCATTAGACAAATAAGGTAGTACCTTCAAGTCAGAGGACTCCCACAGAGAGTGGCCGGGCTGAAAGATGTTCAAAAACGCTGCCTCCAGACTTCACTGTCATCAGGGTCCATAAAGACAGACGAGTCAGGAAGAAAGGCTTCATGCTGTCTAAGTTCTGGAGAAAAAAGGGACAGTGAAGAAAGTGAGAGAGTGAGAGAGGAGAGCGGGACAGACAAAATGAAACAGACAAAAAGGGACCCAGCTAAGTTCGCTTGTACATTTAGCTGCTCCAGTAAATATCTCACCGTGACCCAAACCTCCGAATGGTTCCATGACGGCATGAGAGGAAGATAATCTCATATAGAGTCACATTTTGCCTGGTTGTCTGCCGGATTCTTTAAGCTCTGTAAACCAGGAGGGTGTGCAAACTGCAGGCCTGTGACCTTTCCTGTCTGACACTGGTCACCTGCTGTCACGTGCGAGGGCTGACCCACAGCAGTGAATGATGGCTGCATACTCTGCTTCACCCCTCCTTCTGTGACACATACGCACTGGCAAATATACATGCGCGCGCACACACACACACACACTACTGTACCCACTGTGGAGTGGATAAACCACCACTCACTCAACAACACACCAATGTTCCTTCCACATCAGGAACATAATAAATCACAAATTAGATGTGTGTGAGCGTGTGTATTTTCGAGGGGGTGGGCATTTCGAAAAGCAGTGGTCCAGTGCTTAATTTGATTCTTAATGAAAGGCAAAATTTCCAAAGGAAAACTTTCATTGGGCACAAAATGAGTTCCCTTAGTTTTCACTTTCTTACACTGTGCGAGAGATTGAGATTGATAAATGCAGGCAGAGCAGTGCTAGCCCATGCATGGTATACCTCATTTAACTGATTTCTGTAATTTCCTCACTAAACACTGAATAATAAGTGGTTACCTAAACATATAAAAAATAGACCACTGAATAAATTTTGGTAATAAGACTTTTTAAGTTCTTAACCACAAGGCAAAGTGCATTACTTGTCTTATAGCGATAAAACACAATTTATAGAATAATCATTCATGCTTTGAAGAGTTCTGGCAGTGTTCTGCCTCATAGGGCATCATTAGTACTTCAAGTGTTTTAAGGATATTAACTTCTGAAAACCACACAATACATATGTATTTCAAAATCAAAATTACATGATTGTATTATGTTTTATGCACTGCAGTATAAACATGTGTGTGACTGATTGTACATCTGTAAATCTACTGAAATGTATCATTTAGAAAAGTGAGGTGTTTAACTCTGGTCATTTTTGACAATGTTGTTTTGATGTTGTATTGCATTGTGTTGTATCATAAGGTGTCCCTGTGACTTTTTTTTAACACCTTTGTAATGTACACACGTTGGAAACATAAAAAAATACCTTTAAGTATAAACACTTTAAATGGAAGCCAATACAACAAAATTTTGAGTGTTGAACTGGCTTGCCTTTTAAAGTGACATAAAATTTACCAAAGTTGCATAAACAGAAGGACTTTTCTATTTGATTGTATGGTCTTGTACAAGTGTTGCTGTTATTATTGTGTTTTCCAGTGTTTGCTATCTTTAATAGAGCATAAACATACATACACAGACATACTTTCATGATCCATTATGATTTTATCAAGATGTCATATATATTTGAAATATTCTTATGATATCTATTTGCATATCTAATGCATTTAAATTACATTTTACCCTTGACAAACTTAGAAAGAAAGCTCCTGGATATAGAGAACCTTGTCGTCTTGTGTGGATGAATGTGATTGGAGATCAGATTCTCCTTTAGATTCTTCTTAAGAATGTCTTCTCTCCTGATAATAAGGCCAGCTGCCCCTGTGGTGCCACAACAGTGGAGTGACCTTGTTACCAGGGTGCCATGTGTCACACTTGGGGGGGCCCAGAGGGAGAGGATGGGGTGAACAGATCATCTCCCTGCATGCCTGGCACCTGTGCCCTACCCTTCCTGCTCCTACCACAGGCCCAGCACCAGAGAGGCCGGTGCAGGGAGAGGAGCAGCTCCAGGCTCTGGAGAACATGACTCCAATTAAGCTGTGGAAGCCTGGCTCACGCTCCACTGCCTCAGCCCAGTTGTCCTACGCAGGAAGACACACAGTCAACCCAGGGAAATGAACTCTGTCAGCATAGTCAAGATAGTCACTGAGAGACTTAGATTATGCTTTACAAACAATCTGTAGTAGATAAGGACTCACTGTGATCCATCAAGAAACCGCAGCAAGAAACCCAATATGAAATTCTGATCAGCACAGTTTTGATAAAATGTTAAACAATATAAAAATTAAGCTCAAACCACAAGGAAAGAGCAACAACGATGATAGCTTGTTTCCTGTTTTGAGATCCCTGGAGAAAAAAAATGCGGAGAGTTAAGCACACAGTAATAGATGAGAGCGATTGAGAGGCCTCGTTTCCCCCTGTGATTAAAAATGTATGTTGCCACACGCAGCCTTTGGTGTGGAACTCTCCTGGAAAAGGAGCTGGTTAATATTCAGGCCCATGTCTGGCTAATGTCTTAAAGTGATAAATAGGAGGGGGTTGCTGCCGTTTGATTGTTCTTCACAGGCAGTCTGGGAGCAGCAGCACAGGGGGATTTAAGGTGGAGGAATCCTCTCAAAGCTCCTCATTCATTCACTCTCAGACGCCCCATCATTAATTGGGCCTGTCGACATGACTCCTCTGTACCCAGGGCCACTGGCAGCTACCATGGTGGATGAGCTTTTTAAGACAGTTCAAAAGAGTCCTTGCCTCATGAAAGGCATTCAAATTACATGAAATTGCATTCATGTCAAGCCTTGCAGGCATATTCATACAGTACACTGGCATAATGTCTTGTTTCGTGCCCTGCATATCCATGTGACGATATAATCGTCCTCTTGGGAGCAAGTTACGCTATAAAGAGTATGCTTTACAAACTGTTAATATATAATGTTTCTTTTTTCAAATGACTGTATACACACAGTAACTGCAGCACTGTATGGAAATACACTTCAAGGAAATACACTTCACTTGACTGTAACAGTCTCTTATAATTAAAACTGGTGGCATAATATGCCCAGGAGTAACACCATGGGAGATAACATTTCCATAACAAACCAATTTTGTTTCTTGCTAAACAGCTTGAAATACTCCACTAAAAATCCTCAGGGAATCAATAGTTTTATCGGTGCAAATAAAGACTGAATGAACTAGAAGGTGCTTGGAAGCAAACTTCACAAGTTGGTTGAAGCATTGAAATGTAGACCAGATGTATCTGAACGTTAATCTTTACCCATAGCGAAAAAAGAAAAAGACTTCTGATCAAGCCTGAGTCTATAAATCAGCCCGAGCCTGAACTGCATGATAGACTAAATATAAATGGGTAGGTGAACTACGATATGTGCGGCAGTTATCCCTTTGGCACAGTTTCCACTTTGACAGTTATCTCCCTGTTGCTGTGTAAGTATAGCTATGCAGGACAAGGTGAGTCCAGCCTTCAAAACTTTGTGATTTCTACTGATGTGGAGTTGGAAGGTGATAGCAGAAGGTGGCCAGATTTGGTTCATGATGTCAACCATGTGATACTTTAGTATTTATAACCATTAGGGGCTGTATATATGTCACAAAGTACAGAGTGGGCTCTTTTTCAGGGTGGCCATTGGCCTACTTCACTTCCATCCTTGTCCGACTGTTTCTTCGCGCCAGGACTGATAACCCCTATACTTCAGGAGGAAGAGTTTAAGTCTTACTTTAAGGGAATCCCAGCTGCTGTAGGTGATGCTTGTTAGTTTTAACGCTTATTTTAAAAAATATATTTGGCATTTAAAGGCAACTAAGGGGTTTGGCCCCAGGATTGATATTTTTAGCATGAAACCTACTGAACGCAGCAGATTAGTTACTGAAGGATGGCACCGATCCTCAGGCCACATTGGCTCACAGGACCTGACCACAGACAGTAAAGTCACCAAATGTTTAACAGATACTTCAGCACTGGGCTGGGACTGGATGCTCCCTGGCCCTGGTTTCCACTGAGGCCTCACACAGAGCTCGCAATTAGGGCCACAAACAATTCCTGCCGTCTCTATGTATCCACTAATCTATCCAGCTCTTGCTTTGTCATTCTCTGTGTTTTTTTTTTTTTCATGTTTAAACTATTTGCAGTCTCACTCTTTCTCACTCGCTCTCATTCTTTGGGCTACATATTTCACTATCTTTTGCAATCATACACTCATCCAGTATCCTCCCATTACTTTCTCCCCTCCTCCGCTTCCTGTCGTGGAAGTGGTTTCTGTTATGGCAGTGGGAAGGCTACCCGCAGCGGGAGAGATCCTAATTAACAGCCTATTCATTTGTGTGGAGCGAAGGGCTCCTGCTTTCTGAGCACTTGTTTTATGGTGGCGCTAGGGAGCCCTGTCCAGGGATTTGGAGGGGGATAATTGCCTTTGCCGCAGGCTGCAGTAATCTGGTCGGCTAATTCATTATTTTAATAAGTTAGCTTCTCCTCGGGGGTGTGCTAGCTGCGCTGCGCCTCAAACCTTGGTGGTGCACCTCGTTATTGTGGCGCTCTTTTACACCGCCGCCCGCACGGGGTTAATAACTGTTATTAGCCTCTCTCCTCAGCCTGCAATTTCTCGTTTAACTGGGGCGATTCAAACGAAACCTTTGCGAGCATCTAATAATCAACCTCTCTGGAACCAGGGGTAATCCCTATGAAGGGGTCCATATAGTGGAGAGGGGTAATGGATGCAATCGCCTGAGTGCCTTTGCCGCCGCTCCTTTCATTATGGCTCCTGATGTTGTTTTTGTTGTTGATGCTGCTGTTGTTTTTACTCAGTTCCTCCAAAATCATTTGAGGGAAGAAATATTTGCCTTGAGCAAGGGAAATGGATCAGATTTATACATACAAATAAGATGATCATTAGGTTTGCGTAACTAATGGCTTCATTTAGCCCATAATCTTCCATCTCCCTAATAGGCTACGCAGTCAGTCGGATGTGTGCATGTGTCTGTGTAGAGGCAGGCAGGTTTAATGACTCCAGTGCAGTCAGACATTTTGTGCATTGGCTGATTAAAAACCATGTCATTTCAACAGGAAGGGAATAAAAACAGGGTTTCATGAATAGACGTATTTAAAAAATCCAATATTGGAGATGGTGATGGCTAGATGTTTGAAGGAACCTGCTGTTAAAATCCAATTATGAGTACAGCACAAAGTGGTTAAAGGGTTTTGAATGCAACTATTGGATACATTATTTCACTTTGTGACGAAAAGAGATATCCTAATTCACTTTTGAGAGAAAATACAATGTAGACAAGGCAATCCTATTATGTGTCCCCAGATATCCCTGCTTTGCATCTGCCACTGACAAAGTCTATCACTGTGGCTGAAGAGGACAAAACATTCAGACTGTCCTTAACAGAGAAGTTCAAAACGTTTTGTCTGGTGGAGGCCATTTGCATTTCAAACATGCATGTCATTGCGTTTAGCAATTTAATGCCTCTTCATTTCAACATGTATAACAGAGCAAATCACAGACGCATGTACGTTTTTCCCCACTAACTGTATCTCAATAACCATCTATCCTGAGTGTTTTGTATCCTCTGTGCACTGCAGGAGAGAGAAGGCCTCTGTCCACATGCTCTGTGTGGCTTATGTTCCATCCTGTAGGCTGGCTTGTTTAGCTGTCATCATGCTGTGACCTGCCAGCCACTGTGAAATGAGCTCCTGGATATTAAAGAGGCTATCTCTTCATCTATACTTAACCATAGTGGAGTGACACATCACATGGCCCTGGGTCCTGTAAAGGAGAGGGGCAATGACTTCTAGGATGGAAAATGTTCAAAATGAGTGAGGCCATATTCTGTGGTCAGTCATACGACTGAAAGAACAACATTTCCACTAATATGCTTTCTCATCAACCCAACAACAAGCCATTAAATCACCTCAAGTATTGCTCAATGTTTATCCAAGAGTGTGACAGTCTGGAAATGGCTCTGCGTGATCATTTAGCACTTTTATCTGCATCTAAAAGTTCAACCTGTGCTCAGCCACGGCCCCCTCTGCACACAGGAGTGGCTGTTGTGGTCCATAAAGTACGCACATGATAGTAAATGACCTGGTTCACTATTAACTATTATCCACTTAATGTCCTTCCTGGCTTGCCACATGTGGAGCTTTGGCTGAGCGTTGGCCTCTGGGGCTGCCTGGGGCTCGTTCAGGGCCATGGCTTTTCAAAGCCCACACTGCCATCTGCTATACCAGCGGCCCTGCTCCTCTTCCCAGGCTGACGTGGCTGCAGCTGGGACAGCAGAGGCCTATGACTGTCCCACACCCAGGTGTTACCACAGCTTCATGCATATGGATACAAAGATTGCTATAGATCTCTGATAACATATGTGGTAGCTGACACACAGCTAATAAATGCACTGCTCTGTGGACAGTATTGCTAAATGCTGTTTGTGCACAGGAAGGAGTTTCCTTATTGATTTTTTTCCTCTTATGGATATATCTCATTTGACACTCTTCTGTGTGAGGCAGTATTGATCAATGATTTCAGCTGATATTTTTTGAAGAACTGCTGGTGCGGCATAGCTCAGCCAAGCAGCCCTGCCTACCTTAAAGTCGCTCAACTTAGCATAACTAGCTTCTAATGAGTGGTCCCTCCTCTCATCACACGATCCTGAGTCCCCCCCTCCCGCATTCATCAATTCTCATTAGGGAAAATCATCATGTGGAATACCAACTTTTGGCCAATATTCATCACTGTCAGCCCTCATCCATAGCAGCACAATGACACACGCAGGATCTGGGAGTGCCTAAGTAGCACTGACTTAGCTCTTTTATTCCCTAATCTCACCCTCTGTGCTTGTGGAGCCCAAGCAACTCTCTGCAGTGCACACTCCCTGACAGCAATTACTTTATGCAAAAAGAGTGGAGGAGTTCAGTGAGTGGCGTGAGTGAGAATAAGCCTCCTCTGAACTCGGGCTGTCGGCAGGCTGCAGCATTCCAATAGGAACAGCGCACTTCCCCTGGGCAGTAAAGGGCAGCAAGGAGGGAGGGGGAGATGGCAGAGGACAGCTTTTGTAGCACTGGGACAGAGAGTCTTGTTGTGACATCGCCCATGTAGACATCAAGCACAAGGTATACTGCTGCGGCAAAATTCTTCATTACATTAACTCACTGGTATTATGCTCATGCTGCATGGTGATCCCTCCAAAATCAATTCGGATTTACACATTTATTCACATTTATTTATTTAATTTAGTCACTTTCTTGGCAATAGTTTTAGATTGTTAGTAGTTAGTAGATTAGATGCTTGATACTATTCTCATACCTGTACCAAAAAATGAAGCTACCTTCAGCAGCCAGCAAGCTCACCTTCAAGGACTATATGGGAAACAGCTAGCCTGGATCTGTCTGATCAAAAAGTGCCTACCAGCTAATGAAAACAACCCGTAGTGGTTTTACAAGGTTTTATGTTTGGTTACCTTTAGACAGAGCCTGGCAAGCTGTTTCCCCACATTTCCAGTCTTTACACCGGGCTAACACTGGCTTATGGTTGCAGTTGTACATAGTATTTACCAAACAGACACTAGAGTGGTACACAAAAAGTGGTATACAAAAAGTTACAACTAGTTGAATCTACTGAACTATTCCTTTGAATCACGCCTGCATCTTTTACCCACCCACTGGGACCATCTACCCTTTAGGAGCTTATCTACGTCACAGACAGATTGCCTTCGCCAGCAGTGTGTCCCCCCTCCTGTAAAAATAGCTTGTGTGTGTCATTCTCATAACGCTAGCAAGATCAATACATTCGTTCCCATTTTAGCCGCTCTGCCCCTTTGCCCACCCACGCCCGAGAATAGGACAGCTTGCAAAACCCAGCCGCCATGTCAGCTAATCACAGCCCTATTGCTTCAGTCATTTGTGCCCCATCGTTGGCCCACACCGGCTGCCTGCCCGGCGCAGCTAGAGATTTTACCCAGAGGTCAGTGGGCTGGCCAGCTTGTCTCAGTCCAAACTCCCCTCCTGCCAGGTGGATCAGAGGGAGGCTAGCAGTTCGCCTCTCTGCTGAGAAAATGAGATCACACCACCACAATAGGGGGGCTGCCTTTGGAAGACCTTCATTCCAGGCTACAAGATAATAGCGGAAAACCATTTGCATCAACCAAGGGGACATTATAATAAATCAGACTTAATGCTTGGCACTAACAGGTGTTAACCGACTCTCAGTTACTGTCATTTAGCAGCAGCTAAAGAAAGCTTCTGTGTTTTGTTTTTGTTTTTTTGTTTTTTTTTTTTGTAATGGTATAGAGATACACAATCTTTGAATTCAGGCAAATACTGATTGAAGTACATTAGGTTTGCTTTATGGTTCAGTTGATGTACTGTTGCTGTGCATCTCGTCTTCGAGATTTCTAAATCTTTTATGAATACACACATATACTGTACATTCACACACACACACACACACACACACACACATTAGCGCATGCAGATTGCATTAGGGAACCTTGGAGGGCAACATATGAAGGCCTGAGGCTGTGTCTCTGTGGTTTAGGCATCAGTCACTTCCCTCAGGGCTGCCAGTGAAAACACAAACAACATTCCTCCTCTGCAGGGAAGAATTCAAGAAAATGTTTTCAAAATAAAATGGTCAAAAAAATAAAACTGCTATTAATGTTGATTTAACATGGACATTGTTTACAGGTGCATTTTGTGGTGCAGGCTAGCTGCCCCCCCCCCCCCCCCCCCCCCCCCCCTTGTTTTGACTCTTTATGCTATGCTACACTAACTGGCAGCAGATCCTAACTACATATTGAACACACAGACACTAGAATAGTGTTGATCTTCTCCTCTTTAACTGTTGGCTAGAAAGCTAAGCTAACCAGCTGGTAGCTATCGCTTCACCTGAGAGTATGGCCTTTAAGTTCTGACCTGATCTGCTGCACGTCTGTGGTGTCTTACTGAGGTTAGTAAGGGAATACCACAGGATGAAATACAGAAGTGTGCTCTGTACATGTACATTCAAATTATCTGAGACATAGTAAAGGTTATTCACAGTCTCTTACGCATCTCAAAGTAAGTACCAGTGCACCAGTGTAGGGGCACATACTGAAGAGACACATAAATGTGCACACCTGACCTGAGTTCTTAATCTCTCAGGGATATAGAGCACCTGGACTTTTTCTGGGTGTGATAGATGGACAACAGAATATCCCTGAGGGACTGGTGATTAAACAGGAAGTAGGGAGAGTCACTGAGCAGACCAGGGGCTGGCTGACCCTTCCTTCTCAGCCACTCACTGATCTGCTGCTACAAAGAGCAGAGGAGAGGAGGGAAAGAATGAAAAGGGAGACATAGATTATCAATAAAGTCAATATGGCATTGTGTTACACGTGCCCTCTGACCTAAGCAGGGTTACTAGCTCTCATATCCTTATTGTGAAATCTGCACACTAGAATTCAACAGGACTATTGGAGGAGACAGTGGTACTTTACCTGTATTCAACAATTAGACGGTTCCATTCAGTAATGTTCTGATTATAGTGATTGATAATTATTAACTAGCTTATCACTGAACTTAGTGAACACTAATTTATTAGTGTTTACTATTTAAGAAACTCAAATGAAATATATTGTTCATAGGGTAATCTATTTTCTTCACACAGTAGGATTTATAATTTGTCAAACATAAATACATTTTTATTTTTTAGTGTTTCATTTTTGTGACTTGCTTAAATTTGATGCAATGTCTCATTTAGATGAAATTCTCACATTAGCATGCAAATTATTCAAAAATCATCTTGCAGTCACTTTATCAAAGCATTATCTGTTCATACCTAATTAGAATTCAAGTCACAGTCAATGAAAAGCTTGTTTCAACATATACCATATCACCACTGCTTCTATACAGTAATGCCACTGAGCTGAAATCTGCCTTGGACCTGCTACTTTAATTCATCTCCAGCATTCCATGTTTAATTTTTAGCCTTGGCTGCCCACAGGGACTTTAACCCTTTCTGCTGGCTCATTTTAATCGGATGCTTTTTTGTTAAATGTTTAACTTAAATTGGGAGCCTCATAAATATTCCAAATCACTCGTCCTGTGTTTGATGAGGAAATGAGCCTCGTACCCGCGGTGATTCCCCAGGCAGGCGGGGAGGGGGGGAAAAAAAACCCCTACAACTTAACTCTTGGAACTAGACCTGTGCGGCGCTCTGACAGCCTATATTAGCAAGCAGCAAATTGTTTTAACAATGTGAGGGCCGCCTTTGTGTCGAGATAATGATGATATCTCTTTTCTGTAGCGCTACATGCTACTGAGGTAATCCTAAAGGTCTCTACTGTCATCGCTGCCTGAGATCACCTTTTATGCTCTAAAGGGATAACAGCTTATGCTGAATGTGAATCTCACTGCTCTTACATGTAACATGATGCTCCCAGATGATGTTGTAGAATGTTCTCAGACAAGTTTTAATAAATGTTATATATTCAATAATTATCTAAGACTAACATTAGTGACATAAGTGCATAGATATAGTCAATATGGCCGCTTCCTCGCAAGGGTCAAGCAGCTTTGACCTTTGAGTAAGTCAGACAGGCCAGGGCCCGTTTCAGAGTTTCTCTCTCTGTCTGTCTGTCTTTCCCTCCCGTGGCTCTGTGGTCATTAATCTTCCACACAGGTGCTGAGGACTTCTGACCCTCTGCTCCACTTCCTCCATTAGCACTATGACAGCTCCACTGTAAGGTTCATATACTCAACCGTATTTCCATCCCTCTTCTCGCACACCCCTTCACCTGGTCTGGGAACTAAAATCCACTGTGTCCCCTTCACTCCTCAAAACTTCAATTACACTTGTTTCGGTGCAGCTTTATCATCCAGTCACAGCATTACAGCAAGAGTTTTGGATGTGAAGAACAAAAAAAAAATCCACACTGTGGTCTGAATGTTATAGTTCAACAGCAATGGAAATATAGCATGTGAAATGTATATTTAGCATAGCAATTAAATATACAGTGCAGGATATCAACATCATAGCCACGGCTAATACACTGATAATTTATTTCCTTCAAATCTTAGCTCTAGAGTCAGGGCTCAAATATGATGTGACTACAATTGTAACCGCAGCTCTTATTCAAAATGTCCAAAAACAACTTACTACAGTGCATTCAACCTCCCTACAGTGGGAAGAGCTGGACATCATAAAAAATCATGAGCTGCAACCTAAGGTAAAAGAACTGTTCATGTCCTTTACATAAGTAAAATCGCCAATACTAGAGAGTAAAAATCAGCCAGTACAAGTAAAAGCCCTGTGTTTAAAATATTAATTAAGCAACCGTACAAAAGTACTATCAGCAATGCGTACTTATTATGCAGCAGAGTTACATTATCTGCAGCACAATATTCAGTGTAGTGTAGTATCAAATGACAGAAAATGGAAATAAAAGTACAAGCAATTCAAAATTGTATAGTAAAAGAGGTACATTACACCACTGACTGTATCCCTCTGAAACAAACAGCTTCCTCAGTATAAAAGGCTACGCACAGACCACAGATAGCTTAGAAATATGCTACATACAGTCCAAATACACATTATCAGCTGCACTGTAGCAGCGTAATGATAATGTGACAAGACCATGGACAACATTTCTCAGTTCGAGAACAATATATCAGCTCTCTTTGGAGGCTCTTGTTTTCATCAGTGTCTCTCTGGATACTTCCCAGTCAGAGCTGTGAATCTGTGCCATGTTCCGAGGTCGCGACCCCTCCGCTGAAGCCGCCTCCTGCACAGAGTTTCAGTTTCACAGTGGAGGGGGCCCCACGCAACAGCTGGACTGGCTCACACACAAACAACACATACACAGACATTTACACATTCTCACATCGCGCTCAGACAAAATCCTACCCTAAAACACACGCAGGCAGTCGTTTAACATATGCAGCATCTCTCTGTGCATCCTCTCACAGGCCGCCATACGCCCAGGCCCAAGGCAAAGGAAAACACAAATGTCAGTCGGGATGGGGAAAGGTTACCGGGAAGCCAAGAGCTCAGTACTGTTAATTTGCTCCCTAGGGTTCAAGGAGTCAACCAGCAGAGTGATCTGGCTCCACTAACTCCTGAGATATAGCCAAAATACCAGCTCCTGCGGCAGTCTGCAGACATCTATGATAAAGAAGTTTGACAAGGAGCAACTTCATGACCTGTAACAGGCTTAAAGGAGAAGTGAAGAACCTACAGCATTTTTCTTTGTGATTACTCAACAAATTCCTGTGTCTGGCTGAATCTAAACATTTCTAAGAGTATGAAAAATACATATTATTTTAGTGTTTTTCAAATATATTCTATAATGGTCACTTGTGGAAGAAAAAAAAAAAATGACCGATTTAATTTTTTATCATTCATTAACAATATGGGAGAAAAACAAGTCAAACTGATACACTGACAGTGAAGCCAATGGTCAAACATGGTTGGTCATCTTACGGTTATGACTGACGCGTTTACTTGATTATTGTCATCTAGTTTTCTTTTCCTCAGTCTTAAAAACAGATCCAGCTTAACCTGTTTTGCTATCTGAGTTAATCGTGCTAAAGTGAATATCGAAAGGCTTTTGCTGGCATGAGAGAACTCTGTGTTTGTTTGTGGTTCCTCTATTAATCTGATTTTTAAACTTCCGCTCCACACCCCCCCCCCCCCCGAATTGCCTCCACTGTATTATTCCACAGTTATGTCACTACATCCTTTAATCAGATGTAATCCACAGTGTAATCTTATGAAATGCTGCAGACTGCCATGAAAAAGATTGGATACGCTGACAGAAGTTCAGTTTTATACCTATATATTTATAGTCTTGCTTGTCTATAAAACACTAGACAGTTATAAAGATTTTGATGTAATTTCGCACATGTAGTTTTTCTACGTGCTGTTAAATGCACAAGTAAAATATTCAGACAATGTATTCCAACCGTTCACAGGGTATATTGTTTAAACAGTTACGGGAAGACTAAGACTTCAGTCTATGGCGAGTGCCCTTTTGGGGGTGGATGTGGTGTGAATGTGGTGTGTGTATATTCCTGGTGGTCCCATCCAGACGGTGTGTCTGACTTTCAACATGTCTCTCCTCTCCATCTCACTGAGGTCACCTCGTTGGTATCGCAAGCGCAGCAGTCACATTGTGCTTCAATGCAGACAGATTGCTTATAATAACCGTCAGAGACCTTTCATTTTTCCCTGTCAGCAATTTGCAGGATAATTTTGGCACCCTTTAAGGATTCAACTCCCCTAATAAGAGGGTAAAAATAAACAAGCGAGTTGTTGAAGCACTATATTGGGATGGCATAATCCCATTTACAAGTCTGAACGCACTCTGGCCAATAAAATCAAACCCCAGCAACATTGTTATATGTGGCAATTTTCACCATTTCTAAAACAAGAAATGACTGAGTGCTAGGCTTTTAGACTGCCAGGATTTACTAAATGGATGAAACGTCACTTTCCAAATTTCATTACTAAAGACCTACAGCGAAAAATGCTCAGTCAATTCATGTACCATAACAAATATTAGGTACATTTATTTTTGCTTCAGGTATTGACCACTTTGGCACCAGATTACATTATAAGTCTATTTTAATTTGCGATATAGCTGTTTAAAAACAAGTTTCAAATTCTGCAGAAGTGGAGCATATTGATTCCTGCAGTGAGATGCAGACGTGCTGGAGCTTTACTGTAAACCCTGTCCATCTGTGGTGTCACAGCTGATTTGACAACAGTCTTTGGGTACACTTCATTTGTTCTGTTCTCCTGATTTTGACTCCTGAAAAGTAGAACGAAACTATAGTTTGGCTATGAAAAGCAGATACTCGAAGACGTTACGCAGAACTGAGAGAATAGGTAAATTAATCAAGTAGTGAAAGTTTGAGAAGAGAATGGTACAAAAAGGTGATGTATGAAAACAGAATACAAAGTATTGTAGGGTGAGATAGAAAGAGTAGGGTGAATTAATCAACAGAGGCTGAAGGACAGAGGTTGAAGGAGTAAACTAATGTTGGTTCTGCCTTGAGTGAGATGGACATTTAAAAACATAGCCAGAGATCAATACACACAAGGCTATCTCTGTAGATAAGATCTATCCATTACTGTCTTCAAAGTTGAACACATTTAATTCTGCTTTTCTAATTAAAATAACTGTTTGTTCGATCAAACATATCCACATCCTTTTGCAAAGAGAATGCGGGACAAACACTGCGACAACTCTTCTTTAGAAGTATGAATTATACAGGATTATACACAGAAAATATAACCTACAGTATGTGTTCATAATACGTGACGATAACCTATAAAATGGTGACTTGAATGGTGGTGGTTCATCCAGGGGCACAGAGACTGGCAAAAAATAAAATGGAAATGTGTGACATTAATTCCGGGCCTCTATTTATCCCATTTCCTATACTCTCTTTATGTATCTAATATTTCTAATTTACCACCGTCCAGGAAAAAGTGACACAAGAAGCCATAAATTCTCTTCTAATTCCAAATAATTCCGATTACATGGACGAGTAGTTTTCAATCAGAAAGATAATCTGGATGATAGATGGTGGGATAATTGGCTGTCTCTGCCACGTAAATATTGTGTCGTTCTATTAATCTTGCCGAATGAAGTGTCAAGCTGTCACTCATTCGTCAAACTGAATTAGGAAATATAACGAATAAATAAATGCATGCGGGTGGCAGTGGATGTGTGTGTGTGTGTGTGTGTGTGTGTGTGAGAGAGAGCAAGAGAGAGGGAGGAAGAGATAAGATGAGATGAGAGCAGGCAGATGCAGTGGCCCTCAGTCAAAGTAGGAGACGGGACTGGGAGACTCAGAGAGATGAGTGTGGTGGCCGTCTGTGCTTCAGTATTTTTGTGTGTGTGTGTGTTTAAAAGTCAGAGAAAGACAGAGTTAGAAAAGAGAGTAAAACATATAAATGTGATGTTTATATCAACATAGAATAGAAGAAGGAAAGTCCTCTTAGCTCTACCTCCTCTTCAGCAAGTATAAAATCACCTAGAGTATTACACATCTAAAAACATTACTGTGTAACAATACCCTGCACTTAATCTTGCTAAAGGCATTTTTATCAGGACGGATACCCTCAGAATTACATTGTCTTTTCTGTCCCAGGGTCTATATCTGTCACATGTCAAAAGCAGCTCCAGTCGCTGAATATTTTACCCAACCATCAGGTGAGATTGTTTTTACCTCAGAGGCAGAAAAGCCATTTGTTCAAATAAACTCACAAGGGTATTCACAATGCATTCTGGTAATATATATAATAAATGCTTCCTTGATATTTGAACGTGAAATGTATGAAACAAGAAGCCAGTTGGGAATTTTGTGCATCCTGTAATTAATCCTGTAAGAGGCCGCATTTTTTCTATAATTCAAGAGGCGATAAATATCTTATCTACTCTTTAACCTGTAGGACAGGAAGATTAAAAAAAAAAAAAAAAAAAAATCAAGCGCTGACTTAATTTAATTTATAAAGATCATAATTAACGACCTGCAGGCTGCACGAGACCCCATTTCAGACTGGAGACAGAGAGGGCCTCAGTCGTAAGAATAAAAATGAAGTTTTCATTGAATTCTGAATTAAATCTCAAATATCAGTAATTTCACAGAAAAGGTCAGCTCTAATGGAGTTCCTCCCTGCTTTTTAATATCTCATATTTCTCTTGAAGGAGTCTATCTGGCGTGACGTGGGGGCCGCTAATTGTGGCCAGTTAATTAATGAAACCATCAGGTGTTTGCAAAGGCAAACAAAGAGCCGAGCTCTCCTAAATCATCAGTGCCCTTCGACATGGTTATTATCTGGAGGCAGGTGAACCCCAGCCTTGACGCATGACAGATTAGATCTTCTCAGAGGATGGGCTGTCCATTTATCTGCCTGATAAACTCAGAGCCTCTCTCCATTTTCAATCATCAGAAAGGAAATGAGATTAACAATCTAATGATGCCAGCACATACTCCGCCCCCCCCCCCCCCCCCCCCCCTCCCTTACATACACACACACACACACACACACATATACACTCACGTGCACACAAAACAATACTCATAAGCAAATGTCCATTTATCGTGGTTTTGATTATGAGCACTGGAAAAGGCATCTTCAGTGATATATGATCAAATTATTATTTCTGATATATCAGAAAACAGGGGGCTTTTTCTTTTTATTTGATGCGTGAATCACATTCTCCCAGTTTCCATTCTGCCTGCTCTGCTGTGTCCCTGTTAAATCACACAGTGCGGCGTGGGTTCACACTGTTCCACAGAGGTCTGGGCCTGTTATTTCACAGCTCCCATACCTCAGACCTAAATTTACAGTGCAGGGCTTGTGTGCCCCCGCTGTACTCCCCATGTGGGTCAGCCCCTCCCCTGCTGTCCCTGACACGCATAGCAAGCATCCTGGCCCTCGTAAAGCTGACATCTTCACTAAACTATGCTAACAAGGCCGTAGTGATTTGTATATGCACAGCCTGGTGGCACGTGGCGTTGGGGGTGGGGGTGAGGGTTGGGGGGGGGGGTGGTGTAGAGGAAGGTGGGGAGGAGATCGCACGTGGAATCTATTTGTGTGGCGAGGGCAGCTAATCAAAGCGCCGGCACATGCAAAGGTTCCAGTGTGCTGTGACAAACATATATGCTCGGACAAAAAAAAACACATAGGGTTCACAGCGTGTGAGGTGACAGAACAGGCAACCCCAGGGTCCAGTGAGCAGGCTGTGGAACATTTCAGCTCCGTGAATCCTACCCTGCTCTGGGATTTATAGACTTAAGACTGAATGGCTTGTGCAGGTGCAGAGCACAGACAACTGCTCTGCTCTGCCGATGCAATATATTATTGAGCAACAAACATCAGCCAGGGTGTCAACACGAACAACTATTTAAGGCTGTGTCTTTTAAAGGTGATGAGCTTGAGTGGCTAGGATAGTGGAATCAAATCAGGGGTTTGAATATTGTACATATTATTTACGAGAACTGTGTGGTTGATGAATTGAATTCATTTGTTGTGTTTGCCTCATATGGATCAAGATTAACTAGAAAGCAAATAGCTAATATATTCTGAAACTTTTCAATTTTATATACGTACCGACTGTACAAAAAAACTTCAGATCATTTTTAAAGCTGCTAAAAATGTATAAACACATACAGGTGCTTGCATTAGTTGATCAGTATGAGTCTGTGTTTCATGTTCCTGTGTCTATTAATACCTGGAGTTGTGGGCTGGCAAACAGTGAGCTGTCCACTGCTCACTTGCTGGTGATTGAAGGCCCTGTGTGCTCTTTAAAAACAGGTGAGGCATATTTGAGGGCATCGATGAGAGCGGCAGACCAGTCACGACCCAGCCGCTGCTAATTTGAGAGACTTACAGTTAAAATTATATTATACTTCATTAAAACACACATCTTTTTTTATCTGTGTAGGAATGACATTCAGGAGGTGCTTATTAATAAGATCCTTCTGCTGAAAGATCCTCAACTTTGAAGTGGGTGTGTGGCACCTTAGTGGAGAACCTTGGTTGAGCAAAGACTTCTGAAAGGCTTGAGGTTTTTCTATTTTATAATGTGAATATATAATTAAAACCAGAATCACTGACTTGCATTTTGTTTCATATTCAAGATCTTATTCATTTTAGGAAAATGAAAAAAATACGACTTTTCTCTGTTTCACCTCCACAGAGGCTGTAGTTGCAGTTTCAGGTGCAGACTGGAAAATATTTTCCTCTTGAACTTTTCATAAAACAGTTTTGACTGTAGTTCAGCAGTGCATGTATTGTATCATCAAGTCTTGTTTGTGGAAAAAAAGGATGTTGATTTTTTTGGTCTACTAACTGCAAAATCTGTATATTAAGGTTATGATGTAGTACATAGTTCAAAAGGAGAAATGGACACCATGAAAGATGTAGTTCTGACTCACTGAGTGGCACCAAGATGAACTCCGAAGACTTCCATAATTTGGACAATCACTTGAACACATCGGACATCCTTCTCCCTGTAAGAGCAAACCACAGTGATGTAACACAACTGATGCAAAGTTAAACTAATTTAAGCTCAAAAGAGTCATGGTCAAGGTCAGTATGTTGCAAAAAGTATTTGTCTTAATAGTCACTTCAAATATTAAGTCTTTGAGATTTCTAAATAATTTAAAACAGATCAGGCAGTACGCTGAGATTGATATAATTTCACATTTCCAATACATATCTTATTTTAATTAATACATGTCAGTGTCATGGTGTCTGTTCTGCTAGACGATTTTTTTATTTCTCAAAAATACCTGAAATATTTGCTGCGAAAATCTATCAAAACGTTCATCAGTTCTATATCTGTGTAAGATAAACAACATTTTAAGACTTAAGATAATCTATGTAACCATGTTCTCTGCAGCTCAGTCTCTCTCTGACTGTAAACATCTCTTTCTCTGACTGTCTCTCTACCCCGGGGTCAGCAGGTAGCGAGTCAGTAGAAGTGAATGAGAGAGCGCCTGATCTCTTGCGAGTGAGGCTGTCAGCGTGGCCCTGAGTGGGGCTGTGTGGAGCTTCTGTCAGAGGGTGTCAAATTTCCACGGTCCACACTGTGGCCCTCTGTCCTGCTCGTGGCTGAAGCTCAATGGGCCCTTTGATGGGCTACCCGAGGCCTTTCATCGTGCACCTTGCCACAGAGCACGGGGCCTGGGGGGGTGGGGTGGGGGGTTGTGCCTCACAACACCTGGCAGGTATGCAAAACCACGTGCCCAAGCCAAAACAAAAGCCACTCTGTCAAGCGTTTATTGGAAATTAATTTCCTCTCCCTCATCTTTTTGCATCCATAAAACACAAGACGGAAAAGAACAGGATGATCTGGGTCAGAACTCAGACGTGGGCAGTCACAGGAGTAAATAGTTCATCAAGGAAATTGTAAGACAAGGAGATTGTAAGAATTTTATGTCAAGATAAGGTACACCTAATTTCAGATTCTGTAAACGCTGTAAAAACCAACAAGTGATAAATTATACTGTGGTTGTTTGATAGTCTGTTTGAAAAGGTTGTGTGCCTTGTGATCATGAATTGTATTCAGCACAGGAGAGACCACATACACATAAAATAATAATGCAAAGAAAACTATTAATTATGAGGTTATCACGTAAGAGCACAAAACTCTGCATCCGTTTTAAACCATATAATACTGAGAGTGCAGTGTGAATTGGACACTTGGATCTGTCTCAGGTCTTATCTTACTTGGCCCTCTCCGGTTCCCATACACCTGCCCCCTGCTTCCCTCTGCCTGTACTGCCCTTCTACTCCTTTGCCCCTGCTGTAGGCCCATCCCTGGGATCATCCTCTTCCTCCCTTATCTGCAGTTCAAAGCTTGTTGACTGAATTATCTCCGGACGGTAAGGGAGAAAGGAAACAACTGTCGGCAGCTCTCAGTCAGCCGGAGAGAAACTCTTCCCCGACAGCTGGTTGGTTAACTGGTCTTTACTGCCTAATCCCAAGGTGGTGGGATGGGAGCAGAGAGAGACAGCACAGTGTAAGGACACGTCAGCGTCTGCACACGGGGCTCTCCACAGACAAACGGGTTCAGTGTTTCCTCTCGGAGAGAGCCGTGTCACGAGATAGTGGACGTTCGAAGCTGGAACGGAAGCTGAGGTCTCAGGTTTGAGTGGCCACAGAGAGCGCTTGACTGAGGTGTTGAGAGGAAAGGTGTGGTGGCCGGGCCCACACGAGGACAGAGGGTAGATTTAACTGCTGAGCTGAGGGGGGGGGGGGCAGAACAAGCACTGCTTTACAGGGTGAGTGGAGCCTATTGAAGCCAGAACACCTGTGTTCACTGATCAAAGGCAACGTCTGTGTGAGTACAGTCCTATACCAGCCATATTGTTTCCATAATCACAGTTACTGATGAGGCTCTGTGCTCAATTAAGTAAAAAGTAGCATCAGTTTCTCCGCCAGTGTTCACAGTTACCTTAGGGGTCCACTTACAGTACAAACTTAATAGTGTTACATGTACAGTGTAATAGTATTAATAGGAAAAGTGACAACTTCAGTGTTTAACCAAGTCCTTTAACCTGAACATAAAAGGTGTAATAACCAGGGACACAAGTGGGGAGTGGTCATTAGTTTACTACAGTATGAGTCTTTCACTGTATTCTTCTGAGGTACTGAGGATTTTACCTTTGTGCTTTGGGGATAGTTTTGTTCAAAATGGCTTTGTTTCTTTGCTTGTATAAACAGTTTTTTCCTGCACTGTTCCTTTATGTTCTCAGTGCTGGCCTGAAGCATATTCATGTACATTTAAAAACCCTACAAATTTGCACTGACGACATCAACATGGCCAGTCAGCATAAACGTTTTACCACCATATGGCTCAACCCTTAACTACAGTATGGCCTGTTAGATACAGGTGATTTAAAGAAGCCCTAGTCCTCCACATCCACATAGACCCCCCCCCTCCACCCGCGGCCACCTCGTCTGTCTTGGCTCTCTGGCACACAAGGTCATCCCCTAGCCAGTCACGACACTCCAATTAAGGCGACTGATGGACGCAGCTAATTGGTAGGATTTATAACCTCCTTTTATTATGCTTTATGAGGAAGGCAAGTGGAGGGCATTACCATTTATAGGCCCCAGGCTCCATGCTGGATCACTGTCATCCGCTACTGTCCAGCCTGACTACTGAATACCACAGCAACCTGAGCAGCAGGAGGTGGGACATCTAAACGTCCCCCTCACCTTTTCCTGTTGGCTTTTGATATAATTTGAGACAAAACAATATGTCGTGCAAACTCAAAAGTGACGCGCGATGGAAAAAGAGGAAAACAGGACTGGGAAGACAGGGGGGGTTGGAATAGAGTCTGAAAAGAGACGACAGAGTTAAGGATGGGGTGAAGCATAGAGGGAGGCTCCACGGGGCAGGAAGGCAGGAGAAGGCAAGGCAGGGCTCCAGTAATGAGTGTGTGGTTATTGATTGTATTGTCAGGGTGGCTGACCAGGGTCCCGTGTGCTGTGGGCCCCAGTCCATCTGTGGACAATGCAGTCAGTTACACCTCACTGCTCCATCTAATAAAGAACAGGCAGATTGATGTCACCGGTATGGTTGAACTCTGCCTAACACTCACCAGCACCACTCAGTGCACACACACACACACAGGAAGGCACATGTGTGAATCCTGAAGCTATGAAATCATTTTTATTTCCTTTCCTGGCAGAATAAAAATTATAGGAACTATAATTTCTAGTTGATAATATGCTCAAACACATAATATAAATCTGCAACTAACAATTATTGTCTTTATCAATTAATGTGTGGATTATTTGACAATCAACATATTAACTGTTTAGTCCATTAAAAGTCATAAAACTGTGAGAACTACTATGACAGTTTTTCACTTTTACTTTGATAGAAAACAGAGCCGGGCAGAAACTTACTTACATATTTCATTAATTATTAATTACTTTTCTTTTATGTACTAATCAATGAATGAACTCATGTTTTCAGCACTAATATAAAACCAAAGGACATTTGACAAAAAATTAACTTTGTTCTTGCTTGCTTTTATTCAGCACAGCCAGAAATAAGTCCATTCAGTAGATTTTGCATCACACACGTTGACTGAGGTACTGTATTAAAGTATTTATAAATGAATACCTACAGTATTTACTTCAGGGTGTTATTTTAGGATTTAAAAAACCTACATCCAGATGTCTGCTCATACAAGATACGCATACATATAAACATGTTATTTGCAGCTGGTTTGTGCAAACAACAACAGAAAGGTCCAGTCTGTCAAGACACCTGTATGTACATGCCATGCAGGAACACTATGCCACTTTATCAGTCACTGAGAATACACTGCATTTAGCACCAGCTGACAAATCAGCAATATAGGTCTGCCAGGAATCATTTCACAGCATGTGACAGTGGTTGGCATTCTCAGCTAACCGACTGCCAGAGTATCAGGTCAGGACCTTTGTATAAATGACGGAACAACTGCAGTCATAATGAAGACTGTGTTCTGCTGGTTAAAGTTGCCTCCTTTCGGAGGAAGTCAGCACCTCCACCTAAACATCTGCCTGCACTCCAGCCCCGAAGCCTCTGTGGCAGCAGAACGAGCGATTACTCCTGCGCAGCCAGCCAAAACACAAAAATCAATAAACAATCTCAACGTTTCTGAGGGCCTTGCGTCTGACTTAATAAATGTCTCAATCCACTGTTATGACTTCATTTTGCTTTAACGTCTTCTTCATGTGCATCTTTTGCCGATCAATTAGAGAATGGAGTGCCCCTTCTGTCACGACACCTGCCCTCCATCCGCTGCTGCAGCACACAAAAACACACACACACACACACACACAAATCCTACACCCCAGCACAAGGTGAACGGTAATTTTAATCCTTGAAATTAGATACATCACTTAAATGGCTCATTAAGGCCATGCTATCCGCTCCTTTCTGGTTACTCAACATCTCATGTTCTTGTGTTCAGTAATTTTATCTCATCTTGGTTTGAGGTAAGAATTTTTTTTTTCATCTGTATGTTTGCCAGTCTTTGGTATTACTCCGTTCACAATCCCATTCAGCTGTGTGAGCCTCGAGTCCAGCCAGTTGAGGAGACATATATGTAGTCTAAGTGCACAGGAGAGTCACCATTTCTAGGCTGTCACTGGCAATGACGACCACTGCATCTTTCTCTTCAGGCTGCTGCTGCTGTCACGAGCCCTAATCCCGGTGCTGCAGGGATGACAGGTGAGTAGTGCCAGAGCTCCTGGTCTGTGACTGGAACCTCCAGGAGAATTTCACGCGCACCCCTCTCTTGTCTCCCATCGATTCTGCCACTTCCCATTATTGTCAATCAGAGCTGCATCATCTCCACGGGAGGAGCTGTGCAGCAGGCGATTGCCAGGGCAGCGGGGTGCAGAGAGCAGCAGGCTGCATGCCTGCCAGCCACTACACCAGCACGGGACCACAAGGGGCCCCTCTCAAGAGGCTGCCCGGGCAGGATGCCACAACTAAAACTGGGGACCTTTTGCTTTACAACACACAGTGCACATGGCTGAGAAGCACAGAGGAGTGAAACCTCTGGAGCAGTTTTGTGTCGACAAAAAGAGCAGCTGAGGCCCTCGCTGCAAACATAGCTTCACAGGGCTGTCGGCAGGAAAGCAACGCTGCTCTCTGAGACGTGACGGCCTTTTTAGAAAAATGACATAATAACAATGACAGGAATAATGGAACAGAAGTGAAGCACGGCTCTGCAGGTTAAGGAGGGTTTGGGAGGTGGAGGCTCCGTAAGTGAGCTGGCCTCTGAACCTGAGTGGTCCACCGGCGTGGCGCCGTGCAGGCGTTCTGGTCAGGTAAGGCAACCATGCAGCGGCTATAAGCCCTGGAGATTGATGGGAGCGGTGCCCTCCCTCCCTGTGCTGTAAAAGATTATCCGCTCACCCGCTGGAAACAAAGCTGTGATGGAAATTCGTCTCGCATCATCAGCAACAAAATATCTACACGGTGAAGCGGGAGTCTCTCATTTTTCATGGGCTATATATTAAATAAAAAAGGGCATTAAAGAAAAAGGGAAGGGGGTGGTCTGAGTGATAGCGCTAGTTAGTATTTTTTTTTAAATGGGCCACTTGAATCAGGGAGATTATAAGGTTTTTATTGGCTGTCAGGAAACACAACTTTCTGCGTACTTCACCCGCTGAAGCTCGTAACGCTCTGATTAGAATGCCAGCAGAAATGAAAAGGGATGGTGCTGGTGTAAAGACACCGGAGAAGCAGCAGGACAAGCACAGATGCCCTGGAATCTGCTCTCCCTCAAATACACAAGAGGACCAACACACGCACCAATAAAGCACAGAGTGAATGAACAGGCTGCACGTAAGCTTTAGACAGAATTTATACACTGAGTTTCACAGTCGGATCTGGTGTTAGAGACTGAGCCGTGCCTATTCTGAACCGGATACACGAGACACATCACGCAGGGTGTTATCTCTCGCTAAGTGAATATTGCATTCAGCTGATATGTGATATTTGAATTTCCCATTAGAGGGGGAATAAGTGTCGGAGTGAAAAAGCTCAGTGATGCTTGCTCATTTCAGAGCAGGCAGTGAATGGAAACCTTGCTTCACAGTTGCAGTGTGTCTTCGTGGTGATAAGGATGAAGTGATGGGGTGGGGGTGGGGTGGAGGGGAGGCACTCCTGAGGGGGAGACTAGTAGGAAAACTGACTGCTGTTACTCACTGAATCACCTACACAGAAGCCTTTGAGTCTGTTTGAAGACTAACCATCATTTACTAGAAACTCAACCAAGTCAACCTGATGGCTGTGATCTTCTCCAGTGGGCTTCCAAGTGTTTTTAAAAGGGAGAACTGAAAGCAGCAGATTGAAATCAGTCATTATATCGACTTGAGAGACTCCAGTCTGTTCACGTCTGTCACTTTGTTCAAACTCAGCTTTCAATTTCCCATAGTGGAGAGAGAGAGTAAGAGAGGGTAACATCAAACTCCCAAACATGACAGAGCTGGCTCTTTCTGACGAGAGGAAGCCATTGATTTTTCCTCCATTTCACCATCAATCTGGTGGAGAAGAGGTGGCTGTGGGTGCTCAGACAGCTGATGATGTGATTTGTAACCGTGGACCACCGGTGAGCGGAGAGAATTGCTCCGACTCTCAACACGTGGCAAAGTGACTACCACCGTCTTCAGCATTCAGCCGCAAGATTAACAGTGGGGGATCTACTGATAATCTCCAGCGACTGAGGGAGTATTTTCTCTGTCAGCCACACTGCAGCCACACCAACATTTGTATTCAAGAGGATCTCTGTCAAATCTTGTGGGGATTGTGTCAGTCCATTGTGAAAAGTATTCTGGGGCTGCAGCAAATGATTATCTTCTTTATCAATTATTGTTTTCTCAGTCTATCGATAATTATCCTATTAAATAGCAAAAGTTCTCATCACAAGTTCCCAAACATCTGATTGCTTGTTTTGTCCCACTAAAAGTGTCCCACCAAACCCAAAGATACTCGATTTACAATGATACGAAACAGAGAAAAGCAGAAAATCTGAATGACTGCAACACATGATAACTACGTACTTTGGCAACTGCTCAAATATCAATATGTCTGATGATTAATTTTGTCAATCAGCTAACTGATTCATCAACTATTGTTTCACTAATAATGTATGTGGTATCGATGCCAGGGCAATAGAATGTCTAAATAAAAATACTTAAGGTGTCCCAGTGGTTGAGTGATTAAAATGCATACCATGTACTGTAACCACGATGCTCCCAGTTCGATACCAGTCAGAAACCGTTGTCACATGTAATCATCCCCTCTCTCTTCAGGGTTTCCTGTCTCTCCAGACTGGAACACTATCAGACAAAACATGTACAAAAGTCCATTAAAATCCCAAACAATAATACACTGACATATGAATATGTACAAAAAATTATGTACAGACCATTTAACAACGCCAAGCCAAATTGTCACACACTATTTCACAACATAATGATTGCCAAAATTTGTTTATTACACACAAATTCAGTATTTGAAATAAACAGATACTGCAGTTCTTCTTTAAATACTCATGACATGGAGGAATGATTTTAACATGACAGGCAAGACATTACATAATCCTTCAATGACATAAGAAGAGGTACAGAGGTTCTTATTATAACAATCCATAATCATGTTCATACAGAGTTTATTCAAAAGCAGAGTACAAACCTCACACTGACAATTACTTTGACATAACACTGGCTGACGATCACGGAAAACAGAGCTGCTGCATAAACGCTGCGCTGCAGGTTTGACTGAATTTTACCACTGTAACGTCTCTAACATCTAGTGACACCGTGCAGGCTTTCTAAGGGAGGAGTAATCCTCTTTAGATCATTTGCAAAGCAATTAGGCATGCCTCTGCTGCTATTAAATATAAAGATAACAGCCTATGAGATAAGATGCTATTTGTACCACGTATCAAATGTGGATAGCTGCCTAAGAGCCCTGATATCAGGGAGATATATTTAAATCCTTGTAAATGAAATTAAAAAATACGATAGTAAAAATTCAGAGAGACATATCTACTGTACTATCTATCATGAAAATGAATTTCTGCATTTAATGTCTTCAGACCTAAATCCTCAATCAATGGACCTATAATTATGCATCACATCATAAATACTACACATTTTACACAGTGCAATCACTTTAAATGCATGGCTTCATGGATAATATAATCTCTAACATTCCACTGAACAAGGCAAATATATAAATACTTTTAGCTGCCAAGAAAACATGAGATAATGTCAAATATATTGATCACCGCCACACTGACGGTGGCAGGAAACCCTAAGACCGCACAAGCTTGGATTTCATTGTGAGAGACTGCCCAGATCAAACAGGATCACTTCTGAAACCCAAAGTGAACTATGGTGACTCGCAACATGCATTTGTCAGCAGGAACCAGAGAGCCTCTTTTGCATGTGTTTCTGTCATCACTACACACTACATAGCAAGAACAAACGCCACTGACAAGAAAGGAGCAAAAAAAAAAGAAAAAAGAAAGAAAGAAAGGCAAACTCCCTGCTGACCTATGACCTGGGGTACAAAGGTGGGTGGGCTGCCCTGCATGCATACAGAGGAGGTTCAAACAGAGTTTATTACTGCATTATCTCTCTTCTTCCTCATCACCTCTCCACCCATCAGTGGACACTGGAAGCCACCATGCTGGAGCAGACAGACCAGGCATCACTCATTCACTTGCCTCCTAGGTGCCTTTGTCAGGTGATTGCTTGGCGGAAAAAGGAAAACAGATCAATACATCTCCCATGGGTCTGACAGGTAATCTTTACCTGGGATGAAATATGAGTGGTACCAGCCTGCTGGATTCCTTAACTGTAACAGGGCAATTGACTGGCTGCACGGAAACCATTCCCCCACTTCCTGGCCATTGGAAATTCATTTTGGGGCATACGGTCTGGCTGAAATGTCATTATGGTGACTGCTAATTACCAGTGAGGCAGGTGAGGGGGTTTCCCCTCCTGCTACTAATGGAACTGTATCTGAACTGATGCGTCTTCCTCCCCTGTCAATGCCTTGGCACCAAAACACAGACTGACGGATAAGGCTCCGGCGAGAAGCTCTCCTTAAAACACTACACGGTCAATACTTGTCAACGCGTTCAGGGGTATATGTCTTAAAAAAGCCATCAACGTATTTATCAAAAGCTTCTTTTTTTTTCTAATTGGGAACCAGAACCTGTGCTATTCCTATCGATCAGGGATGTATCCCTGGTGTTGGAGGGGTTGGAGATGCTGCTGGACTCCCTGGTCAAGCTGCAGCTGCAGCAAGCTGGGGGTGAGGTGAGGGGTGGGGGTGGGGGTGCTCTCTGCTTCAACACTTTGACTGATTCCTGTGGCAGGATGTCTTGTGTGAGGCATCCATTTAGACGAGTGTGCACACACAGCATTTATAAATGTCATCCCCGGCCAACATGATCACATAAAGCCTTCTCAGACGGATTATTGCAGACATATAACTCACATTAATTGGCAAATCTCATTCTACTAAATGCGATTCTTCTCTTAAATAAGGCTTTAAAGTGTCTGAAAAGACATGCGATACGTGGCTGATGATTATGCAGTTCATTTCACTAAAAAGATATCGTGCAATCATTATAGAAAGTGCACAGTTCCTTCGGGTGCCAAGAGGGTTTTAAGCACGCGTACATTTTTTAAAAACAAGAAAACTTTTGCTCACAACCAGCATCACTCTGCTGTTTCTCTTCAGGTTAACATTTTATTGTAAAATAATTTTTTAAGACTGTACAGCAGAGGGGCCTGGGTTGTATGCAGGAGTTTTTGTCCATGTTTTAAAGACTACAACAGTTATCGCCCATATGGTTCACGTCAAGCAGAATGAATATCACTTGACTCAAATGCATTTTTTTCTGAAAATACTGCTTGTTTACCAGCTTGGCGAGAACTGTTGTGTTTGATCTCACTGTATGATGCCATTGATCTTTTAATGCATCTGATGCTGAGGGAGCCAGGGAAATGTATACCCCAAGGGTAGGTGAAAATAACGTGTACAACTCTCTCCTCTCCTGTCTCCGAGAGCTCCTCCAGCCCCTTTCTGCTGGCTCTCATCCACTCTCTGCACAGCTCCAACAGCAATGCATCCACCTCGGCTGAAAAACAGGCAGTTCAAACAGAGTTTGCGGCTGGCCTTGAACTTAAATACGTTTGGGGGAAAATTTGAATATGGAAGGTAAGCTGGAGAGAACAGAGGCGGCCCTCCGAGGACCGCGACTACACTCCCCCTGTGTTGTGCTAATGAGCACCTTTGTACAAACTGTAGCTTTTCAAATCCATGCTAATAGGAGGCCTGTACTTTGTGTGGCTCACTACCGGTGGTCGCCTCTCTGAACCCGGGAGCAGCATGTGGTAGCTAAACATTCTGATGCTCTCCTTGTCTCAGAGCTAGCTACGTGCTGCTGCACAGCCATTGTTGGCTGCCATAAAGTAGAGCAGACTCCCTCCCCTCCGCCCCTCACCCAGCCTCACCTGACCACTGTTCCCGCTGACAAACACTGCGCTACTAGAGTGGACATAATTGGTGGATTGTGTGGTGGCAGGTGGCCTGGAGACTGTGTGTGGAAACAGGAGGAGCCACAGAGTCTTGAGTCAAACGAGGAGCCTCTTGAAGCTGCCGTCTTTCTTGTGGAGATGACGGAGGGCTTAACAAGGCTTGATTGCATTAACATTTGTCATACTTAGTATACTACCTGGAAAGACTGGATCTAGCAGTAACATGCTGATTTGAGGAGTAATGATGTGCTTTGTATTTTTTTTTTCTTTGTCATAAAGTTTGTGCAGCAAGAGGAGTTGAAGCCTTTTCATTCTCAGGCACAAGGGATTTCCTTTTGTCATGTTCTTCCAAGTCTGGGTACTTGTCCAGTGTTCAGGTGTCCTCATGGTCCCCCTGAAGGACTGCTGCACTTGCTGTCCCCACAGCCTCTGGGGTTGGAGGTGCTGCAGGCTCCCTGTGCCTCTTCTCTCTGGTGATCCTCATGAAATGGGTTGCAAGCTGCAGAGACAAAGGAAGCGCATATCATATTCCGGACATGTAACACACATACACAAAAAAAAGACCAAACAAAGTAAAAGATACTTACATAAATCACATTTTTCTTCACTGTTTCAATGGACTGCCTCTCAAATAAAAATTAAATTTAGTCCACGACTCATGGATCTCTCCCTGTTTTAGGTATATTGAAATAAAACTTTGAAGCAATCTTGTTCTAATAGGTTAAATATTAATGAGGTTTTGGTCAAGTGAGCCAAATCCAATTTGGCCCCATATGACTTGTGGACATGGTTATTAAAAGGCCAATCTGTGCTGCTCCTATGGCTTAACTTCCCCCCTCTGGTTGTGCTGCGAGAAGCTGTATGTTTTTAACTCCATTCATCACACGTTCACATCTCACTGACTGCCTTCCTCTTTAAAGATCCTCTTTTCTCTCGATCTCACTCACCTTTAAAGCTTTTTGTCCCTGTGAGTGAAGGGAAATATCTGAAAGAGAAGCAGGGCCAATTTTCGGACGAGAAAGAGGAACTCCAAAACAATTGCACTCCCTAACGCTCTTTCCTGCTTTTCCTACTTCATGTTGATGAAGAAATCTTTCTAGACGCCCCCCCCCCCTAAAAAAAAAAGTTAGCGGTTAGCGGTGGTCACGTAAGATATTTGTGAGGCAGTCCCAGAGCAGAGGACAAGCGAACTAGAAGTGACATTGTGGCTCTGGGCTGTCTCAAAGGATTAGGCATTACAGCATTCACTGGCATGTGCTTTTGCTCGCTCCCATTATATCTGCTTGTGCTTCTTTCCAGATGACTTCTTCTCCAAACTGATCCGGCGGGCAAGATAATTGATTAATATTTCTTGAGGGAATGATGACTAACTGTTTCTGAGGTTCAACCCAAACACTCAGGTTAAACATAGTCAAAGGCCTGGATTCAAATTCAAGGGTTTTCATATTTGACAGATACAAAGAAATGGCTGGGAACATTTAGTTTGGGATTGTGAGTTAACATCCACAGGGCACAACCTATACTACCCTCTATCCCAGGCTAAGGTCACAGTCAGGGCGAACTGTTGACACACATTTTTACATTGTGACTTATAGAACAGACATTTAAATAAACTTAATATTTACACACACATAAATCTGTGTGTGTGTGTGTCATGTAGTGCGCAGAAGCAGAAAAGCACGGGAGCAAATGTACTCAGCGTCCACCACTGATTGTTTGGAGGTTGTAAGTGAAATAACTTACAGTTCATTCAAATGATATTATTGTTGTATATGAATGTTTCTAATAGAATTCAAAAATTATAAATGCAAATAATCAACTGTTTAAATAAAAGATAAAATAATACATAATGTAGATAAATTAAAAGGCCAGAACACGTCCACCTACACTCAACCTGTTTTACATCAAGGTCAATAAAGAGATTACAATGCAAAGGTTTTCTGTCAGTGGCAGAATTACAGTACATGCATTTGTTGTGGGTGATAATGGGAGGTTGAATGGAACCATCTTACCATCTTAATAAGCTCTCATGTGATGCTCTCTAAAAACAATCATTACAGGCCTTCCTGGAGCACTCCCCTTCCCCCTGTTTATTAATCAGCTAATTACACATTGACAGTAATGGGCCTGCTGATTCCCACACTTAAATGAACAGGGCTGAATAGCTCTTTAATGATTAGCCTTTGTGTTTCTCTCTCCCGCTCTCTCTCTCTCCCCTTCTCACTCTCATACACACACATACACACTGCTCTTTTCACAATTGGAAAAAAAAAAAAACCAGGACATTCAAATCAGAATCCTGGTGAGAAGGTTTGCACACAAGTGAGCTGAGGAGCACCTGACCGCCTGAGCTGCTAAAAACAAATGTGCCTCCAGAAAGAAGAAACCAAAACAATTAGAGTGAGTTACAAAGGCAGCAGGTTTGTGGTTACACTACATCAACTTGTGTGGGTTTCAGTGTTAAGCTAAGCCTCCAGCAACAGCAAAAAAAAAATAAAACACCATGAAAGTTTGGTGGAGCAGTGCAGGCAGGTGCAGGTGGAGACGGAGGAGATGTGGAGGGGGGGGTTTGAAGGACGAGAGCAGGGTGCGGAGTGGAGCCGGAGAGGACGAAATAGTGCGGTGGGCTGCATTTCTGTCAGCAGAAGTGATGGCTGAGTGGTAGCGTTATTTGTCTTGTGCTGCCATACGGCCCTCGCACCAACCTGGGCATTAATGAGAGGGGGCCGGACCGCCGGGCAGGAACACGGCGGGCCTCCGACGCAGGTGATCTGTCACGCAGCCATCTTGCTCGGGCAAGGAGACACATGAAGACAGAGGGGAGAGGAGAGGCGGCAGGGCTGACCGAGGGGCTGGCCTCCACATGGGCACCCTCGTGTGGCACTTAGCAGCACGTAGCGATAACGCGCTAACAGTCTGACAAGGTTAATCAAACTAAATTCAACCCTACTTATTTACTCCAAACTCTTAAGTCTTCCTGAAATGTAGCCCATTGAATAAGTTCAAGTTTGGGTTTATTACCATCATCCCTTTATAGAGATAAAGATAAGAAGGGCATCATAGGAGACAGCAGGGGAGGGGTAAAATTGCAATAATTAATTAGTCTGTGTGTGAGACCAGCCAAGGCTATTAAAATCCATCAGGATCTTTATACTTCCTGATTCATCTCTGCCTAACAAATAATTCTTCCAAAATTGTGGTGTGTGTTTCTAATTCATTTTCATTTTTGATCACTGAGCAGCGTGTGACATTATCTATAATTCACTAATCAACCACAATACAAATTAGTATTCTTATTATTGTATTATTGTATAACGTAAAACCGAGAGCTGGCATGCTTTGTTCGATATCAAGTAAGGATTTGTTGGATTGAGTTGGATTTCTGGATTGATGGTGGTGAGAAAAGTAGAAAATGGCCAATTTAAGGTTGAGAAATAGAGTGGTCATCTCATCCAAACAGATACCTGGCTTGATAAGTTGTGGGGGGGTTTTTCCCCACAACCAGCTTCAGCACTGTCGTGGAAGTGCTAAAAGGGTAAAGAAAGAAGACAAAGCAACAGCTGGGTACCGCCTCAGTAATTCCCCACGGAGCCCTGGAAGACACCTCGAGCTGCAGACCATTTTCACTCCTGATTACAGAGTTTCAAATCAACCACTAACACATACAACAATCCACTTCCTCTAGCCAACTCAAACAAAGACTCGGCTGTCGTGTTCACTAAGAGGAGCCGCGCCGTTCTCTCTGCTAAATGCAGTAAACAGTCTTTCCATGCAAACAAGATGTTTACCAGAAAACAACTCCACTCAGCAAATCACTGAATCTGATTTTGTCTCTCTACAAATTTATGTCAGAACGGCAACAAACGAGAATTTGTACACAGACAGTGTGAAAGCTTGTCAGGGTGAATGTGCATCTCCTGGCGGCGCTGAGATTACTGAGGAGAGACATGGTGCAGCAGGCTGCCAAAGTAAAGATTTATATAGAGCAGTTGCAGCTGCAGAAACTGACATTGGACGACATGGGAAGCATGATAAATCATGGTGGACAGGGGGCACTAGACTCAAGAAGCAGGAAAACACTCTGAACAGGGCTGAGGGGGGATGTGCCAATCAGGGAACTCTCCTTCTGCGCAATTTAGGAAACACATCATCTTTAAGCCACTTACTCCTAAAGACACACACAACGTATCTGAGAGCACATAACAGTGTATCAAGTTGAAAAACATTAAAATATACAGTATTTCTGAAAGCACAGTTATCATTGCCTTATTTGTAGTTTGATATTTTTGCACAGGTAACACTAATAACTGGTTCAATTTATGGAAAACATTTGATTTAAAAACACGCATTTTCCCTTTGCAACAGACAGTGGATCTGTTAACTGTGGAAAAACAGAGCCCCTCGTTCCGTATGTTGAATATGAGGGGTCCTTAAGGGTCAGGGGTGAATCCTTTTTTTACTTTTATGGGAAGTGGTTCAGTACTGGGGAGGTGAAGGACAGAATTGCCGGCCGTTCCATCACTCAGTGCAATAAATGGATGCAATCTGTATCCAAGTAAAGCATTGGCTGTTTTTAAATTCCACCTCTTTTATCCAAATGAATGATGGACCCTGGTACAGCACACTGTGCAGCAATATTAATATACATCAGAGGCCTGCACCCCTCACTAAATCAGGGAACCACCAGCATTTGTTATTTAAATGACAAACAGCAGCTGCAGGAGTGAAGCGCAGAGAGGGGACGCAGAAGAAAAGGTGGACAAACCAATTCAGATTTCAATCCAGCAAAGACACAAGGCCCCAAGCCATCAGTCTAATGAAAAAAGGCAGCTCCACTGGTCCAAGCACACATAACGGCTGCTGCTTGATGCCACCTCCAAAAGGGGCAAACTCCGCATCGCACTACTTCCTCTGCTTCAAACAGAAAGCTCTAAAAATAACACAACTTCCATCTAACTGTACACTTCCCTCTCCTGCTAACTCTACAAATATTTTACTTTTTTTATAATTTTGGTGGACTTACAAATAATCACTTAACAAGACTTCGAGCTAACTAGCTACCTTTGCTACCTAGGCTCTGTGAGGCTGTATTTACGCAGAGCATGCTAACATGCTCAATAGCAATGGTGCAGGTGCAATGTTTAACATGTTCACCGTCTTAGTTCAGTGTGTTGGCAGGCTAACATTTTCTCTAGCATTAAACACCAAGTACAGCCGAGGCTGATGGGAAGTTTTGCAGGTTTTTGACCATAAATTTGAGTTTCAAACAACTTGATATTTTGACCTAATGGAAGAAAAAAAAATCATTCATCATCTGGGCACCATGAGGGTTCACGGCAAACCATCCAAAAACTGTTGAGATTTTTCAGTCTGGACCCAAAGTGGTGGACCAACATCTTAAGAGCAATTCAATAGTATGTGTGGAAGGTGTTACCTGATGTTGTGATGGACACAGCTTCCGTTTCCCTACTTCTCCTCAAGTCTCCTGTGCATGACAGGCTGGGGGTGCTGTTAGTCTGTCTGGGGAGGGGGGGCAAACAGACAGACAGGCAGAGCAAACATTACACACAAATATGATGAAGTAGCTCCCTCCCATAATACACAAGCATACATGTAAAAATTTATAATTTCATAGAAGTCAATAAATGCAAGCGCCGCACATTTGCACAACACTGCAGTTTATATTTAGCCTCAGTGCAGGGTTTTTTTGGCCACATCTTAATTTTTCTTCATTAATCCACGTTTTCAACACAGAGAATATTTAATGAGGTGAGGTGCTGGGGTACATGTGGCTGAGTCATTGCAGAGTTCACATAAACAAATTACACCTGCTCTATGCCTCCTGTGTCATATGTCAGGAGCCCTGAAATAGGAAAAGCCCCCCCCCCCCCACCGGCTTAATAGCCCTGACTTCAGAGATGTAAAGTTAAGGTCAAGGTCCGTTCCATCAGTAAGGGGGGGTGGGAGCAGCTGATGTGATCCCGTGCAGTATGTATGTTTGTGTATGGGGCGAATGAAACAGAAAAAAGGAGAACTATGTGAAGGAGTGTGTGAGTGAGCTACAGTACAATATTTAGGTTAAAATCTTGCATATTTTTCTTGTTATAAACAATTATACAGCATCTCAGAGAGGCATGCTGTTTAAAAATAAACATAACCTGTAAAAATGAGTTCATGACAGACTGCAAAACAACAGAGAACCGTGCAGAAGAAAGCTCCTTGTTAACCAGCATGGCTCATCTCAGGCTGCAGGCTACATAAAGCTCACAACCCTAACAGGCACATGCTACAATAAGGCCCCGTCAGGGCAGCCTTTTAACAGGCAGCATGTTCCGTGACCTCAACACCCATAAATCACATGACGGGTGTGCAAGCATGGGGTGTCGAGAGCTGTGCAGGGCACGCTTTGAGCGAAGTCTCTATGTTGTATAATCAATAGATATAAAAATAAATGGCCTGACCGTTATTCTCTCCCTGCTACCCCTCTCTAATAAAATCCCAGTAATGCATATTTCATTTACTTTTATACTTATTGATTAGCTGTACTCCAGTTAGTAAATCACGCGCCTATCGATCCCTCAATCGTACCTCTGTCGGACAGCACATAACCAGCCATTTGCGCCCCTGATAAAGAGCTCAGGCATTGAACTCCCCACAGTAAATCTTTGCAAACTAACTTTTTAATTCCAAAATCGATCCACGTTTAAACGTTGCATTATTTCACGAGGCACGCCTGTGGTATTAAAAGTAATACCCTGATGCATTTGGTCTTAATGTGTGGAGGTCCATCCCTCCATCTCTTCCCTCATCACACCAAGGCCGAGGCACTCCGGGGTCCCTGGCAGCCTGGAGGGAGGCGAGGGCCCTCCCCTGCCGCTGAGAGCTCCGGGGGCCACCAGGAGCCCACTGAGACACTCAGCACAATGCTAATCAAACATGAGAATGCCATCAGCTGGCTCATTAACCAAGACAAAACACCACCATTCATCTCAGAGCAGAACCCAAAGGCTTTTTATAAGCATGTTACATGGCTCAGTGTAAAACTGAAAGAAGTGGTAAAAAATGCACAACACTGTTTTTATTATTTAACATCTGTTACTTCATCAGTTTTAACAGCCTGACAGATGTTGGCCTGTTGTTTTGTCCCTAAATATACAGAAACTGTGATGAGAAAACAAAGATTGACTTAGAGGCAATGAGCAATGAAAAAACAAGCAATATGTAATGAAGATGGGCAACAACAACTAAATTCTATCAAAGACACAAGGACACTGAAGAAAAAGTCTCCAAGATAGATTTTTTTCAGGTCATATGAGACACTTTTAAATGCAGCGCCGTCCCTTAGGGTATAAAGTAAAACAGCACTGACACAGGGTCAATTGTAATTTTGGCGCCCACATCCAAAAGCAAATATATCAATTAAAAATAATAAATCAAAAGAGTGAGGAGCCGCGGTTACAAAATGGCCATCTATTTTCATTAAGGTACATGGTGCTTCAGGTGTGAGCAGGATCTCAAGATTAATAGAGGTATTCAAATGAATCAGAAAGGATTAGGGTCTCCAGGGAACATAATCGATAGCTCCAAATCAATAATCAATAGGCCACTCACACCAATATACTAACTGCTGACACCGAGATCTCACAATTAAAATGAAAACTGGGAAGGGAGTGGCGTAAGACTATGATTTATCTCACAGCACAAGTGTCATTTAGAAATAAATAAGTCAATAGATAAAAGCTGCTGCTGCCTGGCTCAGGTGGGAGGCAGTTATGCATTTTAACGTGGCTGCCGTCCCCGAGCATTACGGCCCAAATCCCACAAAGCATTGCGCCTATTCACGCGCCGATACCAGGATAAACAGCATGCAACCTCATACAGCCTTTATCACTTAACATCAAATCTCTGATTGTCGCCGCCAAACAGGAGATGACAGCTTTTATTAATACAGTATCATTTCAACCTGGCCGCAGTACAAGATTAATGTTTACACTCTGCCCACAGAGAAAACACTTTTCTCTCAAGGGTGTTTGGAAACAAAAGAAAAGTCAGATGTATGGGAGCTCGGCGTTAGAAATCGATCACACGGGTGAGATGTTCAAAAGAAATGAAAATGTAGTGAAGCGAAATCAAGAGTGGACATTAAAAAGTTTGTTAAGCGCAGGCACGAGCGACTATAGGGTTTCTCACTGCCATGCAAAATAACCTTTCTAACTGTCTGGCGTTGTGTTTGTATGCGAGTGTGTTTTGGAGGAAGTTTAAGGAAGTAAATGGGTGCTGTGCACGAAGCTGGGTCGTGAGGACAGAGCAGCCATCTCACTGGAGAGTGGATTTGAGCAGCTTTGGGAGATAGATTCAGCTCGTGCCGTCCAACGGGACACATCAGAAGCCCCTCTCGTCAATCCCCCCTCTCTCCCTCATTCATTTGGGAGTATGATTTATACTTTTTGAAGTGAAGGGTCTTGAATCCCACTATAAAGGAATTAAGAGGTCTCCCCTGAGTCCGCCATTCAAATGAGAGCATGGCAGGGATATGAGGGCTTTTTAATAGAGAGAAATTAGTATTCACAATGCCTCAAACTGGAATCTGAAGGAACCTTTCAGGTGGAGAAGAAAGGGCCAGTTTAGAAAAGAAAGCCCTAAGAAGTCGGGGGCTTTTCATAGCAGTCGTGTTTTTGCCCCTCATCAAGGAGTGCTGGAGCGCTCTGTGAAATAACCCAAGAGAGTGGGAGGAAAAAGAGTGTGTGTGTGAAACAAAATTAAGAATGCACCATAAATAGACAGAGTGGAAACAATACAATGAGGAGTCCCACAGTCTCGAGGCCAAAGGGGGCTGCTCGGCTCCTCAATAGTCCCCCATGCAGATCCAACAGTTCTGGGGATGACTGGGAGCGATGCGATGCTTTGACAAACATCTTTTGGATAAACCTCTTTTTAATGTTTCCGTGCAGTCCCAGAAATGCAGGGATTAGAATCTGCATTACAACTATGTCAACACATACTATTTCTCCATTTTGGAACAATGACCTTGAAAACTATTGACTTGAAGTGTTACTGCATCCAGCTGTAGCAGTCTCATGTCACTTCAGCTAAGTCTTGGGGCCAGGATTGCCATTAACACTAACACTGGGGTCCCAGAGACCCCTGGGCCTCTGTACTGATTACATGTTTCAGAAGTCTACTACAGAAAATGATCCATTATTTCTGTGTGCTGTAAAACATGGCAAAAAATACGATGGATTTATATTTGATCTACAGCTTCCAAATTCTAAATTAGTTTATTTAAATAACACGGACATTAACATGTTCATCTGTGTGTATTATACACCACTGCAATAGAACATGCACCATGTGTAAATTAAAGATTAAATCTTTCTCTAGCGTATTTGCAATCTGAATATTTTAGCTTTAAGGCATGTCTTGAATTCGCTGACTGAAGCCTAATCTAATTTTGATGGGGAGGAGGAAGAAGATTTGGAGCCATCGACCACAACCCACTGAATGTGTCTGCCCACACACAGTCTCTGAGGCATAATTTTAACAGATTACTTTTGTTAGCACTGACCTGTGCTCTGCAACTGATTCACTTAAGTGACTTGGCCACAGACTTGTCTATCAATATATTGAGCTTTGATTGAAAAGACCTATGTCTCCAATAGGCCCTTGAGAGGCTGTTTTATTTAACATGGCATCAACTACCTGTTTCTGCAGATTGAGGAGGAACATCTGAGATGGGAGCTCTCTGACACCATGTCAATAGGACACACGGGTAATGGGCACAAAGGGTTCAACTGGAAATTGAAAGTATCAATAACATTTAGATTTTGAAATTTTACCACAAGTGTCTGAACAAACTGGGGTCAAAAAGATAATAAGGGCTTAGAAAAAAACTTGTATTGTAACATACCTGGCTTCGGTCTCGTTTTCCAACAGAAGGCAGCCAAAAGCTTAAAGGAAATGGTAAGAGTATAATTACTGGACACAAACAATGGTGGAAACAGATGGACATAATACTATAAGAGTTCTTTATAATGTTTGAAAAGTTTGAAACAGTATATCTTACTCTCTGTGGTAAGGATCTTGGGAGAAATGTCTCAGTCTCTCTACAAACACTGGCACACTGTTACCCTGTTCAACACAAATCAAACGCACACAGTCGGAAACAAACATAAAAATTTTTTTCAGTAATTGCAAGACTACTAACATGAAAGATGCACGTTTGCTGTCACCTTGCTGGGAATCCTCCTCCTATACTTCCTGATGCAGCAGGCGGCGGAGCCAGGCAGAGGTTTAAGACGTGAACGATACCCTGAAACAAAAAAAAAACTTGGCTTTATTTGACAGTGACAAAACCACTGGGGAGCATAATATTTAAATGGTACAGAATTATCTTTAAGATAATTCTAGCACACTGGAAGTCAATGCAGTGAACAAGGACAAGTGGTTTCTTCTCCAGACTGTTGTTAAGATGAATTTGTTTCTAAAAGACAAAATTGTCCTCAATTACCTCTGTGAGAGGGCCTCGCAGGTTGCAGAAAAGTGGGTGCTGGGCGGTTATCCTCAAGGGAAAGCTGGCTGTCTGAGTCCCAGTTGGGCAACAAGCTGGCAACGCCCGTCCCAGCTCCACAGTCCCCTTCGAAGAACCAGTCACTCTGCTCATCATCGCCTACGAACAGGGACAGGGAAGATGATGCTTTGGCTGGTATGTCACAGCTGCATGTTTCTATCAGAGTTTAACAGCTGATATTGGTCTATCACAGATATATTGGTGTTAGTGTATATGTAGTCCAATATGAAAACTTTTTTTTTTTTTTTTAAATGACCATAATGCTATATTAGCTATGTCCAAAAATCAAATGTCCAACTTTAAGCCACAGGCCTGTTCCAGGACAGCCAGCTCTTCTCAGACCTGTCAGTCAGCAAAGCACATGCAGGAACCATGCCTCTCACAGTCAAGGTGTAGTGACAACTGTTAAATCAGGGGCCGCCTGGCCCCGCCACGGCTAATGAGATTAGCAAAGGCTTCAGCGCTCATTAACACGACATGACAACGTCTTATTAGAGTCGCCTGGGTGCCCAGCAACCAGCCCATTGTATCAAAACCTCCCTCTCTAGCCCCAGCATTCCCTCAGAGTCGTCCAAATCTGACAACTCTTCATCTTTCTTTAAACGACCCAGAGAGCTTTGTCTGTGAGCTCCAAATGCTCTAAATCGAATCAGCTGTTTACTTACTAGTTTTGATTGCAATAAGTGATGAAGTTGCTGCACTGTACGTTAAAAGTATTTGTTTTTTAATACCTTGTCTTCCTTCATCATTGGTGAAAAGGCCGGGGTCACTGCTGCACGTACTGCTGGTTTCCCTGCAAAGAAAAAAGGAAAAACGTCACATGTGAATGACCGTAGCTGACCTGTTTCTTTAATACCAATGACATTTGAGGATGGAGAACTCTGTTTTGATCTGTCATCTCAAACCTGATGGGTTCCTTAGGTCAGACAGTGTAATATACTATCTGAAAAGTGAACAATGTAAATCAAAAATTTACATGGCCCTGTAATGTCAATATTTAACATGTAGCATTCAGTGATGAAGATAATGAAGAAGTCCGGAGCTAGAGGTCGACATAAATGGAAATGACACAAAAAGACAGAGCGTGCTGTGTTCTCCCTTGTTGCGATAGCAAACACAAAGGCATGAGGAGAGACTCTGATCGAAGCCACTGAGTGACATGCACAATCTAATTGAATATCCTCCGCTGTCAGCTCCAATCTAATCTGGCCTGCGTTGTGGAGGATGACAGGAGAGCGAAACACATTCCCCTGCCAGCCCCTCCCTCTGGGTGTGCCCCACACAGACAGCGACCCACAGACGTGCCGCTTCCACACAACAACTGGCCAACATCTGCTGTGTGGGCTGCCACTTCTTATTGCCTGGCCTGCTCCATCGCCGCTCCCTCTTCACACCCCCAGGCAACCCCAGCTACACCCCCCCTCTGTGCCCCCCCACCCCTCTGCTCACCCAGACCACCCCGGTGTTTTTTCTGCCTTTCTCACACCTCAGCCACCTTGGACTGGGACCTCCAAACACTCCAAGGTCAAGGGGTGGGGGGACTTATGAAGACAAAGGGACAAGAGCTCAAAGAATGATTCCTTCTTTCTGAAAGTAAACCAGAACACTCAATCCAACAACCCTTATGTTTAAGTCCTGCCCTCACAAGTCCGTAAAATTTTGTCCCATCTATCCCATTCCACTCAGTGCTTTGATGTTTGATACAGAATGCTGCTCAACTTTGTCTCTTCAAAATTCTACACAGGTGCACAACAGGGTTGAGGTCAGGTGACAAACTTGGCCATTGCAGCACTTTCACCTTGTTCTTCCTTAAGAATGCAGCAGTGGCCTTGGAAGAATGCTTAGAGTCATTGTCATGTAGAAGAAGTGCCTGGTGATCTGCAGTGTGCAGAGGGCAACATCTTCTCTTTCAAGATTTTGCAGTAAATCTGTGAATTCATGATGCCATCAGTGAAGTAGGAGTCCCTCACACTTACATTTTGCCAAAATTTGCTCATCTTGAGGTTAAAGCTTACAGCAACGACCTGGACGTTTCCATCCTTTTTGAATTTCGGTGTCACTTTTGCTACTGACTTCTCACTTTCTAATCCTCTTGACCCTTGTCCTTTTTGGTCCATCTCAAGTCTCCAGAAAACTCTCTCCCACATGTTGCCAGTGATGTCAGCATCAAGTCTGACAATAATTCAACGCGTTAAGCGGCACTTTACTTGTCAGCCTGTTTGAGTGAGATGGTTCACAGGCTCATCTGGTGATCAACTCCCCTTAACAAGCATTTTATTAAGTGTTATTTTATAACTTTCAGCAGGGATGTACCTGGCCTTTTACCCTTTTTACATGAAAATCCTATTTTCCTCTATAGTATTGACATATATCATCGATAACTGATAAAGGAGAGCTGCGGTAAAGATCTCATACTCATTTATGCTACGTACTGTAGCTGCCTTGCATTTTGCTTTCTATTCATCATCGTTGACCTTGCTTATAGGAGAAAGCTGGAGGGTCAGATATGCGCTGATACGGTGCTTTGCCATATTGCAGAGGCCGGCCAGTGACGGCATCATCAGAGAAACGTCCGTCCAACCTGCCCGTCTTCCTGGCCAGATGGCCCTCCATCATCTCCCCTCACATCCACGAGAAGCAGATGTTAGAGGGAGCAGGCCTCTCCGGGGGAATCTGGAAGATGTCTGGCCTAGCCGAGAAATCCTGGACGGTCCCTCCAACCCCCGTCCCCACCCCCTCAGCCTTCCTCTCTCCAGACTGATTCCCCAGGCCTCTCCTCAGCTTCACCCCACCTCTGGACACATTGGCTGGCATCTGGAGCACACAACACTCAAACATCAGCAGAGGACACAGCCACAAGATCTACAACAAGCAATAACTACCATTTTGGATTCACGCTTCATTCTACCAGCTTTCTTTGAAATTAGGAACCAGTGATAATTAACTACCAGGACCGTGGCGTCTTCCACCATATTCCAAGTACAAAAATGTGTTTGCTTCTTATTGGAGGGACTCTGTGCAAAGTTTGAAAAAGAATCACAGGTATAAACAATTAATTAGTGACACTCATTAAGTATTTATCTGTATTAAAGGTGTAATGTGATGTCGCTTGGAGCAGCACAGGGCCGATGTGAGACCGTTTCCATTAAGTACTGCCTAATTAATGCCATGAATTATTGAGACCCCCATTTTTCTCGGGACCAAAAGAAACACCTCTTGTCTCTTCAGCAGTGACCTTTGTCAAGAAAAGTTGACAAACATTTCAGGCAAACTTGTCTCACATTGAGATTTAAGTTTAAAGATATCATGGCGGTGTTTGATGAGGGCTCATCAACTGCAGAAAGCCAAGTCCGCACAAAATAGCTCTTCTCCAGTCCAATAGTAAGATATTCTATTGTGGATTAGGTGCCATAGAAACAAATAAGTCTTAATTAGATAAAATATCGCATGTCCATGGTGAAACAAAAGCAAGGGCAAAAACAAAAACTGTATCCCAGTGTTTTAGTGCTGAACTTAACTCCCCGCATGACCCTATTGTCTCTACACAAGCCAGAGAGGTGAAGCAAAACACAGTATCCAGATGAGCACTAATCATTAGGATATAATCCCCAGCTCCTGGGAGAGACAGACCAGTTTGCACAGAGATTACAGGCGAGCCGCCATTTATTGAGCCTGGGCTCATTCTGCAGAGGAATAAAGAAGAGGCAGAGACGAAGGGGGGCAAAGCGCTGATAACAATGGATCTGTGGGCTCTTCAAACAAGCCGCCCCAACCCAAATCCATGCTCTCTTCCATGGGTGTCTGATTATAAGGTTATCCCACCCTCCCTGAGCTGCAGTAATTGGATTAGTCTCAGAGATTTATGAAAATTAACTTCAGCAAATGCTGCACTGCTTTCCCAAAAACTCCTCATAGAGTTTTCAAAATATAAATTACAGCACGATTAAGCTGAGTGTGAGAAAAGCACACATGGTGGCTTTGTTTTCTTTCTTTTTTTTTTCCTTGTGGCAGAACTGGAGTCAACATCACCAGTAGAGGCACACAGCTGGAGATGGAGGCTGAGCCCGGGACAGCGTCTACCCACAGGTGAGGGCTGCCTGCTTGGGCCAGCCTGGGTGCCAGGTGGCCTCACTGCCAGCAGGCTGGGCCAGGCCTAATCAAGGATGTGGAGCCCAACTGGAGCTGCCAACATCTGCTCCCCTTGCACTTGGGTGGCTGAAGGCAAAGCTCCGCTCAGTATGCACATAAGAGGAGTGACCTTGAGAAAGAGGCATGTTTTAAGAGACCAGACACTCCATATAAAAAAGGTTAATGGAATGAACGGAGACCAAAGAAATCCGAGTGCTTCAAAAGACATTTCAGCAACGGCATCTGTGTCTGACATCAAATGGACCGCACACTCTCTGAGTATAAATATTGCTGTTGTACCACTGTCAGCCCCTCATCACTGCTGCCATTTGTTCATATCCTTTGCCTCCGCCAGGGCTTAACCATTAGATCGTTGAGCCCTCAGTACGGCGTGGCAGTCTACTGAGCAGCAATCAAGAGCGTTGACGTTGTGTAAGTGAGAAATGATTGACAGCGTGCCATGGTGTTCCCATTTATTTCTTCTCCGGAGCTGTTTTCTGTCAGAACGGCTATTGATTTTTCCATAAAGTAAGAAAACAAGTACCGTTTAGGGGCTAGGGAGGTCAGCACAAATGAAACCAGAAGATGTAAAGCCTTTTGTCTGTCCCATTACCAGTTACCTCAAATGTCTTCTTCTCACATCTTTTTAAATGATCCACAGATAATGAGGCCACCAAGGAAATACACCATGCAGTATGGCAGGACTGGGAATTACAATGCTTAAAAAAAGCTAAAGTATGACACTATCCAACTGACCAGCACTGTCGAACCTATATGTCTATCAACTCATTATACTAATGTATGGTATTTCATGCTGAAAACACCATTTATATTTTGTGAAAACAATTAACTATTCATTAATATTCATAAAGAAGGGAAAAACTAAACAATTAAAAACTCCTGGTTCTCTCTTCTGATGTTTCTTCCTTTTTTCACCATCAAGGAATTTTTGGTGAGTTCTACCTGAACCAAACCCAGGATCCAAGTCCCTATTTACAATATAGCGCATTATTTTTGCTATCCTCCATGGTGAGAAAGTTTAAATAACGTTGGGTAGTTTAATCTATAACAATGAGACCATTTCTTATTTGCTGATCACACGATTTGCATATAAAATTTGAATCTTCAAAGTAACCAGTAACTACGACTGTCAGATTAATGAAGTGGAAGAGGAAAGAGGCTAAGGTGACAGAAGTTCATGGTCAGAATTCAGATTCTGCCACAATTCAGTCTTTTGATAACACACTGTACTGAAATATTCGCTTCACTGTAATAATAAAATGTCCTGTCTGCTGCCAGTTCCAGCCACATTTAGTTTTGCTAAATAAAATGCAGGGTGCACTCTGGGACACTGGGACACGCACAGCTTTAATTACCCAGCCCAAGACAGGAATTCATTTCAAAACAAATCGATACCACACCAAATCACTTATTTATTTGTGACAATATTTCTCGAAAGGAAATAATGAGCTGGCAGATGCCCGGAGGCGTAACTATCAAAGATCCCTCCCTGGTGATCATTTCAGCTATAGGAGATGAGGATGAAGAGACTCTATCATTCATTTTTAATGTCAACTCAATACTTTAAAGTGGAGTGGCATGATTGTGATACATTTTTTTTGGTTTAGTTGAGGACACGCTGAATATTGACAACTGGCTGGATGAAGACAGGCAGTATAGATCATCTTAAATGTCGCCTTGTTTAATTGCTTCTGTCTGATAGTAGTTATGCCCATGACTTTTATGTTATGGGTTTAACTGCCTTGGTAACTTTCCATTTAAAGGGTAAAAAGGGCTTTTAGAGTTTTGAGCTCCTTATTCGTTATGGTTTTAATCCTGACTCTTTAAACAATGACAGGCTTAACATTTGGCTTGTTGCAAAACTGTAAATTAAATGAAAGGTTTTGAAAGCTGGAAATGCTGATTTTTCACAAATAATGGCCCACAAAGCTCTTTCTATTAACCTAAATGGATGCCAGGTGAGGACTGTGTAACATGAATGAAAGGGTTTGGTTTCACTCGAATGGAAACACAAAACGAGGAAGAAAATGAAAATATCCTTCCTTGAAACAACAACAACATTACCCGTCAGACATGTTTTCATCTGCACCATCTCTGTGTTCCTTGGCCATCTTCCTCTTCCAGCATTCCTTTCCCATCAGCCTGGCTCCTTCAGTGTGTCTGTCTGCTCCCATCCAACCACCAGACCTCTTCTTCGATCTTGACAGGTGCTGCATCCTAGACGACCTGTACCTCCGTTTCCCATCCACACCAGAAACATTTAACTTCTGCTGCAGCCTGACCGTGACGCCTGAGGTCATACGTTTGACCTTCCTTCGTCTCCTGAGTGGCCGTCCTGGATTATTCTCAGTGAAGGAGTCAGACTCTGGCCAGGAGGGATGCCTCGTCCTGGCCGGGCCTCTCATGACGGAGTGCCACTGGTTGGTTGAAGTGAAGTCGTCAGAGTCACTGCAGTTGGCCACAGAGGCAGCGATGGCTGAGGAAGAGTTCTGCCTGTATTGTTTAGCCTCGTCCAAGCTGGACTCTGAGGCCTCAATCCAGCAACGTCTGTGCTCCGTTGGATATAGGGAGGACTCACGGTAGCGCTTGCGGACTCTGCGGCGGCGGATCTGCCGGCGCTGCTGCAGCGGACTCAAAACCATTTCCTCCCACAGCTCTCCCAGCTTACCCTGCTCCGAGGTCTGCTCCAGGGCGGACACTAGGTCCTGCACCAGCTCATCCATCATGGTGCTGAAGACAAGACACAATAGAGGACACTTGTTAGTGGTGTGGTGACAAAGAGTTAACACTGTGGATGATGGTACATTAAAATAACCATATATATATATATATATATATGTGTGTGTGTGTGTGTGTGTGTGTATATATATATATATTTGGGTATAAGCAGGGCAGATGAGTCTTCTGGTTTGCAGGATTTTTGTCACTGACATGATGAATCTTTCAGTCTTTCAGTTCATTGGCCTTTCAGGTTGTAAATTTCCAGAATAATCCACATTCCTATGTGGTTAGTTTTTCTATACACAGTTACTACTACTACTGTCTCAGGCCATTGTACCCTGACATCATGGTTGAGGCGACTTAAGCAAATTGGGGTTTTCTGCTTCCATTGCTGAGCAGTAAATATAATCACTCAACACCATGACATCACTTTAGAAAACTATAACAGCTAAGGGGGTTACAATTGCTAGTGAACCAGAAATAGTGCTAGAGGAGGCAGACAAAACAAGCCTGTCTGCTTAGCACAGGGTCTGCTATGGTTATCTGTGCCTCTCCTACAATGGATTTCTCTCTATACGGTGCAATGGTATAATGGTCAAGTGAAAACTGGTCTATCTAGCAAGAATCTTTCAATGGAAATCTGTAGTTGATGTAGTGGGGAGTTCAGAGATTTCCTATATTATATCCAACTGTGAATGCAGCATCAGTTACATCTGGTCAGTCGATCCTCTAAATGAAAGAGGAAATACCAAAATAGATCTCGCTTTTTTTTCTTCTGAGTAACAGAATATTACCAGGCTGGTTTTCCATTAAGTAACAGCACAAAATTGTGGATTGTGTGATTGCAACGGTTTTTTAAAATGGACTGTTTGAGCGTCTGCTATTCGTTAGCAGCTTCAAAAACACAAAACTGAGAAGCTGCACGGCATCAGCGCAACCAAACAATAGCAGAGGCAGACCGATCTGTCTGCATGCTCAGTGCAGACCGAGTTACATAACAACTCACACGTGAGCTCAGCACAAGGACAGCCTCAATACACACATCCTCCCACTGTTAGCTATCAGCGACAAACACCGTTTAACATAGTTTAACACTGTGTCATATATATGTATATATATACGGCGCACACACAGCAGCTATCACAATGCTACGCAGTAACAGGCAGTAACCCGCTGTGTTTCGGGACTCACCAGTCGCAGCTTGTCTTGTTTTGTTTTCAGCGCAGCTGGGACGCCACACGCACTTCCGCCCTGCTGTCCAGCCAATCAGGTGACGCCGCCTCGCTGTGACACCCCTGCAAAAAAAATAAATAAATAAAAAAAACAAAAAACTGCTACAGCACTACGACGTTCATGCAGATAAGGACCCACACTCAAGTCTGACCCACCTGTCTGCTGCAGATAATACAGTTTAACACTGATCGCCATTACGTTCATTTAATAAGCGGATTCACTGCTGGTGCATTCACTTGAATTTCTGTACTTTTCCTAAAAAGTTCCTGTGTGAACATATGGTGCCCAATAGAATTATGGTGATTCTGTTGTTTTGTTTTTCATTTCAAATGTCTCATATGCATGGGGTAATGTAAGCCTTGTGTATGATTAACTTTTACAACTTTGAATAATGCAATATATGATTTGTAGTGTTATCTGCTGCATCCCACTGTGTTGTGGATATGGCTAAACTCAGTAGTAGCAATAGAAACACTACACAGCAATCCATTGCGATTTTTAAAACCTGAGCAAATGCGTTTGTGTTGAATTGTATTATATTGTCAGATTAAGCAACTTAGCAATACGCCATATAAAATAAGACAGTGTGATACATTACAAAAACTAATGAACTGTCCAGTACAAAACCTTTTCTGACAGAGTTTCAGTGAAAATCAAAGAGGGCAGACTCGACACAGATTGTTTGATGGCTGATAAATGAGTACCAAGAAGTCCATACACAATGTTGCTTCAGACTTCAGGCCATTGTTTTAAATCTACACGTTATGTTAACATTTTGTTAATTTCTTCAAACAAAATCCAAAACCATGTTAAGTTTGTAATTACTGGAGTTGTAGATTATAAGATTACAGTAATTCTATTACATCCACACTTTTTAAAACAATAGTGAACTAATAAGTGTTTTATGATGTGTGACAACTCTCAGTAATGAATTGTCTCTCAAAGCCAGTGTATTGCTGAATGAAGCAAAAAAAAAAAAAAAAAGTCATTTACCACTTCTTTCATCTCTCAGATGAAGGCAGCCCAAATAATAAAAAAGAAAAGTCTGTGAAAATGAGTACAAAAGCCATTTAATCTCTCTCATCTTCCTCTTAATAACTGCAAATTTCCCCTTGGGCCCATGGGAGAGGGCCTCTCTGTGCTGCTGCCACCTTATCTGTCGCCTCCATATTTCAGCATGCTGAGCGGCTCCCTCAGTACCCAGCCCCCGGCCTCCTCTCGCCGGGGCCTGTGGGGAAGCTGGGCTCCTGGGCCCGCCATTGTTCTGGCCTGGGAGGAAAGTCCGGAGAGAGTCCTGAAAGCCGGAGAGTGGGAATATTAAAATAATAAAAAAAAAAAAAAAAAAAAAAACTTGAGCCACTGCTTCATTAAGCGGCAGCCTTTCACAAGCAAACATATCAGAAATAGCCCCCTTTCAGAGGCAGTAATTAGCAATTTGGAAACCTTGCCCCCTCAGGATATACAGTTTCAATTTAGTCAGCAGCTTTAGATTCTTAGGCACTTAATATTCATTGTTTCTGCCATCTTCCCAATTTCTCGACGTACATTGTCTAGTCTTTCACTGGCGATAAAGTGTTTTATCTTTCATGTAATTCTTCTTTTCAATGAGCCCTCTGCAAGAGAAGTTAATTTTTATAAATAATTTTCTAAGGGATTTGCAAAGAATGTGAGGGATGTGATAGCAAAGTGCTCTTCAGGAAGTGCCAGGCTGAATATCATATGGAGCTTGTGCTTGATTGATTAAGTCTGGCAATAAATAGTGTATGGGAAAAGTTCCTGCAACTTACTAGGATGTTATGTTAGAGAAAACCCTCTGCATCTGATGACATGGCCCAAAAAGTAAATTATATTCAAGTTTAAACGATAGACCGTCATCATGCAAAACACATCTTCAGACTTTGCCAGATTTGCAGCTTAACTTTTTGCCATTGTGTAACAATATCTGACTGAGTACTGTTATCATTAATTATTTGCTTTTCTTTGTATCGGTATGGATTTAATGGCAAATGTTTGCAAACTGCTTATTAAGCCAAACCACATATCATACCTCAGGGATACGGAGGGGGGGGCAGAGTGACACTTATCTTTGCCTCCATGGAGCCTTTGTTTCAAAATGCTACCATTTCCATTCATTTCCAATCACCATTGTCTAATAGAAATAATTGATTTTTGCCTCTCCTCCACAAATGAAAAACGCTTGTGATTAAACATTTTGTCTCCAAATCTAAATTCCAAGATCCCCATCAACACATGAGAAAAATAGGCAACTCATTAAAGCAAAAAAATAAAAAAAAATGAGAGAGAGAAGTCGCTAAGATGTGAAAAGAGGAGACAGGGAATGAAATAATGAATGGAGTCCAAGTGAGCTATCTTTCCCAGGCAGAGCGCCACTAGGGATGCAAACTCTCAGCCACAAGAAATGAGCTACCTATCTGTGAAAAGAGTGACTGCTCCATCCTATTTGATTTGGCTCTCCTATCATCTCTTAAGAAGATGTCAGCCTTGCTTCTTCTATTGCTCTGAGCCTTTATCAAGCCGGAGACGATTTCCCTGCTAAAAAAAAAAAAAAAAATGGGAGGGGGGGCATTTCAGTGCCTTTCAGGGAGCAACACTAAAGAATAAGTGTTATGCGATAAAAAGGGGGTTGTTAAATAGATCTGTCTATTTGTATGGTAATAATGATCGCTTAAAGACTCGGTGCTCCGTGACTTGTAGAACAAGGAAACAAATCTGTATTCACGTATTGTGTTAACATGACTCTCCAAACGACCTTGTGAAACTTTCATACAGTAAAAAATGAGTTGGATTCTCAAGTTTTTTTTTCTATGTTTGTATCATTCTTTTCCCTGTCCTTTTAAAGCAGAGGAGTCCCTGCACTGAGCAAACCTGTCCATCTCAAACAAATGCTTACTGGGGCTCTTTGATTACTTACTTACTCTTTGATTACTTTATTTATTATGACCATATCTGGCACAGATTTGAAAGTCAGCATTTAAATCTGTATATTAGAAAAAGAAGTTTGTAACATGATGTTGTTAAATGTGATGGTACAAAAGTATTGATGACAAAATGTACTAAAAGTAACAAAAGTCAAAGTACTTTTCAGAGGTTTCAATTTTAAAATATTATGAAATTATTACTGGTGTATTAAGAAGAATGTGTTGCACATGCTCAAACTGGTGTAAATTTTCATGTGGAATATGTTTTATATTTGGATTATGATATGTTTGGTATGAAAAATTCAAATTTGTAAACAAATATTAATTATAGTAGTATTAAATGTGTTGGAGTAAAAAGTACAAGCACCTTAAATTAGTATCCAAGTAAAGTACTTCCGTAAATGTACTTAGTTACTTGCCACAACTCAATACTGGCTACTATCTTGATCAATTACCATTATAAGTGTGCCCCAGTTTAGCCATAACCATTAAGCCCACAGAGATACCTACTGATTCAAAGGCCCCACTGTTCTGTCCCTTGGCGACATACGCCATTAACAAAAGTATCTGGAAAGCTGGCCCATAAACCTCAGGAGCATCGTTTTGTTGTCAAGCAACTCAAACTGTGGTCTGTTTATTGTTCTACGTACCTGGAGACCGTCCTGTACATTGTTTCAGATGCATCACTGCAGCGGGTAGTCGTGTCAGTCTGCTCCACGAAGGTGTATCTGACATGTCAATTTAGCAGGTGGTGGGTTGGCATTGAGCCTGTTAGATGATCCTTTATCTCCTCTTTTGATGCCTGCATTAAAAAAAAAAAACAGCTCAGCACAAAATTGTCCAACCACGGTTTTGCAATAGGCGCAACTGATTCTTCAAGCAAAGAACTAGACAATTAAAAGCTTTTATTAAGGAAAAGCCCCCATGTCACGCACGGTGACGGTGTATCCTGTGGTAAATGTGGTGTTTGTAGAGTAAAACAACTAAATGAAATTTTCTGACTAGAAAATATTGAGCAGCTTTTTTTCAAATAAACGAAACCTAGTGTAAATATTTCCTTCCTAAAGACTGTAAGAATGTTTTTCTGTGTCAGAGAGGTGTTAATTATTTTAAAACTCTAGCTTGTGAAGTTGAACAGACCTTTAACATTTTGACCTGTCGTAGCAGGAAAAACTGGGAAGCTGGAAATGCAAGTGAGCCATCCTGCTCAGTAGCAAGCTCCTGGAACTGAAGCCTGTAGTAAAAGGAATGCAGCAATTATTAACATCAACAATTATACTTGTGCTTTTCCTTCTAATCAAAGGACATAGTAGGAAAAGTGACTTTCCCACTGGGACATGCCAAAAATTTCTCTTTCCTTGTAATATATGGAATTATTAACAAAGGAACGAGGAAGAACCAAAAAGCTTCTATATTTTGTTCATGGTCCTTTACTGGTTAATAGTGTAAAACATGACAACAAATAAAAGCAATAAGGTCTGAAAACTGAAAATATTAAGGAACATCTACTAGAAAATGTAGTTTTTTGGTCAAAATTAGTTTTTAGTTGTTTTGTTTCTTCTCAGTTTCAATTGTTTATGGTGTTTCTAAAGGTCTGTTAATGTTAATGAAAGAAATGAATGAGACCAATTAAATGACAATGAAATGAAGAAACATTTAAAAATGTAACAAAGTATGAGCAAAATTTAAGGTGTACAGAAACCGCCCTTAAACATCTCACCAATTACATCCCTGTGCATTCTGTATTCATCCCTCACAACTGTATTGCTCTCTACTACTGCTGAACAGAGGAGGAGGTGGAGGAGGAGGAGGAAGAAGAGGAGGAGGAAGAGGAGGAGGAGGAAGATGCAGACTACACGTAGCTCTCCAGGCCCCGCATGGAAAGCACTAGAGGTAGATTGATTAGCCTGCTCAGTTTGGCTGATTAATCAGGGCCTGTTAGGTGGAAACGAGCACCATTTATGGCTGATTATCTTCCCAGAAGGCAAAATCTGAAGGTACAATCCACAGTGGTACTTTTCAACCTCCATTTAAACCTACGAATTTCTATCCCTTTATTTCACTGGTAAAAATGCTGCGTACACGCATGGTTTCAAGTGTATGAGTGCAGGGCTTAATCAGAAGCTACAGGATACACAAGGGGAATAATCCAGTTTGTTTTTATATTTTGATTCCATCTTTCAGACCAGAAAAGGGAAAGCTAGCCTGCATTTAATTCAGCTAAAATGAATATTTTACCAGATAAATCCTGACAGCTAAATTATTTGCTATAGTCTAAAACCCTCAGGCAGGAACATTTTTATCATTTTTTTGCTGCATTTTTTGTTAATTGTTTCATCGAAGAAAAAATGCTGAATTTTCACACATTCTGGCTTTTTATATGTGATGATTCACTGTTTTTTTCTGTTTCACATAACTGCAAACTGAATATCTTTAGGATGGGTCTGTTCATCTGAAGGCGTTCATCCTTTTGGGCTCAAGAAAATTGTGATTATATTTTTCAGAGGTTTTGCAGATCAAACAACTAACTAGTTATCCACTGCACACGCTCTCCAAGTCGAGCAAAAACGGCGTCCATCTTATGCCACAGTAGAAACTGAAGAACCAAAACTAACTAACTCACCACAGGCTCTGCTCCAGTAACAGTGAAACAAAGACTTTATGCAAAGTGTCTGTGACCTTTTACATTCAAGCGAGCTTGATATTATAGTAATGCTGACACCTCCAAATTGGAACGTGAACACCTATCACCCTGAGGACAGTTGCAATCACCCTTTTCATCTTCTACAGTTCATTCTCAATGGAGCTAAACCACAGTGTGACACGGCACTTTAACTTTCTACTCTGTCACTACAGTAAGAGTTAGAAGGTTTCACTAACACAAACCAACCTATACCGAGTGTGTGTACATGCTGTGTTCTAACAGCAGCAACAATTTCTAAGAGGTTTCTCTGTGAACAATCAGCGAGGACGTCTCTGGTGGAAACAGTGTCCTCGTCTCTGTGGTCAGCCCTTTAATGCTCACACTACACCAGCCCGCTGTCAGCCTGCAGAGTGGCCTTCCCCAGCCTGGTCACCTGTTTCCATTTGTCTGCTGGGATAACTATAAAAATCTGTCAGGAGGCAGGGTGGGTTTTTTCGCTCAGCTCAGCCCAGCTGGCAGATTGAGAGCCCCCTGTAATGTACAAGTCTGTTTTTATTATTCTTGCTGGGGGAACACTATTTCATCAAGTGCATGATTCCACAGAAGAGAGGAGATAGCCCCGGCCCAGCTATATTTCTTCCAATCAAACATTCCAAGGGGAAAAAATGAGTGGGTGCCATCAAATCCCAGAATAATGCTGCCAGATTTTATGTAAAAAGAAGGACTGATGGACAAATACAGGAAGGCAAGACAAGTTTAATGACGTGTGTTCAGGAGCTGAGATTGGAAAACTGACAGAGAAAAGCAGCCTCTTTGCTGGAATATAAATTGTTGTGCGCTGTAAAAAGGCTTTTATCTGGAGTGAATATGGGACGTAATACACAGGTCAGGGTTAAGTCATTTTCTCCGGCAAGTTAAGCGAATAATGAAGGCGAGCCCGCGCGGAGAGGAGCACTGCTACTGCCAGTTTGTCTTCATTTATTATGCCAAATCTCATGATTTTGGCGTTGGCGCGGTGAGGGCTCTGGCGCGCACCGGTGGACGACATATCGCTTAATTTACACAAGGTAATGAAAGCAGGGAATGGGAGGACAAAACAATTTACCTGCTGACACGGGGAGAAGTGATTTGCGAACATGGGGGGTGAGCGAAAGAGCAGGCAGAGGGCCAGGGCCAAGGGGTGGAAGAGGAGCAGAGATAGGGGATGAGGGGAAGGAAAGAAGGGATATGGGGGGGGTGGGGGATAAAAAGAAAGGGAGGTGGAGGGAAAAACAAAAGGATGAGCCTGACAGGCAGGGAGGCAACTCACGCTTCAGCCTCTGCTCCTTAGGTGATGATGATGGCTTCAATGAGGCAACAGTAAACTCTCTCACTCAGTCTCTCCCTCCCCCACAGACACACACACACATCACATACACAAACACGTGCAATCAGGGGGCGAAATTGACCTCAAATCTGGAGGGTCTGTGCTGACAAGGCCCTTGTTTTACACCCCCCCCCCCCCCCCCCCCCCCCCCTTCCCCACCCACCCAACAGTTGTAATCACTTATCAGAGAGCCACTTGTGTGGCAGTGATGGGCGGCTTCAGCATCACTCTGCAGCCGCAACAGGTATTTTCTCTCAAAGACCAAATCTCTGTCTGACTGCTGTCTGCTGCTGATTCTGCTGACCAGTTCACTGAGCGCGTGTCTGACTAACATATGTTTTGATTTTTCTAAAGAAGATTAAAAAGCAGAGAAATAACTGACATCATTTCAAATTCAAATGCAGAACTGTTTGCTTTGTATTCATGTTCACTGCCATCAGAGGGTTACCCAAATTAGGATTACCTCACAAATGATCCAGATCTAAATTAGCTCTGACAACAGCCAATCACTCCACAGTATTGATGGATGCGTTCTAAAAGTGCACGATGGCCCATTCAGCTGATGGCGTTTCACACAAATAGAAAAGAGTCTGGCCGAGACTCCCCGACAATATGGCTGGAGCAGCACTGTAATTTTCCAATCACTAGCCCTTCAGGCCAGGCCACTCCTTAGGGCAGTAAGATCAGATGAGCTCCGGCATTTTCTTTTGTAAGAGGCCAAACTCTATTTGTCTGCTCACAGGAACAAAAACAATCAGGGAGCCGAAAGAGACTGGCTTTTTGGTCTCCCTGGAGAAGGGCCAAAGACGGAGCAGGAGAAGGGGGAGAAAGGGGGGGATAGAGGTGGTCAGGGGGAGAGACAGTGCAGTGACACAGATAACCGAGTCTCCCCCCCACCCCACCCCACCCGCCCGCTGTGGGTGGTTGGTTCTGGTGATGATGAACGGGGACGCGGCTCAGCACCAGGTCCCTGCTGTCAAGGCTCGCTGCAGGATGAGACAGAGAGAGGAAGTGTCGCCCTCGGCGGGCCTGCTGGGCCAACCTGGACTCTGCTGAGTCCTGCTGCTCGAGTCTTCACAACAAATCAAACACCATAACACCCACCCCTCCCTGAACATGGCCACACACATAGCTAGGCCTCCTCTAATGTCTGGAAGAATGTGTCAGTAAACACAGCCAGACTTTTAAACATGCTGCATGTGAATATCCGCTTCTAGCTGCTTTCCAAGTGTTTGGTCACGAGTGGACTGATACTGGGGACAACCAGGAGGCCGACGAGAGCTTGGCTCTCCTCTGAAGAGAATCCAGTTCTTGGGCTGTGTTTATATGGGGGGGGGGCTCCCCGCAGCCTCTCTCCTCTGTCCTCCATCCTCTCCTGGCCACAGCTCTCTCCACAGGCTTGTTTCCCCCTCGCAATGAGAGGTGACAGTGAACAGTGGAACTCGTCAGTGTGAATAACACACAGTCACGCTTGGTGAGACCCTCTGGTGGAGCGCGGCACACACACTCACACGCTCGCTCACACAGTGACGCACACACCAAGGCTCAAGGGCCCAGCGGTAGGCACGCTGTCAACCTCAGTGCTCTGCCTTCCATTACAGCTTAACCAGGGACAAATTGAGCAATCTGATGGGTTAAATTTGACATGTTTGCCCGTCTGACCTGTGTTTGCTGTACAGTACAACCACTTTCCTTAGTTCCATGGGGGGGGGGGGGAGAGCGTGTTACAGTACACATATGAGTTCTTAATGAATGCATTCAGCATAACGTGCTGTCTCGGATCATAACAAAGGTCAGAGTGACATTTTTCAAGTTTACAAACTCAGCTGAGCTCACATTACTGTGCCATCAGGTCTGTGGCAGTCACATGTCCCTCACTGATGTGCCGTTCTCTTGAGTCTTGCAGTGTCCTTCAATGGCACCTTATAAGAGCAGTCCATAACACAACCAGTGGTCAGGCTTAATTTACCCACTTTCTCTGTCCACTGCCCCATCAGCATATAGTATCACATAACTGCTAATGGGCTAATGGAGGAAGGAGGGAGGGAGTGGGAGCGAGGGGAAGATGGCGATAGTTAGGGAAATGGAGCTCAGGTTCATCCAAACATTTAATAACTTATCCAATCTGGAGCGTTCACCTCTTACTGGGCTAATTATATGATTTAACTGGCCTGGACGAGAGGGCCAGCGTGGACGCACTGTCTTACAGTGTCATCACATAATTATGACTTATGCCAGCATGGCCTAGCAAGCTGGATGAAGTCAGCCTGCCATAAATTTTAATGATCACTTAGACAATACGAACGTTCCCAGGGCTTCCGCGGAATTAGCAGGGAAATATGGGCGCCATCGCACAGAAAAGCTGAAGTGTGGAAACTGAAGAGAGAAGAGAGAGGGGATGAGAGCCGTGCTACAGGAAGCAAAAAAAGGAGGGGTGTATGTGTGTGTGTGTGTGTGTGCGAGAGAGAGAGAGAGAGACATATTTGGGAAAGGTGAGTTTAGACTGGGCAGACACAGCCGCTTGATTGTGTGGGATCAGGTTCTGTGGTCACTGGGCTGCTAGGAGGCCTGTCAGAGGGCTGAGCACCCGAGTATAGTCTGTTTCAATGGAAAAACAGCAGCTGACATTCAACGCTCGCGGGCCAACTGCTGACCTCATTCTACGGATAAAACGTGGACGGAGGGGAAGAAAGCCTGGCGCGTCAAATATGGAAAGTTGATGCTTTATTCCTCAGTGCAGCAAAAGTTTCTAATAACTTTCAAAAGTCGGGGGAAAAAAAAAAGAGAAATGACCATGATGGTGGGAAAATAGATGGGGCATAATATAAAGGGTTGAGTGTCTTTTTTTAATAGCTGTAAAATGGCTAATTAGTCCTCTATGATTAATCATAGAAGGAGAATGCATTGGGAGGTTTGAGTCTCCTGGCGTTTTATCGTTCTCTGGTAAAATAATTTTACATTTCTGGTGTAATTAAGAAATATTCTGCGACCTCTGTGACCTTTGAGCGTGGCATGTGGAAACATTTTCGCAAGTCAGCTTTGGCTCATTTAATGTTGTGTCCATATGTATGACATTTGTTATATGAAAATGTAGCTTACAATTACAAATATGAGTGTAAACCTATACTACAGGACAAGGAATATTGATTTCAAGATGCAGGTGGCCTACCCAGATATTCTGCTCTTATGAAAAAAGGAGAAGGGAGAGCAGTCCAAAGAGAAGCTGATCTCCCTTGCACTTAATATTAATGTGTGTTTTGTGGCTATCCTGTTTCAGGAGGACCCAGCTCTTGTGGTGGAGCGATTGAATGACAGAGATTACCTGTTTGGAAAGCCCCACGAGACAGCTGTTTGATAATGCATGACAAAAAATTGTTTTTGTTTACCCACAGATATGGCTTTGAGCCTGGTTTCAGTTTCTTGTTTATGCTTCAGAAACCTGATTCACTGGACTGAAGTGGATTGGGGGGACAGTCACGGGTCAGGAGGTCTCGACTGAGAGTCGTCTGGCTCCATAGGTTACCTGTGCCTTCTAGACTGAAGGGGGGGGGGCGGGCAGGTCATCCACATCATATTCATCCCATTCAGCCTGTGTTGTCCTAGAGGGGATATAACAAGAAAACATAATCTCACACCACAATTTCATTCCTTCAGCAGCATTAGATTAGATTGAAACTTCCCTGCACACTTTCCTGGGGCTGTCAAATGAGCTGTCAGTCATGTGTCAGAGCCGGCCCCTTGCTCATCTGCTCTAATACATCACACAGCCTTTTATATGGATCAGTATGAGTGGGACTCTCTACACAAATGCCAGCAGCTCCTCCACTGGGACGCAGGGTGATTGATAACATTTCCCCAGCTCTTCACACTCATGCCCATTTGTATAGTTGGTTGGAGAAGGGCCCCTGGTGTCCACTGACATCTACAGTGCCCGTCATCGCCTTACAGAGAACATGACATCAGCCTGAGAAACACAGATTCATGCCAGGAATGGGCAGCTTTCCATTCATAAAGTACAGTGTGACAGACACTGACAGATGACTTGCACCACATACTGATATTTGTGTTTCCTCAACAATAAAAACAATACGGGAAAGTGGCTCAGGTGACTCCAGCTATTAAATCAACTGTTTAACCCTCATTTTATCGCAACTGATAGATGTTTATTGCTCATTAATATGTCCGTGCAGTTTTAACGCTTCAGAAATCCACAGCTGCTGACTTTACTTTGAGTGCTGAGATCACTGAGGGGAATCCTGAGCCTGTTTTGTGTACAGTCATATTGGCATATTGGCCGAGCTAATGGCCACTTGGCACATAGACAGCTATCCATCCCAATCTCAGCTTCACTAATCCAATTGAGGCGACCTGCTTGGCATGAGAGAGACTCATCTGTCTTTACTGTTCATTAATAGGGCTCCTCCTGCAGCTCGGAGCCCATTCACATTCCTCTGGATCGGCCCGAAAGCAAACCCTATCACTGAAACACTGGATCTGTGCTGGAGCTTCAGCAGAGAGGCGACGGGGGTGGGTGGGGGGGTTGGATATATAATCACTTCTGAGATACATAATCACTGCTGTGTGGGATAAAGTATCAGAAAATATGACACCTCCCTAAGGGATGGGCTACATATTTTCTCAGACAGTATAAAAACACTTTCTTACAGGTATGTGATTCAGCTCAATATCATGACGACCACGCTACGGTTTCTGTTTTCTCAAGCCTGTCTCACCCTGTCCTCAGTAAAAAGCCTTCATGAGACTGTTTTTTTTCTCTTTCAGTGGCAGGCTTTATGTCTAGTGGCTGAATGATAATAATGTTTCTAATCTTGTTACATTGCACACAGAATTGTCTTCCATGTTAATGATGGACCCCCCCCCCCCTCCCTGTTCCACAGAGATGCTTACTTTCAATTTGTGTACTGTCATCTGCCCGCCACGCCGCTGAAATTGATGCACCCTCTTCCTTTTAATTAAATCAAAAAACAGTAGGGGGTCCAGGCAGGTGGGGGACCTGCTCCCATATACAGCCATCACAAAGACCTGGCTGACTCCAGGACGAATCACGGTTGCTTCTCTTCTTCTATGTGGAGCTAAGTCACTGAATGTTTGAAACTGAAGTCAGATTTAAACTATAAGCACAAACAGGACATCACTTAAGTTAATTAAACAGATTTAAAAATCCAAATCAAGCTGTTTGGTTGAGGAAAACTATTTTCTTTTGGGTTAAACTACAACTTTCTTATAATACTGATTTCAGTCAAAAGACAGTGGACATTTTTCCAGGTAAATAAATAAATAACAATCCTGGGAATCTTTTTCAGGTAGGTTTGCCCTCGGGCAGAGCTGGAGCCAAAGTCTAAGAAATGAGAGCGTAAAATTCCCACACATTAGAAGGTGGATAATTGGATTTCCTGTGTCCTGTACGGTGGGCGGTGTGGTTCCTGCAGCTGTGACATTATCAAGGTAACATAACCTGAAGGCTGCGGTGTAGCAGCACAGGCCCCGCAAGGCCTGTCCTCCAGTTCCACATCACTGCCTGCTTGGCTATTCATCCTGTGGACCCTGCAAATGAAATTATGGGAGGAAGAGCAAAGGACATTCTTTGGGAATTAATCCCATTTGTGCCTAAACCCACTTCAGATTTTTATAGTGAGGCCCTCTTTAGATGTAAGGCGCATTTACAATTAGACAAGGCCTTAGGAGGATTGAAAGAAATACTGTGCGTGTTGGTTTGTTTGGTGGGTAATTTGTAAACACAGACAGGAAATAAGAGAGCTCAGAGAAATAAAAACTGAAACTGAGAGTGAATAAACTGAAAGTTATTCTTAAAAATCGTCTGTCATTGAGACACATCTGCATCAAATATCAGGCGATTAAGTGTCATTTCACTTAAGTATCTAAACGCTCCACTGATTTTTATTATTACAGCATAGACGACAGCACGCAGATATGTAAATATATTAATTATGAGATAAATGAAAACTGAAAATACCTTATGTGCTTCTACTGAGAATCTGAAATAATGATTTGACTCAAATACACGAATACAGCAGCTTAAATTATATACAAGGATTTTTTTTTTTTAATTCGTTATCATTATATACTCTAGGATCAGAGGAGATTTTATATTACCAATTAAAAGACACTGGACACATTACAGGCACTGAAGCCAAATCCTATGCAGCACTGACCCAAGCAGCCCTGGACATATACAGTCCACCAGAGTTTGTTTAAAATTTTAAATTTTAAAATATCCTTAAATAAATTAATACTACAATATGTTTTAGTTATCACTGTGATTCTTTAAAATATCATGTTTAAAGTCCTAAATCTAAAACCACAACACTAACATACTTTAACATCACCATTAACTCACTACTGAGAACCACTGAGGCTGTAACTATCCATAAGGATAGTCAGTGGAATTTGCTGAAATATTATGGCGATTTTTGATACAGAGACATTTTGGGACGAATATGTCCAGCATGAATGAGACTGATCAAGTGTTTAGGGCAGAAAATCAAAAAATAAAACTGTACCATCTGTTGTTCAGTAGGAAAGTTTGTTATACCTTTGCCAAAAGCTTGATTTGTTGTTTTATATAATTAATATTTACTTTTTCAGTGGAAGTTGGGCTTCAGTCTCACAGGTCACCACCCTTTTTTTTAATCAATGCATCTCAAATTGAAAAAGATAATAATAATAATAATGAAGCTAACGCTACTACATATATATCTAGCAGTGTAGAACAAAACAGGGGCAGTCTCTTCGCTATTGGCCTTAAATTTTGTCCTAGAAGTCGGCACAGCCCGGGTCAGCCTGCCAAAATACGCTCAAAAGAGAAAAACAAACAAACAAAAACACAACTTATTGTCTTTAAAAGCAATGTTTCCGTCTTACCTCTAACACAGATGCTCTAATTATACTGAATTCTTGTAATATTCTGATTTGCAACTCTGTTTGAACCACACAACCACAGGAAGCACCTGACATCAATTAGCCTCGTCTGTTTACTCTCGCGATGCATTGCAGATAAACACTGCCCCCTAGTGACGAGACGTGAATACAACTGTTCAAACTCAGCCAACAGAGTTTGGTTGATACGGGACAACTTTAGGATTTGATTTGATTTGATTTATTTATTTTTAACTCTTGATTTATTTAATCCTTACAGAGCTGTGTAACTATGGTAGCATTTGGACACATTAGACAAATACTTTGTAATCGATTGTTTAACTTTTTAATTTAAAAAAAAATCTGTAGATGTGTAATTTTGTCTCACACACCACACTACAAATCCTAAAAAATGCAAATTATTGTAATTTCTTGATACAAAAAAATTTATTAAATTAGTTTACATTCAGGAGGTCCTATCGTAAACCTGGAGACAGACCGTACAGCTGAGGACACACACGCGTATTAGTGCAAGGGCTGGGCTGATTACAGCTCCTTCACTGTCCTCATCAAGAGCAGCACAGACCACAGTCAGAGACGAGAGGCCTCAAACACACACACACACAGTGCATACAATAATCTGTCCTATTGCACACACATACAGTACATACTGTACTTATAAACACACACAAGCACAAACAAACACACAGACAAACAGACACACACACACACACAGACACACAGTGACAGCCTCCTCAGACAGCCTCAGAGCTCAGGCAGGTCCCTGCCATTATCCCGTCCTCTACCCTAAACACGCAGTTTTAATTTCAAAGCTCTGATTAGCTGATGATTGCATGACAGCCGCCGACCAGGTTCCCTTTTCGCCCGGCTCCCAGACTGCAACTCAATCATGCCCAATTAGTGGGTCCCCAAACACTCTCTCTTATTAGAGGACTCATAATCGACTCATTGTGTCCTGATTTGGCAAATAAATCACTCTGGAGGCTGCTGACTCCCCTCCCCCCCTCTTCCCCCCTTTTCTCTCTCCCCCACTTCTCTCACTGTCTTTCACTGCCCACTCCCCTTCTTTTCCTTGTCCAGGGGTTCAGTGACAACGTTTTCAGGCGTGCTTTTCATTGGAGCTGACAGTTTGAGCAACGCTGGACTCTTTTTTTTTTTCTTTTTTTTTTTTATTCCCCCTGAAGAATGAAGAATAATTTAGCAGCTAAGGCAAGGCAGGCAGCATGCGGGTGTCCTTGTCCTACAAGGTTAAGAATCCATTCCATCTGAGCAAGAAAGGAGTGAATTAAAATAAATGATGGCCAGATATTTATTGCAAGTTTGTAGATGAAGCCAAGTCACTCCAGTGGACCGGCGGGGCCTGGGCTGCCAGTGGCTCAGCGTAGCCGAGTGACCTCCCTGCCTCTCCCTGCCTAACTGGGGAATAACACTCAATGTCACATTACTCCTATCCTGTATTTGATATATTTATTTATATCTCTCTATATATTTATATCTATGAATGCATGTGTTGGGGACATCAGGGCAAATGAGATAGCAGGACATATATGAAATTATCTGGTTGGGGGGATGCTAAAAATAATTGTAATTTTATTGAAAGAGGGGAATTCTTGGGAAACCTGAGCTTTGGAGACACAGACAAGGAGATCCTGAATGAGACAGGACAGGAAACAGGAAGACACTAACGTCCTTCAGTCTTGGACACACAAAAGTCAAGGCCAGTCTGACATACTGTAAGTGTACCTAGTTGTTTAGTTAAAGGTTAGGCCCACTAACAGATGCTGATGATAATGTTGCATTTTGAATTTCTAAGGAAAAATCTGTTGTCAGTGGGGCCCACAAGTAGAGAGGGCCTTCAAAAATGAATTAGACTTATTTTATTAAAAAGAAGGCAGGGTTCAGTGCAGTATTCCTTCCCAGAATTCATAGCTACGTGCACTTCCTCAGGACATGAGAGCTTTACAGACTCAGCGGGTGGACCAGCTTGAGCCAGGGAGCTTGCAGAGCACTGGGAGGCCTGTGATGTTGCACGCATGCAGGAAACCAGTGGACTGTGATGTAGTGGACTGATGGAGTCAGACCCAGAGAGTAGATTTAGCAGTGTCCCACTGTGACAGTGAGCTCCCTCCTCAGGCTCAAACAGCTTCTCCTGCAGCAGCAGATCCTGTGAAGTCACCTCAGGATGCTGCTTTCCTTTATCCAAACCAAACCAAGCTTTTTCACCTGTCTCCCACCCCCCATTCTTCCAAGGGCTGTGAGAGTGTGTGTGTGTGTATTGAGTGGTCATTAGTCTCTGTTTACAGTGGAGAGAGTCTGGCCAGCTGGCATGTGACGTGTGATGTGCCTGGCTGTGGTCTACCACTGTGAGACCCCCGTGGCAGAGTCGTGGAGGCCCAGCAACCCCCTTCCCCAGGCAGGCCGCAGAGACCGCGGCGAGCCCTCGGCAGATGGAGCCTCTAGCTCTTCTCGTCTCTTTTCCGCAAGCAAAGAAGAGGTGGAGCGAGCGCTGGAGGTGGGAATGGCCCTGGCCCCCATCACAGATGCCAGGAGAAGGCTGAGACTCTGGCGAGGCCCTGCTGGGAGGGTGCTGGGCCGGAACAGGTGCAATCTCAGCCCCTCGATCCCCTCTGTCAGCACCTCAGTGGTGGAGCCAGCGCTCTCTTCCTGTCCTCGCTCCTTCTCATTCACACACTTGAGAGGTGTTGTGGGGCTGCATCCAGCCCCTCCCTCCACCCAGCAATAAATCCAAGCACCAAAAATTAGGGCCAGACACAGTTCTCTTGCTGCCTTGTGACTTCCTCTTATAAGGCACAAAAATAAAAAAGTACCAAGTTCAAAACACAGTAGCAGAAGTGTATGTTTGTGACCCTCAGAGGGCAAACAGTGGAGTTGTGTTGACTCAGGCGTTTTCCTCTGCTGGCCATGATAAGCTCCTCGGCTGACCCCGCCACTGCCAGAGGGCCAGCACAACCACTCTCCCATCAGCCCTTGCTTTATCGCCAGCAGCTACAAGACAAAGAGGTTCTGCTGTATACCTGGCTGCAGCCGGCATCCTGCAAGATGGAAAGAGTTTATGACAGAAGGGGGTGGGTGGTGAGGCCCAACAGGCCACCTTGACCTGTCCCTGCTCAGAGGACCTTGGTGAACCTTTTCCCATTGCCCCCAGCCCCCCACAGTGACCTGGACACTTCCAACCGCCACTGAGTTATTATCATAATTTCCCGGAGAGGCATTGTGGGGCCTCCATGACTAGAGAGGCATCCGTGTTTTACAGAATGTTTTGTGTTTTATTGCCTTTAAGTCACTCATAGGCCAGAGGAGCGGGCCCACAATGATAAGAAAACCAGTCATGTGAAAAATGAAGGACCTCGCTTTCGGGACTGAGAGGTGAAGAAGGGAAATAATAAAATACATGACAAATGTGGAGCTCGACTGTATTTCATGTTCAAACCCGTCTCACCTTCCAACCCTCAGCCGCACTAAAAACATATGAGGGGAAATAATAATAATGAATTCAGCCAATCTCACAGTTACAAAAAGAACAGAAGCTTTTTTTAAACCCCCTCCACCACCCCACCACCCCCCACACACACACACACCTCATGGTTTATACTTGAAAAAAACACTCCCGGCCCTCTCACTCCCCCTCCCGGGTCCTTTGACAACATGACGGTCGTAAGATGCCCAGGGGCATTCCAAGCTGCCACCGTCCCCGCCATTTCATGTCCGAGCCCACCTGGGGTAAACAAAAAAGGACTTGGAGCGATAGAATATTAACTAAAGAAGAGAGGGGAAAAATAGCACTGACAAAACTAAAAATACTTTTCAACCTGTCAAACTTTAGGGTCTTAAAAAATATCACTTTCATTGTCTCTTTTGTGCAGTAATTCCCCCTCCTCGCCCACAATCCCCCGCAGGCTTTTAAAGGTGCAGTATATGAAAAATAAAACATCTGTTTAATCCAGCTATTTCAAAGGCAAATCCCCTTTTGATCAAAAAATGATATTGATCTGGCTTGTGTGGCGAGGATTTCTCCTTTAAACTTGAAATATCATGGAGTCTTTGTGGCAAATCAATACAGTGGCTGCTTTTTGAGGCTTGCTTCAAAGGGCACAAGATCCATTTGAATATGGTTGCATTTGCATTTATTATTTCTACCGTCAGAATTCAAATTGACCTTGCATATATTTATGTTATAAATTAATGTGTAAAACATGATCTCGCCCTGGCGTAAAAATGAGGATGTCTTTATGTTCTTGCCTTTTTAAACTTTTAAATCATCCTCTTGTGGCTGGTTCATGGCACCCAACTGTGATGCAGTGCTGGCCAGGTCAGCGACAGGGAACCTGTGACAGGCACGCGGCCCCTGGTGGAATGAACTGGTCCTAATATTTCTTGAGCTTTAGCGTGTCTGTCCTCACCCCTCACTCTGAGTCTAAGGGGCCCCGACACCGGGCCCCAGCTATCTCCACATCTCCCCATTTTCTTTAATTACACCTCAGCATATTGCTTTTGGGCCATATGGAAGGCAGATATTGAGACCAGATAAGATGTATAAACTTCTGTCAACACCACAGTATATTAGGTAGAGCTGGAAGCATATTATCTCTACTCTATCCTTCCAATTAGCGCCCAATATCAAAATACATTAAGACAAGCCTGTCGACGAGGAGCAGGGGAGCACTGCATTAATGGGGCCTTCGTCCGTTTTTTTTTTGTTTTTTTTTTATTAAAATTGTATTACTTCCTTGCATTTGTTCTCTTTGCCACAAAATGAAAAGTCATTTCCACCAAGGGACCCAATAAAAACACAGATAAATTACCCTTTTAAACCCAGTGGCCTGAGAAATCTGTGTGCCCAGCTGGTCCATACTGGCCTCAAGGTTTTACAGTGGGTCTTAAGTAACAAAACTGCTGCTTTAAAACTAAACAGTGTAGATTCACATGAGAAAACTCCTTTGTTTGTGTAAGCTCTGAGATTTGGTGTGCCGTGGTGTCGCATATGCCCCATCAAATCAAAGGATTTTAAAACTCTGCATCATTACTGGAATATTTTGAGTGAAATATGGGATTACAAACGCACGCGTTGGAGCAATGTGGATTTTTACAACCGTAATGGCTCCCATTATTTTAATAGAAAAATGTCAAGGAAAAACAAATGACACCCTAAACCCATGTGAGGCCTGTATCGTCTGATCTGATATACACAGCATCAACGTGGCCTCGGTGACGGCTAACCTCACAGTGACACCATGTTCATCTGAAAGCTGCCATCATAATCACAAAGATGTTTAACAACACAACTGTCTTCCTCACTAGGAATAATGTAGATATTGTAGCAGTTGAAGAGATCGAATTCAATGCACCCAGACAGTGAGAGGTCACTCTGAGCCTGACTGCAGCATCAGGACGTACTGTATACACTGAGACACATGGAGGGAATAAAGGAGGAGGAGAGAGCAGCAGGATGAGGGAGTGGAGAGAGGTCACTTTGAGAAGCTGGATGCAAGCACATGCCAAACAGCGTCTCTGGATCTCTCTCTCTCTCTCTTTCTATAATCCCCTCTCTGATCCACCGATGCTGGGGCCAATCATTTGAGGCCGGCCACAACCCGTGATCACTGGGCCCTAATCTGAGTCCCCGGCCCGTCCGCAGTCCACCTCAGACAGCACCGGCCGGCTGCCAGCAGAGGAGTGGCAGGCTTAGCCTTCTCCAGAGAGACAGCTAGAGGTTGTCTCTACATGGATGGGCACTTCGCAGCTCGGCAGGGGCGGGAGGAAGGGGCAACATAGCAGCTGCTCAGGGCATATGGGCAGAATTCATTAAGTCTGGCTAAATAAGCCAATTGTGCGGGCGGTAAAAAAAAGTGTGCGTTTGTATGTCTGATAGAGAAACAGAAACAGAGATCACTCACTGAATTTGAGCGCTGAGCTTAAATATTCAGCCACACAAATATTCTGAGCACAAATATCCTGTGTGACAGCTTTGTCCTGAGGTATTACACTCGATGAAGTTGATTCAAGGCCCACCAAATGAAAAAAATCTGGATCTATTTGTGATGGGCAGTGATTGAGCTGTTAGATGCATAGATCGTGTGTCCTTGAGGACTTTGGTGTGCATCTCCAAATGCCATGAGACTGCTCTCGGCCTCAGAAATAAACCTAATCACAATCTGTAAATGTTACAGCTGTTTCCCTAATAGACCTGGCCTGACTTTGGAGGACTGCTTTTATATTCACACACATGAACCAAAGACTAAATTGAATGCTGATACATGCGAGCAGCACATGTTGAAGGCACGGTTTACAATGTGTTTCATAAATTATATCAAAGTTTGTGCCACTGTGTGAGATACAACGTCATGTGGCCTGTCATGTGCTGTCCGCTCTTTATTCAGAGTTATCACATTGGTGTGAGGAATCTCTATTTCTTTCACTTTAAAGAACACATACCTGACACCAGTAGCTGTCTCCTGCCAGACTTACATCCATTTCTCTTTATCCAGCAAAAGGTATAATGTATGCTAATCCCCCTGATGTCAATAGGAACTCTGTTCAATGCATTTGAGATAATAGTGAAGAAGGGGTTGCTCCTATCGAAGAGCTGGAAGATAAAGTCAATGGCACAGTCAATAACAATAAGGTTGTAGGCTTTAATGAGGAATGTTAATTTGAACACAATCAACTGGATTTCAGCTTAGCTGATTATCAACCTTGGACTTGTATGAGGGTGTTGATAATGCTGGCAGTACAAGGAGGGCATATTTGGGACAGTTATTTTCAGGAGGGGCTTTTCGAACAAAATCAGTTTGCCTTTTGGCTGTTTTAGTTAAAAACTAACAAACAAAAAAGGGTGAAGTTCAAAAGCCTAAACAAAGCTGTCAGCCTACATAGCACGGTTAACTGAACAGTGAATTTATTTAGAAAACACGAGAAATCTTGTATATACACTTTACAGAATATAAATCCTGGATAACAAACAGTAATTAAAGTTAATATAACCAAAGTCACTGGCCCTTCTGTGTAATGGACATTCACCCAGTTCCCACTGGAGCCATTTAAAGTCTCAGTCCAAACCTCCTCCTCATGTTACAGGCAAAGCGGCCTGATCCTCACTCTCTCCTTGATCCCATTCCATCAGCAGCTCTGAGGACACCTCTGTAAACAGATGATCCCAGTCCCAGCTCACATCATCCTGCAGTGCAAGAGAGAGACAAAAAAAAAGAGAGAGGGAGTAAAGCAGAATTAAAGACATAGCAAGACAGAGCATGGGGAGCAGAGGGAGCAAAGAGAGGAGAATGGGGGAAGGAGAGCAGAGGGTGTTAATGTACACATCATAAATCTTGATTACCTGGGAGACAGAGTGGCAACCTCCCCTGGTGCTCCAGAAACAGCTGGACAGGCCTTCGCTGGGAGCTCACAAGCTATATTTACTAAAAACTCACTCACCTCTTTCACCTCCTGCTCTGGCGCTAAAACCTTGGTGAGGAGCTTCAAGTCAATCTCTCCGTCCTGAAGAAAGAGTGCAGTAAAATTCACTGAGCTTGCACAAACAGGGATGATGTTGATTGCAAACTTAAATGGACCACCTTGACGAGAAGAGACGTGAGAATATTAAACACATATAAAAATAAATGTTCTTGACTTACTAAGGTCTGAAAGGCAGAGTAATACTTCAGATCGTTGTCCAGATCTTTGTAGGTCAATACCCGGTTCACCTGGACGCTAACAGAGTGACAGGAAGTCAGAAGAGGCCTCTGACACACTAAGAGACTTGTATTTTAAATGGGACAACATGTCACAAAGAAACAGTAGCCGTCCTGACTGCAGTGCTTTCACGTTGCTAGCAAGCCATGACTGAGAAGTGGCTTTCGAGAAGTTTGGAGTTTGTGCACAATGAGGCTCCAAGACTTCAAGCAAAGACCACAGAGAGCAGGAGATGGTTGCCAAGTGGTAAACGCTTCAAATTGAAACCCAGCTGCTTATCTGTGGGTTGGAATTAAGTGAGGGGGGGGCCTCTCAAAGTGGCCGGGGCCTAGCAGTGCATGCCAGTCCTACTTACTGCACATTACACGCTACATTGCCCCCGCAATGAGTTCAATGTGGATATTATCTCGCACAGAGAGCAAGCCCCAGCCTAATAACCTCCACCGCTGTCATAGCCTTGCTACATATTCGACACATGTCGGCGTGTCTCTCACTGCCCTGTAAATCAAAGGGCCCAGTTAGTAAGGACCCTGGTAACAGAGTTGCATAAATCACACCCAACTGTTATTTCTCCATTTCAGCCGGTAAAGCAAGACACTCTGCAATGGCACGAGTAGAGGACAGGTAACCATCAAAGTCACCAGAGCAGGCTACAGATCTGATGCCCTGCGCACGGACAGAGGTTAACTGTCATACATGGGTCTGGGGAAACATGCCGTGTGTGAATGTGAATGTGTGTGTGTGTGTGTGCATACGAATACTGAGCGATCAGGATCAGTTTCTAAGAGTTTAAAGAGTTTAAAGCATACACTACCTTGGTGGAGCTGCAACTTGCATGGTGAGGTCTTCTTCTTGTACTTCTTCAAGGTCTGGAATCACTGGAATATCTAAACACCAAAGACAGAGACCACAACATTTGACAGAGGATCTGATTACCTTTTAAACTGAGTGAGAAAATCTAACTGGTAGCCAGATGACAGAATCATTCATAAAAAATACAGTAAACCCCCTGTGTATGGCTTCTAGAAGTGTGCATTTTCATGTGTGTATGTTTATGTGAGACCATGTCTGTGTGGCACTTTCTCCCCTCCCTCTCTCTTGCTACATCCTCATAAGAGCTGCCCTGTCACAATAGCCATGCGGCCATGAATATTCAGGAGGCGAGGCGGCAGCTCTTCCTGCTGTGAGAGGGCCGCTGGCCAGGGGCTCCCCAGAAAGCACCCCCTGCTACCTTAGCATTTGGGCCCTGTCAGCGCCGCCCACCCCCAGGACCCGCAGTGGCCGGTAGGCCGACCTCCATGTCCACTCTGCCACTCCGACTGGGGCGGCATCCAGCCATGTGCAAGAGTATTTGCTTGCGGGCCCATCTGTGTGGGGTCGGAAGTCACAGTGCGGCCTGGCAGGGGCTGCGGTGCCAGGAGCCGCCAGCCCGCTGCTCAAACAGTGGGAACCCACTTTAATTGGCAAAACGCAACAGGACAGAGGATGGCTCCACTCCCAAGAAGGACAGGGCAAACTTTCACAGCATTTTTCAGATGGACATTTGTTGGAGCAGGGAAATAAGGGAGGCATAATCAGGGATGTAGAAGCATTGGCTGGAAATGAGATAAACGCTTAATGGTGATAAAGAGACTGACTGAAATGCGTTTGGTTAAGTAAAGTCAGAGTATACCTAAAAAAGAATGTACATTTAGCTGTGCAGACAGTTACCAAAAACTACAGAGACTTCACAGGTGTCCTTATAGAAACTGTACTAACTCTGAGTGTGATGTGTCTTTCCTGGGCAATATTTTCTGGGGAGGCAGTAGACTGCACATCCTTATTAGCTCTACAGCCGACAGTGACATGGACAGAGAGCGGGGAAGAGGAAGCAAACGAAGAGCAAGGAACAGACAGATAGTGAGGGGAAAAAGGAGAGCTGGACTGCAAGAGGAGGGTTGTCAGTAATCTCTAACCACAGTACTGCACCCTGAGGGGAAAGTCAATAGAGGAGCTAAATAGAGGTGAAGAGATGGAAGTCTGCATCTGATGTGAGGAAATATCTTGGCATCTATGTCACCGTTCCTTCAAAATAACTCCTGAAAATAAAGTGGAGCTGAAGAAATGTATCGATCATCGATGGAACGCCACATTTCTGTACTCCCTAAAAGTTATGAAGTGTTCGAATGAAGAGAAATTATTTTGATTCTGTACATATTTCTCAGACAGAGGAAGAATTCTGCAGACAACTTGGTCAAAGCCTAACCCATCAACTTTCCACAGATAACAAAACCTTCCCCTCTGTTGATAACTTATTTCTTTCTCTTTTTTAATTAAACCAAATTAAAAATGCCACGCTCGTTTAGCCGCTGACAAGATTCATCTGTGTTTCTGATATCCAAATAAATGCAGGCGCGGGTATTTCATATTCATGAGGCCCCGGTGACACTTTGTCCTCTCATTTACAAAGCACAGCGTTCAGCAGAATCCGTCCCCCCTGGACCCCCAATCAAATTTAATGGTCTTAGCGCAATGACATCAAAAAGCCTTGCTGTCCGACTCTTTGCAAACAGCTTCCCGGGTTGTCTATCCGTCCACACACATACCCTTTTTCATTTCAGCCACTAATGCACTATTAACACACACCATGAGAGTTCAATGTGAAGCACAGAGTCGCATGTTGTCTATATGCAAAGTCTATTATCAAGTGGAAAAAGGAACAACATTTTTAAATGAGCTTCAAATACAACCTAATACTGGAGGTCAAGCAGGGCCTCAAAGCAGCTGCAAACAAGCAACTGCTTTCTTCTGCAGCAAAGGGCAACTCCATCAGGAGGAGAAATCTCTCCTCAGCACAGCACACATCACCTACTCTGGCTTCCTTCCCTCGGTTGGACATGTATCAATGTGGCTTTTGTCTGGCAGCGAGCAGGCCACGCATACCCTTATTACACGGCCGCGTCCGGCTTCCCCGCTGAAGCATGTAAATATCAAAAGGGGATAATTTGCTGTGAATGTAGACACACTCCCGGCAGGCACACGCCAGTCAGCGACTTTGGAGAGAGCAGGATGTCTCTCCACATCACCACGCAAGGGGTACAGTCAAATGATTACCTAGGCACAGAATCCATTTGAAACAGCTTATGGGACAAAATTCAACACATCACTGACTAAGAGTAAGACACTGAGACATGAAACACATGAGTGTGTTTGCGATACTGGTGCTATTTTAAGTGACCAGCAGGAGGCTGTGGGGGCAGCTGATGGGGAGATGGGAGCAGGGGACTGAGCTAGCCTTCTCTCTCTCTTTCTCCCTCTGTGCTTGTAGCCAGTGGACATAAGGGATAAGGGTAGGGGACATAATCAAGATCGCAAGGGCTATCTCACTAACCCTCAGCACTGTAATTTCCAATGCCCCTGCCTCGGGCTCTGTATTAAGAGGTCTCCCTCCACAGAGTAATAATCTTTCCGGTGGCATTAACTGCAAGAGAACCAAACCTCTGGACTCTTCATATTGTCAGCACACTGGCCATTTTAGCCTGGTGCTGACAATATGTGTGTGTGTGTGTGTGTGTGTGTATATGTAAATGTAATAGAAATAGAGACTATTATTAAAAAAAAAAAACCTACAGTAACTTAGACCCAGCAGTTTATCTTGGCAGTTCATTCTTATTTATCATTTTCACTTTTTTAAAACATTTGTAATAATTTTCCCACTTTCAAAAACATGCATCTGCAATTGAGAATTTAAAATGCAAAATAAAATACAGTGTACAATATTGTAGCGAAGAAGGGTGAAATTTACACTAGAGCTGAGTGAGTTTAGTATTATTTTTTACTATCTCTCAAATCATCATCATCATGGGCTCATGGTTCTCAGGAGAAAATGATAACAATAAATGACAAAAAGTTAAATATTTCAATAAAACCCTAAAGAATCGTTTGACTTTATGGGATGAAAATGAATTTCATCAATTTTTTTAACATATTATCACCTATTCATAGCTTCGTTTTGAGCTAAAAAAATATTTTTCTTCTTCTGCCTATTCTGAATTGCATGCATTGCCCTATTATGAATTCTGAAACATGAGTAGTAGTAACCATGACCCAAAGGTAAAGCAAAAAGGCTTAAAATCTAAAATGGTATTTGTTTATGAATCGCATTAAACAATACTGTCTGAGGTACTGATGTGATGAAGTCCTTCGGGACTGTCAGCTGAGAATTTCATGCTGTGAACCTGTCTTTCCTAAGGCAATTTTACCTATTTCCCAGCTGCTTTGCACTGCAAAATAGAACAATTATCCAAGGCAGGGCTTTACTGAAATTTCCCCCCACTCAGTCCTGACATTGTTTGTGGTGAGCAGAGTTGGGCCCTCAGGTGACTCAGTCAAAACAGCAATGTTTCCACTAGATCTGTATTCAACAGCCCCTGCCTGACACTGTGTGTGTGCATGTGTGTGACTGTGTTGCTCTGGGTGCTGAGGGAAACACTTAAATCCTGTCACAATATTCTCCATCAACGATGAATCTAACCTTATTTAATGAGCATAGGCACTTGTCACTTTCATCAAAGGGGCCGTGCTTATACAGTGTCACACTCTTGGTGGTCAAAGGCAGAGTTCTAACACATGAATACATGCTGGATCCAAAGAGAAATATGCGGTGTGAGCCTGATCTGACTGCCTGCTTATCTGCTCTACTTCCAGAGGATGAATGTGCCGGGGAGGAACTGGAGGGCTCCTCTTTACCCGTGAGGAGAGACACGGAGCGGGGGATTGCGAGGGTGCTCTTACCTCCTTCATCATCTGATCCCTGGGGAGTTTGCGGTTGCAGGCGGCGGCTGTAGAAACAGGAAGTGTGAGAGTATGAATTATTTAATGCTTTCAAAAACGGAGCCCAATGGTGAGGTCATCACAGGGAGTGAGTGAGTTGGCTCCTGGGCTACTTTCCTTTGATGATGGGCCTGTTTTGTGTCTTGTCTTTCTCTCATGGTAGACAGGACGCTTGCTCAGTATGCTCCAGTCTGACTGGACTACAGAATAGCGGCCTCTGCCAAAAGGCACTGATGGTGCTATGAGACTCTGTTGTGCTGTCTGGGTGACCAGCCTAGATACCCTGGGCAAGATCACCTCTAGGAATTTAAAAAAAAAACAAACCCAGCTGGAGCAGCAGTCTGAATAAGCCTTACTAAGAGAAGACAGTTGTGACAGAAGCACATCAGGGTTTTTTTTTCTGCAGGCTAACATCTTTAGTCTCACACAAAGCCTCTGACTGACTACGGCCGTTGAGGCACCGGGCTCAAACTGCGATGATGAGTAAAACATACACGACTGCGTCCTCCACCTGCCTCTCCTCGTGGTGATGTCTATTCTAGTCACAGAATGATGTGAGGGAGGGTGAGGGAAAAAAAATAGAATAACAGGAAAACTTGGCTCCTAACGGCAATAAAAGTGATGACAACTCAGTCACTGCTGTTTTTTAATCATGTTAAGTGATTGTTCTTGGAAGGTAGGGACTAGTTGTAACGAAGGACAATCTGAAAGTACAGCCCCATTTCCACTTCACTACAAAGGAAACAAAACATGTAAAATGACCTATTTTCTTTTTCATACACACCAAAATGTAACTGCCATTGAATTCAATCAGCAAGTGCACCAAATACACTAAAACATGGATGTGGTGTCTGAGTCAACTTACTCCTCCAGGTCCTCAGCTGCAAGTCTTCTTGAAGATCTGTATATCAGCAGAAAGAGCAACTGTTAGACACATTAAATAACATACCTTTTAGATGACATTTTACTTCCTCCAGTGTAACAGTAAGAACAAAATATATCTTCTTCTTCTGCATCTAATAATAGTAATTCTGCTATATCAGACACAGTGGGGTCTGCAGTAGTTGTGTCTTCTCTCCCCTCTGTTTTCTCAGCCTTGTCTCCTGCTGGATCAGGCAGCTATTTTCAGACCTCTCTCCATTTACACAGCTCAGCTTGATCAGAGGATGCCAGGTACCAAAATACTGTAATTCTGACACTTCTCTACCTCAACACAGTATTTTTAGCACACAGCCTGTTTTAAGAAGTGTAGCAATCAAACTTGACATCAAAGAAAAAAACAAACATTTGCTGTATTATTTTTTAAGAACCATTCAACCATATTAATCATCATATTAGAAGTGAATCAAAGCAGAGTAAGTTTTGGTATGTTTTGATTAGTGGTCTAAAAATGTGTATAAGAGTTTTTTTTTCCATGATGCCAAATGCTTTTGGTAGATCTTCTGGTTGAGTAGTGCCCCCTACTGGTTAAAGGTAATCCATTCATTATTGTGCCAGCCTTTTACTTAATGGCATTTTCACAGTTTCACACAACCAAAAATAAAGAGTACAGACCTCCAATATTCACTGACATTCAATAACTACTTTTAGTTTATACATAAATATATATGAATCTAAAACACAAGTATTAAGAGTTGCTTATTACAATAAATCAGGTCAGTTGCTTGAATTCAAATCTCTGCATACCTGTGACAGTGTTCAGAGGCTCTTGACACAATGAATATAGTATACATAACATTAGCTAGACATGCCTGGAAAACAAAGCTTGTATGTCAAAAGTGTCATCTGCACAATATGTAATCCCTAATTATTATTTTTTTAACCAAAAGAAGGATCTGCGTTCTGTTGCCCTTACTGAGGCTACTTCCTTTTATAATCCCATGTAAGGGGTTTCTGAGGGGTGTTTTTCCTTTTCAGAACTGTGCTTCTAAGGACACTGGACTTCATAAACAAAACTGTGTTGATTTTACCATCAGAGCAGATGACATTTGGATCTGCTTGTGCATAAAATGTAAAAAGGGACCTCTGAATAACTTTTTAAAATCACACCTCATCTGTCATTAATATAAAACCACAGAACTAGCATTAAAATTATAACGTATTTATTAAGTGAATTGGAAAAAGTCAAAACCTTCTTAGTGCATCTTTTTTAAGCCAGACACAAAAGGAGCTAATGATGAAAAACACAAACAGTTGACCGATTCTCAGCCAATAATCTTAATGCTGCTTTGTCTGTCTTATCCATGCTGTCTGAGCTCAGACCAACAGACTTGAAGCTGTTAGAGTCCAACCAGGCAGGGCAAAGAGGAGCTGAGGGAGCCTACCTGCCTGCCCTTGGACTGTGTCCTGTCTGGGGGGCGGGGGTGGCGACACTTAAGACACATTACAGGCCCCTTGATTAAGACTCATGTAAGGCAAAGCGATAGACATGGTAAAACTGTCTGGAAAAAGTTGTTAGGGATAAAATATATTGTGACAACCTGGTTTCAAAGGTTCATCAATAAACTGACAGATCATTTAGTGTCAATTAGAAGTGATAGATCGACAAATCCCGGGATTTCTGCGCTGGGATTAGTGGGAGGAGGACGGCGGTGATTGAGCATGAGGGGTGACATTGAAGGGAAAAGTCCTTGCCAGTTCCAGGGGGGACCATTACTTACTTTGTTTCAGAGAGGATCAATGCACGTGCAAACCCTTTTACACCTCCTGTATTTCAATCGCTTTGAGACCGGGTATCAAGCTGGGTTATGTAAAAGCAGAGAAGCGACATGCTGACCTTCTGTGAGAAAGAAAGATCTATTGAGTTTGCTGTTTTCCCTGCCTGCACTAACGGTGCAGTAAACTACGCAAATAAGCACAATTGACTGAGCATGTTCACTTCAATGCATCTCCTGTGCCCTCACCCCCTGCGAGACTGAAGAAAAGATGCACACTGGCAGGTGGAAGAGAAAGCAAGAGGTAGTTCTACAGTAGAATAAAAAGTCCCATGTTCAGTTAGTCATGTGCAGTATTTACATTTAGATTTGTTAGCTGCAGACAAAAGCTTTTGGCAAGCAGCTTCCATCTGTTCCAAATATTTCATGAATTCTCCATGTTGTACTCCCCGTGTAAAGAGCAGACTGCAGTGGTAAGGGGTGATTAAGTGGCTTGAACCCCCGTGATGAAGTGGCTAGCTGACTAACAGTGCCCTCCTGTGGCTGATGCATTAACCATGTCAATTACCGCCTTGCTCACAGATGAAGACGAATGGAGAGTTGCCTGTTCAGACAGGCTCCCTCTAACCTTGTTGATTCACTGCCTGAGTGCCAAATATGCACTGATAAATAAGCTCATTCAACAGCATGAGAGTTCATTAATAACACATAACCCAAGACCACAGCTCGAAGTCCATGCCTTCAGTTCAGCCACAGGAGATTGGGGAGGGGGGGGGTACGTACTTGGCAGATCCAGACCCAGAGCTTTCTTCTGCCCAGCCGCCCTGCCGCCGGGCCGGTTTAGGGGGAGGTGCCTGCAGGAAGAGAGAATTTCAATAGCAAACAGCTTCACTGGATGTTTACTCTCTCGCATAGAAGATATAGCATTTTAAGGTTATTAGGCTTTAATGTTGGAAAATAAAGCACAAACCTATGTTTGTTTAAAATATAGCTTTAATCTTTGTCAAAATTATTTGTCACAACAATTTTTCAACATAGTGATGAATAAGCTACATTTTCTGCTTTATGAAGGTACAAAATGCATAAATGAGACATGTAAAGACCTGTCTCAATGAGTTTTTAAAGTCTGAAATTTGCCAGTAGAGGGCTCTCTTGTCTACAGCACAAAATCAAGACCCCAACAGGAAAAAGCAGACCCCAAAGCCTTGCATTAATGTAAAAGAGCAAAAAAAGTACATTGTTTGCTTCTAATCTTGAACTCATGCTACCAAAAAGCTCATGTACAATCAACAATATGTCTGGTATGTGCAGCCCAGAGTAATCTCTATGCACTCCATTGTTTTGTTTATTACAGTTTTCAATACTGCTCATTTCCAGCACCAAAACATATGGAGCAGAGTGTGGGAACTGCCGGGGCCTGTAAGTCTGACCCTAAAATAGATTCAAAGAAAAAAAAAAGGACCCTCTCCCTCTCATTCGTTGATTCTGAAAATAGTGAACTCAGTATGCATCTCAATCCTGAGACCAGGACCCTGAAACCAGCACTTGAATGAATGAATTCCTCAAAGCGCACAAGGGTGGACACTAGACAAATGAATTAGAAGAAAGGAAAAAAACGCACAACATTTCTCATTACTAAATTGGGTCTGCTGAGAACAAAGTGCTCGTGGAGAATTTCTTCTTTCTCATTTACGATGAAAGAAGAAATAATCTTTCATGGCTGGTTCCTTTACCAAAGTCATTTATAAATCTGAATGTCATCATTAAGCAGGGCAGAGGGAGGGGGAGCCCACTCTGCTCCACTGTATATTACCATTAATCGAGAGAGCTGAGGCTGAACAAGCTCGCTCCAATTTGTGTAATTAGTAACTGTCTCTTTATTAAGACCAAGAAAGGATTACAAAAATGACAACTGAGGCGTTTTAAGCAACATTAAAAAATTCCTTCTAGTGATGTGAAATCTCCCTGATGTTTAATGTTTGGTATTTCTGACAATGTCCCATTTTCATGAGAGACAAGATAATAAGGTCAAGTGCCTGTGTCTGTGCAATAAATTCATCTGACCGTTATTTCACTCAACAAAAATGGAGAGGACGATAAGTGTCCTGAGAAACAAAACAAATCTGTGCCTTCATTTCTGCATGACCAAATATGAACCTCACAGTTGTAGTAAAATAGTTATGGCTGTTAAGGCAATTAGCTTAGCCCTTGTGGTTTCTAATTTAGGATTCTCTGATGGTCTCCAGGGCAAGGAACTTGTGGTGGCCAAACCCTACGAGCCCATAAAAGCAATTGAGTCTTTGTTTAAAAGGATGTCAGGAATGCGACCAATCAGTTGGGTATTTTAGGCAGAAGAGGCCAGGGTTGATAAACGAAGACTGCAAATAAACCCACCCAGTCGCACGACACTCTGGAAAAATGTATTGCATGCGTACAGCAGGTCAGAGAGGGCGCGAGAATACTGGTTCATACGTTAGGGAAGTTGGCCTAATTTGGGAAGATTAGCCTAAAGCATGAACATTGCTGAAATTTTTTTGCTTTGGGAATGTTGGCTGGTTTACAGTTTGCCAATCTCAGAGATGTGAGTGATTCCATAAATGCCAACGACAGTGAAGAGAAATTATTTGTTGTAACTGTCACTTATGATCTGAATTCTCTTACATGTTTTTGTCCTACATTTAGTCTAAATTTAGCATCATTACATCCAAGATGTTTCAAGATGCAGAGATCACTGAGAGGACTATGTGACAACATTTCTGCATGACTAAAAGTAATTCACATAAAATTAGGCAGCATTAAAGAGAGGGTTTATGAAAAGCAACGGTAGAGTCATCAGGGCATTTATGAGGTAATCTGCTTGCTGTTAAATCAGACAGTTCACAAGAATACAATTACAGTATTTTGTGAGTCTAAAGTTTAAAAGGGTTTTTGAGCTTGAATGAAGTAACTCTTGAAAACACTTCATGCAAGCCCATAAGATCCAATACAAACAGGACAATAAATAAAGAGCAGCTACTCAGAAAGTTCTGTGTGTACTTTAAAACCTGCTGAAGTAGGAAAATGGCAACTCAAACATCTCAAACAGCATAGATAAGCACTCCATTAAAACTTTATACCATGTGTGTCAAGTTAATGTCACTGTTTGTGCCTGTGTGAGAGGTGGTGAATATCAGCAGGTCTAGATATCAAATTCAACCAGATGAACTGATGCAAAAAATTATGTTCATGAATCCAAGACTACTGTAAATGGTATAAAGTTGATATCTGGAGCATTAGCAAAATAAGCCACACAAAGCCACCAGTTTTTTTTTTTCATTCTACCTACCTCGTCCTCATCCTTTGATTTATGTGTGAGACAAAACCAAAAGGGATATTGATGATGCTTATTGTGATATGAAATTATAACATGCCAATTATAACTACCAGTCTATGATGACATGATCACATACTTCTCCCAGTGAAGCAGAGGTGGAGGACTTCCTCACATAACGAGAATCCTCAAACGAAGACTGATCCGCAGCGAGCCGAGCCCTTCGTCCAGACTTTGCAACCTGGGAAATGTGCAGAATTAGAACACGGAAAACACATTTAGATGCCAGAAGTTGGCACTTGAAATGGCTACAAAGGACTTTGTGGTTTTGCTTTAACTGTGCTGTTTAATGGGCATACCAAATGTTGTCCAAATGTGTTTACACACAAAATACAGAAGGTCAAGTTATTCCACTTGAACAAACCTACCAGCTTAGTACTATCTTCCTTAGCAATTTTATACAACCTCCAATTTTATGAAATCACACAGTACAAACGTGGCATTACTATGTTCTATCACGCATATGTTAAGAGCATTATTCAACAAATGAGCATCTTCTCTATGAATATCCTTGAAGAATGGAGCGTCAGCTCTGCTGAAGGAACATCATTTGGCGAAAAGTGTTCTCTAATATGTTAACTCATTTATCTCTGTGTTTAAGTGGTGCCTGTTGATCTTAGCACTCTATGGGCTATAGTACCACTGGCTCAAGAAACACAAGACAGGAAGACAGTGGACATGCTAATGCTTATTGAGAGACCCGCTTTAGTAATGCTAAATCTGACTGCAGACAGAATCATTAAATGCAGTTGAGGAAAAGGCTGAGTATCCATTCTGAATTGTAGCACTGTTCTCTAAAATCATTCATTCATCATTCATTAAGCAATGTTTTTGTATGGGCCCATTCCCATTGTTAAGGAAACTGTGAAATTACAAGGAGCATTGCAGTAGTTGGGAGATGAACATTACCCCAAGCATCCTAACAAGCTGCAGTATTTCCAGCACTGGGTAAGAGTAGAACTTCAGCGATGAGAAAACTGCCTTTTATGGAGAAAGGCTGTGATAGCAGTTGAATTAAGACAGATACGACAGAGTACGGACGTTCCGTGTAAGTCTTTTGACAGGGTCATTACAGATATCCAGAAAGCCATTCGTTTGACACGGCATCACCAAAACACTGAGCTGTGCATGTCGGAAAGCTTCGGCTAGCAGGGCTAACCGTTTAGTTAACGTTAGCTGGATACTCAGAAACCACCCTCCCTGCTACTGTTGCTCAAAAGCAACAAATGGTAAAGTATCTTTGCTGGTACCAGGCAGCTTAAAAAGCTACCTCACTCCCTGACCGGCTAGTACTGAGGTTTACATTAGCTTCATAGCTAAGTGGCTAGCACTAGCCTCGCTGCACCGTTGCAGTGTGGTCTCAGCTCCGCTTACAGCGCACAACATTAATGTGACCTCTGCCCCTGTCTCCTTACTGCACTCACTGGTGATTCAAACGAGTCACTCACAGTTTTGGCCCCTCCAGCATCTCCGAGCTGAAAGTTGTCGTCCATTTCTCCCCTCCTCACTACACGGCTGGGTATGGCCAGCGTCTTCCTGGATATCAACAAGCGTCACATAGCAACGCTCTCCACGGTAACGCCAATCAGGAGGAAAGTGCGTACCCTTCAACCACTGCGAAGTCTATAGTCTATAAGTCTATAAGTCTATAAATAAATAAAAAGATAAACAAATAGCTACGAATACACAAAAAGTATTTATGATAAACTGGCTGTAATAGTTTTTCCGTTGTTTCTGACTATGATGACAATGGTGATTGACACATTTAAAAATACTGCACTGGGGATTCAAGATGTTTTTTCTCCTGGTGCACCGGAGGGCCATGCACAGCATCATAAAACAAAACACTGTCGAAGAAATGGGGTAAAGGCCAAGATATTTGCTCTGAAGAATGACCTCCGGCGTGAAAACATTTTGAGAATCAAGCTCATCCCTTGCAGGACAGCAGGGTATCTGATGTATGGGATTGTAGACAGTTGATGTCATCTAAACAGTCACAGACAGTTTGCCTTTTACCAAACAAACACCATCTTTCCCACAACTCCCACGTCTTTACAATTTCTGCTTCATCTAAATGGAAAAAAAGAAGTTGTTTTTCCTTCACAACAGAGCTCCATCATCCCCATTATCTCATGCGCTGGTGGCCTGCCACGGGTCAATGTCCACCGTCTGAGAAAGGAAGTAAAAAATTAGACTTAAAGTGTTTTTCTCCCGCTCATCCCCCTCTCCGTTGATGTCCACTAGATGTCACTGTTGTGCATGTTTTATGTTGCTGGGGAGGAACCGCACGGTAGCAGCATCTAGCCGGGGTCATGGCAATTGGCTGGGTTCCCCTGTGCACCTTCAAGATCCCTTTTGTTAACTTTGGTTTAAGTTTCTTCCAGAACTTTATTTTGGATGTTGTCAGTATTGTCAAAAGACAGCTACATTATGAGTCCACTCAGGATTCAGGGTGTGTAATTGTTGGAAATCTGTGAGCACACAGCAAAACACAATTGCCCAACTTCATATTCACCAAAATACAAATGGTACTTGTCCCCTCCGTCCGTAGACAGGACAGAAAACAAAGATGTTCCCTTGACAAATCAGTGCAATGTGGTTTTCCTTTCTTTTCGAGAGCCACGCTCTCTTGCGAAATCACGCATTGCTCAATATTACGCACGTTTTCTAAGGTTTGATTCAAAAACAGCCTTGACAACTTAAAATTTAAAGTCTTATTAAACGCATCTCAGAATAGGTCGGATCTCATTGTCCGAGCACAGGCTGTAACTTGCCGCCCCTCCCTCAGTAAAACGTCACAGCTTCAGACTATAAATTAGGAGTGAGAGTGGAAAGCGTCTGAGTGTGTTTGAGGCTGAACTGCAGGGAGTTGGCAGAGAGGCGCACTGACTCCAAAAGAACAAGTGGATGGATTGAGCCCAGTGCAATGGAGAAACTGAACCACGGTGCAGAGATTGGTGCCCTGTAAACTAAAGAAGAAGGGAAGAGGTGCTTGCATGAGACAAAGGGGAATGAAGAGTAGGATAAAGAGTTTTGATGAAGAGTTGAGGTTATTTTCCAAAATGGCTCGGATTTGCTCCAATGCAAATGCGCATTTTGCAAAGATGACATAGCACTTGAGAAAATGGGATTCCTGCAGGAACAGAACTCACTCACGACCTGAATGAAAAGAGAAAAGGGATTCTATTCAAATCGGAATTTAGTTTTGGTTTGTTTTGCTTTGTTTTTTCCTTCTTTTACTTGACAAGCCTCGGTTGTGAGTGAACGCAGAGTGAAATATGAATCTGGGCAAAGCACTTCTGTTTTTCCTCCTCTCAAACTGTGTGACAATGACTTTGTCGCTATCCACTTGCACCACTGTGGACATTGACCACATAAAGAAAAAGAGAGTGGAGGCGGTCCGGGGACAGATCCTCAGTAAACTCCGGCTGACCAGCCCGCCTCAAACAACAGGTCCAAGTCAAGTACCGTTTCAGGTTCTGGCCCTTTATAACAGCACCAAGGAACTCATTGAGGAGCTGGGAAGAGACAGGCAGCAGAGTTGTGGACAGGATAACACGGAGACTGAGTACTATGCCAAAGAGATTTACAAGTTCAACATGATCAATGGTCCTCCAGAAAACAGTAAGTGAACTGCCTTTTTTAAAATGTTTTCTCCAGTCAATTTTGATAAATTTTATTTGCCTGTGCGCCATGCAGCCAGCATTTTTAGAAGTAGATGTCCAAACTTGATCCAAATTATTTGTTGCGGGTTTTTTTTGTAAACTTACTTGTGCAGATCTAATTAAGAAGACAGGCCACATTACAAAAGCATTATAGGTGAGGTATCAGTGTCAAAAACAGGGATGTAATTTTTCCAGATGGCGTTCAGTCCACTCGTGTCCGTGCAGCTTTTACGCACAGACGCGCCTGTGAGCAGTGGAGCGGCGCGCAAAGGAGAGGGCAAAGTAAACAGTCTAATTGGAATGAGCACCATTCCTCATACATACCTCACACCAAAGCCATGGGAACTCCAGCTTAAGTCTGACACATTCCTGAGTTGGGAAAATTCTCAGGCAGTTAAGTCTAGTATTTATTGCCAACTCCAATACCTCATTTCCATTTTCTGGCCGTGAGTTACCCAATATTTTTCATCCACTGTTACGACTCTCTCACCTCTGTTTCCCTACTATTTCTTTCTAGTAGCGAGGAGCTGAGCAGCTCAGTGTTATGATCTAATTCCCTTGTTCATCCATATTGGTATTTCCTGTATAAACTATGGTCCATTGATTGTTCCAGAAACCAGAAACAGAAGCTGAGTGAGCAGCAGATTCTCCAGAGAAAGTCCATTTGTAAGTGGAGGAGTTGGACTCGTGCCTGTTCACGGTCAGAGGTCGGTTAGTGCGTGGTGTTACCATTTTGAAATCAACAGGTGTTTATGCTGCGCTGTGACATTGAGCAGAGCCTCTGCCAGTTCCAGCATAAGTCCTGAATCAAATCCATTTCACAGGTCCCACAAAGTGCCTCTGACATTCAAAACACACAGCTCGGGGTTTATCCGCTGGTCAGAGGTAGCCAGAGCTCCCAAAACAAACAGAGGTCTAAGGAGTGGGATCAGAGATGGCCAGGTGCCCAGGACACATCACGCTGGTCTCATACAGTAGGCCATACTGTAGGTGATAATACAAGACATGAACTTGACTTAGTACTGGCAGCACTGACTGCCTTAAACAGCTTATGCGAGGCTGCTATTAGTGAAATCAACAAAGGTTGCCAACCTGCATTAATTAGCACTTTTCTCTCGCTTTCCATGATGTAATTTTGAAGAGAGCAGGGCATGTTGCACTGTGTAGGAACATAATGTCTGTCACCTTGATAATTTTGCAGCGTAGTTCATTTTCATTCCTTCTGGATATAATGAGTTTTACATTCACTGTTTTTGGAAGGTGGGAGTGTTTGGGAGTACAGTCAAGTTTTGCCTTTTTTTTTTCATGCACAGTTAAAAAGTTAAACAGAAACTTTTCTCTCATACTCGAATGCGCCACTTGCTCCAGACTACTTTGATAGAAACTACCACTAAAGCAAATCCAGGCATTTGCCATTTACCAGATGAAGCAAAACTGAGATATGGCAACAAACGAAGGATATGTGGCCAATTATATCAGTACAACCCAAATGCTGCTGAAGAAATGAGACGAAGACCTGTTTCAACTGAAGGATGAACTCTGGCACAACAACACTGAGCCTTATAGGTTAAAATTAGAGAGTCCATGCCTTGCACACTGAAGCATGCAGTTTCAGTGAAATGTTAAGCCAATCGTTGACTCAGTGTTGGGTCAGTAAAAAAAAAAAAGAGGACTAACGCTGAGGACAGCAGGGTATCTGATATATGGGATAGTAGAAAGATGATGTCATCTGAACAAACAGAGACAGAAGTCTTTGGCCTGCACCCAAAGAAACAGACCCCCCACCCCCTCCACTCCAACTCCCATGCCTTTACCATTTTTGCTTCCTCATCCTTAATCAAGTGGGAGGAAAAAAAAGTTGTTTTTCTTCAGAACAGAGCTCCATCACATTATCTCATCTGCTGTAGTGGCCTGCCAGTCAATGTCCACAGTCTGAGGAATGAAGACGAGAAACTCAAAAGCAGCATTTGAATCTATTAAAACTTTGATGTTAATTTCCTGGGTAATTGGTAACTGAAACTCAAACTTGAGATGTGAGAGCGCAATGAAAACAAATTCAAATCCCAGATGCTGCAATTTAAGCAGATAATAGAGCACTCAAACAAATAGATTTCGAAAGCAATTTCTGTTGTCCTTTATGAGACCTAGACACCTCAGCAGCTGGCTAGCACCTGCTGCCTTATGCTTTCTATTTCCTTTGTTTACCTCCACAAGCTCTGGAGAGACTGACATCACAGACAAAAGGGCAAAAAGAGGTGATTCCTTGGAGTTTTTATCAGCAAGCTTCTGTGTCATGACAGGAGAGGATCCCAGACACAAGAGGCGAGGCGGAGCTTGTGTCAGGGTGTGAGATGCGGTGGACAGCGTCTGGGCGAGGCGGTTTTATGTGAAGCTTTACTGCCAGAGCTATTCTTCAGGCGTTCTGTACAATGTTACTTCTAAATACCTAATTTAAAGCCCATCTCTGTTCAGATTAATTGAGTGATAATATGAGAATGACATCAACTGGGAATCATTTTGTTATCCAGACTTTTAAATATGACTATAAATAGACTTTTGCAAGCGTGATAATGATAAAGCCCTGCAATAAAACTCCATTTTCTAATTACAGTAGTCTGTAATTTAACTAAATCAGTAGTCATTACTGTAGCTCTAACATGTTTACTTCAATAATGTTTAAACTGTATAGAGTATATTTTTAAATCTAATATTTAACAGAGAAAATTTTTCATTTCTGATTGGATTTACCAGTAGAAATGAAACCCTGTAGCAGCTTAAAGCACATTGATTGGTGTGTCTTCACATGGGTTACAGGTCAAACTTATGTCAGCATCACAACACTCTAAAGAACTATCATTTAAAAATGACGGGGGTCAGAATATTAGTGAATGTATTTCATTTTAATTATACAAGCAATCGCCTCCATTCACCAACATGGAACAAATTACCTTTCAGACCCTTGGCAAAAATAAGCCATAATGTGAAATCCACCTAAAACCATTGCAATGGGAAAAATGAGGTCATCCAAAAGGAAACCAAAGACTTGATTAGAATTTCAAATCTCCCCTCGAAGTGGGGCTTTCCACCTTCTGTGGGGGAGGCAGAGGGGGGGAGAGACGGAGAAGCAAGAAGTGAGGGGGAGGAAAAGGCTACTGAGGTTTCCTCCTTATAGATTGTGTGGAAACACTGGACAGATATCTGGCTGGGGATGAATGCTGAAAAGGTCACCTATAAATAGGGAAAGTTGAAAAAAAAAAACTTTGTGGAAATACCAGATAATGACTGGGAGGACACTGAAATAGGATTATGGGTCAAATGAAGTACAGATACTTGGAGATGTGCAAGTTTTCTTTGCATGACACAGAAAAAGTTTCCATTTGTCCTGAAACAGCTCGAGGTGCAAATCAGCTAAAGGTGCAATGCCCCCTTTCAGCCACCAGCAAATCTGAGGCTTGGTAATAAAGCTTAAGCTTGGGGTAATAAATTAGCCATGGCTTGGCTGTAAATGACTGTTTCCACTTGGCTCATAAAAAGTTTGCTATGTGCTTGTTTTGCTCAACACTGCATGTGCTTGGCCTGTTAAAATAATAAACTGTTCAATGGTATTATGGTATAAAAAAGGGGAAAGGCTTCAGTGTAACAGGAAGCTTTTCAGATAGAATCACAATGTGGCCATTTACTTTGCTGATTCTGCTAAAGGTCAGTGTACAATCACATGCTTACACCCACACAGCATGTTATTGCTTGTCAAGCTAGCCCTCAGTGGAGTTACTGTCATGATGGAGTTGCCCCTCTTCCATGGTTTCTCAGGTAGTGTTCTGCTCGAGCACGTGAGCCCACATGTTCCCAACTAAATCTCTTGGTTCCAGGGAATACTTGGCTTCTGTCCGAGCCCTCGGCGCACCTGTTGGGCTCCAGAGCTGGTGGGAGGAGGAGCATGAGATGCCGTCCCTCTGCAGCCTGCTCCACCACCACATGGGACATTTGGTTTTCATTTCATGACTTCAACTTGTTGCTAACTCGGACCGCACAAAGCATAAGCAGATGGTTTGTGGTAATGGCTCCCTGGAATGGACTAGAAATAGTTAAAAAAATATATATAATAAAATTTGTATTTTTATCTGTAATCTTCAGTGGGAGTGGGAAATCCTCTGCAAAAAAACTGATCAATAATCAGAAGGTAAACATGTCCAGCCCTGTAGGGTTGTCAGTGGAAAATAGGCTTTGATAACATGTACACAATGAGGTAACAGATGGCTAAGAGCTTAACGGGATTCTGACAAAAGAAACAAAGAGAGTTCCAATCTGATTTTTTTTTTTTAAGGAGATATCTAATAACATCTTTAGAGCCACTGTTGAGTCATCATTTCCACTTTACCTGCAGATGACCTCCCCTACTGCCCTAAGGGTATCACCTCCATGGTATTCCGCTTCAACGTCTCGATCATGGAGAAGAACGCCACCAACTTGTTCCGGGCTGAATTTCGAGCCCTGCGGACGCCCAAAAAAGACTCCAAGAAAAACGAGCAGAGGATTGAGCTCTACCAGGTGTGTGAACTGACCGTTCATTTCCACTGTTAGCAGAGCGCAGGTGGGGGGTAATGTGCTCTATTTCTCTCAGAAGGCCTGTGTAGGTCAGCGAGAAAGATGAAAACATTTATATTAGGGTGTCCGACTCCCTCTCTTCTCTTTTCATGCACTGATCATTATTCCATGTGCTTACAGTCAAATGGATTCTACATTTGGACAAATTTAAGAGCTTGCACAGCCGTCTTTAAGAAACCCTAGATTACCATTCGGCAGTTTCTTCTTTCTCAGCTGTCAATCTCAAAGCGGTTGTCCATCCTTGTTAGATCAAGTAAGGCATTATGCTTTCAACAGGGGGTTTATAGATCTGCACCTGCATTTGTGTGTTTATCAGGATTTTTCTGTGAAGTGTGTTAAAGCTTGCATCTGTTAGATGTGTGTGTGTGTGTGTGTGTGTGTGTGTGTGTGTGTGTGTGTGTGTGTGTGTGTGTGTGTGTGTGTGTGTGTGTGTGTGTGTGTGTGTGTGTGAGGTGGCAAGAATGGATTTTTTTTTTTTTTTTCAGTTTCCTCATTAATCCCCCGTGAGAGACTAGGAGTAATGATCAGGTTCCAACATTTCCTGCCAGGGAGACAAGCGTCTCCGGACTGCATACCGCCTTTGAGGCAAGGCTCTAGCCAGCACTGAATACAGACTGTCAGACCCTCAGATTGTTTCCAGGGGCCTAGGAGGAGATAGAGGCAGGGTCACCCACTGGGGGAGTAAATGGAGCCGCTCGCTCACCCCCACACTTTTCAGGCTGGAGCTCATTGGCAGCGGGCTGACGCTCGCAGTCCTCTGGCCTCTCTTTCCCACAGGAAGGGAGATTAGATGCTGACAATGTTCAGGAACCTGGTTATCCATAGCACTGCTGTGGGGCTAAAGTGCTCATACCCACCACCCAAACACACACATTTCTCACTGCAAATAAACACTTTTGTTCAGAGAAGAGGTGGTGAACAAAGGGAATGTCTGAAACACACTGTTACAGGCACTGTTTTGTACATTCGGGGTCTCAACATGACAACACAGTGAGGACCTGAACGCCCGCAGAGATACCTGGAAGCCTGCTCTCTGAACTGTGTGACACTGCAGCTAGGAGCCCAGCTAAACTCAGAATTTGAACTGCTGATGTGAAGGACAGCCAGGTTCTCATTGGCAGGAGGGTAACACGCAGGCATTAACTTGCAAAATGGGGATATCAACACAGGGAGTCACTTTTTCCATGAAGAGTAGACGTTTGGCCCAAGGCATCCTGGAGAGTCTGGCTCAAACAGACAGCTCTGGTTCTGTGTGTCAGTGAGTATGTGCCTAAAAGTGAGTTTATGCAGCTGGGTCACATTTTCATCTTTCCTTGCAGATCCTACAGAAAGACGACCCCAAAATCAAACAGCGCTACATTGGGGGCAAGAACGTCCTGACCAAGGGAACGTCTGAGTGGGTCTCCTTTGATGTTACAGAGACGGTGAGGGAGTGGCTAATGGACCGACGTGAGTGGGACACCTCGAATTTTCCTTGTATCACATATCCAGCCAAAGGGGACTAGTTCATTTAACAGGAAGGATTTTTCCTCAGGGAAAAATGTCAGCTCCTTACATCCTTCTTCTCTAATTTCCCCTCAGATACCAATCATGGCCTGGAGATCAGTGTGCATTGTCCCTGCCATACTTTCAGGCCTAATGGTGACATTATCGAGAATGCCAACGAGGTGCTAGAGGTCATGTTTGAAGGTGAGACTGCATTTGATATCTCAGTGATGTGACATGCACCAGCAAGCGTGTTAGGAGCCTGCCTTCGTCAGTTAAAGTTTCAGTTTAACAAGATACGAGGACAGTTTTGAAAACAAGGATTCAAACTCATTTATATAAATCTGTGTCAAAAATATCAAAATTGGGAAAAAAAACAAGACCTCAAGAGTGAGACTTTGTTACCGGTGGAGAGAGCCAGGCTAGCATTTCTCCCTGTTTTGAATGCTGATATTTAGCTAAGCTAACTGGATGCTGACTATAGCTTAATATTTGTGTGTGCACATCCCCCTCTTATATAGAGTTATCTGCTTCCATCACTTTTTTTGTAAAATGGGGGATCAGTAAATCAAATGTCTTCCAGATTTTCTTTGCTGATTCGATTTGTTTGTACCAGCTGAAGACATCTCGGTCTTGATTTCGCCTGTTGTGCATTGAGTCCAGACTCTTGTTTGGTCTGTATTTGGTCAGAATTCGTCTCTGCTTTTCATCTCTCACAGTGAAAAGATGTTCTGCCAGATTGTATTCATGATCAAGAGCCAGATAACAATTCAGTTTGTTTAAATTGTTTGATTTGTCTAATGTTCCAGATAGGCATCTCGTTTGTTGAAAAATTTGGTTTATTCTGATTAGCGCTATTAGGCAGTGCTGGTTTTAGGATGATTTGCATTAGTAGGTCTCAGTTGCTATTTTCAGGTCCTGGTTTTATTTTTAATGCCTGTTTTAGGTGTTTCCAAAATTTCATAATTTAAATTTTGATTATCAGTGGAAGTTGGCATGTAATGGTTGGTCATTATTTTTCTTTTGATGTTTAATATGGTCCTACAAATCTGTCAGTAGGAAGCTTTATCTGGCAACACAGTTTTGGCAGAGTGGACTCTATACCGTGGACTGGACGAAAGGCAAAATATTTTAGATCAAAAATTTGTTTCTTTTTTTTTCTTGATTTGAACAAAACCTCAATGGGCCTTTGGTTTCACTGTGTTTACTGCCAGGTTAAAGTTACCTTATGTGTTGTTTTATCAGTAACAGTTTGTGTGTTTCTACAATAATGTTTCCAAGGATGATTGAGAATCTGTTTATAATACAACACTGACAATACTCTCCTTATTATGAGACTGGTCTAAAAAAGTTCAGTCCAGTCATCAACAGGTTCCTCTAGCAGCGATACTCTTTGAAGTCTTTTTGTTAAGATAATGAGTTTCCTTTCATGGAGAAAGAGAAAGACACAGAGCATGGGAATACAATTGATCTGGTATCTCACTTAGCACTGGAGCCCCCGGGCCCTCGGTCCTGGGAACACTCCCGACTGGCTTGGCCACAAGGAATGTGCTGCCACGGTGCTCAGACGTTTGGCCCCAAATTAAAGAGGGGTGTACATATCCACCAGCAGCATCTCTCCTGAGATATCCACTGCTTAAGCTATCAGGGGTAGATTGGATGAGCAGACGCAGGCCCAGGGGGGAAAATGGAGGAAAGAAGGAAGTTAGAGGGACCAGTGTTAAATAAGCAGAGGGAAGAAAAGTGAGCCAAAAATGAATGAAGCCCGGCCTGGAGATTACAGTGTCCTTATATTAAAGTTACAACTGACTACACTGATTAGAGTTGCGGTTCTTGAAGCCCAGGCATCTTTACAACTCACAACAAATCTTCTGTGTTTTTGTGCAGTTTTATCCTCCAGACTAACTGACTTGCTCCCGCAGGTATGGAAGCAGACTATGATGAACGGACCCGTGCGAAAAAACAAAAGGAGCAGCCCCACCTCATCCTCATGATGCTCCCTCCCCACAGGCTGGATGCCCAGTCCTCTTCCCGCAGGCGCAAGCGGGCACTTGACACCAATTACTGCTTCAAGTAAGGCACATTTCCTCATCCTGGAAAATGTTATGTGCTGTTGGACTATTTTCATTGTCTTTAACTTTCTAAAATAATTCCTCTGGCTGCACCTGCACAGTTCCTGTCAGTTTTGGAGATTTGACCACTGGGCTAGTTAAAATATTGCAAATAAAAATGGCAGCTATATTTGTCTTGCAGGCAGGGGGGTTACATTATATTGTCAAGTAGTATACCAGCCAAGGCAACATGAAATGGAAATATCAGCTGTCACTTCTCACCAAGATGGCAGGGAAGAGCAGTGCACGGGCACAGGATACATAGAATAAGCTTGTTAACCTTGCAGACGAGCATGACACAGGTATTAGCTGATACAAGTTGGGATCTGTCCCAGTACGAGAAAAAAGTAACCTCCTCCTAACACGGCGTCTCCTCAGCTTTGGATTTCCTCCGTGAGGCTGACAGGCTGCACCAAAGACACCTGGGCTGACTCCAAGAGGGAAAATAAGGGCACACCTAAGAGTGGAATTTCTAAACTTCTTTCTCATCTCTGGCCGTGAGGCCATAGGGAGGAGAATGTATACTACTTTTAAAATTGTGTGTTATCTGTGAAATGAAGAGTGTAATCCTCGCTGTCCTCTCTTGTCTGCAGCAATTATGAGGAGAACTGCTGTGTGCGACCACTTTATATTAATTTCCGGCAGGATTTGGGCTGGAGGTGGATTCATCAACCTGAGGGGTACTACGCTAACTTCTGCTCTGGTCCCTGTCCTTACCTACGCAGTGCAGACACCACCCACAGCTCGGTGAGACAAAGTGCCACAACACATTTAACTCATGAATCTGTTTGGGAGTTTGTGTTTGCTGATCCCTGTCTCCTTCTTCTCCTCCTTGTAGCTGCTGAGCCTCTACAACACCTTGAACCCCGAAGCATCCGCCTCACCCTGCTGTGTTCCTCAGGACTTGGAGCCCCTCACCATCCTCTACTATGTGGGTCGCTCCCCTAAAGTCGAGCAGCTCTCCAACATGGTCGTCAAGTCCTGCAAGTGCAGCTAAACTTCCGAGTTTCAGGGCCCCGGCGAGAGACATGGGATGTGACGGCTCCCAGCACTACTCAGGAGCGGGTATGAGGGGTTAGAGGGGGCGTGGTACAGTTTGTCCTCCATGAGTACCTCTTCCCTCTGCTCCAGCCTTGCCCCGAGCTCTCTCACGTAAAAAAAACAAAGATGCAGTCCACCACTCTGCTCACAATCATTGGCAGCATTTACCTAAAAAGACTCATCAAACACCACTTCACTAACAGCGCTCTCAAACCCATCAGACCTCTTGTTGACCTTCAACAATCGCCTTTTGACATCAGTGTTTCTCATGTTTTTTTTTTAATATTCCAGCATTCTGAGCAGCCTGTACCTCAGTGTTACACGACATTGGTATTCGAAACCCGTTTTCAACGAAAGAGGAAACAGAACAATAATTGTCTTGCAATGACCACTGCATTCTCAAGGACATAAAATAATTGCAGTCAAAAAAAAAAAAGAGAAAATGACTGAGAATGCAGACTGAACTCAGCTTGACAGGAATACGTCAAAGAGGGTAAGATAAAAATGAGTGTTTGCTATGAGCAAACACATCCGTCGCCCCTGACTCACAGGACACCTTCGAATGTCCGAGCTGGAAACAACTGATGCTGTGCACTCCACAGCTCCCTACACTGTTTATTTAGGGTGAATGCTGTCAAATGAAAATGATCTTAGGAAAAAAAAAAAAAGAAAACATGCTGGAAACCAACCTTTATTTCATAGTAGTATTTCCATGGTTATGTTTACCTCTGTAATGCAACAGGACGGTGATTCCAGGGATTGTTTTGTTTTAAAGTGAAGCCTTTCTGTTGTATGAGACGATGTATGTCACTAAGTGAACACTTAACTAGATCACAAACTGTAAATGTTTTACTTATTACTCTTGGAAACACTTTTTTTTAATTAAAAACATGAACAGTTGGATAGAATTGTTCTATTTTCATTATTGTTGAGTTGTTTATGTTTTCATTAAGTATTTCTACAGCACTTTATTTTGAAGGGTGATAGGATAAATTTAGATGACCAAAGTGAATACATCCAGTCCAGTGATTTACAACCTCCAGTGTACAGAACGTGTGGCGAACAAATACATTTACCGACATGATCAGCATGTTGTAATGTCTTCTAGGTATTCATTTCAATGTTGCTTGCTACAAACTGCCTAAATGATTCCAAAAATATTACATGTCCATGCATGTGTGTTGTAAACAATCAGGAACAAAACCAATTAAAGTATCAGACTGTAAACAATGTTGAATAGCCACAGTAGATTATACACAATGATTTGGATTCTACTGTTTCTGATTCTTGTAATGCATCATGCACTGACTTTAACAGTAGTAAATCCACAACATGGAAGTTTAACGTCAATCACTACAAAAAAAATATCCAATACCATCAATTGTAATAAAACCAGTTCTGTTGTACTGCATTGAAAACTACAATCTGTGCAAAACCACTCTGATGGTAATCATCAGTAGATATGACATATACATGCACAAAATTCAAGTATTTTTTGACAGTCATCATAAACATATGCTGAATCTACTGATATATAACAGAGATGTTTTAGTCTATTAACACGCCCTGAGTGAACTCGCTATATGGTCCCAAGAAACAGAATATCCACAAGGATACTGGTCTGCTGGTGCAGCATTAACCTTCATTGTAGGCAAGGCTGTGCATAACCGTAATTCCTCTGTATGCTATGCTCTGAGCTACACAAACGGCTGACCACACCTGTTGGCGGACAATGTACAGTAAATAAATACTGACACAATAACAATAATTTACTTATCATACCAAAGGTATTAAATTTGGTCCATCCAAGGAAAACAACATCAACATATCCACAGTTTACAGAAACAATCACAAGCTTCACTGCATTCTTGATATAAACCCCCCTTCATCATCCTCGTAAAAGGCAGCGAGCAATCCCATTTAAGCTCTAACAATCAGAATTTCCTTCTCAAGCAAAGGATGCTCTACTTTAACACATCCCCAGACAATGGCCATAGAGTCTGATTTGGCAACTGTTTGGCTTCCAACAAGGACTGGCGGTTGGAGCGTCTAAAGCCACAAGCCACACATGGAAGGAGCTTCTTAGCATGCAAGATGAGAAGCTGCTCAGGGGCACTTCCACAATACTTGTATACAACTTAAACCCCCATCTCAACTGTTTGAATAACTTAAGGAAGAAAAAAATCTTCTCAAATGGCTAGCGGTGTACATGAGTAAAGAATAAAAAGCTGAATCCTGTTGTTAAAATACCAATCGGACTTGAAGAACCATCTGCTGACGGCTATCTATCATTGCAATCTTTCTGTGGCATTAGCAGCATGGAGAGAATGAGGGCGGGCAACTGTTGGAATATAGACTGAAGGTAGCTAAGGGGTATGAGGGGAGGCGGGGGGTGGGGGGGCCGAAAAGGCCATCTAATGTTGAGCTGCGCAACAAAATCCCAACCTGCGTCAAAGCTGGGCATTCCTGGCTTGGCAGCCTACCCTCTTCGCATGTCTGTGGCTGTATGATAGAGAATTTAATAGGACCCTGTTTGATGTCTGGCATGCTTTCATCTGTTGCTGTTGTCCTTTCCCAGAATACACCTCTGTGAGGATGTAGTTACATGCAGAGACACCTGTCAGGCCGGCAGAGCGGCAGGATGTGCCTCTGGTCGCCTTCATGTCATCTGTGACTGGGCTCCTGGCCCTGGAACAGCTTGCGGTACACAGAAAGACCTGGAGAGCAACAGATGAAAGACAAATTAGTACAAGAGGTAAAAAGGCAGCTGAAGGTCTTCCCCGTGTGTGCACACGGAAATGTTTACCTCAAACCTGAAAGAGTTTCTTTTCGGATGAGCCCAGCAAAACCCTGGTGGTGAAGGTCCTGTTGATCTTTTTAGTTATTCATGGTCAAGGTGGTTAGCAGCAGATCTGAGCTCAGTCACCTTTTGTCTGACTGTCCCTTCACTCTCTGCCCGCTCGCCCCTCATCCCAAATCGGCTGGCGCGGGGCCAGGCATCCAGTAGAAGAGGCATTCCAAGTACAGTCAGAGCTGCCGCGTTTGTGCTCCCAAACAGTATTCCCTTTCATTCCCTCTCCGCGCACTCTGTTTATTTTGGTGCTCTTTTACACCGTGGGGCCTGACTGAGCTGGAAAACGAAAACATCGCCCCGACTTCCAATCCGATGACATGACCACTGGAAGCAGCTTCCTCCGCCTCAGCAAAAGAGAGATAAAGGGACAATATCCGTCCTAACATATCCCACTCCAAATGTCACTTGGAACGAAAACTGAAAGAAGAAGTGATGTCAACAGTTTGTTCAATGGCAAAGTAACCCCAAACGTCTAACAAGTGTAACAGAATAACAGTACAATCAGTGATCTGCCATAATTATTAACAGTTTGGATCTTTCTGTGCTTGCAGCTTACACTCAAATCCCTGCACTGTAGTTTTTTATCTGCTAGTAGGATACCTACTAATAAAACACACTATTTAAAGAAAGTTATTCACAAAGAAAAAATGTGTTTCAGTGATGGCTACGAATCAAACATCCAACAACTTCCATAACACAACTGAAAAAGGGGACAACTGCCAGTAGCTACCTTTCCTTCCCAACAAGGCATCACACATCACACAGTGTTATTTTGATAGAGGCCTGAGCTATCCGTCCTGACATGATCAGACTCCCATTAAAAAGGCACAAGTGCAGCATTCATTTCCTTCTAAAACCAACTAAAGCAATAAATCTCCTCACAGTCACCAACTGTGAAGCCTTGAGAACGTCGAGAATACTTCAAGGCAAGATTTGTAAAACACGTGGTCGATATAATCTAGGTTTGTAATCTCTGATAGGTCCTCCCCCCCCATCTCATGTCAAAAATTAACACATAAGGAGAAGGCAAAGAAGAGGTGGGGGTGGCGGTCCAGGGTGAAAGGAGCAGGAAAAGTTTTCAGAGGATAAAGGGAGAGTTGTGTGAGCAAAGAGAGGAAGAGATTAAGAGAGAGCACAAGAGAGAGATAAAGGGAGAGTGTGATTTATGATGGTTGACAGCTGATCATAGAGAATGCTCTCCATTTGGACTCGCTTTAACTCCCTGTCAGAGTCGATCAGGGGAGCTCAGTCATCTTGTTACAAAGGTACACTGGGCAGCCAGAGAGACCTGACGCACTCCTAAGCTCCCACAAAGGCTGTGCCCTTTCTAATAACACCAACACCCCCACCCCCCTCCACCTCCTCCCGAAACACCACACAGAGTCTCTGTGTTACATTCTCAATGCATGGTTAAACCTGCCTTGCTAACTGGTTTTGGTGCTTACTGATATTATTATTTTTTTTTTTTGGTTCAGACATTTTTTTTTTTAAAGCCAAGAATGAGGCATCTCCCCCACCCTTTGAGCCCTGAACGACGGAAAAAATGCATTCATGAAATTCAGAAGCTGCTCCCAACGGATCCTATTACAGTAATTGATGAGTTTATAAGATGTTTGTTAACTTAAGCCAGGCTTCATAGTTCGGGGGGAAGAGGGAGAATGAAAAGAAATGTTCTGGTCACAGACACACGCACACATTTCTTTTTTTTTGGGTGGGGGTGGTGGGGGGGAGTGCACAGCTACTGTATTTTTCCGACAAGTTGATCTCTGGGCCGGCTTGACTGTGACACTCACAGATGATGTGATGAATGGTGTGATTTGCTAATGCTAATGTAAAGTGGGTCTCTGGAAAATGCCCTTGATCAGACAAGCAGATGTGTCCATAAGCGCAAACTGCTTAATATCACCGTTACTGCAATAAGCTCAACACTTCGCTCAGGATGGAAAGAACTGTGGAAAGAGGGAAGGGTGACAGGGCAACACGTGAGCGCACGTACCCACGATTCCATACAAAGCCACAATAAAGTTTGCAAAGGCTGGGCTACATTTTCATTCTCCTGGTGTGATTTCTAGGGTAAAACTGGACAGAGCCTCTGGCAGACGGACAGTAATTATGACTGCGTAGGAATGGCCAACAGATGGGAATGCCCGGACTGTTCCCATCACTGGATTTCATTACAAAAGAGTGATGTTATCATTGTTATGCTTCTTCCTCTTCCAGCAGTAATATGACCTCTGGCCTTAGACACATGCAGCTTATAGGATCAAACAGCATGTTACAGTACTGGAAAGTTTGTTTATGCCCCTTCAGTTCTGGCTGCCTCAACTCCAGTAGCTTGTACTCTTCAAACAAAAAATGGTGGTAATGAAAGTTTGTAAAATCATTATTTTGACAGTGTAATTATCTTTTGACTGTATGCAGAATGCACTTATGCATCCTGCACACCACTGAGCGAGCAAGCGCTGGGTAAAAATATCCAGTGGTGTTTATCAGTCCTCCATGTGGAATGTCCACTATGCCTGGCTGTAATCACTGACACTTGCATAGAAAGGGCATAATTCGCCCCCCCCCCCCTGCCTGCAGACTACAGAGCCAACAGGCCAAGTTACAGTATGATAATGTACCAAGCGTGTGCAAAACTGCAGCATCAGACCCACCTGTTTTACTGCAGATGGCTTCATAGACCATATGCTGGCTGCTGGACACGGTTCCGCTGGCTGAACTCTCCGAGGACGTCTGCCTGTTAATCAGACGCAAGATAAGTGTCAGTGAAGACCGAAAAAGGTCCTTCCATGAGGGGTTATACAGTGACAAATCGTATTTGAAAGACCAAGCTTATCTCCACAGTCCTGGACCAAGCTGTTAGGACACACACAGGACTCACACGATTTATCCAAGCGTATTGTTCTGATTAGAGCTAAATATCCAAACAAATATATAAAGATAATTGTTTTTGACAACTGTTTGTGCTCGTGTGTGTGTGTGTGTGCTCGATGTCCGATGAGTCAGTGTGTCAATTTCAAATAGTCTGTGTGTGGGTGTGCAGTCAGCGGAGACTCGCGGGGGTTAAGTGTTTACTGAGTGCCTCTTGTGAGCTATTGTGACAAGAAGGGGGTAAATTCCTGCTCCTTGTCCTGGGTGATGTGATTTTCACATTGGCAAGATTATTGTGGTGATTGCTGACTATGTGGAACTGTAACCAATGGCTACAGACAGAAAAAAGGCACATACACAGTCTTTCTCACAGGGTGAACACAGTAGTACAGCACATCACTGGTATATTTAAATTAAAGAGCTTCATACAGAAGTCTGGAGATTATAGCCAACAGATTACACAGCCCCTTTTCACATAATCAGAGAACCAAATACAGTGTTTTCACAGAGAAAACCATTAAAAGAACTGTTGAAGCGTACAGCAGGAGCAGACACGTCTGTAACCTTATACATTAAATCTGCTAAGCATTTTTTAGGGGGAACAATAAATAAAGCTTAGCTGGCATTAACCTCTCGCCCCATAACAGCAGCTTGCCAAAGGAGCATTAACACGGTAATGAGGGTACACACTGCCTCCTTGTAAGGGGCTGCACAGTTGTTCTTTCATACCATTACACAACCACAAATAGAACTGGCCCACTTTAAGCGTGGCATACCTCGACAGGAAGTAACCCCTTTCATATTGAGAAGGGAAAAAAAAAAAAAAAAAACTTGACCTCTGGGTTCTTCACATCACTTTCTTTGTCAACAGTCTCTCACTCTGTCACTTCAAGAGCCAGGCAGCAGCCAGAAGCACTGTGGGTGAGAACTGAATCCGAACTTGCAGTGTGTGCAGATGATGTATAAGCCTGGAGTTGAAAATTTCACACTGCTCATCGAGAGCTGAAGTTCTTATGTAAACATAGCCGATGTGCAGCTTAGCTTTTTTTTTTTTTGTGCATTCAGGTAGCTGGCATGTCTTAGTGTTACTCAGACTGACCAAAGGGGATAAAGTTTAACCATAAACACACTTTTGGCAGCTTCTGTGTATACAGTATCCTGTGAAAATAACTACTGTTGTGGCTGATTAATAGGGAGTGAAGGCAGCAGCGAGGCTGACATTAATGGCGCGGCTGTAATTGTCACCCTATTAGTAATGCCACACGACAGCCTGGGTTTCCGTCGTTACAGCTGTGACTAGCCAAACCTTGCAAACAAAATACCAAACAGGCTCATTTATTTGTGTTACAAATTGCTCCTTTCAAAGCCTTCACTGAAGTCATACCACTTTGAGTCCTTGCAGCCCCTCGAGTTGGCAGCTGTGGTATGTTGATAGACCAGAGAGCCCTGCCCTGCTGAGCATGATACCAACACGAAGCACATTTACTTAATGCCAGCATACCACTGCATGTTAGTCGAGCTTAAAAATCAAATGCAGTGTCCCTCAGAAACTTTGCCATGGTCTGTTCATCTTAAAACAAAATGCTGACTAGTCACTCAGACCAATCACTGGCTCGAGTCAGCACTTTCAAGCGAAGTTGACTGGATCGCACTCCAGTAGGATTTTGTCTTGCGGGCCTGCAGAGGAAATCATTTGGCCACATCAACAAAAATCTTCACTCTATTTCCTTTGCTAAACAGGAACAAAAACCATATGTCATTCTGATAAATAGCTTCAGCTAACAACTGTCAAAGATCAGCAGTGGTGTATTACTCATGGCAGAAACAGGCAAGATCAGAGCTGGTAAATTTGTAGCAAACAACAGTTTTACAGTTCAACAGCTGGCTAGAGGAAGGTGGTCAGAGGACTGGATAACCTTGAACTGTTTGAATATACCCAGCACAGTGATTCTATTATAAGCTGGAGGAACTTAGGCCTACACTGGGATGCATTTCAGATGTGCCTCAATAACAGAGGTATTGAGTTGCCCCTGAAATGAGTGCTGGAAATAAAGGGAAGCAACTTATTATCCAGCCATTTTCTGCAAACAATCATCTCCTTTCTCCTGGACAGAGTTTACTTTTCTCTGTCATTCTTTCTTTCCCCCTCTCTTTATTCTTTCATTGTTTCCATCGGTGCATTTTTGGTCCTGAAGCTTCCGTTTTTCCCACACTCTCCCCTGTCACACTGGTCGACCACAAGAATGCAGGACAGAGGAGAGTGTGAGGGGGCTCTGGAATTCCACATGCAGAGGGTAAACACAGCAACTGCCAGGCAGACACACACACACACACACAGGAGCAAACACGGCACCTAGCCGGCTGCCCTAACCTATTCTACAACCCCTACGCTGCCCTCTTAACCCTTTACTTGCTAGGCAGGGTTTGTCCAGTCAAGTAAGATGACTGAATGTAACACATCAGCAGAGCGAGGGCTGTGAGCAGTGTAACCTGCTACTCTCAACCACAGTAAACCTGAACTGGTGTGAGTGTCAGCAGGCCTGCAACACTGCAACGAATTAATGAAGTCAGATAGTGGAAAACTAACTCACCCTATGGGCTTCACTAAAAACACATATATTGTAACACGGAAAGAAGAACAAATATTTTCTTCCGGTTTCTGTTCTAATGCAGTTTTTTCCCCCTTTTTTTCTTACACATAAGACAAGTGTGAAGAGCTCTTTATCACTGCAACAAACAATCAGCAGTGATCACAAAGGTTTGCTGTTGTTGTGTAATTTGGCCAGATGTTGCAGTAATAAAGTCATAAAATAAGCAAGGGAAATAGCTGGCAGTTCTGCCCAGTTTCACTCTTTTCCTTTTATTTTCCCTTCTGTGCTCTTCAGCTTATCTCCAAACCAAACAGGATTTGAACAGTGCTCGGAGCCCGGGCCCTTCCACTGAACCACGTTCTGTTTACGGTTCATGCAGAAATCAGGCCTGTGATGAGGTTGTTTACTGAACAGGCAGATACACCCTGCAGCCAAAAGACTGGGAGCACTCCACTGCGCACATATTCTAACTCTCATTAGCATTAGCCGTGTCCTCTTGAACTCACTGATCCCATGAACTCTGTCTCATTCCACAAGCAGAGGGCCAATCAACGCCATCCCACTGCGATCGCTTCATGTGCTATAAATTACATGGTGACTTTGTTAAACTTTCGTCTATATTCTATTTAAATAACACAGATTCAGTTGAGAGGCCGGTCTTACTTGATGAGGCGTTTAGTTGCCGTTTTCCTGATCTGTCCCTTTCGAGCACTGCTGGGTGGCTTCGGGGCGAGAACAGGACTGACAAAGGTCTGGATGTGGCTGTGGCCGTGGCTGTGATTGGGCCGAACATGAAAGCTGGACGGAGGGCAGCTGGATGAGGTTGTGGGAGCCTGGGTGTGTGGAGCACTTGACTGGTCTGGAAATTGAGCCTAAGAGACAAGAAAGGCAACTGTTATTTAAGGTCAATAGCATTAAAACAATGAAACTGCTTTTGATAGTCTCATAAAGTTAGTTTGAAGTGATAACTTTGATTGTAGTTTAACCTTTATGGACAGTAGAGTATAAGGCTGTCAGTGTAGTTAATGACTACAAACTTGTTAACCATTACAAATCCTATTATCAAACAACCTGGATTCAAAGATACATTTATTGAGCCCATAGGATTCTAACATTTCTATCTTTACAGAACAAAACTAACAAAACTAAAAATGGACATCAAATATTTGGCTGAAACTGATCAGTGTACATTACTTTAACTAATTTTAACTGTGTATCACCTCACTCTGTCTAATCTGTATTTGGATGTATTGTGTATATTTTATGTCATGTATGTACTGTTCCAGTAAGCCAGTTCCAAAAGTGGAATAAGGAAGTGGGATCACATTTGGAATGGGTTAGTCATGGGAAAAAAATGTGGCTTCTTGTCATTAAGGTGAAATATCAAAGTGCCTGACATGAATTAGTGCACATATTACTGAAATGCCATCCAGTATCAAAACAAGCTCAACATTTTTTTTTGCAGCTGGCTGCACTGAAAAGCAAATTCTTCACATTATTTATTTGTTTATACAAGATCTCTTCAAAGGCTTGGGAAGGGGGAAAATACTGTTTTCTTTCTGACATAATATTTTAGAGCCACATTTCACTCTGTCCTTGTAGTGCTGGGGAATGCTTTGCATACATTCCTTCCACATCTCATGCCTATGCTATTTTCTCTGCAGCTTTATACGGCTATCTAACAAGCTAATGGTTTTCCAGCTTCACAGTGCAGCCGTTCAAAGGGCCGGCAGTGTGACAAGGAATATCTGATGTAATTTCTGTGTTGATAAATGAGAAGCTGAGTTTCCAGGTTGCAAGGCCTATGGCCGCAATTCAGTTTGAGCGGGGCCAGGAAGGGCACCTTTCTTTGGCTGCCAGGTGGCCCAGGGCCAAGCCAGTGGAGGAGCCGTGCAGTCTGCACCCAGTAACTGGAACGTGGACTGCAGCTCCAGAACAGCCCCCTGTCTCTTTCTCTCACACACGAGTACACACATAGACATATATGTACATGAACACTCACACTCTATGAAGCACTTCCTTTTGTGTCTTTGTTTAATCCAAATGCATCAATTAATTTTCCCACAAGGCCAGAAAAGCCAGCAAGGTGAGTGCATTTGTATGAAAAAGTCTGAAGCCCCTCTCTCATGCTACTCAGAGTATAATCATGTGACTAATACTTTGACCAAGCAAGGTTCATGCGCTGCAAAGACAGATTTAGATAAATCGCATAGAGTCAAAAATAATAAGTAAAATATAAAGTGGTACAACTGCCAGGACAGACAGGCAGAGAGACCCATGTGGGTGGAACAAACAGGGAGGGATGGCAAGGATTTTATGGAGTGTTGTCTGATTTGATGATGAGACAATCAAATCCAGAGTCAGCCTTCTTATGACCTCAGTTCAAACAAGACGATGGCGCTGCCTTAACAGTGTGTGTACTGTACACATGCCACAAACTGTATCAGATTGTAAGAGATATTCCTGCCTCCATATGCTTGGAGGATGATGGGACGTGTCAGCAACAAGAGGAACTTGATCAACTGTGTTCAAACCATGAGGCAAAATGAGAAGAGGAATGGAACAGAGAAAGGCAAGGGATCGCTTTCATAAAGTGCCTTGCGTAAGGCTACTGGACCAAGCCAAGAGAAATATCACCTTAATTGCATTAATTAAGGGCCAACCAAGATGATGAAAAAACAGTGACGTGAGAGCAATTGCATTACTCAGGACCTATTGGAAAAAAGCGGGTGCATCCAATCATTCCACCCCGTAAGCTGTCCCATGGCACTTTCCTGTCTCCATTTCTCTCCGTCCATAGATTGCCTCCACAAAATCCTCTGGAAAATGAATAAATACACTCTTCCTGTTCAGATCCTCTTTCAAAGCAGCTGCACAGAAAGACGGAGGGCCTATCTTTTTTCTCTAAACATTAAAATTACGCTGTGCGAAATGGCCGAGACCTCTCTACCTTTCTAATCTGCCTCTAAAAACAGCCAAATCACATCTGTCACGGCTAGTCAGGCATGGCTAAAAGGTTTTTTGTCGCTACATTACTACTGCTGAGAAAATCATATCCCAAAATTTTATTTGTGTGTGTAATGGGAACACAAATGGAGCTCAAATCTGATATAAACTGTAATGGTAAGACTTGAAACTCATGATGGACTTTGTACTGGTGCCTCTCTTGTGCCCTAATGGGCAGCATTCCTTCATTACTCACCTTCCAATATAAGCCTAACTGAGTCACTCAGCCAAACAGTGTAATCTTGGGGTTAGGAGTCATGTTTGGCTCTCCAGGAATGAGCTTCTGTTGAGAAGGATGTTCCCACCGAACACCATTTTGTTAAGTGGTTTGGAAAGAGATTCTCAGAATAGCTTTGTAAATGCTAACATGAAAGCTTTCCCTTTTATGTGGGTGTATTTGGAACTATTTTGGAAAGCATTGTGCTTAGGTAAGGGGATATTTTGTACAGACACAAATATGAGGGTTTTCCTGAGTTATAACTCAATAGTTCTTGTACACGTCGCTCAGTTTTCATGCTGATTTTAAAAGTAAGACAAAAACAGAAGAAGCTGTAGAACATATTTTCACATAACCCCTTTACTTAATCCCAGTCTAACACAACAAAAAAATTCAGAAATTTTTATACAACAAATTATAAGGAATTTAAACAGGGTCAACAACAAATATCAGTGTCATAGTGTTGCCACAGCTTCTAAACACCCTGGGCAATAGGCAATGGGAAGCCATTTTTTCCACCAAGGACCTGGGTTTAAGTCCATGTGTCTGAAAGTAACTAACCATCTGTGATGTCGTGAAAAGTTGAAGATAAAAGTAGACCTCCACCAGTTGTCTTTGCTTTGTAGACAGGACACTTTTGAGGAAGTTACCCTTTAAAAATGATCAGTGTAATCACACTAACGGGGGAAGCAAATCAAAATCTCTCTTATATACCTGGTGTCTGCAGTGGCTCTGGTCCAGGAATTGTCGAGACTGAAGTTTCTGCTGTTGTAGTTGCTGGATAGCAAACTGAAGCTGGTAGCTACTTTGAGTGGGCTGGTAGCGCTGCTGGGGGTTCACCCCTGTCACCAAGCTATAGGCATTCTGCATCTGCCCATCCCAAAGACCCTCCTCTTCCTTCAGTGGCCTGTGGCTTGGAGAGCAGAAAGGAAGAGACGTCAGCGAAAAGGTAAGACAACTCAAATCAACAAAAACACACAAGAGCTTTCTCTGCTGGATCATGTAATCTGTATTGCTTTGTTGTTAATACCATCTATGTACATTAAAAGTGTCAGCTCAGTGTTTTGTTATCTGCTGCTGTTTATGCTGAGACAAGCTAACGATTCTACTATAGCCCAAAAGCATTTGTTACTATTGAACCACTGATAGTTTAATGCATTGGGTGAATTCTACTTTAGACACAGAGCACAGATAATAGAAAGAGGGAAAGGAGCCAGGGTAGAAAGTAGTGTGACAAACCAGCATTATAGTATAAATTAAGATGTAGGGGTGTTAACACAATGTTGAAGCTATTCCATACAATAGTCTTTCTAACATTTAGATTGGACAAGTGGTGAGATTAGATGAAGATTTGTGCTCTCCACTGTGTGCTTTTCTTTAAATCCCTAAACCTGCAATTAACTCAAAGACATTCCCGTCCCTCAGCTAATAATTACCTGGGATAGTGCCAGTGCAAGTTCCAGTTGCTCAATCGAAAACCATAATAGCACTGTATTTGCTACCATCTTTTCCTTGTCGGTTATTATACCATTCAACCAAGGCAGAGATGTGGTAGTACCTCATTATCTCCCCCATTTCCCTCCATGTGTTGAGTTGCAACACCACCAGCAAAAAGCAAAAAAGACAAGACAGCTCACAGCATCCCAGTCGGAGCCTGCTGGGCCCACAGAAGCCTCAAGTCAACGTGTGCAAATCAGAGTCAAAGTGGAGGGCAAGCCTGTGGCAAACACAGGCTGAACTAAAAACCTTTCCTCTTTGCCTCAGTGCACCCCAAGCTTCACGTTCCATTCACATCACAAAGCCACAAACTGGAAAGCAAACCTTTTGACGAGCTCCACGAGTTTGTAACTGGATTATCTGTCATTAGAACTAAGCCTGTTACAGCCCCCCCCCCCCCCCCCCCCCCCTCTTTGGCCCCTGCTAAAGAAATGAGGTGACCAGCCTCTCTTCAGACACGCTTAAATTGAGTCTATGTGGAGTCTGGTGCTCTGAAGTGTACGTACCATCCCAGCCAAAAATAATGCCATAAAGAGCACTATTGGGAGATGCGAGTTCAAATATGAACGAGAAAAAAAAAAAACAGCGAGAGATACGAGTACAGTTGGAGAAAAGGGATCCCTGGGGGTCTTAATGACAAAAAAGGTTCTTGGAAATTCCTCCCATTACATGCAATAACATTTGTCTATTGGTCTAGGGTAAAAGAAAACACTGTTGACTTAAAATCACAATAGCTGCAATATTTTTAGAACCAAACTATGATATGCTCTAAAATTAGAATTCAATTAGTCTTGAACAACAATGCGCAGTGTGGGATAATAATCTTGTGTCGCTCAAGTGAAAAAATGTTCCTGTCCTGTGTGGCTAAACAAAGACACAAGGGATCTTAAACTCATGTGAACATGCTATCCGCCCATGCATTTCTCAGTTCACATAATGGGACATATATTGCAAAAACAACTGGTGTGACCACGGGCCAATTCAGTTTTTTCAGCTTCTGGAAACAAAGGCTTGTCTGTGAACCTCACAAGGCCAGAGATTCTACAACGCCAGGAGACAAAACAAGAACTCTTTCTTTGTTTACAGCAGTCATTTCCTTTAACTTGGCTGCAGTTTTCACACTGGACCACTGGGACCTTCAGTGCTACCATTTTATTAGCATGTGGCCTAAAACGGACTATTTCTCGGGTCAAGAGCATATGCTTTCCTTGAGCACAATGTCGCTGTAAGACCCCATGGAGAGATCTTTTCAGACAGGGCTTGTCAACACAATACCACGCAAAAAATACTACAGATCACCGTGATTTAAGACCAAGAGGAACCAGAGGTTAGTCCAAAACAGTAACCAATGAAATAGGGAAAAATAAAATGAGAGAGAACAGTTTTACATCTGAGTTTCTCATCACTAGCATAGCACATGTGTGGAGCTCCAAGTATCTGGGACTTCCCTCCCTGCCGGACTTCTGCTCGTGGGAGTCAGCTTACTCCCTGCTGTGCTCACCATCCTTTAATATGCCGATATAACTTACTGTAGAACAACACAGCAGTGCAAGCTGAGCACATGTGCGGCATCAATCTAACTCAGTGTGAATGTGGGAAAATGGTCCGTATGAGTCGAGATGACATCATGCCACAGTATCTGAAAAGCACTGCCTGGTCAGTGTAAACACCAGCCGCCTCAGGAGTGTGAGGGTATTTCCAGCCATTAATCAGTGTTTGTTTACCATGTTTTACTGCAACAACATGACACTGAGTAGAACCATCCGCAAAATACAAAACTGGCTACTATCCAATGATTTGTTGTTGGAGCGGCATAGACAGGGATGCAGAGGCGTTAGTTAGTTCAGCGGTGAGTGAAATGGGATCCTGAAACAACCAGACGTCTGTTCCAAAAAGCAGGTTTACTGAGTTATCTGGATAACTTTGCCAAGTTAAACATATGTGAAACACAAAGGAGACCAGGGGACAACCTTACTTGGAAAACTAAGAAGCAGAGGTACCTTATAGATTTGACTTCAGACAATAACAGAGATGAGTGAGCTACATAGCTGGTGACAAATAAATTCACAAGGGATTTTAAATCATCCAAACCTGAATATTGTCAAACTTAAAAGTAACCAGTTACACCAGTTACTTTTAAGCTCAAACCAAAGCTACTTATACTGGAAGAGATTACATAGTTGATATTGCAGCTTTTGACTGGACAGCACTACAGATGTTTCACATACTTAGACATTTAGATGGTTTTTACTGTCTCAGATTCTTCTTATTTTTTCATGGTGCAATACGTTACTTAGAAAGGGACTTATACACAAACCTAGTAATTGTCACACATTTGACAACTCTGCAAAAAGAATGACACACGTTTAAAGATACTGCGCACTGTGAGTCTTTGTACTGCTATAAAGGTGTGTGTGTGTCCACTCAATAACTTCAATAAATCCATTCACTGGAATTTCACTTGTTCTTACCTTAAGGGTTCTCCTTCATCCCATTACCACATCTGGCTCCAATCAATGTGAATAAAATCTTTTCTTTTAAATTCAAAGGAAGAGACACATCAAACCAATTTTGTGGGACTTTGTCCCTCATCAAAGAAGTCTTAAATTTTCACCAGAGCTTTTCTGATTAGTTCGGTTGTTGGTTCAGCAAATGGGCTGTCATAAAATCCTTTGGAATGCAATGTTCTTACAAAATTCGACCAAGTCAAACAGCAATCTGACAAAGTATTGAACAGAACTAAAAATACTCTGCATAAGCAGGGCTGTGGTATTTCTCAGTTCACAGTGCTGGAGTGAGCATAACACTGCAGGGATAATAGTTTTGTGGTCATTTGTAGGTATAGCAAGGAAACAGGGAGGCCATTTCTGTGGCCAGGATGCTAACGTAGCTCAAAACACATTGAGTGTTCACATGACTAATACAAGTGGTGAAGACCAACCACGACCTGCTGCTGACACAAACTCAAACCACAACTGATACTAACAAACCAAAGCACCAAAAACATTTATTTAATGAGTTGGATAAAAAATAAAGGAAGAATTACCATCTTATTACATTGATAAGGACAACTTGGCTGTCTGAGACTTCGCAAAAGTAACATAACCACACACAACAAACTGATTGCTGCTTTTGAGGCTGTCGCCTTGACTGTCGTCCGAATGTCTGACTGTCTGAGTGTTTTTAAGCTCACATTAGTTCATAAGTACACTGAATGGAAATCATCATAAATGTACCAGGAGGTCCAACACCGGAAACGAACCGTGGGCGTATGAAGACGTGCATTATGGTTCAAAGCCCCCTGGCTGTCAGCACACTGGAGTGAGGGAGCAGCTCTCAGAGTGCTGATGCAGCATACCTGGTAGATCCTGGCAGCAGCACTTCAAAGAGCCATACTACTCTTTGAAACCCATCATACTTCACCCCTGTGGTTGCCTAAAGAGCCAGTGTGCTTAACAGTTTCAGTATGTTTGGCACAAACTGTCAGCCCAAGTGTGTGTGTGTGTGTGTGTGTGTGTGTGTGTGTGTGTGTGTGTAGGGGGGGGGGGGGGGGGCTCAGGAAATTCTCTGTTATAAGAAACAGCGCCGAGGCGAAATCAAGGCAATTTATCCTAATATCTTATTAAAGACATTTCACTGCAGTAAGAGGTGAATGCCAAACCAAGGGCTGGGAGTACTGGGGTACAAGAGAGCTTTTTGTATTACAAGCCAGTGACAAATGGGAAGATAAAGCGAACTATGTATTTTCTGGAGAGATTTAAAACAAGCTTTCTAACAAAAGCTACAGTATATTTCTCCTTCTTTGAATTATTAACCTGAAATGTGAAAAGCTGAAATGTGAGGTACTCGGATTTATCTTCTGATGAATGAAGTGCCAAAACAATAAATGTAAAAGCAGAAATATTTAAAGGGAATGACTAAATTCAGAGAAGAAATATATGATCCATAAAAGCACTAGAGCTCTAACCTGAAATGGGAAACTTGAAAGTGATTTCTGTTTCTTCAGTATCATATAGAAAAGCCATTTGAGGCTATTCAGAAAATTATAAATTCTGTTAAAACTCTCTTTCTTGGTTTGTGGAAATAAAAACATTTTTAAAAAGGGAAAAGGCCAGACATTCCTGGAATTCTCTGACAGCTCGATACACAAGAAAGGGCTGGACTGGAAAAACAGAGTCCAAGATCAGGGCCAAGCTGTCTGAGAGACTGTCACTCACATATCATCAGAAAAATAAAAGGGGAGTGACCACTGACGCTTACATCTCAATGAATTACACACTCAGTCATTTCTAGGTTTATTATCAAGGTCTGGTACCATAGACCACAACTATGTGATCACATTCTGTCCTTCTGTTTCCTTCCTCCTCTTCTCCGAGCAATGTGAGAGGGGTAGGTATGGGGTGAGGAAGGAGGAATTACAATGGTTGCAGAGGCGAGAGCCTGGAGCAGACAGACTATGTGGGTGTTGACACTACACCGTCCACCCCACCACCACCACCACCGCCGCCCCCACCACCCCACCAACGCAATGTTTTAAGCTGCCAGCGTGCTTCACACACTCCCGGCATTCAGCTGCCAATTCCACTGCTACTTAGTTCCACAAAGCACAATTAAAAAAGGAACAAAATGCCCATTTCCAGGCACATATTTAACTAGCTTTCCCAGAGGGGTGTTGGCACTGTGCAATCCTTTTCCAAAGACTAACAATCTTCAATCTAAAAATTCGTCAGAGACCATTAAAAAAGCCTTTAGATTCTATTGAGTGTGACCAAATAGGCTACCACAATGTAAGTGTCTACAGTAAAGACTTTTGTAAAGTTGATCACACACAAAATCCTCAGGACAGTAATTTGGCCAAAGGGAATAATACTTAATACACTTAATGCGACAATATCCCTAAAGTTAAATCCTCAGCTACAGTAGTTTAAATCTTTAGGTCTCATGACGGATTCTGAAAAACACAAACGGCTGTGTCGTGAACATCAGCCCAGCATCTCAGACTCAAGGCTCTCAGAGGAGAGATATGCTGTTTACCTTGGCAGTGAACCCCATTGAGACTGTAACGCACTATTCCCTCTGTGCTGCCTCAGGGGAGGGGGGGGTGAATAAATAGTACACGAGAGCACAATGGTGAAACCCGACCAAAAGGAGAACCACGGCTCTTATAAGGCAGTAGAGGTGTGCGATGTGTGAAGCTGCAAAAGTGGGGTAATAAGGAAGGAACTTTTCAAAGAATAAAAATATATTATGATGGTGCAGAAATGACAATTTTCACTTTCTGATATGTTCATCTATGTCTTCTATACCCTACATTCATCATTTTAATTTTTGAGCTCTATACCAAACACTCTTTTTAAAAAAACAGAGTAATTTAAACTGATTTTCACACTGATGTTTATTTTTTTAAATCAGATTTCCAACTCCAAATTTCTCAAATTTCTCATCAACTCAAAAATCTGATTTTGCGTACTGTTGGTTGACACAGATGTTTCACCTTCACTGTACAGAATAATGTACGTAAATTAAAAACAGCCCACTGCGTATGCCACATTTCTCTGGACTCACCCAGTGCTGCTAAGCAGATCTGTTCCAGAGTGAACAGCTTTCACCGGCCCCTGGCTCGTAGCGGCAGTATGCCGCACCTTAGGGTTCAGAGTGAAGCAGTCTCTGTTCAGCATCCTGTTGGCCAGGTTCAGATTGGTCAACTGTGGGCAGAGGAGAAGACTTTAACGGATGATTCAGCTTTGACAAATTTAAGCTTCATTTTCATTACACTTACTGAATTAGCAGGATGTTGGTATTCAGTTGCTAAATCAATGTTAAGTCACTGCAATTAATCCACTTGCTACCAGCCAGCTAAAAGCAGTGGAAAGGTATGATAAATAACTTGCTTTGTTCCTCCCTACATCGACCTCTACATTCTCTTGTATCTGTGGGCTTTCTGAAATGTACACACAGCACATGGCACAGCTAGTCTCCGCTCAACACTAAAAGCAGGTGGTCCCATCCCCCCACCTCCTCCATCCCTAACAGAATCAGCTATTATGAGTTATCAGGCCAAATCTGTTTACAACCACATCAGCACTACTGCAGCAACTGCACCTCTGTACTGCTCTGTACCCTGGGAATTACACTCGGCGCTGTAATCGAATGTGAGAATTAATCATACTGCTGTGGAGTTTTATTTACTTTATTTCCTGCTGTGTAGCACTAAATGTCCAACGGGAAACTTGTAAAGCTGCCAAGCCTCGTACAGCGTGAAAAATGTGTCAGCAAGGTGTTACACAGCTACAGCCTTGAGTTAGTTATTAAGGTAGACTGGCTGTACTCTTAGGAACTTGTGGACAAAATGCCATATATCACTTAAAGATCAAAATCTGAATATATATGTACCATAATAAACAGTTATTTACCCCACAAGGCCCACTGTATGTATTACCATAATTCCCTATCATCTAAGGGCATGTACACAGGTTTGACTAAGACAAAGTGTTACAAGGATGTCTTATAATAAAGTCTCTACATAAAATACACATGTACACACATGCTGGAAGGATTTGTGTTTATGCATCACAGCTCAGGAGTATACTCACTTTATTGTACATATGTGGCCTAGCATGAGAGAGAGTAATTACTAAAACCTTGGAGGTCAGCTGGTGTAACAGGGTGTTGTTCTTGTTTACAAAGTTCCCCATTTAGTTCGGCGAGTGATTTAATGACTTCAAATCGGAGCCCTGAAAACACTAAATGCACTCTGAGCCTTTAAGTGCAAAACACTGGACTGTTTCACCCTGAAAAATAAACTGCTGCCATGCCCAGGATTAACTATTCATAGGAAATACAGCAAACACCTTTCAGACAGACAGAATAATGTACAGTCAAAAGGAAGCCATAAAAACTGCAGTCTGTGTGGTCTGGTGCCATCACAAAAAACTTTGACAGAAAAAAAAAAACAGTGAGGCAGAAGAGGAGGAGGAGGAGGAGGAGGAAGAGGAGGAGGAGGAGGGAGGAGAGGCTGTAGGGCTCCCCACGCAGAATGACAAACCTTTGGGGAATATAGGAGAAGGTGGTGATGGAGCCAGCGAAGCTGCCGCTCCCCTGCTCAGTGCCAATTTGCCACATTCCTCTATTTATAAGCATCAATTACCACAAAAAAAGTGGCTGCTTGTTAAGTATCAACAGAAATCACTCCCCCATGGTGCATCTGATAATGAGACCTCACACGGAGCCGAGGCTTGATGCGGCTCACCACTGTTTAGGCCAGCCAGCTTCAAACCCCAGTTCCAGACTCACCCCCGCACCAACCCCAGCCCACAGACTGCAGGCGAGCTGGAGGCTGAAGGAGGAAGGTGCGCGGTAAGAGGCAGCAGACCCTCCGGCTCCGACAGGTCTGCTGAATGAATGAGCAGCAAGATGCCGCCCATCAGCATGGGGTCAGAGCCAGGTTTACACATCAACAAAGAGAAATATCAGAGACCTCACAGAGAGAGAGAGACTACTGCAGAGAGGCCAGATTCTTCTTCCTTTCATGAAACGTTACTCAGATCAGTTTACAGTTGCTTAATAACTCAGAATAGTTTATTATTCCAAACACAGAGAAACTTCCTGCTCCAGGTGGCTGTAGATGTCAGCTCAGTGGGTTGTAGAGGTTAAAAACATAATGAACTCACGTGCTGTGTTAGCAGGTTGATGTGACTGGAGCTGGCATACTGGCAAGCGACCTGCTTGTCTGCCAGCTTTTGCAGGGCTGAGATGAAGGCCTGCTGGTTAGACTGGGCCTGGGCGGACAGGGAGTTTAACTCCTTAAAGGCCCCCACTGAGTTTGACTTCAGCTTACTGGAACTGCTCCTCCTGTTCACTGAAAAAGAAAATCACAAGACAAATGTGAGAACATGAGAATGACTCAGATAACAAGGAGGTCAGTGCTGCAAGAGCTGAGTAGCAGGAAGCAATAAGTTTACCTTGGCCTGCAGATGTGGGTCTAGAGAGCTTCTGGCTATAGATGTGCGTGGCACTCGGGATGGAGGAGGCTGCCCCAGAGCCAGATGTGGATGAGGTGAAGGACTGAATCCTCCTGAGCACTTGGGTTGGTTGCCCAGTTGAGATTGTGTTAGAGCCAGTGGAAACAGCTGTCCACGTCGCTCTCGGGGGCTGTGTGATCACAGGGGCAGAGGTGTACGCGGGAGGGTTAGAAAGCCTCTCAGAATGGCAGAGCTGAGACTTTGCCAAGGACTGCACATAGGACGGCGGCTGAGGAGGTGGAGGCGGCGGACAGTGAAGAGGCAGGGATGCTGGAGCAGGAGAGCAGTTCTGCAGATGAATATGTGTGCAGTCTAAAGTCACAGGGAAGCTGGAGCAGTGCTGAGACGCCTGGACATCTGGCTGGGTTTTACCAGTTCCAAACGAAGCCTGTTGTTCTTCAGACAGTGCACGTACAGAAGGTTGACTCTCAGCGGCCTTGATGTCTGGGTCGCTGCTGACTTTCCCTGTGGAGAGCGAGGACTCTGAAGCGCTGGAATCCTCTTTGGCCACAGACAGAGCTGTTCAAAGGGGAAAGGAAGCCAGAGCTCCTTTATCACCATTTAGCCATTCCTCGGCTCTGACACACATTTGTTTTCCCTCAATGAGTGCTAATCATTTGAAGCTGACCTTTTCTTAACCCCGGATGACTCAATCCTTTTCCCTTAATATTTTTGGGTTTACAAATCTAAACAATTCCTGTTTACTGTGCTTGAATGATAAAATATTAAACACAAACCAGACCTACAGCGACAAGAATATGGGGGGAAAAAAAAAACATGGAAGGAACTCACTTTTGGAATTCTCATAGTTGCTTGAATCTCCTGAGGCATTTATTTCATGAACGTCTTTCTTAACACTCCTGACTTTTGTTCCTAGGAAGACGGTGGCTGATTTATTTTTCTGTGTGTAGAATGTCAGTACTTCCTCCAGATCATTTTCACTGTTAATAAAAACAGGAGATAAATGCGTATAGCAGATTGAGATCACTCTTCACTCAGAAGCATATATAACAGGAATGGTAAAGAGCCAAGCCCTGAACAATGGTAAGCGGGCTTGCCAATTCACTAACCTTGCTGCAGTGATGTACTCCTGAAATACACTGGGGTTCACACAATGCTCCTCTTTGCTATGCTCCTGTTTTCTCACCATATGTTCAGTTTCCTGAGAAGATAAGAACGAGACAGCAGATATGCTCAGTTGTTAGTAGAGAAACTGCACAACGTCTCCTGTGTTTGCATCACCTGTGGTGTGTGGGAGTGGGCACCTTGTTATAACAGTGAATAAACTCCCCTAACTGGTGGGACAGGATGCGTCTGCGGTCTTGGAGTGGTAACTGGCGACTGGGCAAGACCACCTTAATGTCTTGCTGAAGGTTACTGGCCGCTCTTCTCAGAAAGCGAATCACCAGCTCCTGTGCAGACAAAAAGCATACATGAGAAATCCCTGAATTCATCAAGCCGAACTTATTCAAACTGCCTCTGTGTGTGTGTGTGTGTGCGCGCTCTGCTTTCAGATTTTAATGCCATTTAAAACACTGAGACCTTTAAATTTAATTACCTAAAGATCGGCCTGAGTTTATATTCATTTTCCCTAAAGGTTTGAGGTCACTGATGATGATGTATGCCATTACACTGCAGACTTTCCAATCAGGCAAACTTTTACAGAGACGACGTTTTCCTTCTGTGTGGCCACAAATGCCTCGTACACATTTCAGCTACGGCCAGGGTACAGATGAGTAACAAAGTAATAATGAGGGGAAATCTGGCTTAAAAAATATGTACATACAAAGGAAACAATGCTCCAGGGTATTCTACCCATGTCCATTGATCAGGAGGAGGAGATTAAAAATGATTATCATTGTACCATTTGGTCGTTGTCCTTGTCTGGCCAAGCTGGGATGGTGTTGGCTCGACTCTCGGATAACAGTCTTTGCTGGACCCGCTGCAGGTATGAGGAAAAGGCCATCCGGGCCTGCACCTTACTAGAGAGGAGAGGCAAAAGCAGAAGAGAGCAAGAAGAGAGGAAAATCCTCATGAACTGCAAAGGTAAAACAGTTAAAAGGGAAGATGTAACAACAGTTGCTGATAAAGATTATCCACTGGGTCTTTAGTCAGTTCGCTTACAACTGACATGACTTTGTTACGTTGGAATCTGTGAAACATCTGTTACACCAGGAACCAGAACAAGCATTTATACTCGTTCCATTTTGCTGACATATCACCCAGAAAAAGAGAGAAAACAAAAACAGGTATGTATCACTTTCAGACAGAAGTTCTGTTGAAACACAATGTATCTTGTCCTGCGCCGCCATCAAAATGATAAACTGTCTTCATGGCCCAGGTGAACCTGGAAAAAGAACTGTCAGAACATCGTAGTCGAAAAAAAAAAAAACAATTTTGGAAAATGCCGCCAAACACAAACAATGATATGCTGTGCTATAATTTCCTTGCTTCATACACAGTCCTGGCAAGCACTGAGGAATTTCTACAAACTCAGACTTGTTATTGTAATTCCTCCTCAAATTATAATTTCAGGCACACTTTTTAAATCAACAGGAGGCCACAGTCTTTGTTGTATGTAAGTATAGCAGTTTATACAGCATACAGTTCTGTATGTCTAACAGTGTATAGTCCTTTTTATTTAAATTAAGGGATTTATGAAAAATTGAAAGGTTTTTATCCTCAGCTAAATTAGAAAGACTTATTTGTGTTTTCATATCATTTTATTCCTCTCTGACTTAATAGTCAAGCATTAGCTAATACTGGGCTATTATGTGACTGTGATTGTAATTGGTATTAATCCAAAAGATTTAATCACCCCATTTCTTTTACTAGTTGGTTAGAATTTGGAAGTAAATCCAAGATCTAACTATCTTGCAGACTGTTTTTGCAGACCACTGTGGTGACATAGGTACACAGAGGTGAGAAATGCTTACACATAACTTTTGCTGGATACATAAGTATTTCTCCGTCTTAAAGAAGGAAGGATGGGAAAGTGAGGGAGAGGAAAATACAGTAAGGGAAGAGGATGGGAGCAGTAGCCAACCTGAGCAGCAGCCCAGAACACAGACTGACCTGAGGTCCCACCCCTGCTGAAGGATGTTGAGCAGGTTGACTCTGGGCCTGGCACCGTGCGTGGCTGCCTCTGAGCTGGACAGAGCCTCACCGTGGCAGAGCTCCAGTGGTGTGGCCACTTGTTTTCTTTGCTCTGTTACCAAAGCCTTGTGTGAGACTGGCTTGGGAACTTGTTTCACCTCCTCTCTTTCCTCCTGAACGCACTTCTCTCCGTCCTGAATGCCGCTCTCAGTCGGGGAGGCCTTGGATTCTTTCCCTGAGGTATGCAGCATTGCAAGAAAAGACAAATGTCAGTTGCATCACTGGCATTTTGGATTAAAGACACGCATACACTCAAAATAGGCTTTTTATTGTTGCTGCAATGAAATGAACTCATTCAGAGTCATATTTGGCCAACCTTACCATGACACAGGGGAGTTATTTATTGGAACAAAAAGTGTATTAGCGTGTGATGTTGTCCCACTTAGCTACGCTCCTCTCAGTTTTCAAAAAAAGCAGTTTCCTGAATCTGAGGCAGAACACATCAGGCCTACCCGATTTTTTCTTCCCCGCAGCAGAGCGATGAGTCAGGTGGCGCTGTCTCCTCTTACGGGCCTCGAGAGACAGCAGCTTCCTCTCATACTGGACAACGTGACAGCCATGGACGGCGTCCACCTGCAGCTGCACATTCCCATTCACATTCCTGAGAGACAGAACAAGACATGTCAACACAAGGGTAATAACAACAACCATAATGATTTATACATATATCATCAGCAATTACAAAGTACTTCTCAGAGCAATACTTATAAATTTTAACTGAGGCCAGTTCTGAGAAAGATTAGTGTGGTTGAGTAGCTTGTCCAGAGGTTGACTTGACAGACAGTGATGGTCCAAAGGAGAGAGGATAAATGGCAAATAATAATAGCAACTGAGGCCTTGAAGCAACAACCGTCTCCCCAAATCTGGCTACCTAACGAATATGGAAAAATCATAGATGGGCTTAGTTGGGGGCCAAATCTCCAGACAATATTGCGCAAAAGTCAGAGCTGTGGTTAAAACTTGAAAGCCCACACTGATTCAAATAACATAAATGCATGTTGTATTAAAATAACAAAAATGTGGTTCAATAAAAAGACACAGTTCATCTATAACTGTCTTTCCCCTCCTGCCCCCAAATCGACACCACAATGCCACATAGACATTGGGCGCGGGCTGGAAAAGTTGAGTGTGCTTCATCTTTTCAGCTGTTCCCCTCACCTATCCAATTGAAAGACCAAACAAACGCCACGTTAGAATCCAACGGTTTCCACAAACTGATGGAGAGATTTATTCCCCCAATCCCGACCACAATGGAAATGCTTACCTTCCATGGAAAAGTCTGTTTGCCAACATGTAGTTCATTGATGTCTTGGACTCCAGATATCCACTGAGAGAAGAAGATAATAAGCAAATTACAATAATCACAAAGGCAGTGGCCCCAATCAGCCTTGACCACCTTATTATGAGGCATATGTGTTAAAATGAGGCCTCTGTGATATAGCTACTCTGGAAGCAGCCGCTATTAAATACACCAATAATTTCCCAGACCGCTCAATAATATGTTTTTTAAAATGCCACAAAATCCCTGCTGCTAAGAGAGCCATGGGTCTAATCAAGCTACAAATCCTCATATAGGAATATGAACTGTAAGCACAAAAATCAGACTTCCTCTCTCATAGGAGTTTCAATGCCATTTTAACAATAAGTCACTGTGGAATATAAGCCTTTCTTGGAACATAATACACAGAGTTCAACAGATACATCCTGACAACAAACAGTAACTGTGTGGCTACACCTTGGTCTGGTAGTTCAATTAGACACAGTGAAGAGGAGTCACGTGGTCTGGCATTAAGAACTGATTGCGTTCATTTAGCCTGAATGTCTACTCTTATTTGAGGACGATATTAATAATGAGTAACATTATAGACAAAAGCCTGTTGGGGATTGCAAGTGATCTGCCTGCTCCTTCTTGGCTCAGCTTACCCATAGAGCTCCCATGTTTCTGCAGTGGGAAAGATCCTGATGAAGCCTCCCCGTCTCTCAAATTCTTCCTTTATCCTCCTCAGCACTTTGATCTATATATGTGGAAAACAGAAAAACAACAAAAAAGATATTTTCTGAAACGGTTTTAAACAGTTAATGTGATTTCAGGTTCCCATAATGTCTCAATTTAGCAAATTCACACACATCATGTCACCATGATTCACACCTTACCTCCTCAGCAGTCAAGTTCAGAGTACTCTCTCCTTGGCTTTGTTTAGCTCTTTGCTTGTCTTTTGACCCCTCTGTTTCTGAGTTACTGGCTGATGCAGGCCTCTGTCGCTGCAGGACATAAGCGTAGAAACAAAATCATGCTATAGTGATACCTACTATATACATCCATTCATCTTTCCAGCACAAAAAAATAGCTGAGTGTTTCACATTTGGTAGGAATTTAGATATGTTTTAAAGGTTTTAAAAGTAGTCTCAAATTTTTGGCAAAGAAGTAATCTTTTACTTTATATGGAAAATGTGAAAAGCTGCACCTTGAGTAACAAAAACACCCTGTCTTCTTTTCTCCCTGTCACATTCAGTAAATAGAGTATTTTGTTATACATTGACATTCCTGGCTGTCTCCCCACTCCATGCACTACCAGGCTGTGACTGACAACTTTGGCATACAGGTTGGAACTTGGGCCAGACAGCAAGGCGCAACCCCACGGGATCACATACAGAATTTGTCATCTAAATAGCAGGGGGATTACATTTAATTTGTCTGACGCGGCTGGGGGGATACAAAGGCAGCCAAAAAGTGACAAGGCCTAATCCCACTGAAACAGACTCAACTGTTGCCCCCAATCAAAGTAAAAGGAGAGGACAGGTTCACCGCTGGCCCTCAGAGTTCTGTGACGGCCCTGGCTTAGTGTTGGGCTTGTTTTAGGTTTTATCTGAGCAACTGAGCCTCCGAACAGAAAACTTTCTGACTTTTTGAGTCAAGTGGTGCATTGCAGGATCTCACGTGCTTGCTTGCAAAGGCCACTTTGCTAATGAAATGAGAATTCTATTAAAATATAGCAAAAGGGGTCGATATGAGCCGTCTGTCTGCCACGATGAAGAACAGTAAAGCCGCATAATCAAATAAGTGAAAAGCAATAAGCAATTTCTTACCGGTAATGTAACAGGCATCAGGGAATTGCAAAGGAACAAGGCAGAAGAAGATTAATATGTCTGAGTCAGAAGAAAACTTACCACTCTGCTGTGTGCAGTGGCTGTCGGTGCAGAAAAAGGCTTCTAAGAGGCAACATTTGAAGACAGTGAGTTGTGGGTGAGCATCAGCATTACAATTTAACCTTTATGAAACCGCACACAGACAACATGCATGCTACATCAAGATGCAACAATGAAACACTGTCACAGTATGTCTAAACAAGCCCTTTACACAATATAAGGTGGAGCAGAAATCTGTCTGATTTAGTAATCTCCCTCCAGCAGACCCTGCGCCAAATCTGGGTGCAGTAGTCGCAGTGGAGAGAGCCAAGTGCATTAGCTGTTGTGGCATCATTAGGCAACAGGGCCTAGAGAGAGCATTAGTCACTAGATTAGAAATGATAAAACAATAAGCCACAGAGAGTAGCACTTACAAACTGATGTCACTCAAACGCTGTAATTACATTAGCAGTTGTTTTGCATTACAGTGAATTTTCCATGAGTTTAAGAGAAGAGCTCAATGACAGTGGCAGGAATGTACTGTAAGCTACAGAGAGACCAAGACAAGAATGGGAATGTTTCACAAGGAAGGGTGAATGAGTGCAACACTTGGCTTGGCTTGTGTGTGTGTGTGTGTGTGTGTGTGTGTGTGTGTGTGTGTGTGTGTGTGTCCAGTACCTGTGCTCTTGGGGCTGCTGGGTTTTTGAGGCTGGAGTCCAGGGTGACTCGGTCAGAGTGTGGCTGTCTCGACAGGGGGTCCTGACACACAAAGCCTGTGGGGAAGGGGGGGGGGGGGGTATCACGGGTCACAAAAGAGTCATAAGGGGGTTATATCAATAACATCGGGTCTTAAATATGTTATTCGTTCCCATGACCTTCATACTGTATATTGCATCAGCTCTTCAGTGTTTGTGCAAGAAACCAAAGTAGAACGAGAGGCACGGAGGCAATAAATTACATGTGGTTCAACAATATCTGTACGAATGTCATGCTAATTCAAAGACGTATTGGCTTTCACATCCTTTTAGGCAGAAAAGGAAGAAATGTTTTAATATAGTGACAGATTGCTGACCAACACAACAAAAACCTCCTGAAGTGGACCACTGACTGGTTTTCTTGATGGAAGGCCTATTTTGGCAAATAGGCTTATTCACTTCTTTGTTGAGAGTTAGAGGAGAAGATAAATACCACTCTTACTGTATGACTCTGTATGACTCACTCTGACTGTTAAATACAACACAGCAGCCAGTTAGCTTAGCTTAGCATAAAGAATGGAAAAGGGGGAAACAGTTAGCCTGGCTGTGTCGAACAGTAACAATATCTGCCTACCAATATATATACAGCCCATTCATGAACACATAATAGCTTGTTTGCTTGGTCCATACAAAAACCCAAGAGTAAAAACAACAACTAACTGTTGAGCTGTAGAGGTGCTGGTAGGTGGAGTTTGTTGATGTGGCACAGCGGCAGGCTGACTGCTGAGGGCTGCAGCCAGATATGAAAGTGGTATCAACCTTATCGTCTAACTCTCTGCCAGCAAGCAAATAAACCTATTTCCCAAAATGACAAACTATTCCTTCAGTTTTGTAGTCAGGCAAAGAAGGTATTTTTCTTATTTTGACACACTAAAGCTCCAAACATTTACATTTAAGTGAATCACAGTGGTGGTGGTTAAGAAGGGTGAGGAAAAATGTTTGTAATTCCCTTGGATGTTCCCACCCTGTCAATATGATTTAAATCTATGATCTTCTGTTTATTAGTTCCCACACTCCACAAAGCTAACTAGTGGTAAAAGTGAAACGTTACAGAAATACAGTATGTTTATGTTGTACCTTGCAGTCATACTTGAGTTGAATTAAGTCTATTGACAGCTTGGAGCTGCAGGCTATTTGTTCTACCTCATCCAAGCCGTCAGGTAAGAATCAGGCCCCTGCCACGCTCTTGCCTAAACACAGCAATTATTACAAACATGGGCGACGCGGAGCTGACAGCTATACACAGGCGGAAAATGAATGCTAATGCAATGCTGTCATTATTTACAGGTCTGGGATGCAGCCCAAGTGTTATCAGCCAACAGCGACTTAGTTTGTTTGGTACATAATAGATGTGCTATGTTTTACATGCCACTGCTCATTTTCCCCAGGCCCACAGTAACGTCTCAGTCCAAAGATAACTGGCAATTTATGATTCTACTCTTTCATTTAATGAGCCGGAGGGGAGGGTTTCAAGCCGCAGCATGGCCTAGGCCGAGACACGCACGTATGTGCACGAGCACACAGACACGCACGCATAATAGCCATTTCTTTAATATCATTAGGCTGAGACCACAGATAGGCCTAATGGTTAAGTGCCAGTTTAGATGAATGCCAGATAATCAGTGGGCTCCATGTATCCTGTGATTGGTAATATGGATAAAGCAGAGGATTAAATTAAATAATCAGGGGAGATGTGAAAGTTTGGTTAATAGTTGTCGTATTTCACAACTTGAATATTTTTAACTCTCATCTATAAGGATTAGGCAAGCTTTCAGAGTGTATGTGTATGCCTGTGTATGCGGTAGTGGTTAGGTTATAAGATTCTACTCGGTTTAAACTTACATATCACAAAACATTGTAAGCTTCTTTTTCTGCATGAGAATTCCATAATTAAAAAGGGAGGAGACATAACAGAGACACATCTCATTCCCTGCTTCAAACACTGCTGTATAAACAGTGTTTATCTCTGCCTTGGGCCAGGCATTTTTTATGTCTTCATGCTAAAGATTGCTTTATTTGACATGTAGGATCCAGTTTCTCAAAAGAGCTTAATGACTACAAAACAACTAAGGCCTGTGTTGACAATTTTGTCCGCAAGTCATTTAATGTTAATTAATTTAGGCTGCGGTTTATTCTCTCAACACTGCAGCTCCCATTATGAAGCCATACAGCTATTTTCGGCAGTTTGCGCAAACTCAACGAGTGGAATGCAGGAAAACATTAAGCATTAAACAATAGACGACTGTCTCCATCAAGCTTAAAAACCTGCTGGATAATGGGAACGGCCAACTAGCATCTATGCCTTGGGAGTGAGACTGGTGAAGAAAATACAGCATAATTACAGCACTTTTCATTTTACATTAGCTTCTCCAAAATTAACATCTTTATCCCAATTATATAATTTTGCAATGAATAATCTCTGAATTGCGCCTCAAGCAAAATATTTTTTCATTCCGATCTTAAGAATAAGTTATCCAAAATTCTGCCTTTAAGTATCTAACAACATCTTGATAGGCTGTGTAAATTGTTTTTAAGCTCTGAATGTTATTTAGCTTGAGTTATTAAAGTTGTTGACTTCTGTTGATATCCAGATGTTCCAGCTTAATTCTGCATTTTGAATTTTTGTTTCTAATGCAGGCTCTGTAATCCTAATATGTTTTCCATGATTTCTAATGTGCTGTATTCAGCAAATGTTTTCCCTCGTTTGTTAATTACCCAGTGGTAATGTAGCTTAAGATGCACAGGTGTAAGTTCACCTTCTGTTCTTAGAGTTTTGAGGGTTTCTACTTTCCTGACATACTTTATTTCACCAGCATGCAGTTTTACGAGTGTAATGGATTTGACTGTGTAGCTATAAGCACTGAATTTATATAATCCCAATGTCTATGAATGGCAATCACTTTGGAACCAAATGGAAGTTAGTCATTGTTTAAGCACGCACTCACCCACAAGCGAAAACATGTCTGCAATCATGCTGGCCTTTATCTTCAGGTCCAAGGGTGCATCACTGTAAATAAGTAGATGTCAAAAAAACGAAACAAAGAAACAAACACAAAAATTACAACACATACACAAGCACAGGGTGGAACAAAATGAGTCAACTATTGTAACAGGATACAGATTTGTTGTCTGACCTTGACTAAGCTGCTAAACTGACTAAACACTTGTGTAGAAGAAACATCATTTTGGCTACATCTCCAGCATGACGGATTGTTTTTACAAACTAAGTGTGAGTGCAATTTCTTTCAATGTGGCAACTTTTTTAAATTAACCTTTCACTTATCAAGAAGAAAAACAAATAAGAATAAAACACTTGTTTACGTTGGTAGGGTGAAAGACATATTTTCAGTTGAGATTCTCCTCAAGCTACAAATGAAAGAGTCAAATAATTGAGACAGCGTCACTCACCAGGCCAGAGAGGGTGAAAGATTCACCTCTAACAACCAAGGTTTGAGGTTGGAGTCAATGAGCACATCAAAACCATAGAGTTCTACAGAGGGAAACACAAAATGAATCGAAAGCTTTTTCTTTTTTTTTTTTTTGTTACCACAGGCCGGGAAGTCGGCAGAGAGAGGCAGAATTAGAAACCTCTCTGATCTGCTCACTGAAAATAAAGGATGAAGGGGTATCAAAGTCACAAGTGTTTCCAGAGTTTTATCATAGCCCCCATTATGGGGCATTTGGCAACATGGCCCGCGTCTTTCTGCTACTGATTACACGCATGTTATAGACCCAATCACTCAAGAAAGAAACATTCACCAAAGTCTGCTACTGAGGGATTGGCTCAATTACATTAACTAAGTACATACACATTTCGTCTGTCATGAAGTTGCTTATGTAAGACAGCAGATCAAAAACAAACTGTGGCTGTGAATATTTTCATACATGCAGTCAATAATTTTCTCATGACTGGGAAGGTTAAGCAGTCTACATATTGTCACTATATATTAACAAGAAAGACGCCACCCTGATGGCTGCCAGGAAAAGCCAAAACCCCATCATAAAGTTAGTATCTTGTCCAACTTAAATAAATATTATGAACTCCAGAAGTATGGAGTTGGAAATGTGATGGTGTGTCCCAGGTGGCAGAAACTTGTGGAATTAGAAAACCTTCAAGATACAGTATATAACTGTATCTATTCCACTGCAGCAGAAGTTTAGCACCAAGTGACACAATAAAAGTCTTTTTCAAAGTGGTCAGGAAGTTCCCTGTGTAAAAATTCATTCATTCTATCCCAATTTGACGCCTTGTTGTCACTGACTGATATATAACTCCCTGTGACTGAGTCTGCCTATGTGCCCTGTGACAGCCCTCGCACTGCTCTGGGGAGTGTCACCCTATAAGCCAACGACCCGCCGGCCCCAGCAGCAGCGTGCAGGAGAAACCACATTATTTTACAGGGATAGGGCAAAGCCCAGCCATAGAGCCAGAGGAAAAAATCCTTCTAATGGCACTTCAAAAGAACAGACTGTGTTGTGAATAAGCCAGGGGGCTTGGGAGTTTCAAAGCTGCCATAACCAGCTCTGTTTGTTCTAGCATCTCAGGTCAATGCCAGTGTTAAGAAAACAAAAGCCAGCGTGACAGCGAGCAATGGTTTGATATTGCACTTGGTTGAATAATGGTGAACAGTTCTAGTTTAAGAGAATGAGTTAAAGTTATTAGGCTGTGTATTTCTAGAAGAAATCAAGGCCATATAGAAAGTTAAAGACACATGTTAAAGACAGAAGTGTTGCATGTGCATATACAAAAAAACTTCTTTGCAGGTGCTGGCTCAAAAGACAAAATGCAGAAGTTGAGCGTGTTCAGCGTAATTCAGCAGGCTACTGTATATCACAAGGTTTTAGAATTCAACCTATGGTAGTGCCGTGAGGTTCAAATTAGTGTAAATTCTATTTTCATGATGGAACTGAATTAAGTTTTCCATACATCCCTGAGCTAACACAAGCTGCCCCTGCCATCTTTACCTCCCTAACATCTAAGGATGGGCTGGATCCCCACTGCTAAACAGCTCTCCCTTAAGCAGAGCACTAAGATTTTATTTTTCACTTGCAGGCCCATTCTATCCACTTTGGTATAAAAACACACACCCAGAAAAGAGCGACGGGGAGAGTGTGTGTGTGTCATAAAACATTATGCATTAGTCCTGGGTAACACACCACTAGAATAAATGGGTTCAAGCCTGCAGTGCCTCATCAGTGGCACCACAACAACAGGGGAAAATGGGGAGGTGTTACACCACCTCACCAGCCCCCGACACGCAGACTCCATGTGCCACGCATTTTCCCCCAATTAGGAGCAGACGCCGCTCCCCTGCCCCATGAGCCTGCCGAGCCGCTCGCTGCTAGACACGTTTGTTCTGTGGCTCGACCGCTGCCGGGGGAGCGCTGTTAAATGCGCCGCAGAGAGCCCACAACAAGCATCACAGACAAGGAGAGAAGAGGCAGTGAACATCCACATCACACCCATTAAAGAGGGAGGGAGAGAAAAACTGTGACAGAGAAAAGGGATGATGATTTTTTTTTTTTTGTTAAATTATTGGATGGGCGCTGCTGGAAACTTCACCACAAGAGACAAACGCCCAAAAACAATAATCTCCCCACCCTGGCCATGCAGCCTGTTGGCCCACAATAACAACAGCAACATAAAGTATTTCCTTCATGTGTGTTTTCTTCATAGGCGAGGACAATTGAATTACTCTTGCATCATTCTGAGATAAATTATTGCTGCTGAACTGTTTCTCGGCTGTTGCAGGGAGCGCAGCGGCACAGCTTGGAGCCACAATCATGAAAACACTCTGAGGACAACAAATTAAATGAATACAGTTAACACTCCATGGCCTTATTTTGATAGCAGGACCCAAGACATTAATCATTCTTAAAAAGACTCAGTTGTACAGCAGCCACACTGTCATCACAGGGACACAAACACTGTGCTGCAGAGGACTGTGGGAGTATCTGATAAATGTAAAACAGGGAGAGTGGTTCACAGACAGGGGATCCAACCACACTCAGCACTTAATGAGGGACATTCAATGGAACACAGGACCAGTAAGTGGAATGTTTTGTGTGTAATAAAATAGGCCTTTGGCTTGGCTAATCAGATCTTAGTCAAAACATCTCGTAATCAGCATCCCTCAGCAAAAAGACTGTCCATTAATCACACAGCAGCGGTAAAGAGCTGCATGGGTGGCATTTTCTCTCCACAGACACACACACACACATATATACACACACTTCTTACGAATGTAAAATGAAAAATCTGTTGTTTTTATTTCTTCCCACATGAGACATTACACAGCTATAAAAAGATTTTGTTACAGTATGCCCATTTAGATACGCAGTGCAATTTGAGCAAAGGGAAGAAATCCCATTTGAAAACAATAAACATTGTATTAAAGCCATTAATAGACATTAAAATGGCAGGGAACAATTTGCAGTAAATTAAGATTATAATGTGCTTTATGGTCTCGCATGGCTCCCTTCCAGACAAGCCAGAGACTGTATAAAAGCTCTAAACAATGGCTGCTTTTATCAGCAAATTCACTGCCCTAACACACATGTATTTGCTGCCCTGAATTCTGAAGCTTTACCTATTTACTACTACAGGCAGCTGTTAAGGCCCAGGATGAAGGCTGGGTGTACTGTAGTTTGCGAAGTGAGAAAGTAAGGATAAGTACACGAGTAAAGAATCTGACAATGGATGACTGAACATGACTCCTTGGTGGTTTGGGTGGGTTTTATTTAAGAGACAGGTAAAAGCCCGCAAAGATACTAAACTGGACTCCTTGAAGCTTAGACAGACCTGTGTGTTTGTAAAAACCCCATGCTTTACACTGGTTCCTACATGTCTCTGTATTCATACTGTCCATACGGACTCACACATGCACAGGGAGCTTGCATGCAACATGACCACACTGTGAGAGACAGATCAACAGAGAGAGGATGAGGGTGGTCCTCTGGAACCGTCAGTGTCTGTCTTTGGAAACTTAATCCTGTAGACAGACTATGAATGCTGTGATTAACTTGCTTGGGGCCATCTGAAGACAGCAAAATTACACTAAATTCAATAGTAAACTGATATGGCTGAAGTAAGATAATGGGCATGTTCACAGCGGACCACAGTGTATTATGTATCTTAGTCAAAGGTGTGGGACCTAATTGCTTTTGTGCAACACAATGACACTGGTGTAGTATCTATGTCGATACAGGTCTCTATAGGCTTACACGTAAAAAAGGGCTACAGTTTCAACATAGCATCTTTAAGGCCTGTTAAATGTTCTCATTTCAAATCAAATGTGGGCAGAACAGAGAAGAGCCACAATATATTGTATATTAATCAGGAATATTTGCAGTCATTCTGTCACACAGCGGTCGCCTACAGATCTACATAATGTAGGCTAATATTACATTACAACACAAAACATGGCTCTGGTGTATTGTCATCAGTAAGCTTGAGTGACTGTGTTTCATTCTACGAGCTGAGTCCTGTTTACATGTGTTAAAACATGCAAAAGATCCCAGTGTGTAAATCTCTATGGACATTCACTGAATATTCCATAGATCATTTTTGTGATTGAGATATGCGGATACGTATAAACGAATAATTCAAAATACAGTCGCACCTGAGTGAAAGAATGAATGAGAAGAGGAGCAAACTTGTTTTTAAATTCCCGTCTTTCACTCTCACACCAAAGATATCTGTCAGCTGGCTGTTTATCTACGTCCCTCAGGTGTTATAAGAGCCAGGTTGAGACTTGGTAAGCCACATTTCCCTGTAAATACCTGCAAGGCCAACATTCATACCCTGGGTTAATGTGGTTTTTCAACGTACCAGCGATGCTCACATGCAGATAGCATCTTTTTGCAGGCGACTGTCTGATGGTTTGAGTTCATGCTGCTATGTGCCCAGTACAGCCCAAACAACCCCCAACTGGGGTGTGGGGAGTGTGTGTGCGTAGGGGGGGTATTATGTCTACAGAGGCCTGTCACAACTGCAAGGCCCTTTATTTTTCTAACATCTGAGAGGTGAAAAAGAGTGTGAGCAGGGGAGGGAGAATTATAAACAAACAGAAGCAGCGAGACAAGAGGAAAAAGAGGGTGAAAAAGAGACAGTGGTGCTGAGGGAGGCTCGGCCAACGCGCTCGCTTTCAAACCCCAAATCTCAGAAAGACTGCCAGACACAGAGAAAGAGCGCAGACAATTAGTGCCAACACTAACATGGGTAATGGCTCCAAAATGGAGTTCACACGAGCCCGCTGCAAGGCAGGAGCAGCCAAGAAAACAGTCAGCCTAAATCAGGCAGACCTGAATGGCAACAGAGGAGAGGAAGCGAATTCCTGCCTCAGGCAACGGGCCCTCAACGACCCGGCAACCACTCAGAGGGCAGCAACACACAGGAAGACTCCACACTGAGGAATGACTGTCTACAGCCTCAGCAGGGCTCAGTGGTGAAACAGTACAGAAGAACTGCAGGACTATGAATCTGAAACTGAAAGGAAATGTGAGGGGTGTGGTGGTGTGTATGACTAAGTACACGTTTAGTTTATCTACACTGTGAGCAGATGTTGATTCATTCATCTGTGGACTAGATCGGTTTTCTTATTGTCAAAAACATTTAAAGAAGAATATGAAACGATTACCAAAGCAGTTTGTCTTGTGTGGAACAAACATCTTGCAGGCAGTGGCGATCTGTAGCTCAGCACTCAGAACAGCTTTGATGACGAGGTCCTCCACCTGTCTCATCAGCACTGAAACAGACAATAAGGAAAAAAACATGAGACATGCGTGGGGGTTTAAAAGTACATTCTTCTGTAAAGCACTGCAAGAGTTCTTTTGTTTTGATAACCTGATAGACAGTCTTTCAGATAGATAAGAATCAACCAGGGGTTGAGAAGTGAACTGCAAGCTGAGAATTTTTTTATTTCCATCATCTCTGTATGTTTATTAAAACCACAAGGAAAAGGTGAAGGTTTGACTCACATGTGGTGTCCTTCCCCTCCTGCTTCAAATACCTCAACACTGCACTCATACTCCACTTGTTCCCATAATCCTCAACTTCAGGGTCATCGCAACTGAAAAGGAAGAAATGCACTTCAAATACGACCAGATGAGTCACTCCGGCTTCCCATAACTGCTCCACAGTCAGTGTGTGTTCACCATTGATGAGGCTCACCTGACATAATCGCTGCTCTTTTTGTTCACACTGTAGTTGGTGAGATGCATGAATGTGTTCTTAATGCTCTTTGAAGTCCGGTCATACTTCACTGTGGCAAACCTGTGCACAGACATTGTTCATTTTTACAAGAGAGTTAAAAAAACAAAACAAAAAAAAAACTTAGCCCGTCATCCAACAGTTTCACTGCATATCTATCTGCCATCATGACCGCATTCACAAGGCTGACACTGGACTGAATGATAGGGGCACTTTGGGAAGAGATTAGTTTCTGGACAGTGTTTGAGAGGAGTGGATGCCACGTGTGCAATGATGAGAATTCCTTGGCACACACTGTGTACCTGAATACCAACACAACCCCGAAGGAATGTCAGGAGATAAAAGTGATATTCAGGATTTGGCCATGATTTATTGCTGCCAGTCGATAATCAAGCCAGGGCGGTGGCACTGCGATTCCAGCACATAACTCTATCAGAGTGAAGTGAAGAGCCAGTCATTCTATAAATCATCTACCCTCTACAGACTTACCTGTGTCGGATAATAGCCTGTTCTAGGATTAATAAATTCTCCTTGCTCTAAATAACCACTTCCAATAAATAGACTGCATTTATACACAGTTATCACAAGACATGATCTATGAACAATGACATAATCAGCAGCATTTAATGAGCACATCCTACAAATGGAACAATAGAGTGCTTTGTTTCAAAGTCACTACCACTAATACTGACGACTCAGACACAGTAGATGGTATAGAAAGTTGAGGCTGCCCTCTTCTGGGCACTGAAAGAGCACCAGTGGATGTAATCAATAGAAATCAGACAGGGTCTACACCAGGTCACTGAAAAACTGTTATAAGCCTCCGTAGACACAAGCTCAATTACTCATAATAAATAACAATGCTAATTTTCAAACAATAATAATTTTCTTCCATTATAAAGCAAGCATAGTATATCTCCTAACTGTGTGGAAAGCACTACAATTTGTGTTATTGGAAAGAATTTGAAATTTTGTGGTATGCTTTATTTTTGTCATTTGCTGCATAGAACACTGGCTGCAGATTCTAATTCAAATTCATTAATAGGGAATATATGTACATAAAGTCCATAAAGTACTGTAAACAGCGATGCTAGCTTGCCCTCTGGATTTGGCCACTTATCCTCTCATCGACACCACACCTTCCACATGTACTCTGCTGCAATCCAGCTGGGAAACGCTGTGACTGTGACTCATCCCTGGAACAGCTTATATATAACAATGGACGAGAGCAGGCATATGGATGTAATGGGGCTGCGAATACATAACTGGTAGAGTCTGAGTGAGATATGAACTGAGAGATGTGGTCACCGAATGCATTTTGTATCAGCTTGCACAGCTTATTTCACAGACTGCCACATTGCTGAGTATTCAGTAGAGTATTCAGTATGTCTAACTTAAAATCTTTTGTTAAATATAGTTTTCCCTGTATCTAATATTAATTACCTACATAGCTTTTATAAAATGTCTTGTTCCTGTCAGAGACTTATTTCCACCCACAGATCTGTCCAGAGGCCTGTGTGTTTAGTTTGCCTTCTATTGTCTGATTTGCTGTAAAATATCAAATGCATAGCAGAAGAAGGTCCGTTATTAATGATTTGTCCAATAATTACAAAAACGATACCAAACCCATAAGCAATCACCTCGCTAGGCCCTCCTCATACACATAGATGATGAGTGGATCATATGATGTTATCAACACGTACAACCGCACGTCAAACTTGAACTCTGGAAACAAAACAAAAACAGATTTTTCAGTTCGAATCTGCCAAAGTGTCACTTGAATATTGAGGAAACTGCGTCTGTCACAACTCACCATCGATCAGCAGTGGGTTATTAATATAGCGAGACACCAAGATGTTTTCATCCATTGAAATCTGATTTGGCTGTAGATGACAAACAGAACACATAAAAGAAAATATAATGAGCAGAGAAAGAAGAAGATGCATGTATGTTGTCCTAATGACTTTTCAACATGTTTAAAGCTACAAGATAATAAATATAGACCAGTGTTACATACTGAAGTCAAATAATTGATATAACACTGCTGTTGAGCATGAACATCAAAGAACAATCAGATCAAGAAAAGGAGACTGCAACGACACTGGCCATAGCAGGTCAGCCTTCAATAACAGCCTATAAAAACACAATCTGGTGGTGGGAGATGGGTCATTTATGAGGTTGAAATGTGTTGCAGGTGGCGAAGTTGAGAAGAGATGGGAAAAGGGGGTGGGGATGAGGGGGTGTTGTAACCTCAGAGCTGGCTATAGTTCAGAGAAAACTCAAACCCAAAAAAATGAACGTATTTCTTTTTTCTCTCCAAATATCGCTCTGACATTCTTTCCACTGTTTCATAAAAATGCCTGAGAAGAAGAAGAATCGTGCATATGTTTTCCAACAGTGGGAACCTTGTTGAGTTCCACCAAAAACCTTAGGAGAGTGTGATTTACTCCACGAAGCTTAATAATGCCTGAAAAAGTCGTTGATACTTTTTTCAAAGACAGCTGTATCTGTAGACCCCTCCCCCCACCCCACCACCACACACACACACACACACACACACACACACACACACATATCTGGCCTGCTGGCTGTTTCAGTTCACACACTATTTTTTAGTCAGTATGCATACATTTAACTCCCACTAGATCTGCCATTAATGTGAATCAGTGCTTACATGAGAATTAGAAGGAACTTAGAAAAGAACTTCACACACAAACAGAAAAGATGTAGTAATATTTGCTTAGCTTAGCTTAGCAGAAAGATTAGCTGTTGCCTCTGTTTCCAGTCTGTGGTAACCTAAGCTAACCGTCGCCTATCAGTAGATTCATAGTTATCCTAAAGGTAAGTGAGTGCTATCACTGCTCCCATGCAATTCTCAGCAAAAACAAAAATAAGCTTGTTTCCCAAAATGTCAAACTATTGTTTTGACACACAGCTTTCACCTGCAAAATAGCATCAGAACTTGGTGTAAACGTCCACTTAAGTGTAATGATCATCCTCTGAGTTTGTTTTCCATTTCTCTCCCATGTCAATGTGCCAAAGGGAGGGGATGTGTTGTAACAATTTTTTAGTCCATTTGCAGTCCATACAAACGGATGTTGATCCATTCACACCCAATCTCAACCACAAGTTTATTTTGGGTGAAGGCATTTGTATGAAGTAGAGCAGTGGTTCCCAACCTGAAAATATTTCAGAATTACATTGAAATATGCCTGAAGGTTGATTCTTGACCTTGGACACGTTTCACAAGGAAAAAAGCAAAAATTTCAGAAAACTTGCAAATAAAATAAACAAAACTTAAGACAAAATAATTCTTATCACAAGGTCAACTTACTTGGTTGCATTTTGCACAGCTTTCAGCCACATCTTTTGGCCTTCATCAGCACAGAAAAGCCCAAAAGATGAAGGGCACAAGATGTGGCTGCAAGCTCTGGAAGAAGGTTTTAGTATTACATTATCATTTATTAATAATTTCAGACCATTTTCGAGCAAAAATTACATTCTCCTAATCCATCTTCTAAAATGTGATCTCTTCTCTGCTTTCCTCTGTTATATCATTAAACCAAAAAAAAACTTAATAAATTAATATTTAAAATTTAATCTTGGGCTTTGGTTGCAGACTTACTTTGTCTTTTCAGGTCTCTAAAATCCTTCAAATATAACAATCCGAGAAGAAAAAAACAAAAAACACACTGTATTCACACTGAGGACATAACTTGTGATGAGGTGTCACAAGTGGACAAAAGCCAAAAAGGTTGGGAACCATTGTATTAGAGAGTGACAGCAGCAGTGGGCAAAATCACTCACATTGCTGACCAGGTAGATGCCTCGTCCTCTCGAAGATGCTACTGGTTTAATAATCCATGGGCCCTTGTCCTTGGCAAAACAATCTGAGATTGAGGCAGAAACAAGGCAGAAAGAAAGGCTGAGATTCAAATAGATTTATACTGTATATGAAAACATATCATAAATTTAGCCCTTGTTGGACCAACAAAGTGAGATGGGAGGCATCTTACTGCAGAATTCCTGGTACTCAGAGGGAAGCACAAAGGTCTGAGGAACGATATGGAAGTTTTTGAAGCCATGAGTCTGCTGCATTCGCTGGATGTTTTTATAGAGACGGTCTTTTCGCGTCAATTCATACGACCTGGAAATAAACAGAACTTCCAGTTTCAAATGCTCCAGTACTACAGTCGCCAGCTTTGACACTGACAGAACAAAAATATATGAATACATAACAGTTACAGAACACCCTCTGCCTGACAGTGTGATTCATTTCATGTTTCAGAGAGGCACCGGTCCAAACTAAATGCACTTTGCAGTGGAAGCCAACAAACACACTGTCTGAACTGAAGAGCTTAGAATGGCTCAGCGGTGATATTTATAACACAGAAAACAGTGGTAATACACTCATGCATTTGAGCACACTATTATACCTGGGAAAGTGGTTGACCTTCTGGAAGTCTTGAAGGCTGCGTAGTGTGTAAGGCTTGAGGTGAGATCCTGTCCACATGAGGTTAAAGTCATTACTGTTCGGGTGAACCTGAAGAAGAGAGACACTGATCAGCTTCAACAGACACGATCCAGGTCCAATAACTTCGATTCAGTATACACAGAATAAACAACCTTTGGCAAGAGATCATTCAAAAAATTAGATATCATGTAAGTGCAAAACCGAGCATAGCAATTGATGTTCATATTAATTGAGCTCTGTTCAGTTTCCAGTCACCAACAGCAGTTTTATATTCTGATGTCCTTCTCATATGACAGACGGGGTGGATTAAATGCAAGAAGCAGATCACACTCTGCCGCTAACCTGGAGAAATACTGCTCGCCTGCTTTTTTAGACATTTTCTCAAAAGGAAGGCCAACTCACTGATTTTCATCATCATCACATGATGTTATCTGTTTTGTTTTATTCCAACAATTCGTTAGGAGGCAGAATTCACATGATCGTTCATTCAGCATGTAGGAGAGAGGCAGATGTTTGCAATAAAAGCTTATTAAAGTTTGGCTCTGAGGAGGCTGTGGTAGACACTCGTCTGCTTTTGATGACGGGTTAGCGGGAGTCAAGAAGCACTGAAATGAAATAAAAAAGGGAATTAATTGTAACTGCTTGGAAAGAGCAATAATGGGGATTGTGTGCCCTCGTGAAACAGGATTAATGGTCATTTTGTGTTTTTTTCCATGGGTGCATTCCCGGGCTTTGACATCGGCATTATCAGTCAAAGGGGGAAAAAAAATGGCCCTACTATCGCTTATCCTACACAGCAGAGCGTGTGAATAAATAACACGTACTTCTAAAAAAACAATCCATTTTTGCAAAATTGAGGCTAATCTTTTGAATTTGTATGATTTAGTGAAGAACATTACCTCATGGAATCCATGATTGGTGAGTATTCCTCGAACCAGACGGCTCTCTGTGCGCACAATCTTGAAGGCCATGTTGTATCGCTCTAATAAATGAAACACATTTGAGACAATAAAATATTCTTAGTATCCAACTAATTAAAAGCTCAATGAATTAAAATTTAGTTATATTATTATTATTACTATTCTCATTCATTCGTCTTTTTGCGGTTTCAACAAATTGTAGGGTACCTCCAACAGAGCAGATATTCCCATCTTTTGCAACGACAGCTTCAGGGAGAAACAAGAGAACTGGGATCGCCTTGCTGAGGCCACTCCAAGTGATGCATGGATGGTCGCTAGTGGACAGACAGTTAGATGAGACACAGAACTGTGATTTAGTAAAAGGCAGATTTTTCAAATCAGACCAAACCACTCATATTTAAAAATATCTGTAGAAACACACAGAACACATACACACACTCAGTAAAAGTGTCACAGAGATGCACTCCAGGGTTCATTTCACTGCCCATAATCTTTGGCGTTCATTCCCTGATGATGTGAACTTGCCTATACGGGTAGCTTACCTCATGCCGAGGGAATGTATCCTGACACAGTGTTTATTTCAGTCAGGCAGATAAAGACAGAACCACACACAGCTTCAGGAGGTGCTGGGCAATAACAAACCAGTGTACTGATACTAACAAACACACTTGTAAAACTGTGGAATATCTGATAGTACCAGACACAGCCTGCTTACTGCTACAAATAAGATAAGGTAGTATGGTGAGGGAGCAGACCTCAATCAGGCATGGCTCGGTCTTGATAAGGGGGGAAGCATGTAAACAATTGCTGCCCCTCGCTTAAGTACGTAGGTATGTCAGATAATACAGCAGATATCTTTCCCAGTGTGGTGGCTTGACTGCACGCCATTAAACAAGGTATTTTGATAAGATTTAAGAAAATTTTGTCTCTGAAGTTTCTCAGTCATCCAGGTCATGGTATTAGTTTGAACATAAACTACCATCAAGATTATTGAGATACTATACACAGTGCTGTCTGTTGTCTTTTACATCACACTAATGAAAATTATTACTGACTGATTATTAAAGTGAAGCTAACATTTAAGTCAGAGTTGAGCAGAGCTCTACTTCCCATGAGAAAAATCAGTATTACTATAGTAACGCAAGAGATGTGTGTTTAGGAGAGAGATGTTTTTGATCATGACATGTCTTAATAGTAATCACAGTCTCCTCAATAAAAGTAGCACTAGTCACCTAGAGATTAAATCGTACTAGTAAGCAATCCAGACTAATTCAGGAGATGGAAATTAGCCTAAAAGCAGGCACAGTGGCTCTCAGTAAGGTATGACTAAGTATGGCTTAAGAGGGAATTAGCTGGCACCAACAAGATAAAAAAGAACAACTGTCGACTACTATGATCTAAAGCGAGATGCTCTTCTCTCTGATTCAGTTCAATGTTCATCAATTATGCAAAATGAAAGCTACCTGAAGGCTTAATTTTGTCTAAATATATCTTGGCATAAATTATTAAACAAGGCTCAGGGCATCTTGGGTAATCCTGTATAGATTATATTACACATTCAATACACTATAGCAAGTTGCAATGACTAAGTCCTTGGTTCAGGAGGGAAAAAAAAAAGACAGAAAAACATTTTTGGTCCAGCATGTTGTCACATTAATACTGTATTTAGAAATAAATCTTGAGAGGTATACCAAGAGGATCAGTAGGCTAAGAACCTAACTGACACTGAAGGAGACCTGCTTAATTCAGACAGCCAAGTCCACAAGCTGCAGGGACAATATCCACCTCAAGCCATTAACCTTGTGAGGATGAGTTATTGCCTACATCACAATTATGAAAATAGTGTACATTATATTAGGTCAGGAGCCTTATATTAAGAGAAAATAATCAAACACAGGTGCCTACGACAAAAAATAAAACAATATTTATAAAGTATTTTTAAAATCTATTATAAATGAAACATTTAGATTTATAGTATCAGTGTAGTCTTGTTCTGTACCTCAGACCTCCATAGTTTGTAAGCGTTTCTACTGGAGTAGATAGATAAATTATACATCTATATTATGATGTAACTACAAATAATTAAAGTTTAAGGAAATGGCAATTCAGCACTGAAGTGATGGTTATGGTTTTGTATTTGGCTGTTCAATACAGGGAGCACACAGGCTCCGGAAAACATGGCAATAGAGATAAAATTACCTCAGAGTTGCTGAGGGTTTTCTCGTTTAACTTCAAGGTTAGAGGCAAATGATTTTACTCAAGCTACTGTGTAACAAGATATCAAGGCGTTTTTATACTAGTGAGTTTTAACAGCACATATTTGGAGCTGACTGGGGCAGACCGCAGTCAATATCATGTGATTCTACAGGAGACACTCTTACACTAGACTTACTCTTGCTCGTCTTCTGAGGAGGACTCCGAGTCCTCCTTATCCCGGATCACAGCTGGCATCTTCACTGTAAGAGGGGACGAGCTGTCCGGTGAACTGTTCCTGGTATCAAGTGTCTAGGTTTTAGCATGGTATCTAAAACAACCACCTGCAAAAACAACAGTCAGTGAATATCTCATATCATATAAACGATGGTCTATTCATGCACAATATTAAAATAACAACTTACGGCTTGCTTATAAAGACTGTAACACTGGTGCCGTCCTATAACAGCGGTTCACAATTAGCACACAGTTAGCTGAGAACCACTGTTTTCTACATCTACCTTGAGGGGCAGTGAAGTTATCTTTGTTGACGTTACAGAAGACAGAACACGTTAAGACTAAACCTAGGCAGACAGCCCAACAAGCGTTAGCTAAACGAGACTTAGGTTTCTGACATGCTACTTTAGGTATGGGAAGCTAACAAGGTGAAGTCTGCCTAGTTTAAGGCCGATTAAGCAGACGTTTTGATCATGCCAGACAATTACACATCAGCATAAACTTGCCTTTTATTTCAATGGAGCCTGCTAACAGAAAAGCTAGCTGGTATCACCAGGGCCAGTTGATCATCGCGGTTAATCTTCCTGGTAACTACAACAACTGAGTAGCAACAGAGCAAGGAGCATGCGCACTAACGGACATCATATATTGCATGGCTGACCAAATTTTGCGCTGCATCCGTTCAGTAACGGGACATTTGTGGACGTTAAAGTAACTGTCAAACCTAAGTGAAAGCCAACGTCCCCTGCCTAGTTAACTGATCTCAAATAGTTTGAATAGCCGCAGGGTGATCACCACCGTGTACGTTAACCTTTAAATTAGGTACTAAAAATAATGAATGAACCTACCAATTTCATATTATGGCACACAAAACGAAACTGCTTAAAATGTATATTTTCTTATGAGTGTTTTTACCCAGCACAAACTGTTTACACGAGAACGGATGAGAAACAGAAACTGAAATAAACTGCCATTAGAGATCAAGGTTACTAATAAACACGTACGGTATTACTTTGACTAAAACAAAAACTGTTTTAAATTAAAATAATTCATGTGTTACGGGTGGCCACTCAATGTTGCTGAATAGTATTAGTAGATAGTCTATGTCTACTCTTTGTTTGAAGCAGCCAAGCACACAGTCTGTAGGTGACAGGACTACCTGATTTCTATTGGTTGGTGATTAAAGTGGGCGGAATCTTAACTCTTAAATGGGGCCAATCATATCAATGGTACGACTGGATGGAGCCATTCTTTGAGCCCTCTCATTGGTCAATCCCACAGTCCAAGATTGAGACTTACTACTGTGAATATAACACCGTACTTGGTTGGCTCGAGTCCCACTTTATTGTTTTTACATCTAATGTTCATGTTTTTCGGTCAGGACTATGGTCACACTGTAGTTTGGTAGCCACCGCCAGGTAAATACATTCACCACTCACTTGACTTTTTTTTTTTATCATAATAGGCACACTAATGATATTAACCAGGTTATAGCAACGTTAGCCTGCTATGTCACATTAGTTATTGATATGTCGATAGCTGATAGATGCTCTCCACATGATGTGCGAGTATCTGTCAGTCTGTCCGTATAACATAACCAGCCAACTGCACTTGTATTGGCGTGTATAGCTTGAAGTTGTGTGTCCTGCATTGGACAGGCAGAGAGGATGAGTCGCTTTCTGAACGTCCTGCGGAGCTGGTTGGTGATGGTGTCCGTCATCGCGATGGGAAACACCGTGCAGAGTTTCAGGGATCACAGCTTCCTGTCCGAGAAGCTCTACACAGGCACGCCGGAGTTTGGTGAGCAAAGCTGACAAAACTTAGCGGACACTGCAGCGTGACAGCAAATGTCATATCACCACATTTCCTCCTCAGCTGAGCATGATGTTGGTGCTGTCATGAGGTATACAGGAGTTGGTGACATGATTCCTCAAAAATATATATGTGAGTTTATAAAATACAAATAGAAAAATATGACTGAAATTTGTATCAATTGTAGTGCAGCTCTTAAGACAACTGTTTACGCATACTAACAGCAACGTAGTGTTTGTGATAAGCTAATAAAGGTCTTATATACTGGCCCAGCCAATTTACAGATCAGGCTCTTATTAAATTTTGTAAATAAAATGAGTTGAACTGAGGAAGATTTGCTCTCTTATGCTTCTCCATTACAGTAATAACAGTAACACCCCCCCCCCCCCCCCCCCCACCCATTTTTGCTAAACTCCAGCCTTCCTGATTTTTCCTTTTCCACCTGTTTCCTCAGTGAATGGTCTCCAAGCTCGAACATTTGGTATTTGGACACTGCTGTCATCGATCATTCGCTGTGCCTGTGCCATTGATATCCAGAACAGGACGTAAGGCAGCTTCTCACTTCCTGCACCTTGTTTCTGTTGGCAGTGTACATATTAAGCTCTTACAGTGTGCCATGCTGTCGCCTGCAGGCTGTATCACATCACATTATGGACGTTTGTGTTGGCGTTGGGGCACTTCCTGTCTGAAGCCTTCATCTACAAAACTGCGCCTCTGACTATCGGAGTCATGGCACCTCTCATTGTGGCAAGTGAGTATGAGGCTTTCATAATGCCTTCATAATCAAAACATAGCTATTATTAGATACCCTTTTTTTTTTCACAATTGAAATACTGTCGGAGTTTAAAAGTTAAATTTAGATGACACATTTCAGTGTTTTTTGTTTTTTAGGTTTCTCTGTCATAGGAATGCTGATTGGATTCCAGTGTATTCCAGAGACACAAGAAGATGTCGGAGCACGACAAAAGAAACGCAACTGAATCTCAGTAGTTTGGGTTTTTGTTGTCCATTGACCCCCACCACCACCAACACCAGACAACTGTGGAGTGGACTGGTCCTAGTGTGCTGCCTTTTGCCCTGAAGAACATGAGATCTGGATATACTTTCAATTTCCTATTGTGGCACTTTCTAAAGACTAAATACATCTCTACTTTGATGTATTTCATGGTTTTTAACTGAACATTTTACAACTGACAGTACAACTATAACATGTTTGACAGAGTCCCTTCTAATGAATGGCCATGTCACAGTACAGTGACTGATACATGCTGGTTTGTAATTACTTCATTTTCAAGTGAGCAATAACATGGAATTTTGATGTCAATCACAGCAAAACGTTATACGTTCCTAACTGAAACTTGTCAGTGCTGAGTGATGCTCATCCAGATGTGTTTCCAAACTCAATTTGTATCCATACAGATAAATTGAGTTTAAAGTGTGTGGTTATGACTGTGGTGTTGCTGAGTGAAATGATTACAGAAATAATCCACAACAGATTTCTCTCAGAATGTTGATTGATTTATTTCACCAGACTTTCATTTCCTATTCATTTTTCAAGAGTTACTAAACAAACTGAGATGAATATACAGTATAAAACTATGCTCTTCATTACAAAGTATCACAAATACTTATATCAGCAATTGTTCTTAATGTTCATCCAGTGCTGTGACAGCTTGTCCACCCTTTGAATTTATGCACAATTATTGTCTGATAAAACCTTTTTAAAAATGACATGATTTGATTTTTGACATTTTCTATACAGTAATAATCAATTGAGATGTATTTATCAACTTAGAAAAAAGAAAATAAGTTGTGAGAAGTATGCAGGCGTCTTGTTTCTAAAGGATGTAATTGTGTCTTTGCATTATTTTTAATAAACCTTTAATATCATATCCTGTTCAGATCTCATATTTGGGTTTAAACAAGGTGTTTTCAACATTACTTTCAATAATAAAGGGTGTGAATTTTTCGCTTTGTAGGATGGATTCGAGTGCAGAAAACACACACACTTTGGAATGTGTTATGGAGTTAAGGTTTGAAAAGAAATAAATTCTTATGCCTTCCTTACTGAATCCAAAAATACATTAAATTTCTCCAGTGAGACTGGGAACACAATAAACTCTCTCAGTCATGTTTTAATGTATTGATTTGTCTTTGCTTGATTGATTTTCTCAATACCTGAGTGTTACACGAGACACTCTGCTGTGTATTGCACTCTGAAGAAAAAATCGAATTTTTAAAAATCAGTTTACAGCATACAAAATGTCAACATGTCCACTTTTTCACAGAACTGTAAAATGTCTGAAAAATGCCACTGAAGTAATAACTAGCACCTTTCACGATCACATCACATCATGATAAAGCAGACAACTAGCCACAACACTTAAGGTATAACATGTTAATGACAAACTGTACAAACAGCGGTTACATAGCATGAACTACATGTCTCAGTAACTAAGCTAAGTATCAAACATAAAAACATTGTCTTGTGCAAAATGACATGGGCAACAGATCAGTTTGCCTGTTCCTCCTGTTTGTTTTGTGCTGTGCTGACATTCTTAATGTTCCAGATCCTCTCACATGTTGATCCAGATATGCATCTCTAAATGTCTTCTTGTAGAGAGAGCGTACAGTAATACAAGGACAAAACTGACCTTCCAAAGTGTACTCAGATGCACGGCATCAATCATATTTATAATCAGCAGTATTCAGAAGTACATACCTCTATGTGATCCTGAATGGCGGGCAGCGATAATATGAAAGCCTTGCTGAGGTGATGCAGAGCCTGACCGCCATGACAGGAAATCACAATACAGTCCTTAGTCTGCATTTAAGATGCATATTCTAAAAACAGAACACTTAAAATGAATATCTTTAGCAATGTAAAGACTGAGTTCAGTTACACACAATGTTAGTCCAATATTAGGAAACACTCACAGTTTAAATATTGCTTATTAGACGTATAGAACACAACATTAACACTAATCCGAAGGGGACAGTAAAAGATTCGGATACAGTAAAAAGCTAAAAATAAGTTAAAGAGTGTAATAATGTTGGAGTCACTTAAGTGTTGGATTGTCAGTTGGATTGTACGGACAAGACATGTAAAATTCCTACAGTATGGCCGGAGGCCACAGAGTGTTGTACAGCAGGTCTGCTGGTTCTTACTCTGTCCATAAAAGGCCTCACAGAGGATTATTCAGTATGATTCAGGCTCCATGTGCTCACTCCTCACAGCAGCTTTTTGTACTCTGCGGCACTATGCATGTTGACAAGTCAGTATTTCGTTGGGGGTTTTTTTTTGTGTTGATGTTTTTTTTTTCTTTGTGTATACGGTGTCGCTGACGGAGTGAACGTCTGTCCTCTTTATAAAGTCCCCTCTTTTAGGATTTCAGGTGGAGAGACGCCTACTTCCAGATCAGCTGTGATTTTCTGTAAAGGACAAGGACAGAAACAATTAAATTAAAACAATTAAAACACGCAAATTCTCAACTCATCACGGCATTCAGAAAGAAAACCAAACATTTAAATAGATAATTCTTCATGTTACTTTCAGTATTAAACAACATATCGTTCACCTCTTACATCAAATCAGTATAATCCACAAATTACATACTTGTTAAAAACGGTCAGTTAGTGCTGTCAGTTAATCACAGATGTCAAGTAATAACTTGAATTTCCTTTAAAAAGACTTTTTGACCCAAATGCTAGAACTCAGTTTTCCTTATACATTAATTTCATCTTCATAATGAGTTTTACAGGAGGCTGAAATCCCAGGATGAATTGTTTTACTCCACAGTAACAGCAGTGAACCTGTTTAATGTAAGAGCTGACTGTGTGGTGGAGCAGGACGAAATGCAGTTCAGCAGTAATGACCTCAGTTATTATTAATACCAGTCTTCCCTTAGGGAGGAAAGAATGAAACCCTCTCAGTTTGTAAACAGAAACACAATGTTACACTTGTCCAGTGTGTGTGTGTGTGTATGTGTTTGTGTGTGGTATAGTAATACTGATGTTGAATCTTGAGAAGAGTGTGTGCCCCTACCTTGGCAGGTGTGTGTTTTGGTTTTAGTGAGGTTGTGGGTTTATGTCAATACTGACGTTGCCAGGGGACGCTGGATGCCGTAGCCTCGTAGTTCGGCACCGATGACACGGACCCTGTTGGCTGGAACAACACTTTGGGTGTCACACCTCTGAGGGGCCCCTGAGGGGCCACCTCACCCTCCACCATCTCACCAACACCACAAATTTGCCTCCACTGAACCCTGCACAGCCAATTAATGCTAACACGCCTGCTACATGTTTGCCAGCCCAGGAGCCACTTACTGAGGAAAATATGAAGCGCAGTTCAATTCAAATTAAGAATGATGTTACTTTAATAAACATTTATCTAGAATATTTTTTTTGGCATTTTTATTTTCATATATCTCAGATATAGATAGATATATTAATCTATTATTACTAATTCAGCAGTTTCATTAGTTCTCTCACTGCTGATCTTCTCATTTCTAACAATTTAACAGAACTGGCTAATAAAACAAAGAAAGTGGTGTTGGTCTGTTAAAGGTATCTTATTCAAAGTTCTGTTAGTGTGCAGAGTTACTGGAGCTTTATATTTAGATGCTTTTGTTTTGTTAGAACTGGGATAATATGAACAGAAAAGGGACGAGGAAACAGCAAGAAAGGTCCCAAGCTTGTCTTAAACAAAAAGGCAACGAGTGAGCAACGGAAGACAGGCAGTGTGAAGTGTTGTGCCATTAATGTGCCATTCATTGTTAAAAATTCAAAGGTGATTTTGAGCAGCTGGACGAGTGTTTTTGATGATCTCCAAATAACAAAAAAATAAATAAATTAAACCTGCTTTCTTGAAAGTGGACTGTGGTGTGTTATTATCACAGTATTACAGGGATTTATAAAACTGATTAATATAGATTACAGATCTGTTTGACAGCTGTCAACTGCACCAGTATGAAAGTGTAAAAAAAGCACAACTTTGCAAGCGTTAACTCGACCTTTGGTTGTTATAACAGAAGTTTGAAAACATGCTGTTTGTTAGAGCGAGTTGGAGAGCTGTCAGACAAGAGCAGAGGTGTGTTTTCTGGAATAAGCATTTCAGAGCAGAGGATGTTTTCAGTGAGTTTAGGGACAAAGCTTCCACCATTGCAGAAGTGCAACCCCTGCACTGAGTCGTGTGCATGCCTGCAGCCGTGCACTGCAGTGTGAGGACTGCAGAGAAGCAGCCAGCAGAGTGCATTTGCCTCCGGAGCCAGGATGGTATCTAACACATTCCCTCTCCACAGGGATGTGAAGATCCCGCCTCTGAATTGATGCAACACACACATATGTACTTACGCTCACTGTCTGCACTTCAGCCTGCAGGTTGGCCTTCTGCCGTCGGAGGTCAGACTTGATGAATCCTGTGATGAGCACAGATGATGTCAGCTTGATGTCACTAATGACTCTGAATTAGTGGCTGTGCAGGTTTTTATGCCAGAGAAACAAGTTGTTGGAATTTATTTTAATGTAAATCCAATATAGCCCAAGAGGTAACGACTATAATGGTTTATAGTTAAGTTATGTAATTTTAAATCAAACAAAAAACATATTTTCTGATATATGATATAGAGCATCAATCAACTATGAAGTTTTTTGTCTTTAACACAATGTTGTTATTCATTCATCCACCAGGAGGCGACTTTATCCAATGAAAGATATGACTCCCTGCACGAGTAACTTGAGGACTGTAAACAGGACCGACAGTGGTTTAAACAGTCACGCTCTGCCACAAAAATATGAAGTGTGTTCAAGTTCCCTTTAATATCACGTGCATGCATGTCCCTAATAGCTGACATGAGTTCAACGTTCACTGCTGTTTGGAAAGCTGTTCTGTCTTGTAAGCACAACAAAGGAAACGTTAATAACTCACCTGTCATTACTGATCCTATTAGCAGGAAGATACACAGGAAGATGTTTCCCGCTAAAGTGCCCCATTTATCAATAATCTTCCCTTGGGAGATGGTGAAAATGATTCCAAAGATCTGAAATGAGTTTTAAATAAACATGATTACAGACCCAAAAGGACATCTTTTCCTGTCGTCTATGTTTAACCTGAGACTGTTAACCATGTTGAAATTAATGACCTGAGCTGAACAGTTGAGAAGTCCAGATGAGGTTCCCTCTGATTCAGGATAGGTGAGCTCTACTGCAAACTCAAAGCCCAGAGGCAGATATCCGGTCATGAAGAAGCTGCCGACAGACACCGAAAGGTCAAATTAAGGGCTGAAGCAGAAGTGTGAGATCTGCAGTCTTATAACTCCTTAACATCAATGACTATTTTCATCCCCACAGGAATATGAAACAGCTCCACAGATGTAAAAGTAGGGCAAGTGTATATTGCTGTATAATACATCCCATCTGGGTCTCAGAAATCAAAACCTGACAAAAGAATTGCTATGGAAACCAGTTACAGACATAAGCAGCTTACCATAAATAGCAATAATTATAAGGACATAGCACGAGGACTGGGGAGTCGGAGGAGCGTTAATTTTTGCTTTGACAAAGCAGCTCTCATGCCAGATGAGAGAAATGCAGAGAAAGTGAACTACATACAGCTCCACTAGAACGTTTTGACACTATTAGCAGAACCTTAAGAGCTGTTCAGACCTGGTCCTGGTGTATCCCTAAGTCTTAGGGTTTTCTTCTTATCGCAGAGTATGATGAGTTTTTAAAGTTTCCATTTACTCTGAGCCTCGAACACCAAATCATGACATTTAATTTTTACCCACATTTGGCTGGTGGTTATGGTTTAATATCAAACCCAAGGAGGACCTCTGCTCTTTAATGGTTACCTACCCTAAAATTCCGGCTGTGACAAACACCACCCACAGGTGACCCAGGTTGAGGGTGAAGGCATAGACCAGCATGCCAATCAGAGAGAGGAGATATACAAGCAGGGTGGTCTGTCTGAAAAGAGAGGAGACAAATATCAGCTGTTTTGTTTAAAAAGCACACAATAAGACAATAAGATTAACCATCATATGCATTTACATACAGAACTTTTGTGGGATATAGACTAAACGACTATTGTAACTCTTTTGACATTGAATTAATGTTTAGGAATTTGAATCTTGTGACAAGGCTCATATTCTGCCAATGCTGATTAGAGGAAGGAAGTCCTCTGGTATAATTCAACAAAAGGTTTTCTGTATTTATAGATTTCTAAAAGCCATTTGGCTTACTTATGTGGAAAGTCTCCTCTTCTTCAGTCTATATGTGAAGATGCTGATTTGGAAACAACTGTGGGGATCAGTTGTCACAGCAAAAGTTATCTGTACAGTCAGAGGGGTTAAACTGGGAGCACTGGGAGTGCCACGTGAATCAGTGACTCCTGTGGTTATTTAACATGTATCATTTCCTGTGCGTGCATTAAATGTGTCCAGTGCATGTTACAGCAGACCCAACAAGCCCTTATGAAAACTATAATAAAGAGGAGTGAGAACTATCCTCAGTCTTTGCCACTACAAAATGCCAGTGAGAGAAAGTATCAAATGGTTTTTGTTTTTTAATGATCTTAAGGAGAAATACTTTCGTATTTTTAATAGGCTTTTTTTGCAAATAAATGTCTCATGTCTTCAGATTAATGCCTCAGTGGTTGAGATGAAATTCCTAATATTTCCTCCAAGTGAATTCCATTAACAGGAAACCTCATGCTGCTAACTATCAACTTTGAAAGACAATACTCCTGAGTCACTGAAGACCCCGGGCCATCTGCACAAACAGGCTTACTGTGGTGAAGCTGTCTCTTGTACAACCACGCGTAAAATATTGCTGCAAAATGTTTTTGTTAATATAACAGTCCTTTGAAACTCTCCCACATGGGACAATAGGACCATGAGGGTCAACAACATAAATCTGGGCCTGGTTGCTTTCACAGCTAAGCATCCTAGTGGCATGTAGGGAATCTGAGCACTGAGGATTTTTTCTAATCACAATAATTTGCATGCCAGATTGCATACCACACATCTAACACTCATAAACGGTAAAAACAAGAAGCAAAAATGTTGATTTGCTTGATCAAAAACAAAAGTATGGTTGAATAATGACATCCATAATCAGATACCAATCAGATATATTCACTTTTAAGATTGCATTATTACAGTTTTCCATGTTCAAGACAGTGGCACCAGGCCTGAGATGAGACCTGAGAGGACCAGCAGAGTATAGCCTGTCAGTTCAGATAAGCAGAGAGGGGCATCAGATTTAAAACTCAGTTCCGCTGGGTTCTCATTCGTGCCCACTTCGAGCAAAACCTTTAATTCACTTGGACATCTCTCTGTGAATGGATCTCAGAGACATTCATGCAAGGGAGCCCATGTTTTAAAACGCAGCTGAGACTGTCGCAAAGACGAGTGACCGTTGACCCTGAAGACTGAACCGTGTCAGAGCACTTCCTCTTCGAGGTCACACTGTGGGTTCAGCTTTTCTGATGAAGTAGATTCACATGAAGCTACAACTACTTTGGTTTGTGGCAAAAAGTGCTAATTAGCAAACATTAGCATGCTAGACTAAGATGGTGTGAACATGCTGAACTTTACACTTGGTACACATCCACGTTAGTGTTGTCATTGTGGTAGCACTTCCCACAAAGCGCCGCTTTGCTTAGCAGCTTTACAGAGGTGCTAGCGTGGCTGTAGACTCTACAGTCGCGTTTTAAAGGAGTGGCTGAAGAACCACAGTCGACATTAAGACATCAATTACCTTTAACAAGTCGAACCTTGTAGACTAAAATGATAAAAGGAAATGAAAACAGCCATTTTCAAATCCTTTTAGTGTCCATGATGCACATGAAGCTCAGCAGAATGTATTTGTCAGAAGACCGCAGCCACATGATTAGCGGGAAAACTCAAGGTTTCCTGACATCAGTGCAAGGAAGAAAAACTAAAGGGAATGTTTGGTTCCTTCTTAGTGTCTGGAGGAATGACTTCAACTCAGTTTGATGATGCTTTCGCCTTTCAGAGTGTACAGATGAGAAATAAACAGTGGTTATCTTACTTGTAGGTTTTAGTCTTGTCCAGCCAAATGCCACATATGAGGGACCCCACCATGCCCGCGATGACAATGGTCAGACCAATTCTCCCAGCATTCACCTCTTCACCCTGAAATTAAAAACATGGGCATTTCTGTTTTTTCAGACCATGTAAGACATGTGTGATGTTTTCCATCCTGCAGTTATCTTGTCCTGGAAGCTCTGGGCCTTAACAATCAGAGTCCCAGACTTGTGTTATCTGCTCCAGGGTCATCTGCTCTGATATAGTTACTGGTGGTGTTGGGCCTGTTTACACTGAGGATATGTTATGAAATAAGGGTAGCAGAGGTGAGAGGAAGGAAGACTTTGAGAGCAAAGAAAGAAACAAACACAGAAAGTGAAATACAGCATAAATTAATTTGGTTGGAAATAAAGGACATGAGGCAGTAAAGTGTTTTCCTGCAGACGTGCCAGGACTTACAGGATAATGTTCAATGATCATCCGGTTCAACAGTGTGGAAACAGCATAGAAGCAGCCGACATTCAGGCCTGCAGACAACAAATAAAAAAAGTTTCTCTTTATTCTGAGAAGACCTGTAGGGAAAGCAGAAAGTCCAGATGGGACCTCATTTCCCCACTAAAAATATTGCGGACAACCCACACAACAAGGCCAAAGTAGCCTTTAGACTTTGTCATTACTTAGCATTTAAGTTTATACCGGAGCACGTGTCAATCAGTACATCTGGGTGTAAACATCTCCCTTGGCTCAAAATGATTTTTAAATCCCACTGTATTTTCATTTTCTTCAAACTATCAATCATTAACAATGTCATCATTAAATAGTGACCTTTGAGCACAAAATGTGACATCTCAAAAGACCTTTAGATCAGCGCTACACATAGTTATGATGACACATCCTCATATCTGCACAGCAGCTGATTAAGACTGTGAATTTCTGCAAAGATGACTTCAACCGCTTACATCTATTTTGAGGGTTTATGTCTTGGTTACCTTTCACCTCGATATTGCAACAACATCCGAGCCTGGACAGACGACAAATGGAAGAGTGGTGAGGTGACCTGCACGTCACAATGATGTAAGAAAGACCCCCGTATGACACTAAAATATCCTGTCACTTCCTCCTCCTTTTCTGTGACCATCCCATGACCCTACAGACTGTATTACAGACTGTATTTCAACTAACCTAAGCCATGTAAGGAACTTTGATGTAAGTGAATCAGCTGTGAGATGAGAGAATTTACCCTCTGAAATGAACTGTTGGATCAACGTTTGAACTCTCTATGGAGCCACTAAATGATGAAAGAGTGAAGAAAAAAATTGCAAGATGATTTGTCACAATATCATTGCAACTACAGTATCTTTAAGTTTTTGTCAGGCAAACCAAGCAGTTGAAAGACGTCATCTTTAGCTCTCAGAAAGTGTCTTTCACAGTTTGACATTTTGCAGATTAATTTTGAATTAAAATCATCATTAGCTGCAGCCCTAGCGGCAAAGCTGTAAATAAACCACTGACAGGCCTCTTCCTCTAGACAAGGTGTCATTTAACAAAAGGTCCCCGGTCCATCGCTTTGTTTGAGGAAGCACAAACAAACTAAAGCAGCAGGAAGAGACCAACCATAGCTGACCACCAGGAGCATGAAGGGCTTGTTGCACAGCAGCCTCAAGATGGAAGCCGTGTACGAGTACTCGTCTGGGGCCATGTTCCTGGCCTGGGCCTGGGATTGGGAGGGAGGGATCTCTGGTTTCTCCTGAAACACTGGAAAACAGACACACAGCATTTCAGGAGGTTATGTGTGTATTTAGGAAATCAGACTTTATAATCTGAGAGAGAAAAATTTCATTTCACAAATCTGGGTGAGATAGAGTCTGTTCTCCTATCAGTCCCTGAGGGTAAAAAGCCCAGAGTGACGCTGGAGGTCAAACTGACAGGAGGAAGCGTAACTAGAAGCTCAGTGGCTATTTGTATGTGTGTGTGTGTGTGTGTGTGTGTGTGTGCAGGTGCTTGTACATAACAGTAAGCCAGGACTGGACATTCCTCTGAAGATAAGATAAATCAGTCTCCATAACATTTGTACTATCACAGATGATGACCTCACCATGAGCATCTACACTGATTCCTGGCCAGCTAATTATCATCTGTTTGACACACCTGTTGTCAATAAGCCAACCAGATGACTTAGCCAAATAAACACGAACCATGAACCATCAGTGTTTTAATTTTATGGATTTTTTTTATTGGCTTTTTAGTCAAACTGTTAGTGTGCTTCCTTAACCTAATTTTACTAGCTTTGATTTCACGCTTGTCTTTATAAACCTTTTTTTTAAATTAAGCATTAAGTTCTAAATAAAACCTTATTATAATCCAAATCAAGAAAAGGCTTTTTGCTATTTCTGTAGGGATAGATACACAGTTTTTATATACAGTTGTATATATATTATATACTGTTTTTCTCTACTACGACTTCTCTTTAAATTCTTCACATAGAGGTTGAAGAGGAATCTGGAATTATGACCTGCCAGCTTCTCTGATGAGCTGTGAAAAAACGTGATATAATCCATAAAACTGTCATCCACCCACAAATTAAGTTATGTACTACCATTCCACAGAAACAACTGTGTACATTTGCTGCATCTCTGTTGAATTGCTGTGTGTTTACTGCACTAAATATGTCATTGCTGGGTTTAACATCGTGCCACATATGTGTGGGGCTACTTTCTTTTAAATTAACAAAATGACATGTTCAGACTAAAAGACCATCTCATCCCCGTTAAACTGACACCACTGATCACAGTGAGAAAGCTGGTCTCACCGAACTTTGTCCTCACACATGTTCAAAGCTCTGATTGAAGACCGAGGATCTTTTTCTGAGCCAGCGAGCATCTTCCAGAAATAAATTAACAGAGCTGAGGGGGGAGATGATTTCATAAAACACTTCTATGACTTCCTGAGTTGCTGCTTGTATTTCACATAGTGTCTGAACACATCTCATCAAAAGGTGAACAATTACAGCAATTACTGCAGCTGCTCATCTAGTGGACTGCAATGCTGGTGAGTTTTTTTCTGGTAGACAGCACATCTCAGGGAGACTCAGCTTTCCAGCAGTGCTGCCTGAGGACCCCAACAACCAGATGAGAAGCTCTGCCATTTAAAAATGAATGAAACCGTCAAACAATAAATTTTAATGTTGTAAAACAGATTATTCCAGAGAACTGTCCGTGTTCTAATCTAAAAATATAATTACAATGCCAACTAAAAATGTCAAATCCCACTGGCATCACTGTAAGGGACAGAGGAGGTGAGGTAACAGCTTTGTCACAGTTTCCAAAAACTGTCACGATGACTTTATTGGCTTTATATACTTTCACAACCACGACTAAGGGAGTTATATGACACTGAATGGAACTTGCACTGAGCTACTATTGCATGAGTGAGCAAAGAGCCCTGACAGTTCTTACCCCCTCTGTGAGCCTGTGGATGGGAATAGACATCTTCCCCTGAAGACTTACCGATCACCACGAGGATGAAGATGAGGGTGGCCACTCCAGCGCTGATGTAGAACATGATTCTGATGTGGTACGCCAGCTCATTCATATCGTCCACATTAGGCACAAGGATGGGTGGAACCAGGAACCCGATGGCGATACCCATCTGTAGTTGAGAGGCAGAAAATTGAAAAATGACTCAATGCCTTCTGCTGATGACTACGCACAGACGCACACATGCACATACACAGATACGTACACAAAATTAAAGGAGAAATGCATCATTACAAAAGTAATAAAAGTTGAAATAAAGAAAGAGAAAAGAAAAGGGGGCTTGAGTCTTACAAATAAAAGGCCATTCTTTACACTACCTTAAAAACAAACTGATACAGCAAAAGTTCACATCTGACTGATGTTTGACTGCTCGACATTTGTGTGAGTGATGGTATACCCAGTATTGTAAACACATCAGAAGTACATGCTTATTTAGCTTATGCAGTGGTATGGTTACATTCAAAACATGTCAAAGAGAGAACGTCAAAGAAATGGTTTGAGATTTTGGGAGATGCACTCATTCACTTTCTTGCCGAGAGTTAGATGAGAAGAACGATGCTACTCTCATGTCTGTTAAATATGGTTAGCTGGTTAGCCTTAACAATGAGACTGAAAACAAAAGCCATCCCATTTGGCTTTATCCAAAGGTAACAACATCTCTTGTTTGTTTCAAAACATCAATCTCCTTTTTTTACTGAGGGTAGAAGGGCTCTTAGATGAATGACTTTCTGATTCAGTTGGACTGTTCCCTCCTGTTTCCAGTCTTTGTGCTAAGATAAGCTAATCTTATATTTAATGGACAATTTATTGGAGTGGTATCAATATTCTCATGTAACGCTCCACCTGAAAGCAAATAATAGTCTTTACCTAAATGTCAAACTATTGCTTTAACGAGTGCAGATAATGATAAAGTAGTTGTATTTTTGAGGGACACGTGATTGGCATGACGTTACAACATCTGTCTGACTTCTCAGATCCCACCCCACCCTTAGCGTCCGACAACAATTCTAGTGTATCTATGATAAAATAAAGCGGGGAGGACGGGGAGTGTGGGGGGTACTAAACTTTCCAAATTTGAATACCACATGAGTAGTGCCCACTTCCTCAGCTTCCTACAGCCTCAAGAGCATTCCAGAGGGGACATCAGCCGAGGTCCCTCCGCTCTAGGGGAAAGGTGAGAAAAGGAAAAGGGCAAAAAGTGACGAGACACGTTCCCTCAGGAGGAACACACCAGTGGACAGTGTCTGACGTGTGCTAGCACAACAAAATATGTCAGATCCCTTCAGACCTCTGGGAATGTTACAATCACCCTAAGTTATAGATCTGCACCTGTTAACCTCTACAGCACACACACACTCTTTACACTTCACTATATTGATGTTACTAACATCAGCTGCTTGAACAATCATTAACTTACCTCGTGGTCATTTTGCTAGAGAAAGCTTTATAAGGTTTTCACAGGAGCCTATAAAAGATCTCTACAACAGAATATCTGGAGAGTCATCTGTCACACATCCAAAGCAAAGAAAACACATTGTATTCCAGTTTTGTGCATTTTTGATAAGTAGAGCAAACCTTGGTAACTTGTCAAAAACAAGCTTATTCTCAACTGGTCCAAATCAAGGATGGCCTCTCTTATGAAATTACTTTTGGCACACAAACTGTTCATCTGTTTGATCTTGAAAGCATCACAGGAATTTATGGAAATCTTACCTCCTTCTTTTTTTTTTTTTTTTAATGTGAACTACTTCTAAACACCCGAGGGGATATGTAAACTACTTTAGCCTGGAAAACTTGGAAGTATCAGGTTTAGGGACTGTCGCCAAAGAAATAAAGTCATGGTGTGCAAGTAAACATCAACAACAATGTGTCCTTTTATGCTTAGCGGCGGGGAGCAAGACTAAAGCACAAAACAAGAACAAGCCTGACAATGACCGGTATACAGTGTTTGGCCTAATGCAGGTGAGGGAGTACACACTTCAAATGAAGAGAAAACAATTTGGCTTCAGAGCTCAAAAATCATCAGAGGGGTCAGACGTCTTTTGATGGACTCTGTTTATGCACAGTGTTAAAGATTGCGACAAGATCACAAGGGAACTATATAAAGCCTGTAAAATAGGAACTGTTTTGCTGGTGCACTCTCCACTGATTGTTTTCACTGGCTTGTACAGGAAGAATAATTTATAGGTAAACTGAATTATGAAGCCAGATTCTTCCCTCAGGAAATGCAGGCCCAGATTGCATCAAAACCTTTAAAACTGTGTGTCACTCTTCTGCAAAACTTGTGTTTGGTCTTCTGAGGCGAAAGAGACATGAACCATGAAATGCTGAAATTTTCCATTACCTTAAGTTTCAGATGACTTAGTAACTTTACAACATGTTCTAATATTTGAGAGCGTTTTCAGAAGTAGACAGTTCAAGCAGTGGAAGTCACCCGCTATCCCCCTGGCTCAGAAAAACAAACTACACACACACACACACCTACACACACACACACACACAAAGGAAATCACTTTGAACAATTAAGCAATTCCGGTATCTCTCTTTTCTTTTTTTGTGAGATAGAGCTGCACTCAGTCATATCTGCCTTCTCCAACCCAACTTTATCACACACCTTTTGCCTGTGCACATCATTAGGATGTGTTATGAAGAAAATCAACACAGGTAAAAGCCCTTTTTACTTTTACTCTAGCACATGTCTTTCTTATTAACAGTGTACTGAGTTCAGAATTGAAGAATATATATTTTGAAAGTGGTAACAATGGGCTTTTGGTGTGTTTAAAGGAAGTAAAGCTTTCCCAAAGAAATGAATAAAAGAAATGAAAAAGCTTTTTACTGGGAATTTGGAAAACAAGCTAAAGTATGAGCTAATGCACAATTGAAAAAAAAAAAAAAATCCACTTAAACCTCCAACTTCCTGTATACTGTACCACATGCATACCAACAGTAGGAATGTAAGACATCCTGAAACTAAAAATCTAGGTGCGTGTTGAGTGCTTGGTTCTGCAAGTTAACATGATTCACTTCTCTAAGATTCTTCTCGCTGTTGTTGGAAGCTGAACCGGTCACCAGTCATAAGTTTTCTCCGCTGGCAGAGAGAGTGATTCTCTTTGTTAAACCTGCTGACTCAAGACCAAGAAGATAGTTGGAAACAGAGTTCAAAAGAACAGAGAGACTCAGTCGCACACCAAAGTTGGCAGGCGCTGACATGACGTAACATGTGCCTGCCTGTTTCTGCTGTTCAGGTATACGACAGAGTGTTAAAGATGATAGAGCTCTCCTTTACCTTCTCACACAGACCAACACACACACATACAGTTCTCACACCACTATGAAAGGTGCAGAACACTAAACACACACTGCAAAAGACTTCCCGAGTCTGGCAGGTAAACAGAGACACACCTGGTTTCCAAGAACACCAATGGAACAAGCGGTGGACACCTCCTGCTGCCCAAACCAGAGGGACGCAAGCCTGGATGGGATGCCCAGGATATAAACTGTGGCCACTGAACACACAAACTGGCCAAAGAAGGTCATGGCGAACATGTCAGGCTCGGCCGTGCTCGTCTTGATCCAAGCCCCGATGCAGTTGAAGGCGGACCCCACCACCACCACGTCTCTGATGCCCCGGTTGTCCAGCAGCCACATGACAGGCAGGATGAGAGGGATGTAGGTGAGGAAATAGATCATGGAGAGCCAGTCAATGGCCAGGGTGTCGACATTGTAGAATCGCATGAAGATGTTACTGATGATGCCGTACTGCAGCCACATGAAGGCATTGCTCATGGAGTAGATGCTAAAGATGAATAGCATGACCCAGCGCCGCTTATACAGCTTGGTCTCCATCAGTGGGAAGAGTTGCTCAGTGTCCAGGACTGAAGGCTCCAAGGTGTCACAGCTGTCTCCCATAGGCAAGTGGTAGTTGTACTCACCCAAACTGGTTCTCCTTGTTCTCGTTGGAGAGCAATCATTTCCCTTGGCCTTGTCAATCCAGTCTTTAGGGAAATCATCCTGAGCGCTCATGTTGCTCCCACTGAAACTCTTCCCTTTTCCTTCAAGCTTCTGTGGCACTTAACAGCTGGAAGGAAGAGCAAATATTTTTCCTTGTGTGTGTGCTGTCTTAAGACCGTGGCAGTTCACCTGACTCAGCCCTCCCACCCAGCCGGTACTTCCTACATGCTGATTGTAAACAAGCTGGCCCGCTGTGCCTAAAGTGGAGATTACTGCTCATTACTTCTGTTGATTTAGCAGAGGTGGATCTGGGTGCAGTTTAAACATAATGAGCTGTGTTGAAAATCTCTGGTCCCTGAGGTAGGACGGTCTTGGACAGAAACTTAATTTTGTTACTTATGTTAGGGCACATGACACATACACACACATATACACAGATGTGTACAGAGGAGTTAAAGTCCACTGGGGGTGTTCCTTGGCAAAGACTGCAAGTGTTAAAGTACAGAGAGGCCAAAGGCAAAGGTAAAGAATATTCTGCGTTATTTTTCAAGCATGAGACTTCTGCCTCAAATGTTTGTGGTTTGCAAACATTCAATGCAAATGAAGTGTGCACAAGTACAGCACTTGCAGATGTGACACAATAGGGACGTAAATCTGCAGCGAAACGCATTTATCACTCCATCCCATCAATATATGGGAATAAAGAATTAACAGTAGATTATCAATCTGTATTACTTCTATAATTAAAACAATCTGTATTACATGGATTTAAAAAAAAGTTTTACACTTCTTTAAAATGCCATGGCCATTAGGAGGAAGTATGCCTCTGTGCTCAAACACAGGCTAACAGTATCCTGCTGTCAGAACACCAGTTATTAAAACTGAGTGTTGTGGTTCAAAAATTGGATTTATTAATGACCAATGACTTTCTATTACATCATCTGTTTATGCACACTGGCAGAACTGAAGCTTGTTGATTTAAGAAGTTGGCTTCAGCTTTAGTTTCAGTATGATGATCAGTGTAAGAGCTGCAGAATGTAGATTTATGCTTTGCCAGGCCCATACTACTGCTATCATTAACTACATATAATTCTAATTCTGACGTATAAAACGTGTAAGATTGATCAGGATATAATCAATATGAACTGAATGACATATGTAAGCCTCAGCTGTTTCAAGCATTTGGCCCTTAAGAAGGCTATGACCTCTGACCTTTGAGCATGTTACTCAAGATAACACACAAAAGGCTGAGTGTTGACATGATGAGGGACTGATATGTTTGACTTGATATCAGGGTTTGAGGTTATAATAAGATGGGGTGCTGATGCTGAGATAATGTCTGGGATGTTAAATATTGAGTTTCTAACGACAAACCATGGTGGAAACTGGGGTATATTGTCATCCTTTTTTACTCAGAGATGGTTTTTCTTGATAGAGCATTAATGCTGTGGCATAATTGTTCTCATGACATCTAAAGTTTCATGAGAAACAGGGTTACAACAATCAATACACTGACTATTTCTGATAATGGATGTCTCTTTTTAAAGCAAATATGTCTTTGGGTTTTGGACAGTAAGTTACACGAAACAAGGCATTGTAGACATCACCATGAGCTCTGGGAACTTGTAATGGACATTTTTTGCTATTTCCAATTAAGATAAATTTTAGCTGCTGCCTAATTCATGTGTTATTGAGTCATTTATCTGCTAGAGTCTATGACACTGTGACCAAAATAGGGAATATTTCATTAAAATGCTAAAATATAATTTAACTTTTGTCTCTAATCATATTTAGTTTGAACAATAACACTGAAATTAAAAAAAAATATTAATACTAATAATGAATATAATTTCCAGGTCTATTTAACTTTATTAAATAGAGCATCGCCTTGGCTCTGTATCCTCTATCATAATGAGTTAAAAACGATCACCACATTGAAGGATGCCTTAGAAAAATGAATGAATGACTTGTAGCCCGAGTTTCCTCCACTGTTGTTGTGACGGTGTCTTCAGCTGCTTTAACAGACTGGAAATTTCCCATGGCAGTGCTGTAGTGCCCCTGCCGTCTCCAGCCTCCAGCTACACCACCTCTGCCAGCATGGAGAAAATCCATGAATCGAAGGAGTGTGGGGGAAAGAAAATGAGAAGCAACACCCCTGTCATGATATTAAAACTGCAACCCCAAATGCACTTTTATGTTCAGGAGGATTCCTGCGTCTTTAAGCAAACAGCCTTTCAATCCATCGACATGGATTCAAAGCTTGATAATGATAATAATTATGTCAGTGTTTTTATGTCTGGTGTGAGGCATAGCATTGATTTAACAGAGACTGCTTTGTTGGCAGCGCCTTCGCCTTATGTCCGTAAAGCAGCGCAATAAAACGCTTAATTACAGTAGATACACCGATCATAAAACAATTTCCGGCTCATATTTGCTGCACATCTAAAATACTTTCGGTATTTGGGCTAAAAGCGTCCAAACGATCATATTACGCTTCCCAAAAGTGAAAGAGATATGAATAACTGAGCTATAGATACACACACACAACAACAGCGTGTTATTCTGAGTGACAATTTTCACAAACATACCAAAAACAAACAAACGGGGGGAAAAACTGTAAAGAAGCGTCAGTTTACCATACCTGGAGCACGGCAGCATTGACATAACTACTATAAGAGTACACTGAATCAATGCTCTCTACCAGCAGAAGATGGCGAAATTGTGCAGAAGGTGCTCACGTCATTTCCCATCTGGTAGCCACCCTCCATACAAATAACTGCCAACAATCGAGGAATAAATAATAAATTCTTATAAATTCCTATGTTTAAAGTTGGCTATTTAAAAAATTATCATTATGAATGTGTAACTAATCTGTAATCTGTCTGGCATCATTTTAGTGGCCATGCAGTTGCCATGTCACTGAAGAGGTACAATCACTGAGTGTCAATAAATAAATAATAAAAAAGTACAGCGACTATATATGTGTGTGTGTGTGTGTGTGTGTGTGTGTGTGTGTGTGTGTGTGTGTACTTTTACTCCACCTGGTAGCTATAGTTGCTTATGTGGTTCAGAACAGAAAGACATAAGAGAACACAAATAATACAAATTTGTGTGGCTGAACTTTTTTTCTTCTTTACCCATTAATTATCTGCCGCTCAGTATTAAAATCCAATAATGTAATATAGTGTGAAGATATCAGTTACAGGGGGTGTTTGTCTGGAGAACCACTACTTCTACTTTTGTTATTTCAAGTACATTTAATTAAGTAGGAGTTTCAATACAGGTCTTGTACTTGTAATATATAGTTTGTGCCTTTTTGTATGGTTTCTTTTACTTTATTAAAGGATCTGAATACTTCTGCCAGCTCTGGAAAGTGTTTTCTTGTAGGCTGAACATGAAGACGATACAGTGCTGCAACAAATCTCAACATGTGCCAGCAAGTAAGAAAAATCCATGAACCCTGATAAGTTTTTTCAAGGTAAGCAGGTGCTGTCAATATGCAGATAAGCCTCACCACTTGAGTGCACACATACATACATACATACACACACACACACACACACACACACACACACACACAAACATATGCTACCATGTATCAGGCAATACTCCCAATTAAAAAACAAACTCCAGAGAATTCTTATAAGGATGTCGGATAGGTTTAGGATCCTGTGTGCTTAGTGCCACTTCAAACAAGCGCATGTTTATATTCAGTAATGTAATGAAGGGTGAAACAACCAAAGGCACACAGGTCAAAATAAATACAGCATGTGGCCACAGACAAATATCAGCAGTAAATAAGGATTGTAGACAGTAGTTCGGCTGTAACTCATATATTGGGTATTCCACCACTCACACTTCAGTCCAGAATCATTATCAGAATGTTTTCTGTCAGTGTTGGTTGGTTTTGACAGACTAGTCTAAACTATTTCCTCTGGAGGTCTGAGGACCTCAGGAGTTTAGGCACGGCTGGACTGACAACCAGACAAAGCGGGCAACTGCTCCAGGACCCACAGACCTGCAGGGACCCCCCCCAAAAAAGCTCCAGGTTCATTGCATGTCATGGGTTGAGGAGGGATGAGGATGGGTTAGAAGGGGCCCAATGGCAAATACTTGCCCGGGGCTATATAAGAGGTTAATCCAGCCATGGGTTTAGGTCACAATCTTTCAAGCTACTAATGTAACTAAACGTGACCATTAAATAGTTTCTGTCATTTGTTTTTTTTTTTTTTTCGGGATAAAAACAAGTCAAACAGAATATTAAAATCTATTGTATCACTTACTTTCCTTTGCGCATCAGACATCAACTCACCTGATTCCCAAATACTCCAATGGAACAGGCGGTGGAAACCTCATCCGCACCGAACCAGACCGACGCCAGACGGGATGGCATCCCAAGGATGAAAACCTGGGCCAGGGAGCTTGCAAACTGTCCGAGCATGGTCACGCCGAACAGGTCGGGTTTGGCGCTAGCCACCTTGATCCATGTTCCAGCGCAGTTGAGCGCGTTGGCCACCAGTGCCGTGACCCGCAGTCCTTTCTTATCCAGGAGCCAGGTGACCGGGAAGATGAAGGGGATATAGGTGAGCATGTAGATCATAGACAGCCAGTCCACAGCGAAGGCTTCCACGCTGTAGAACTTCATAATGATGTTGCTGATGATCCCGTACTGGATCCATTGGTACGCGTTGCTCAGAGAGTATGAGCTGAATAGGAACACGATCAACCAGCGCCTCTTGTACAAACGCGTAGTGAACGCGGAGCCGCGGTCACCGTTGGGGATGCTGCTGAATTCAGTTTGCTCCGCGGCATCTGGACCCTTGGCTCCCAAATGTGGACCATTCTCCTTCTTGTCCTGTGCGCTCCGGTCCTGACAGGCCCGCGTATTTTCACCCATCTTCCGCTTCAGTTAAAACGAGCGCACTTGGAGGGTAAAGAAGTCTTCCAGCACCGCAGTAACCTACTTAAAATGTCTTCAAAACCGGGTAAAATAATAATAACAATAATGAAAATAACAACTGCTCCGACCGTACAAATGAATTTACAGAAGTGCCAATGAAAAAAAATCAGGTATCATTTTCGTTCCACGTGACAGAGGGGAAAAAAATTCTATAGAGTTGTCAGGAACATTGGTTTCCTGCTCTTACAACATCGCTGAGATAACTTCAGACTTATCAAGTGCAGGCTTCATTCCAAAGGACCGACCTGCTCTCCAGAAGTTCATTCAGTAAGACTTGAGCCTCTGAGAAATCCCGTTTATTACAGCCACTTGGTACGAGCTGACCCGACTTTTACTCCACCCAGCTGCTGAGATAAGAAATGACAGTGACTGTTAACAGGGAAATGTATGTTCAGGACAGACGAGACAGACCATAGCCAATAGACAAACACGAACAAACAAACTCTGTATGGAGACTTATGGTGTCTGGAGAACTGTTTGTCCCAACTGCTGCCTGTTTCAGCTTAATCTTCTATTGCAGATTATCAATATGCCACAACAGTGCTCTATTCAATAATATTCTTCTAATTTATTGGAAGGTCATTGTTACTTCTCTACCAGTAGTTCCTTTTGGTTTCTCTTGCCTCAGTCAGTGCCTTGTTAATCTGCAAGTTAAATCCCCCCTGGTAAATACAATGAGTGCCTTGTTTCTTTGTGCTTTCCCTTAGTACATGCTGAGCACTTTAGTTCTTATATATATAAATAGGTATGTGGGTTGAGTTTCAAGTCTAAACTCAACAAAAATGTGAAAACACTGGTCCCCATTGGATTTAGAAAAAAAAACCCAAAAAGAAAGTGACAAGATTTTGGTAGTTTGATGAGATTCAGGATTCAGGATTACATGGGGTGAGAGGAACAAGTTTAAACATAATTATTTTACTTCATGAGACATACAGTTCATTTTACCAGCTTCTGAGCATTTATAATTTCTGTGGATTTACTTGCTGCTAAAACTCTGCAGGATCCCTTGTGATCCTGGAAACCTCTCACAGACCATTGGAGGAAAACTGGATGTTGGAGTTAGTGTATTTAGTATAGAAATTTTAAATGGTTTAAAAGTTTGTATTGGTGTGATTGTACAGGACACAGTGCTGCATGTCTCCACTGAGTTTAGTCATGTTTGCTCTGACACGGCTTGAGCTTCGGCGAATTTCCTGCTAAGCTGCACACTTTGGAAAGTTTTTTTTGTATTGATGGTGGCCATATTTTTCTGACCAATATTACAGATTTATAATCGAACTGTGTATCTCAGTACCACAACATATGACGAATGTAGTGATGAGTCGGAATCCAAACAATCTGTCATATTACCGTTTCTCACTTTCACACTAACTCAGAACTGGAAGTAGAACTCATTGAAAACATATCACATTTTGTAGAACTCAAAAAATTCCAGTAAAAAAAAGAAACTAAACATTTATTTCTTAAGGAAATACAAAATGGGATTTTGTGATAGCTTATATGCTTATATAACATCATATACAAAAGTATAAAAAACATAAACATAATTGGTTGTAACAATATGGTAACAGAAAATAATGTAAACAGTCCATATATATGTGCATACATGACGCCTGCGCCAAAACATAGGAATAAAGGGGAAAAAAAATTCAGCTGCTCTGCCACCAGATGTATAAAAAGAACAAAAATGGCCAGAATATCATGAGGGGTTTTATGTAGTTTAAAAAAAGAACTACTGACTTATTATGTGATGGTTAATGCATTTATCTTTTCTGTTAAAATTCCCAGAATGCATTTTAACAAAGCCAAAACAAGCAAAATAATCCTTGTATAATCCTTGACTTGTTAAACAGACAGAGAAATCTTGCAACCCCTCATTAAATTCAGACATCTATTTGTAGCCCACATACAGTATAACCATTGTTCTTTGAGTCTATCACACCTCCCTCACGTAGAAACAGTAATTGAAATGCTGTTGACCCAACAGTTATATATAACTTGGCTACAGACAGACAGCCATAAATGTAGCACAGTTTTAGCCTTGACTTCTTTTGGGATATTCATAATAAAAATGTAAATTATTAGTTTGTAAATCACAATATGAATTACTGAAATTACTGAACTGAAATGAACTTTTGATGTTTTCAACAGTGGAATTTTTCTCTACCACACTCTGAAGTGATTCCATTTTGCCCAATGGCTAAAGTTAAGAACAGATAAAGGATAAATCTACTATTAATCAACAAACTGAATGTAAGGAATGTAAGATAATGTGTTGTGTTTTTTTGGGGTAACCTCAAACTAATAGTGGCTGGAGCTCTAATGACCAAAATGATGCCTAACTTTGGGAAAGCAAAAGAGAAAAGAAAAAAAGTTTGATTTAACTGCCAATCAACAGTGTTCAGTCATATTGGCTCCACATTTTGTGCTGTGATGCTCTGTGTCTTTGGGTAGGAGGGTTCTGCTGGTTCTCCTCCATGACCGAGGCCCAAAGCTAAGTGCTGCTAGTTGGCTGCTTCTTCTCAACTGTCAAACGTAGGAACTCATCGCACCTTCACTTGGCCTCCAGCTGCTGCAGCAGGGGGTTCACCTCGCTCTCCGGGGTTTTGACACTATCTGTCCTGACAATGCACGTGGGACGATGGCGGTTAAGCATGAGGATCAGTTGCTGTCGTTCAAGCTTCAGCTCCTCGATCTGCGCTTTAAGGTCAGAGTTTAACATCTCTAATCTCTCCGATTCCTGTCAAGAGGATGGAGGGGAAAAGGGAGCAATGAGGGGGAATGACTGAAATTAAGTAAGGATGTTTTTTGGCAATTGCAACAGATAAGATAAATATATGAGAATGGAAAATAATTACAAAGTGAGTATCCAGGCATGTCTCACCTTTTGTAGATAATCTGTCCTCTCTTTCTTTTTGTTTCGACATCGAGCTGCAGCCACTTTGTTTTTCTCTCGCCTTCGTTTCCTCCTCTCTTCTTCTTCATCTCTCTGAAGAACAGAGCAGGGAAAAAAGCTTAAGTTGTGATGGACCTGCTGCACAGCAGGATACCCTCCAAGTATATGAACAAAATAAGAAATTAACACTTTTTTGTCTTCTTTATATTGTTTTTTCCCCCACTAATTTAACATGTATGTTACATACATACATATACACATAAACCTCTTTAACATAATGATGGGAAACTCTGATGGTAGGAAATGTGATTGTACAATGAAACATGAGCTGTAGCAAGTGTTTTGCTGGGCTTTTTGCATATTGATAGTGAGAATGGATAAGGCCCACCTTGTGCACAATGCGACTGCAGTACACAACTTTGTGAGTCACTTTATACCAAACGCCTTCACGCATTCTTTATGAAAACTCGACTAAAACTCAACTCAAATTCAAAACTCAAACTAAAATCAAAGCTAAGAGCCAGAGATCCGCCTGGTTGTATATATCCTGTCACCATGATCATATTTTTCCCTGGACACTAAAGGTGGAGAGGCTCCCACAGGACATTTAACCACAGTAACATGGCTGACTGTGTCCACTAGGTGGTCCCATTGATTAAGATGTGTCACAACGCCAAAGCAGTTTTAGCTTCAGGCAAACCTGTCTCTAAGATGTGAGGGACATCTGTGTGATGCTGTTTAAATGCTGTTTTTGATTGTTGCACTTGTTGTGGTGACATCCCATTAAAAAGAAGACAAAAATAATCCAAAGTAAATTGGTAGAATGACCTAGAATAAGCATTTGGAGTAAAAAAAAAATCAAAATATACAGTTTGCATGCACAGACGTTTAAGAGTTACAGGCTTCCCTCTGCTCAGCGTGTCCTATACCTCTGTTTTGATGACTAGGGGCCTTTTCCCCAGGCTGTCCAAGAAGTGCAGAGGTGACAGCATTGTCCCAAACTCCTGGAGGTCACCAAATTTGAGCTTGTCCGTCAGCGTGGTGGCTGAAATCCCAGCCAGCGGGCCCAGGCTGGGCAGGGAGCCTGCTGTCACAGAGGGATCTGGGATTTGTCCTGGCATCGTGTCAGACTCGGTCGTGACCACAGCTAGGGAGGCAGAGGGAGAAAATGGGAGACAGACTCAGACAAACCAGATCAATGAAAAACACGGGAAAAAAAAACTGTCTGCGCTGCTTGTCATAGAACAAACTGGGGCATACTTTATGGTATGAGGGTAAGAGAGAGCCATTTTCCATTAAGAAATTGGAGGAAAATAGATATGTAAGTGCTTTATTTAACCTGCAGTATTTACCTAAGGTGCACTGCTCCTTTCTAGCAGTCAGACTCGCCTTGCTGTGATGAATTGCTGGTCTGTTATAGGAGCCGGATGCTGAGGCTGCTCTCATTAGGCTATTTTATTATTTTGCTTCTTTCTCTGGGGTGAATATGCTACCATTTACAGGAGCCTTGGCAAGAATTTACCTTATTTAATTCCCAGAGGCCCAAAGAGAGATGAACAACAGTGTACAAAGCAGACTCAGACAAGTTCCCCTTAATTCCAAGGGGACCTAAAGCCAGCCATTGCCAAAAAATACCCGTTAACTGCGGTTTCCTCCTTATGAGACTTAATGTCTGTGGAGCAGAGTGTGGCTGCCAAAACACATCATAATGTGGTGAACCCAATTTGAACTTGTTTTCTTTTGTTAAACCAAAAGAAAAAATAAAGATGACGCTGTTTTCTTATTCTGTCTTGAAAAGATTTTCAGAGTTTTCAGCTGTCTACAACTGGCAAATATGTTAAATATGAAAAAGGTGAACATGGACATTTAAAACATGTCCAAAGACAATGAGAGAGGTGGATGAGAAAAGCCAGCCAAAGACACAGGAAATTACTACAACAGCTCAGCGGATTTCCAAGCCACATGATGAAGCCAAAAACTACTATCTAAGGTCAATTACTCAGAGACCTTTAGCCCACACTACAGGAATAAACAGGCACATATCTGATAGAAATATCGCCACAGAAAACAACCACTTGGCTGGTGAGAATGTGTGAAGGCAGCTCAGGGGGAATTTTAAGGGAAACGTTGTATGTATACCAATCATGCATCTGTTGAACAGCTCGGCAGAGACCATCATGAACTTACAGGAGACGTGAGAACTGCACATGGGAATAACTTTCCATTTTTACACTTCCCCAAACGACAAGTCAAAAATGACAAAGTGGAACTCAGACCATGGTGTTGCCACATGACGGCCAGAAGCAACATTTGCTTTGAAAACAGTGCAAAACACACACACACACACACACACACTGGTAGAGCAGAAGTAATTTGTAATTACATGCAGCAGAATTGTGGTTTGAAACTTTTAATGAAACCACAGCAAAAAGCCAAAACCACCTTAACCCCACTGGTCTTAAACATTTTCATTAAAAAACAAAAAAAAACATTCCCATGCACACAATGTGGACCAATGGCTGCCATGTGGATTTAATATGGTCCACAGAGCAGGTGTGATTAAAACAGTTTCTCTTACTGTGGTAATTATTACACCTGAAGCTGCAAAGAACCAATTAACTTATCATAATTGTTTAGTACTCCTCGCAGTTTGACACGATAAAGCCCCAGTTCAGTTAGTGAATATGAAATTGCAGTATTTTATGAGTATATGTGGATTCTTCAATCTACTGCTCTGTAGTGTAGCATGCAAACCGAAGCCAGTGGTCAACTTGAAAGCGGAAGTTTTTCTTCAGTGCGGCATTTGCCTTACGTAACTTTGTCTTTCCATCAGAGAGCTGCAGTGATAAAAAAAAAAACGCTTACAGCGTTTCGTTCAGAGCCGATTTCGCTTTGAATAAACACCCGTTTTCAGCTTCACCGCGCCAGCAAATGTATCGCAAACGCCGGACTCCACAATATAAGGACATTTTGTTCTGAATTGTTCACGCCGTGGGTCCGTGTTACAAGAGGAGCAATGCAAAACAAAAGACAGTGATGTTTCTGTGGCATGATCAGTAAGATGTGTTGTCTGCCTGGATCAGAAAAAAAAAAAAACGAAAGGAAAAATACATAAAAGTCAGAGAATGCACGGAAACGCACCGTGTAACCGAAAACATCACAGACGTGCCCGCTGCCTGCTCACCAACTATGCTCGCTATGACCGATGCGTGGCGCGCCAATAAGCCACTCAGCGTGTAGAAAAATTATTCAGCTCTCGACTCATGAAGTTTCGTATACCGACCTGACTTTGATCCCAGGTGCAACAAATGTCCTTTCTTCTGGTCAGCCGAGGGTCGAGAGTAGATTTTAAAAAGTGGAAATCGTTGCATCAGCCCGATTTTAAACGTGATCCCAATCTGGGAGGATTTGGGAATGCGGAAATTAGGCTATGCCAGCCAAACGTAAGCAGGGATGTAAAAAAGTACATAGTGGGGGCAGAAGTGGGGAAGTCGCACCGCTCCTCCCATAAAGAAACACTGAGGCTGCAGACTGCTGCAGCCACAGTGTGTGGCTCGGATGGAGGCCTGCACTGCAAATACAATGCCACCACTGATCTACTGTAAACCCTAAAACAAACCGATAATACACTGATATAGTTCAGTCATTTTAACTTTCTTATTTAAAATACTAGTCATGTTTAACCCCCTTCCCCCTTTTACTCTGCCTTGCATATTATACACGTACCATAAGCTCATTTGGAGAACTATAACCTTAGAATTTAATGTATTTGAATACATTTTTTCATCTTGACTAAGAATCAAATTTCTCAAGGACAGACTGCAAACACCAGCACCAGACACCACTCTGAATGTAGATTTATTGTAATTATCCAGCAGCATAGATAAGCAATCAATGCTCATATTATTTTTAAATTTAACAAATAAGTCGAAATCTGAAAGGTAAAAAAATAAATCATAAGTTACATCTTGATAAGATATATAGTATATAGCACTGGATGTTTTCATGGAAAACTTTCAACATTTTAAACAATGAGGTCAAACCACAGTTGATGACATTGAGGTATGCAGGTACTTAACATGGATGACTATGTAAATACAACAGTTACAGCAATCAATACACTATTGACACCAAAACACAAAACCATACTGTAACATTAATTTTCCACATTACATCTTAGATCTAGGAAAAGATCAGATATATATGAGCTTTGAAAATTATTTGGAACTTCTCAGCATGCGTTTTAAAATCAAAACTTACTTCAGGCCCCCTCCTGTTAAAGTAAAAGCCATGCTTTTAGCTACATCACTCTGTTGGCTATGTATCTGGAGAAAGTTTATACGTTTGCTTAGTCACACACGAGACGGTTTCATGAATGTATTCCTTGAAGTGTTACAGCATACTGTGGCATATGTTGTTCGTATCATTTCAAAGTCAGGAACCTGCAAACAGAAAAACCAGAGAGATCAGACAGGTAATCTCCCTCTGTACATTATAAGGCTAGGAGAGTTGGAGAGTTGAGGATATCAACAGATTCAGCTTTGCCCCCTCCACCTTTATGGCTGTCCAGTCCCTCTGCGAGAGAGTCCAGCTCAGGACACGCAAATGTGAACACGGACAGGTAGCTGCTGCAGGTGGGGGTCGAGGTCACCACGGGAGTGCTGAGAGGCTCCAGGTCGCTCGAAACAGACTTGTACAGGGTCTCCCAGTCCGAGACCCCAAGAGAACTGCTCAGATCTATGTCTGGCACAGACCTTGCCGTCTCCATGGGGGTTTTCTCTTCTAGACTGGGTAACATGCTGTCCAGCAGCCCGTCCTTAATGTCCAGAGAGGGCTCGAGATCGCAGATGTTGATTTCAGCACTGGCACACAACAAGATATTGGAGTTCCCAGAGATGGCTGTGGACGGATCGCTGGGGATGTCCATGTCCTGGAGCGAAGGAGCTTCCTGGGTGCCATCCTCTGGAAGTCTGTCCTCATCTGGACTGGGTGGTAGCTCTGGGGACCCCGTGGGTTCCTGGAAAATAGCCTCCAGCTCTTCTGACATTTGGCACACAGGTTTATGTGTAGCAAGGATAAATTCAAGCCGCTCTTTCTCTTTGAGGAGGTTGGCTATTTCCGTCTCCAGGGCTGCTTTTTCCTCCTCCAGCTTGTCTGTCTCCTTCAGATAGATCGACATCCAAAATCATCCACATGGGAAAACACACAACAGCGGGTGCAAATGACAGCTCAGTAAATGCATCACTGTTTACTTACAGCTTGCAGTGTATCTGTGAGTTCCCTCCGTCTGTTGCGACACTTTGCTGCGGCCATTTTATTCCTCTCCCTCCTTATCCTCTTCTTCTCTTCCTCCTCTGGAGACAGCTGGCATGTGAAAGAAATAATTCAGTTATTACTTTGAAGAATCCAGCCATTTCGCCCCCTAATCCACTACATCCGTTGCCAGTTCACCCTCTGAAAAATGGCAAAAGCATGTTTCGCTGCAATGCGTCTAAAAATAGACCATTGTTGCAGACTTGCTGTGACCTGAATATAAATTGACTGCCTAAAGAAGGCACACAGCCAGCACCAGAGGAGCATGCACAATAGCACTGTTGCACACAAGGAATTCAGATTGGCATAGGTAAATTTACACCATTGACTGTCCTGTCCAATAGCAGGTAGACTTCATCTGAGCTAACCTACCTGCTCTGTTTTCCCCTTTCTGACAGCATTTTTTCCCTTATTCCCGCCTGCTTTGGGTGTTGCCTGGCGAGAGCTTTGCGGTTCATTGGCTTGCTTGCTACCCAGAGACGGGGAGACAGATGTAATAATCGTAGGCTGGACCATCCACTGGAAATCTGGGGTAGAGGAAATTGCAGTGACTGTTGGAACAAATGGGGTGTCTTGAACGCTCATATCTTGGCAGACCTCCTGAGAAAAAAGGAAATAATCGACAATGAGGACTACAATAGAGATTTTTTCTTTAAAGAATAATGCCATGCTATTAGTGAATCTTATTATGATGCCAGTCATCAGTGAAACCCACAAATCGCATGTTTAGAGTCTAAAACACAGGGTAGCCTGCATGTGTTATATTTTCTTGAAATATACCCGACCAGAAATAGCCTTCTCCGGATCAATATTTGACTTTATCATTGTTTCTGACGTCAACACTGACGCAGAGCTGCTGTGGAGTCTCCTGAATGGATTTATTTTTCTCAATGAACCGCTGCATCGACACGCTCACATTTGGTCCCAGGACGTCGGAATCATAACAAGACGACCTACAGACCAATTTTGTCACATCTGCACATGCTCTCATCTCTGGTTCAATTATATATCAAGTGTATCAAAAATAAATAAATAATAGTTTTAAAAAAATGATGTTTAAAAAAATTAAACGCACCCAGGTAGCACGAAGATAAAAAAAAAAACGCACCCACCAGCACGAAGATTAAAAAAAAAAAGCATTATGGGACTCAGCTCTGTGGATCACATAAAATGGGTTGTTATATCTGCTTGTTAACGGGGTGCCCCCCCCCCCCCCCCCCACCCCCCCACCCCCCCCACCCCCCCCACCTCCCAGCCCCCTCCGGGCTGCATGTTGAATATATATGATCAACAAAGCCACTCATACCTTTGCATTGCTCTCTGAGGAGGAGGCTGGAGAGCTCGCCTCTTCTGGCGTCTTCTGGCAGAGTGTCCCGACAGGAGACTCTGTCCGGCAGGTGGGAGAGACTGAATCCATGTCAGACGTCAGGTTGTTATGATACATCACGAGGGAAGGAAAAAAAATACACACACACACAGACACACACACACATACATACATAAAAGTCCTGATCAACGACAAATATGACTCTGGCCTTCCGCGGGGCAGAGCGGCTCGGGTCTTTTCTCCAGGTATATACCTGGTAACTGGACGACTAGAATGCAAGCCCCTCCTTTTATGCTCTGCTAGAATTTTATGAATGAACCAAGACTGTACCATTCGCGGAGGGGGGAGGGGGGGTCAGACTGGCAGCCACACAGGCCTACATTTTGGGGTAAAAGAGCATTATTTTGACATTCATCCTCTAGTAGATTCTATTCCACGAATAATATGTGAACATTTTTTTTCTTAGATCTAGTCTCGACCACACAAATAAGCAGTTTTCAGTCCCTGTCACGAATATCTGCTTCATATGAATGCAATGTGGGGTGAGAAACGTGAGTCTTTTTATAAATACACATTTGTAACCATTTCCTGGGCGATGAAAACTTGATGTTCTGGTGCGTTCATTTGATCAAGGGTAAACCCATACATCAGTCATTACGAGTACACAGCCGCCGAGACGCATTTTGCACAACCACTTCAAAAATACAGTAGGCTATGTCGACTATAGCTTATATATACTATATTTACTATAGCTGTCTCCAAAATGATTGATGATGAAATTTCCTTTGTCACATTAAATAAAGGTCTAGTATTTTTTGTTGTTGTTGTTGTTTGTTTGTGGTTTTTTTACGGTCTGACAGACATCTCTCCATAAGCTCCGCACTTTAGGGCTGCTTTATACAAAGATAAGAATCAAGGGCTGTTGGCAGACATAATGAAATGCTGCTGAATTGTTTACTTGGGGGAGGAGGTGGGGGAGAGGAGAGGTTGGACATGTGGGGGCGGGGAAGTCACGTGACATGACCCGGAACTGGAGGGAGGCAGAAGGAGGTGGGGGTGCATTTGACAGCAGCATCAGTAGCTGCAGCATCCATCCTTCACTCCCATCACAACAAGTGAGCGGTACCATGTCCAGATTTCGCCTTTCCCTCCTGTCATATTGGACCCGGTGTTTCCTATTGTTTTTCAGTTGCTCTATTCAACTTCAGGAAATGTCTGCAAGAAGACAAACGCAGAAATGTGCTGATCACAGGAGACTATAAAGTCAGCAAACAGCCACAAACCACAACTAATCTGAAGGTGAGTGAACGCAGCTGTAATTTATGGCAAACTTCTTTAGATTGTTTGTCTGGTATGGGTATGGGTTTAGGCTGCTTGATTAGAGGAGTAAAAGGTAAAATCAAGCTTTTATTTTGCAAAGGGCATTTAACTATTTAACTGATGGAAAAGACTAATATCATATGTTGAGAACATTGTGCTGCCTTTAAGAGATATATAATATTGGTTTATCACCAAGCTTTACTCCAAGGGACTTAGTGTGGCACAGTGCACTGTTTTGGATTCACTGAGTTGAGAATTGAGAGATCTCTGTCTTCACTCAGATCACTGATTCTTTTGGCCACATGTTGTACACAAAGGAGAATGGCACAAAAGGAAAGTTTTCATTCACAACAGAAAATCACGACTAGTTTAACATTTGCTTCACCAGCAGTAATGTATAATTTAAAATAATACGAAATAATGTCTTTTCTCAACTAGCTATCAGTGATAAAGGTGTTACATATACTGTATATATATTATATTATATATTCCAATGTAAACAGAGAAACAAAAGATTATTTTACACTGCATCGTTGAGGTGATGGCAAAAGCCTCTGACAGACTGTAAAAGTGAAGAAACGAACCCTTCTTGAGGCGAAGCTAAGACATCTTCAGTACCTCTCACAATCCACTGTAGAAAACTTAAACTACTTGAGGAAAGGAGGCAAAGAGACGCAAGACACACATGGCCGATGGACAGAGTAGTATCCTATGTATGTGTAAATCAACGTCAGGGCAAAAACCCTCAACTGCACTGTTCTCTATGGAGTAAAATTTCAATTATTTTCCTCTTTTGGCCACATCCCTATGTGTCATGTCATAGTAGGTATTTTAAACAAATGGTGGAAATCACCCGGCCTTTGAAACTATCAAGTTGACTGAGCTGTTAAAAAAAAGTTGTGACAGTTTTAACACGATTTGACTGCCATTTCCTGTCTTAAACAGGTTCCTCCAATGCACAAGTGCTGCTCTTCAGCATCATCTCCGTGTGCCGTTTGATCACACTGGTCACATGGCAGGTTTTTTTTTTTTATTTAAGACAACTCTTCAAGGCAAAGAAGTTGATCGACTGAAGACGTTTTTCAAGCACAACCATGAAGGACACAACTTGATCATCAAGTGGATTTCAAGTTTGGGAATATTTTCATGCTCACTACTGTGTGGCTTTTTCTACTGTTCTGATGATGCATCACATTTCATCACTGTTGATTTATTTTAGTATTTCCTCTTTCTGTGTACTCACCAAACTAAATGTATTATTAATATTAATAGATGCTTTTATTAATAGGTGTTATTAGTAAAAGCATGTCTTTTGGGGAAATCTGAGTAATTGAACCATTTAATAAGGTGTTTTTTTTTTTTAGTTACATTTCGTGTCTTTTTGTCAATAAATTGCACATTTAAAATAAAATACACACCCACTTATCTATTTCCATATAGTTCCCAAGCTTTACGCATTCTTCTCAGTTTTTGGAGGTTGGGCTTCTGTAATTCCTGCAGAGACAAGAATGCTTAGTCACCATCAGATTGTTGTGCTGTATAATGCCTTCAGTGCTACGTCTAGTCCAAAGTTCAGCATGCTACTTCATCCCAGTACCTCCTGGTCTTTGTCCAAATGGAGAATGTCTACGAGGGGAGCAATGGAAGGACGGCCATGGGCACACTGGAAGGGTAGCTGACAGGAAGATAAGGATGCTACCAAGCTGTGGCATTCATCTCTGCTCAGGCTGTCATTGAATTTGATGGCACCTGTTTAATGCATAAACATATACAAATAATAAGGGTAAGGATTACAGGCTCATCACCGCAGAAAAAGTAAACTGAAGGATGGAGAGAAGTAATTTAACTTTACCGTGGCATGCTAGGGAGGCAAGCACTTTCAGCACAGTGAGAGGCAAAGTTCCTCTCACTGTGCCAGTTGAGCGAAGTAACTGAAACGGTAAGAGAAACAAAACATTTTACCTTTCATCAAATAGTAAGAACCTTTCTGCACGATTAAAGTTTAGGAGGTAGAAAGACATTTTCAGCCTTACCTCAATCTGCTCTCGAAGATACTCCTGATGAGATGAAGCAAAGTGGAAAACAGAAAAGAACAGAACTGTAAAACCATCACTTAGCTAAATGAGTGATACGGTAAATGATCGTTATACTGAGGTTTCACAAATCTCACCTCAACTATAGGCTTGATAACAGATGGTCTCCCCCGCCTTAGCTCATTACTCTCCTTTTCAATGAAGCACAGTGGTACCTTCCCCACAAAAACCTGTGGATCAGCTTCCTGTGAGAATTTCACTTCCAGGCCTAAATTCCGTAAATGTGCCTGACAGGACCTGCAGGAGGAAGAGTCCACAATCCATTAAAAATGGATTGACTCTGACTATTAATACAGGCTACCACAACAAGAACACTTGGAGCACTGATTCTGCTGAGTGTGTAGCCAAAGTGCTACTCAGCAGCCCAGAATGAAGAAAATATGAATATGGTGAAATGAGGATGAGGTTGCGTCACTGTCCCCACCCTTTTTTATCATCTTTATTGGTGCCATCCTTCACCTCATTGCCAACATCTGCTGCTGGGTGTCCAGGTTGTTACACAGAGCAGATAGTAGGCTCTTAAAATTAAACCGGTTTAAGGCCAACAGCAGTGTAAATAAATGCATAAAGCAATGACAACATCATCACACCAAAGTTAAAAAGCTGCATGTACTGTAAATATACAGTAGGCAAACACACCTAAGCAGCCTGAGCTCCTCTTCAGTTACACTGATCCGAAGAGGCGGCAAAATGGTTGATGAACACAGACGTCTCTCCCCTGATGCATCTGGGTCTTCCTCATAGGAATCTGTAACAGCACATACAGTTGTGACTGTAGCACGACATCAACACAATTATTAATTTAACATTTAATTCCCAATGTTAACACTGCAAAGTGTCTGTTTTTTTACCTGCCACTAGATTTTCTAGTCGGACTCTCTCATGCGCAGCATGTTGATCCACCAGCACCAGAAGATTTCCTGTGGTTTCAGCATAAAATACACATATATAAAAATGCTTGAGACGTTAGTAGAACAACAAATGACAAAACAGAGAAGTTCTGGTCTGTACCTTCAGTTTCAGTGTGTGCTGCAGCTTCTTCATCTCTTGTGTTGATAAGACATGCAAGAAACTTCTTATCCACCTGATGAATAACCTGTAAGGTAATTAAATAGCAATAAAGACAAACTGCTTGAAGCATTTATGGAAGATTTTGTGAGAATGTTCAAAGAAAGCCTAGAGAGGCACGTACCTTCATTGAGTGAATCATGGCTTTAGAAAAGCGGTATGGAAACAGGATGTTATGGATCTTCACAGCCAGCCCATCAGCTTGCCCAGTTGATATGTCTACACCAACCTGTGGGAACAGATGATAATGATTTATCAAAAACAACCAAAACAATCACAAATCCGTTCTAATACAAAGTAAATGTTGTTTACCACGGGAGGTCGGACAAACACAGGATTATTCCATTTTGAGTACAATGAGGAAAGTGAATTGGAGCCCTCACCACCATCACCGTCTGTGAGGGTAGACAAGAGTACACGTAAACACAAACAAGCTTGTATTCATTTTGTACATGTTGTGTGTTAGGTCCCTTACAGTCTAGAGTCTGATCTGTCTGTGAGGTACCTCTGTCATCAGTCCCTGAACTAAACACTCTTCCTGTCCTGGATTTAGGCAGGAAGGGCAACACTACATCCACCTGAAATGGGTAACACCTGTATTCCATCCCTACATGAACATGAAAGTGAACATGAGCACTATGGCTAACACTTGATCCACATGAGAACAGATGGTAAATCATTTCTCTAGTTTAGATCAATCACAGTGAAGGTATTCTTTTTTACTGATTTCTACTATTTCTTGTTACTATTATATCTATAATTACAGTTTGATTGCTAACTTACCCGTTTCAGAGATGACGCTAACTGCCATATTGGTGACATCAGATGTACAGCACACTTGTGGTTCTTCAGCAGATGGGTCTTCATACTTGCTGAGCCCTGTCACTCTGTTGACGTAAACCGTCTTTCCCACAGATGTATCGTAGTGATGAAGCCAGTCACCCGATGTTGTATCCTCTTCCTTCTCACCCAACTGAGGGTTTGTATTGCAGCTTGAGACTGGCTCAGGATCCGGTGCAACGTCACAGGGATTCTCATTGTTGTTGCTGTCTTGGATATCATTACCACTACTGAGACAGGTATTGTTGTGTGAGCTAGTCCCGGAAAAGTGTGGCAACACTTTTGAACCCTCTGTCCTGTGTTGTTTCAAATGGCAGAGTTTAGCTGCCAAAGATTTTTTGCCTTGGTTCTGAGCTGAGCTTGGTTTTATCTTGGTGAAATGTGAGAATGCTGGTGAGCTTTGGAGACTGCTCTGTGTCTCCTTTTTTTGTGTCTGTGCAACATCACAATCTTGCTGATCTTTCTGGCCAACCAATAAATTCTGAGGATTCAAAATGAGGCTGTTTGTTTGAGGGAGCCTAGTATTACTCTGTAAACGAGTCTCCAGAGAGGGCAGTTTCATTTCATTAGATTGACCAAATATTCTTCTAAACTTGTCAAGAGATCCAGACTCCCTACATAAAGACAACCTTTGACAAGATGCAATTCTGGGAATCTTTGAGGGAATGACAGGAGCAAAATCTTTGCATAGTATCTGACAAGATCTGTCATGGCCTCCATCCAGTGAAATTTTGCACTCACCTTTCTGTGCTAGATTTTGCTGCTGATATACTGACTTGTTGATTTGGGACAGATCCTGAGTCTGTAGACTTTGATGAATGAACGGATCAGACAGACTGATCTTCCTTTTACTTATCAAAGTCTGTCTGTGTCCTGCATCTGGACAGTCATTTAATAATTGCTCAGTATTATTTAAATCAGACTGAATTTGTTGAGTGATGCTGTCTGGTAAAGTCACATTGCTGGTTGGGGTTATATTGTTTAACTGTATCTCTCTTTGCTGTTTTTCATCTTCTAGCTGTGTGACTGAACTTGACATGCATATCATTTGAGAGCCTTCCCCAGGTTTACTGAATGTTCGCTCCCATTCTTCAGAAATGTTATTATCAGATGCAGGGTCCAGACGATCCAGACCACACTGTGGCTCATCTCTGCATTCTTTGTATACGCATCCTTCACTCTGAATCTTTTCCAAGTCATTTGCACGTATCTGTTCAGCCTCATCTTCTTTACATTCCATCAGCTCAGACTCCTGGCAAACACTGTCCACAGAAACACAGTTATCTTTGCATTTACGATGAACAGATTCAGATGCCAGCATCATTCCAAGACTGCAATCTAGTGTGGAAGCACTGCTAGTTGCTTGGCCGCCTTTGCCACTGTTGTTCCCCTCTTGCTCCATATTGTCAGTGCCAAACAGTTGAGGAGATACAGAGTCCAAGTCATCTTGAGAAAGCACAGTCACCAAGTTCTCCCTGCTCAGGAAAGCTTTCACTGCCTCTTCTATGCAGAGCAAAATGCCACCCCAGTCTTTGAACTCTATTAGAGTTTTGGCAGGCTCCAGACAAATGTCATACTCTGAGTAAGAGCATTTGACATTGATGATGTACACTCCATGCAGCTCCTGGCTTCGTTTGTGCTTTGGACTCCTAATGGCAGACAGCCCATCTGGACTGTCATTTTTCGGATTTGAACTGCTCAGTCTGCGCAGGAGAAGGTTCAACAGCTTGTGTATCCGTGTTTTCAGCATCAGTCTGTCATTTACATACAAAAACTGTAAGCTGTTGTTGTAGTGGCCCTCTCTGCCAATGTAACCAGTCACTTCAAACTGTCCGTGTGTGTGGCCTATTTCTCCCAGTTTCTGCGCTCGCCCAAGACCGTGTATCTGAATAAACCTGTGGTAAGTGTTTTTGGCTTTGGGAAGCTGCACCATCATGGCTCCCGTGCAGTCATTCTTCAGGCTGAAAGACACAGAGGGATGCATCAGAGAAACAGCCTCCAGCCTGTGTCTGATCCTCTCACCCTCCAGGACGGCATCCATCCTCTTCCTCCGGACTGGCATGTTGTGGAAGAAGTTGCAAATGACAACAGTGGTCCCTGCAGAAGGTCGAGCAGTCTCTGCTTCGAAGACATCCAAACCTTTGCCATTCTTGAAAATCTTCACGTGTGTTTTCACTGATGACCTGGTCCGGGATGAGATTTCAACAAGTGTGGCTAAAGAAATTAGACTCGCCAAAGCTTCTCCTCTAAAGCCATACCACCTGAGGTTGTCCAAGTCCTCCAAAGAGCTGCATTTGCTTGTGTAGTATCTGTTTCCCACGCACTCCATATCCTCAGCGCTCAGCCCAGCTCCGTTGTCGATTACCTGAACTTTGAACGCCTCCATGTCCATCCTGACCCCCACACAGGTCGCCCCGGCATCGATGCTGTTTAGGATGAGCTCCTCCACGCACTGCTGAAGGGACGGGATGGCGACTCCGGAGCGAAGTTTCCCCTGAACCTCTTTAGGTAAACATTTAATCATGGTGTTCTACTGTATATGTTTAGTCTCTTACCGGTTCAGACCGACTACAAAGTAATAAGATAACTGGTCAGAGGTCTGTTGCTAGCCAACGTCCGGTAACATTAGCTTAACGCCAACTAGTTCCATGAGTTCCAACGATAACATTTTCACCGAGGCTTATTCAAAAAAAAACATATAGCTTAAATAGACAAATAAAATAAACAACAGAAAACCCTGCTAAAACAAACTCAGGTACTGTTTACAGTCAACGTGAAACAATAAGAGATGGACGTAACAGCTAACATCCAAAGCTAATAGTGCCATCTTCTGGTGTGAAGGTCTACATCTTTTTTTTCCTTTGGTCTTTGGAAAATAGCAACTAGCGTTTAATTTGAAAACCGCCACCTACTGTACGAAGTGTGTTGTCTCATGTGTTTACAGACACACAGTTCTGTACTTTATTAACTGCCATTGTATTATCCTTGTATTCTCAATTTGAAGTCGGTGCAGTCAAGTACAAGTGTGATATCACTACAATTTGATTGCTGGACCCTTCCAGCTTTTCTCTTCTTCACTCTTATTAACGTTTCCGGACTCCATTCATGACCCATCTTATATTTAAGTAGTACTCAAATGAAAGGTCAGTATGTACAAAGAATCACATTTTTCTCTATTTAATTTTGAATGTCAGTGGTTGTCTTGAATATCTCGTCTTTTTCTCCCTCTGTCTTTGTATGTTCAGTTTGTTCTTCTTGTAACATCATGAAACCAGAAGACATTTTACTCAGCAGACAGTTTGATTCTGTCACATTAGGAAAGGCACAGGTGTTACTAATAACATTAACGATGGGTCTGTTGTATGGTCACATGGTCTTCACAGGTACTTCCCTCATGGATCAAATTAACACAAACTGATCATAAATTGATTCCACATCTCGTTCAGTGTTTCTCCACAATCATCTGCAGAGCTCACTCCTTGCCAAAGGCAGGCGTTCTCTCGGCTCCCCACAGACTCCTTCAGTCAGTGTTTATGTAGGTCAATGAAGACAGCTGTGACAGAATTTAGAACCGTACCATTGCCTGTTTGATGGATTGTTTGCTAATGCCCCCTTCTAACAAATTTACAGTCTCTGCTAAATTATAATCTGCCTTTTAAAATTAAACTCATCAAATATTCCCTTATTACTGTTACAATAACATTCAAACAACGTGAAACCTGCTGAAAGGAATTTTCCATTTATTAATGTAATTCCCTATATTGTAGAGAGATTAAGGAGATCTAACATACACACATATTTTCAAGTCATTATATGACATATGAGTTACAGTCCAACCAATAAAAAGACTAAATAAATAACACATCTGCTTTAAAGTTAACATTATATGTACAATCTAGGGGTTGTTTTATTTTACTATGTTAAATGATGAGTGTTCTAGGCTGTCAACTGTTTTCTCATTCTTGAACTCTGCCTTGGTTATGTGTGACTTGGGACTCCCAGTGGATCTCAGCCATTCTTGCATTTCTTCCACCTTGCTGCGTGGCCCTTGTAGCTGCCCCTGAACAGTTCCTGCGCTTGTGTTTTGGACCCATCCAACCAGGCCAAGTTTCTTCCCCTCTGCCTGGGAAATGAAACAATGGAGAATATGGTTGGGATTGGTTAGATGTGATTTTATAAGAGTAAATAAAGAGGTGTGCAGAAAATATTGAGCACTAGTTAAGACTCAGATCTCATAGCACTATGGTGGGAAGGAAGATCAGTCTCCAAAGTATCAAAACCAATAATACCAAGCCTTGTGTTATGTATTGATACTAACATCAGAGGTATCGATAAGAAAAAAAACAATGTTAGATCATGTTCTGTGCACATGGAGACTCTTCTTAATGCAGCTGCTGCTGTATTCAGTGATCACCTTATTAATGAACACAATAAACGTGTTATCATTAAAAGTGGTCAGGTGTTTTAAAAGGCATGTGATTGAGTATAATGTTTGGCAGATCATTCCATGTTAATTGAAATACCTGAAGAAGTAGCCTGATAATGATGCAGTCACCTCATAGATCCTGACAGACGTCTCTCCCATATGTATAACATTAGCTTTTTTTTTTAAATAATAAAAAATAATTTAGTAGCATCACTATGGACATCGATATCAGTGATTCTGGCCTTGGTATTATTGAGATCAAATCGTTCATTCCTGTTGTACAACCCAAAGAGATCAAATGAGTGTGTTAAAGCTGAAATACTTTAAACATTAAAGGTAGAATCTTAACTCAAGGTCAAATTAGCTTTTTCCAAAGTTTTCAACCGCTTCTCATGCTCTTCATCAGCAAAAATGAAATGTGTTGATGACAACGTCGGGAGAAGCTAGTTAATAGTACCTTGAGTTAAGATATCTATTTAATTTAATTTATCTTTAATATATTTTATTGTCAAACTATGAGGCCAGGCTGAGCATATAAGGTTAGCTTGTCAAACTCACTTGAGTGTATTTCCGAAAAAACACACCCTGCACTCTGCCAAAAATTTCATAATCCACCGAAATTAGGTCTTCATTGGACATAGTGGACCTAGAAAAGGAGAAATAACACATTACTTGAGTGCTTCTGTAGTGTGCGTTAGGAGCCCACCATGCAGGTGCTACATTACAGCTACAAGCTATGCTAACACTTTCATTTGTATTCAAAGGACTTGCAACCTAGATAATTAGCAGCCTTAGCGTCATATTAACACAGCATGAATATAAAATAGCTCCCTATCTGTAATATAATCACCTGGATATTGTTGGGAAGCTGTAAGCTAACCATCCAGATGCGGCAGACCTCAGTTTGAAAACATACGGGACTCTCCTTCAGGAAGTGAGGTTTAACGGACCAATCAGAGAGCACCCGAGAGACTTGGCTCCTAGGCAACGAATGTAAACGCTGGAAAAGGAGTCGCAACAGTTAAATGGCTGCCCTCCGTGTTTTAGCGAAACTGTGTTACACTTTATTCTGACGACAGAAAAAAAAAGCGGTGATTTTTTTCATATTGGAGACGGGATTTTAGAAAAAAATGTCAATTACAAATGGACTACTTACACTGTTAAATTGACCACAACAAGTGAGTACGTGAACCTAAAGCGGATATTTCTTTTGTCAAGTGCTGTTTTTAAGGCCAAGAACAGTGTTAAGTTGAAATTAAGAACTTCTGCACTTAAATTTGAATCACCAGCCTTCCCAGTTTTTATCTTACTGTGCTGTTTTCTCTGTATTTGCTCTGACTTATAGTGACTAGTAATAGTCACACTCAAGTGAGATCTTTGTCCCCTATACTTTGCCCCCCTCTTTTAGCCTTGCTTTATTTTTCTACCTGTTTTTTTTCCCCTAGAAATTATACAGGAAAAACACTTCAGTGGTTGAGGTGGAGGGCTCAGCAGTCTTTTGCAAAGGTCCATGGAACAACAAGTCAACCTCAAAGATGTGACCTCCTACAACAGATGAAATCATGAGCACATACACAAGAAGAAGACCCAGACCTCAAGGGCAGGACAACATTGCAGCACAAGGCAATGTCTATCCTCAAGCACAACATGGTGTTGTACCTGGTAGGAGAACAGATGGAATAGACCGCCCATTTCCAAACAAGCCTGTCAGCCACAGGAGACCTCTCAACCCCAGGACAAAAGACTCACTTGATCTGTATGATTTTGAAAAAATCAATGTTACCAAACAACCAAGAGGCTCTTTCTTGCCCCAAGAACATAATTTAAGTGGCATCAGAGAGACCACTGGATCCCAGCTTCCAAGAAAAGACTCAGACGGACCGCCGAGTGGAGAACTGCAGATGGCCAGAGCAATTCATGCAAAAGAGCTTGTGCTACAGGAGAAGCTGTGGAGGGTTGAGGAAAAAATAAGGCAAAAGCTCCAGAGGGATAGTGTTGAAGCTTTTGCAGGTATGAAGAATGAGGAGGAGAAGCACAACAGCGGACAGGCAGAAAGGGGAAAAGCTCAGACAAAAACCAGACTGTCTGAGCAGCACAGGCAAGAAGCAAAGAGCAGCAGAGACATACTGATGCAAGAAAGAAGACAGGAAAGACAGGAGGATGTTACGCAACTTAGGAGAAACCAAGATCAGAGAAGCAAGGACAGAATCCAAAAGACACATGAAGAAGAGGAGGCCAGATGGAAAAGAAGAGAAACAGAAGTTGCAGAGTGTCCCCAGTCAAAAAGAAAAGGAAATAAAGGAACTCATAACATTACAGTAAATCATCAAAAAGTGAGCGGAGAGCTGAACAAACTGAGATGGGAGAATGTGAAAGAGTATAGCAGAGGAAAAGGGGATGAAAAAGATCATCACATTTGGGGAAAAGCAGGTGTGAGGCCACAGGATCGAGTGGAGAAAGCAAAGGAAAGAGAGCAAAATAAGACCTCTTTAGGCAATATAGGTTGGACAAGAGAAAAGAAATATAGGGAGAGAGGATATAAGGACATGCACTGCACATATGACGAGCGAGACATACCTCAAGTAAGCCAACAGAAAAACGCTCATAGACTGGCAATAGAAAACCACGGAGGTGCAGAACGTAAATCAAGGGAATCATCTCTCCCACAACTTTCTAGTCCTTCTCATCCCAGCAGACCACAGGAGGACGTGCTGGGACTCACGGATAGCACAGACGGCAGCTTCCAGCTTCTTCTTTGCGGAATCTGCAACAGAAAGTTTGCAAGTGAAAGGTTAGAAAAGCACATCCAAATCTGCGAAAAGGTGAACCAGTCACGTCGTCAAGTCTTCAACTCCTATCTTAACAGGACCAAAGGATCCGCCATAGAGGAGTTCTGGAAAACCCACAGCATAAGCAAGACTCCAGAGGTAGGACAGTAACATTTTTACCTCTTTAAAGGGTTGCCTTATGTTCAGCTTGGAAATTACAAATGTATAACAGCCTGTATTACAAATTGGATGTGTTGGAAAGGCATGCGAATGGAGAGTCCAATGAAAAGATCCTTTTTGTTTCATTATGTAGGATTCAGTTTTTCAGTTTTGTTTCCTAATTTTCAACTCAATGATCAGTTGATCATTTTAATATGAATATATTCCGTTTTTCATAAGTATTTGATGTCTTTTATTCAGGTTTTACCGAAAAAGAACCAAAGACAGAACCACAAGGCCAACGCAAAGAATGTGCAGCAGGGTCGACTCCCGGCTGGAACCTCACACCAAAAATGGTCCAAGTGAACCGACCCAAACGCACCCAGATGCTTTGATCCTGGACCAGTTGAACAACAAATCGTTAGGTGTCAGTGCAAGTTACCCATCACCATCTTGCTATTGTCAATACAGTCTCTGAATTGTATTGTATAATTCTGTCCCTTAATAGAATTTTGTTACAGACCTCTTGTCCCCATTGTTGTAGTTTTGGCTCTTTATTAGGATAGCACATGTTAATATCAACAAGTAGAAACAGCTACGCTATATAGCAGCTTACACTGTGGGAAATATTATACACACTACACAAATGTAACAAAGAATAGCTGTTTTATTTATGGCTTTTACACAAAGTAGGAAGCAGCAGTGTGACTGTGAGAGGAGTGTTTGTTTTAACATCTGTTACATCTGCACAATATTTGGTAAACCATAAACCATACTTAAAATGCTGTCAACACACTGTATAAAAAAAAAATCACCCGGGGCACAATATTGTCATATTTGCTATAATTTTGGTTGCAATAGCTTGAAAGGCACTCTGATTGTATTTAACATTGCATTTTACTGCATGAAAACACTTGTCAGTGTTATACTGTTGACATCTGACAGTTCACTGACCACAAGTTAACAGCTTGTAAGCCAACTATGATAAAGGCTTTTACACATACAGTATATTTGTTATAACACACACAATAAACAAAACCAATGGATCTCAAACAAAACAAAAAGGCATTTGGATATTTGCTTTCACAAATGATGCAACTTTTTTCCTTCCAAAACCTTTCAGAAAGTACCAAAGACAGATAAAATGGTTTAAAAAAATGCAATAAGGAAAGAAAAATAACATTAGAGCTGCAAGGTCAGCTATATTATGAATGTTTTAAAGACCACGTTTTCTACATTCTAAGAAAAATGTTCAAGTGTTCATATGTATCACAAAGAAGACAGACCTACATGTGCTGCGGCAACAAGGATTCAATTGTCAAAGAAGGCAATAAGAAAGAGTAACTTATTTGTTTAAAAAAAATCAGTAGTTTCGTGTTTCACACAAATTCTCTTTATATGACAACAAAACATGCAAATCTAAAAGTGTATATTTGCATGAGATAATTAGAATATGTTTGTAATAGCTAACATGTCCGATAAATATGACAAAGTTTTAAAGGCTCTACTGTTTTTGGCACTTTAACCTTTTAAGAATAACAGATGAAATGAAAATGATTATCGGTAAAGTGATAATCAGGCAAGCTTTGTTTTCACATTAGAAGACTGTGCCAACATGAGTATGGACAACATCCTGGCTGCCAGTCTGAACAAAAAAAAAAAAAAAAGAAACCTTAACTTTGGATGCATTAGCAAAAGGTTTCCTATTTGCTTGAGCTGGTCTTACCTGTTACGTGATAAATGCTAATATCTGAGGCACTAAGGACTGTGGCCTTAATGATGACATCACTACAAACACATGGACTTAACATTCACATTGCAGAGTAACACTATGATCAGATTGTCTCTCGCAGGAGTCAAGGTCCGACGCCTCGTGTTGAATCCAGCCAACATTTCAGTCTGTGCAGAAACTAGCTAGATCGCCGCACCCAGGTGAACACAAGTGTGCATATCAGAGTGTGCAATGTATCATACAGTATTACATGTGCAGTAAAATGTAATCATGCATCTTAAGCGCTCTGCCATACATGTATACTGTAATGTAACCACTGTGAGTGGGCATGAGGCTGCTCTCTCCGCTGCACCTCTAACTGAGCCTCTACTTCCCACCTAACCAGCTTGTTTAATTCAATATGTGCCATGAGTTGTGACCATTCTCCTGTAATCTGGAAATCTCCAGGCTGAGGCTCACACATTGGCCCCTGCGGATCTGCTCCCATGGTTTGTGAATCCGCCTCCCCTGCCTCCTCCATCACCAGGCATACGATCAGAGTGATGGTTTCCGTTATTGTCACGTCCTGCCTCCCGTAGTGCTGAACAATTAATTGCCGCCCAAAGCCTCTCATTCTCCTTCTGCTGCTCACTGACCTAGAGACGGCAAAGAATGCAGCTTAAGCTGACACGTGGATCAAAGTTGGCTCTGAAGTGAGAGGGTGAAAAAAAAAAGTCTCACCTGCTTCTCAAGCATCTGGATCCTCATCTCTTGACGAGTGACTGTCTCTCGCAGCTGCAAAGTAAAACTGCTCGGTTACACACTGTGGCAATGAGATGTTCTCATCAGTTCATGACTTGCACTGTGTAAATCTGATACCTGTGTGACCTCGCTACTAGCACTGCAGCATACACCCGATTCTCCTTTTTTGCAGACGCGAGTCTCCTCCAGTCCATTGACGCTATCACAGCCCATTCGTTTAGTCTGCAGAGAAAACCGCAGAGGATCAAGTCCAGTGTTTGAAATTTCAAATGTTTTTTATTTGGAGCACATAATCAATGTCCACATTAGTGCAAAACAACAGCTTGGTCAGCATTACCGATAGGCCTTTCTTACTGCTGACTGCCGCTGCAGCAGCCTTCAGCTCTTTCAGCTCTTCATATGGTAGAGTGACACTCTCGGAGAAAGAAGAAAGCTGGTCAGGAGTGGATGGCTCAGAGTCCTCAGGCATTGGGATGAACTCTGCGTCCTCAAGCTCCTGTTTGAACAAGAACCTCGCTGAATTAGACAACACTAAGTCTCCGTTCATCTTCCATCTCATGATTCAAACAAAAATATTCTTTACTCCTTGAAGCTTTCAGGATAACAAACCTTCCTAAGCCAGAGAGGGCAGGAGCTGTCCCCTGTCTGATTTGCCATTGACATCATCGGGGTCCCCATGAGGCACTCCTCTGTATTAACCTCCAGTGTACCCCCAAGGCCTCTGTCACGACACTCTGTCTCTGAACCAGGCTCTATGTCCAGATCCACTGTGGATGTAGACGCCCCCTGGCCCAGTCCTTTACACACACAAACAGTGGTAATGCACACAGGCAAACAATGCAGAATGATTCTTCTAGCAAAGAAAATAAATCAATACACAAATGAGTGACCAAAGAAAAGCTTTTACCACTACCAACTGATAGTCCACTGCTGTTAGAGCGAATAGTCTTGGAGTTGAGAACCTTCTCTGCAAAGAAGACAATGTATTTATTAGACAGCTGGCTGCTTGCACCCAGTATACTGTGCAGGTCTCTGCTTCTGATTACTAACCCATTATGATAATGGTGTGCCAACCACGGCAAGAGAGGTCTGGCACGTGATGGAGTGAACCAAAGATGGGCCTCGGCATGGCAGGGCAAACCTCTGAACCAAATCCCTTATCAGGGGGCATCCCAAGTCGCCCGTTTCCTGCGTTTCCCCACGCAAAGATTTGATTGTCTGAAAGAAAAAGAAAAAAGAGATAAACATACAGGCCCCAAAGTCTGCAGCACTCTGTTCCAGAGAGAAATTAAACTGTCCCACAACCATCAACATATCAGTGCCATAGATGCACTGCAGCACTGTATATGTTCTTACCTTCAGTGGCTGCGATGGTGAAGCCATCTCCACAGGACACTTTAGTCACTATCTTTCCTCCAAAGGGTCCAACAAGGACTTGGACGCCCTGGTGTTTCTTGAAGTCCTTCACACCCAGCTGCCCATACTTGTTGCAACCAAAGGTGATCAAACGACCACGTTCTGTAAAAGCAGATATTATATGAAATTACATTTCTTTTTTTAAGATGGTCTCACTTTTCACTTGCAAAGGAAATATCAGCCTCTATCTGCAGCAATACCATCAATTGCAGCTGTATGGGTCTTCCCAGGAACTATGGTCTGGATTGTGAACCTCGACAACTGCTTTACCAAGGTCAGTGTGGTGATGTACGGGATCCCCTGGTAACCCTGGTGTGGTGTACGGAGGGGGGGAGAAACATAGCTGCATCATCCAAAAGTCTCTAAATGAATGCAGTCCTTTAAGTATAACCCAGTACCTCTCCGGGGTGGTTTTTGAGGCCGGAGATTCCCTGGTTCAGACCCAGCTTGTTAAATTCATTGTTTCCACAGGCGAGGACTTTGCCAGTTTCTGTCAAATAGAAGGTTCCATCGCTGCCACATGCTACTGAGGAGATGATGGCACCTTTAGGGATCGCCACCTGGGAAAAGCAGCGAACAGACAGTACGTTTAAAATAAAAATGTTATCATATTGCTTGAAATACCTTATGTCTAAATGGCTCCTGTAAGGCTTTAGGACAGCCAAGAATATGCCGCAACAGGGAACAAAGTCTTACTAACTTGCATCGGAGAAGAGAAGTCATCCTCACATTCTAGGCCGAGACGCCCTGCAGCAGAAAAACACAGCAATTTTGACAAGGAGCAGTCAGTATGACTGTATATTAAAAAGAGCCACTGTCTCCACCTGCTGGCTACAGTCATAACAGCAAAAACAACCTGGCAGAGGCTTAATGGCATCAGCTCAAAACAACAGTAAATACAGCAACCCTATGTACCATACTCTCCGCAGCCCCAGGAGAAGATTTCCCCACTCTGAGTCAGGACCACTACGTGGTTGTCTCCACACGAAACCTGGCGGACGGGTCGCTCCTCAAAAAACTCCAGAAGCACTGGCTCCAAAATCTCGATTCCGAGCACGCCCTCCACTCCAATGCAGCCGTAATAGTCTGACCCAAACATGTACATCTGGTCTTCATCTGCAAAAGCAGCAGCAGTGGGTTCATTACAAAAAAAAATGTGACTTTACAGATTTTTTCCTCACCTCAAGTTCCTGTTTTCACAGGAAGCTTTCTTCACTCACCGGTAACACAGGCAGTGAAGTCGGCCCCACACGCCACCTGTCGGATGGCCTTCCCCTGAAGTTTCTCCACCCTCTTTGGCTGCCGGTACGAGGCCTGGTCTCCATGCCCCAGCTGGCCCACCATCTTGGCTCCGCCTTGGACGTTCTGCACAGAGAGTTGAGAAAGAAAGTTTCTTGTAGTAAAGCACAAGAGCAACTAGATTCATCATATCTGTCTCAGAGTCACATAAATACTCACAGCCCAAGTGTACAGCTCCTTCTCCACTGTCACCACTGCAAAGTGACTCTCTCCCGCACACACATGCTGGGCACTGCTGCCTCCTTTAAACGTGTCCAGTTTCTGGGGGGTGAACTTCCCTCCCCCCCAGAAGTACGCCTCCCTCGAGCGAGTGGTCACCACAGCAACGGGGGTTTCAGTCACTGTACTCAGCCTATGGTATGGCCAGGACAACAAATCAGATATGTATGACAAACTCACACTTTTACAGTGCAGAATATTAAAGAAGTGATAACAACTTACTTGGGTTTCTTCATTGCTGAATTCAACAGGGCAACTCGCTCTTCAAGCTTTCTAACAGAGAATAAAGTTCTCATGGGTGTTTTGGCTGTATATTCATTGCATCCACCAGAATCTAAAATATTTTCTTTTCTAGGAAATCAAAAATTATTCTTTTTTTTTTTAATCTTTCAATTAACTTACTGTCGACAGCAAGAGATGAACGGCTGGTCCAGTATCTGCTCAGCTGTAGGCCTCTTTGCAGGATCCTGTGACACAAAAAGAACACGAGAACTTAACACTGATATTCTTCACAGAGTTTTTTTTTTCTTAGCATGCAGTATTATCTCTGGCCTCAAACCTTTTGTTTTGTAACAATTAGAAACAACACGTTCTGACTGTTCCCCTCACTCACTTGGTCGAGGCACTCATACACCAGCTTGATCAATGCAGGCGAATAAACATCTGAGTTCACTTCCATCGTCCAGTTCCCCTGGACTATTTTCACACACAGGTTCAGGGGGTTCTATATGGACACAAACAGAATTAATTCATTCTGGGGAAATAAATCCAATTTTCAGATTCATGCAAATAATTAAAACAGTTTCTAGCAAACCTACCGTAGCATCAAATGTTCTTGTAAGAGTTAAGACTTCAAAAAGTACACAACCCATGGCCCAGATGTCTGATTTGAAATTGTATTTCGCTCCCTGGCACAATTCAGGCGACATGTAATATGGAGTTCCCACACACTGGATGTACAGAGGAAGATAAAGTGCACAAAGAAGATTAGTAGTGCTATTCCTCAAATAATGAGTATTTGCAAAGTAAAGTCACAATCAAACAAGAACTACAGCCTCATATAGTCTGTGATCAACTGAATTCTCATCAACAACCAGAGCATCCAAGTTGATGACAGAATATTAACTGTAAGATATGCATTTTCATCTCTCTGTGTTGATGAACTAAACAACAGTTATACCTCAGTTTCAAAGTGTTGTAGGGAATGGAAAGGAAACCGACTTACAGTCTCTGCCATTGAAAACTCAGAGTCTAGCTTCTTTGCAAGGCCATAGTCACCCAGCTTAATGAGGTCAGTCTTGGTCAGGAAAATGTTCAAAGTTTTGATATCTCTGCAAGAAAAGCAGAATGGCTCCATTAACAAGAAGAAAAAAAAAAACACTGTCAGAAACAACATAGAAGGTCACGTGACCTACAGGAAGCCTTCAATAAGGGTATGAAAGTGGGCTGAATATATCTAACCTGTGTAAAATCCCAGCCTTGTGAATGTGGGCCACTGCTGAGGCAATCTGGTACAGGTACCATATGACCACCTAAAGAAACATGTTAAATGTAAGGACACAATAGTGCGTTTTTTTGTGAAATAAAGTGCCTGTAATGTTGCACTCATACCTCTTCACTGAAAAGTTTCCCCTTCCTCTGGTTGATCTTATCATACAGATTTCCTCCTATAATGACAAAGACCATTTAGCATTCTGTCACAGCTCAACAGAATTCAAACTAACCTCCATCACATCTTCAGAGTGGACACTGACACTGTATGTTCTTACCATTGCAATACTCCAACTCAATGAGCAGAGTGTTTTTATCCATGAAGTGATTGAAGTAGGCTATGATGTTGTTGTGCTCCAGGATGGAGAGGATGCTGATTTCGTTCATGACATCCCTGCGCTCCTTTTCTGAGAGCGAGTTCAGGTCCACCTCCTTCCATACCACCAGAGAGTTGTCCTGCGGAGGACCAGAGGGGACATCTCCTATCAGTCATACTACTGAGAAGCCCAAAAGGGCACAACTATGTTTCCCTACTGTTATATCTACTTGCTTACAAGATAGGCAGGCAGGGGACAATCTTATTTTGTGATATATAATTAGTTCAAGACAACATTTTCTGGAGGAAAGGGTGGTATGAAAAGGTCTGCAAACCCCTATTCTGCAGTATGTGCAGTCAGGATAAAGAACCAAAGCATGGGAAAGTCATTTATCTCGTTTGCACTCAAGAATTTCTCACAGGGGTATGGAAACAGTGAGGAACAGTGAGCAGTTCAGTTTGCCAGACACATGCTCTACAGTCAATCACAATAATCCTCACAGAAAAAAATAACTAGAAATGTCTGATATCTGCAATTACTCTGTGTTTAAAGGTAAGCTGGGGTTCTCATCATTTCTGAATGCAGCAGTCCAAGAAAAGGTTTTGGGGACCTTGTAAACTTGAGTAAGACATGTTTTGCTTGCCGTGTTGTTGTTGTTGTTGTTGTTGTGTGCAGTGAAAATAAATGTCTTCACTTCAGGGTTTCAGCAACAACGTTTTAATAAAGGAGACTGACTGTTGCATGGCATAATACAATGTATCCCCTTACTTTAAAACACAGAGAACTGTGCTGGGACTGCAACCCAACTTACCTCTGTCCTCCTGTACAGAGTTGCTTCACCAAACGCCCCTCTCCCGAGGACCCGGATAGGAATGTAATGCAACTTTTCCTCTTCGCCATTGAATGTGCCCGACGCTGATCGCTCACTGACCACAGACCCGCCGCCCAAATCTGAATTTAGCGAGTCGAAATGTCTTTCATAGTCCTCTAGTGACATTTCTGTTTAGGGACTTGTTAGCCAGTGGCAGTGATGGAAATAACCTGAACAGGCCTAACGACAACTCTTTCAGAAAGACTCCTACAAGACCATACACGCGTCTAGCATGTTACCCGTGTCGGCTGGAAAACTTTTAAAAAAGAGACCTTTCAAAGTGCGAGCACAGCCAGAAGCCTCAACGCCACTTAAAATATACAATATAAGGAAAAGAAAACGTTGCAAAATGCGTGCAACTACAGTGGTTGTAACAATGTCAAGCACGACTCAAAAGCATTTAAGACGTTCAGCCAACTTTTTAACTTTTCAGAATAAAACGCCTACACTCGGACGTGTGGTGCTGTGTTTTACGATGAAATCCAGGACAGCGCATTTCCGGTAATGTTTAGTTGCCTGTGTAGCTTGACTAGACTTAACAGTCAGAAGGAGAAGGCAGAATGCCGCCTGTCACTGTAAAATCCTTAGCTGTTTTGGTAATGTTATTCCACTAAAAGAGGTTGAGTAAGTTTGCCCATGAAATTAACAACAACAACACAACTGTTTAAAGATGGTTGGACTCATCTGACGCTCAACTAAAAGACAACAACACAGCGACAAAAAAAGTCCATCCTTTCCTGGCGCTCAAACCCGGAAACTGTCAAATTAAACGGTCTCCTTGTCAAGAGGTTTTGCGTGAGGTATTTTTTCTCCATTGTAGCGATTCTAAATCTAAACAATGGACGGTACACAAGTAGCAGATGCAATTTAAGTGCCATAAATATAGCTGTCCACATTTATTTTAAAGTGAGTACACAATTGTTAATGTGAAAGCAAATGTTCAGGACTGTTGTGGTGCTGTGTGACACTTATTCTACTGAGGGTAAGGAAGGCACCTTTTGTGGCTGTTGTGACCTGTGAAAACAATCTTTTTGACATTACAACAGAGGTTAAGACATTCCCAATGAGGATGACTGAATCTAGGCAGAAAACCATTTCCTGGATACAGAACAGAACATTCTGAGATGAATAATTTTGTCCAAAAATATGTCCAAAGACTTTTGGTATCCCACTTAGTACTTTATTACTTTTAATATTAAGTGTAAATCAACCCCAGGCTGCTCTTGTAGCTGAATTTGCTACCAATTCAGATTAAAAACCAGACGGGTAAAACATGCCAGGCTTCTCTTTGAGGTTTTATGTATTGAATCTCTGTGTGGCCAGTAGGGGGGGTTGCTGACTTGATTTTTCTGCAAGTCTGGTGTCTGCTTCCATGGCATTTATCACTGTGGATTACAATCGAACTTCAAGCAAAAGTTCTCACATTTACTTTTACTTCTTTAAGCGTATTCATATTGACAGAGTACAATAAGAAGTGTACGTTTAGGTGTGTGTGAATGATCGATAATCAGTATTATTGGCAGTAATGAAGGGCCCCAAAATCAAATTTTGCTTAGGGCCTCATGGGTGCTTGGGCCTGCCCTGCATACAAATCATTATTTTTACTGAGTATATTTGATAGCATTGGTGAAATTCTTATTTGTGACTCCTGGCCGCCCATTCAGTTTTGCCAATAACTGACCGAGTCACAACTCAGACTTCCAGATGTATAGAATATCAAATTACTACCCACATGTCAGAGGTGTTAAGTTCATTAAATTAACTTATCATTACGTCCATAGAAAGGCTTGAATATATTCCAGTCTTAACAGATTGGTTATAAACAAGTAAATTGCTTTAGCTTACAGCTGTTAACAGAGGGCAAAGAAAGAATGAATTTGACATACAAAAAAGGGGATGGTGGGAAAACAAGTACCCACACACTCACAGTATTTACAGAGCAGTTACCTCATACAGATAAAATGGCTGGTAAACATCGCTGGTGCACAAACAATTGGCACGCAGTGAAGATTTCTGAGTAAGAAAAACCTGAAAATCAGAGGGATATCCAGAGATGAAGAACGTTAAGAACCTAAAATAACAGAGTGACTTTAAGAATGAACTTTAAGTCTTTCAGAAGACATTTTTACATAAAAGAGAGAGCAGGTAATGGGAGCACAAGCACACACACGCACATACACACACGCACACTCTCTCTCTCTCTCTCTCTCTCTCTCTCTCTCTCTCTCTCTCTCTCTCTCTCTCTCTCTCTCTCTCCACATTCAGTCTTGTAATATTTGACAGAGCAGCTGCCTCACACAAATAAAAGTGACATGCTGGGATTCCTGAGCAAAGACCTCAAGACCAGAGAGATCTCCAGAGATGATTTCCAATGAAGGCTACAGCACAGCTGGAAAATCATTAGACGATAACACAAGAAGCAAAGGTTGGCGCAGGGTTTATTTAAACTTCTCTAATAATTCTTTTACTAAACCTATTGCAATATTATTTATTGTTCACTCTGAGCTCTCATCAACGTGTCTGTTTGTTCAGGGTCTACGTGCACAGTCAGATTTGGGTCCAGAAATCTTCCACTGTATCCACACGTTATTGTGTGTTTAGGACTGCTGAACACTATTCTGCTGTTAACGGCTGTTGTTATTGGGATTTACTGTGAGTAAAACTGTGCTGAATCACTGCTTCACTTATTTAGAGTCAGTTTGGCACACACTGTACTAAATAATTCATTAACTAATCTATGAACAACATTTACCATGCTTATTAACTATATTTACCCTTTCTATACCCAGTGACATGAACTAATAAAATATATAAGAACACAATCTCGTTTTCTGAATATCACTTAAAAAAATTGGCCTCCTTATCTCTGTTGATCACAGGTGGCAAAGTCAGTGAGGAAGCCGCTCCCTTCCACATAACAGCACAAGAGCTCTTCACAGAGGTGAAGCAACTTCAGATAATTCAGAGTGAAGTTATCCAAGCTCAAAACAAAGCCAAGCAAGCATTAGAGAAAGAGCTCAGGAGCCATGAGCATCTTAAACTGCAGTTAGAGCGGAACAAGACCCTCAGTGACATCCTTCAGAGGCAGCTTGAGACACTACAAGTGGAGAGAGCGACACTACTGTCTAATACATCTGATATCCGTGAGAAGCTTTGTCATACATTTTTAGTGCATTTTGGAGTGAAATGTTTTCTTCTTTTAACTGATTCTCTCCTTTTAACAGGGGAAAGCTGTGGACGATGCCTTCCAGGATGGTTTTTATTAAACGCATCGTGTTACTTCCATGGTAGGTCATCAGCATCATCACCACTAAGGAACTGGACAGAGAGCAGAACAGATTGTCTCAGCCGTGGGGCGGACCTTGCTGTGATTAATAACTGGGAAGAGCAGGTGAGTCCAGTATGCTTTAAACCAGAAGGGAAATGGCAAGCAGATAGGAAGTGATATTCTTCAAGTCTTTGTGCTGATAACTATGTTAACAATCATTTCTGTAACTATATTAAATTCATCATTCTAATTATAACAACTATCATTTATAATTTATATTAATGTTTGTGTCAGATCAGATTTAATGCCAGAAACTCATACAATACATTAAAAAAGCATTTTTTAATTCACCTCTGTTTACCAAGTTAAATCTCTTTGAGCACCTGCCAAAACTGCACCCAAGCGTTCGACCATGGTGGAGCAGGTCTGGGGGAGTTTGGGTTGGCCTCACGGACATGCAAACAGAGGGCACTTGGGTGTGGATAAATAATGTGACTGTGTTGGACGGAGGGTAAGAGTTTTAACACTTACTGTGCAGTGTTTCTGTGTTAGTGAGTTTCAGATCAGTTGATGTTAGCATCATAACCAAGGATGATTATTAACCTTGTGAACAGTTGTATGAGTAGATGTTTTACTAAGTAAATTCTGAAAGGTACACATTAAATATATATGATTAAATCAATTTTAGCATGTTCTAGCAAGTTCTAATGACCATTACTTGCAAATGTCCATATTTTAATTATTACATCATATAATTACCAACAATGTAACTTGAGCCTTGCTTTAGGTACTGGATACAAGGGGAGCCCAACAACTATGGAGTTCAGGGTGAGAACTGTGGAGCGCTTATGAACATAGACACCCCTAGGAGGACGTGGTTTGATGGAAACTGCCAAGTGAACAGGGAATGGTTATGCGAAATGAGACCCAGCTAGGTGTGGAGTGTCAAAGAAGCCATCCTGTGAGGAGAGAAGACAAACACCAAGTTATGCACAATGTAACCCAGCAAAATGTATTGTTTGTAGGTTTATTTACTCATGAATAAATGCATTGATAATACATAGACAACAGTGGCTGTTCATTGCTGTTGTGCTTTAATTGATTTGTTTTTACCCTGGAGTAGTGCAAATCCAATACAGTACTTTTGATAACAATTGACCCCCACTTATATATTGTAATGTGGAATCACAATTGATATAACAGAACAAATCCATGTGTTAAAAAAACCCAAATTTTTCATTTTGCTATTATAAGCAGATGTAAACACAAAATCATAGATTGTACAAGTATTCGCCTCCTTTAATATGAGCTTAACTAATCACTGGTGTAGCCATTTGTTTTAGAAAACACTTAATACATTTAAATGAGATTATTTCTGTGGTAATTAAAGCACAATGAGTGATTTTTAGGTTAAACACACCTCTGTCTATGCCATAAACATTTGATTTGTGTTTCAGTTTCTTAGTACCAATCAGCGTTAAATGAGAATGTAAAAACATTCCTAAAGGTTATCTCTAAAGGTTTTGTGAAGTTATTTAAAAAAAAAAAAACACTACAGCTTAGACCAGACTGTCTACAAAAACTCGGGAAAGGGGCGTCACCAAGAAGTTTCTGTTCCAAGAACTGTTGTTGCTTCACAAGTCATATCATCAGGAGGCAGTGGCAAAGAGAAAGTTACACATGTGAAAGCTTGGCTAGACAGCCAAAAAATCATTGTGTAAGCCAAATACTGGACATCAGCAGAAAGATAGCTTCCTCATCATGAAGCCTTAGGGTACCAGCGTTTACTATGCTCACTTGCAGGGGACACAGGTAGACTCATGTGCAGCCCACATAATAAATGACCTGGGAGAAGAGTTATTTTCCAGAAACATGCCAAACATAGAGCCAAAGTTTCACAAATATGACAAAAAAAATCTCCTGAAGTAAAGAGTCCAGACATCAATCCAACTGATAAACTCGCATGGACAACTATTGCTCACTTCATACAATACTGAATGTCCTTTACAGTAATCTAGTCTTTGCTCAAGTGAATCCATATTCTCAGGTTTCATTCAATATTCATGTACTTTCATTCCATGTTCTCAAGTTTAGTTTGACGCCTGCACTTTTATAAATATATTGCATAAGTCCAATTATAAGTCAAACGTAGCAGAGGCCAGCCCGCTAATACAAAGAAGCCGTCACATTCAAACAGGTTCTGCTTCTTGTGGATATAAAAGACGTATCAGCTTGATGGATGGGCAAGACCTGCAACACTGCAGTCATGGAGAATCTACAGAGGAGGACAAATTACTGGACAGCCAAACGTTTCCATGCTGTTTATGAAATATTTAGACAAGGTATGAAATTTTCATGTCTGACACATTTCTTCCTTTTTTTGTGAAGTTCTTGTCCTTTTTTTCTTCTTTTACCTCTTCTTCTTCTTGTGTGACTTGGATTGACTTATTTTTGTTACTGTTAAAATGTTACTGAAGATACATTTTAAATATAATTTATGAAGAACTAGGCCTCTTATAGCATATGTCTGTAACTTATAACAATGTAGAAATCACTTTGTATGCAGTGGTATTAAGCTACAGTTCAGATTAGCCAGAGTGTTCAGATTTTCTGTGGATACTGATTATGGAAAATTGTCTTTTTCTTTAGTTTTTCCAGGTTTGTATACATTTTCAATTTACAAATACAAACATAATTCTACTAATTTCCATTTCATTTTTTTTTATAGTATGTGCATGTCTTGATAACACTGGCAGGTAAACAGGGAAATATAGAGGAGAATATTTTCTGTGTTTTATTGGAAACCTGAATCTTAAAGAACTGTAACATCTTTTTCATGGACTGTAAATCACAGGTGGATCCACTTTTACAAACTACCAAATGATTATACTGTGTCTGGGACTGTTGAATGCTGTTTTGCTGATAACTGCTGTTGTTACTGGGATAAAGTGTGAGTATGACAGTTGACAAAAACTTTCATTTCCCTGTTCTGAGAATGTTCACATATTAGAAAGCTGAACAGGCACTTTCCCACTTAAAAACAAAGTGTGCCGGATGTTATGCAAAATTCACAGTTGTTTCAAGCTACGTTCAGTGCAGAACAAGATACTTGGAAACACTTATTTATTTTCATGCGCTATTACTCAAATGACAATTAGTTTTATCAGGGGTTTCCAAAGAATATCATTTTTATGATTTTCAATGATTTACAAATGACATCTCTTACAATCCCTGGAGAAATCACACATTTGAAAGCCAGTTGTACACAATGAAGATATTTCAATTTCAGTTTTCACATGCATTTTAACAAAAACTATAACAATGTACAAGTGTATGGCCCACACCACAAGCACTTTTACGATTCTACATTTTACAGTTCTCGTTATCTTTGTGACACTGTTTTAACTTGTTCAAGGTGCCAAAGTCAAAGAGGGTTCCCTCAACAATTCCCACTCAGCTGCAGCACAGCTCATCAATGAGCTGAACTATCTCCGCAGCAACCACAGCGATGCGATGAAGGCCGAAGAGGAGGCCAAGCAAGCATTAGAGAAGGCGCTCGAAAATCATGCACAGCTAAAGGTGCAAATTGAGCAGCAGAAGACCATCAATGATGGCTATCAGAGACAGGTGGAGGTACTGCGAGCAGAGAAGACAAATCTGCAGGCTAACATATCAGCTTTGGGTGAGATAGAGTTGCATCATAATTTATAAAAACAGTTTCATTTCATCTGCTAAAATACTGAAGAGTTCCTAAAGTGACCAGAAATCTTTTGTTTCTCCCAGAGGGAACCTGTGGCAGATGCCTCCCTGGATGGTTTATTCTCAACTCAACCTGCTATTTCCTTTCTTATACTGAATCCTCTTCTGTCAAAAAGAACTGGCACAACAGCAGAACAGACTGCATCAGTCGTGGAGCTGACCTGGTTGTGATTGATAACCCGGAGGAGCAGGTGGGCTGTAAACAAACACAGACGAGAAAGAATGTAAAGAACATCGGAATTTTACAATTGGTGCATTTATAGCTGTCAACTCCTTTGTTTACTCAAACAGAAATTTGTGAGTGGCAAGATCAAAGGACTGATAAGTGGCCGTAGCTCCTGGTCAAACGGATTCTGGATTGGCATCACTGACATAGAGACAGAGGGCACGTGGGTCTGGATTAATAATGTCACTGAAGTGGAACAAAGGTGAGATCCACAGAATTTTACGGTTAATTTTGAATTCAGTTTAATTATTTCAAATATTATTGATGAAACAAAATGAAATACCTGTTTTTTTTTAATGATTTGTCTAAGGTACTGGATGGATGGAGAACCAAACAACCATGGACTCCAGGGAGAGAATTGTGTGATTGCAGTGTATAGCTCTCCTAATCCCTGGAAGACCTGGTACGATGGAAACTGCCAAGAACATGAGTTATACTGGATATGTGAAATGCCTTCAAGATAAACTCTGTATACACCCCTTAAGTACTGTTCAAGCAGAAAACATATGCAGACGTTTGGAATTGTCTTGAATAAAATATCTTCCTGCTGCCCTGCAGGAGATGATGCTTATTGGGCTGTTTTATATGAGCAAAAAAAATCCATGTGAGGGTGATGACACCAGTGGATTGCCTGGCATAGCATCTAAAATTCTGTATTAATGCAAATAATCCCACTGTGCTAGCAGTTAGCTCATCGTGGTTCCAAACCCGGTCACATGTGATATGGACAAATACCATGATACAGAGCAAACAATGACACAGAAAGTAATATTAGATAGCATTAGCTAGGTTGTGGGTTAGCAAAGTGTTGCTACGGCTCCTAAACCAAAGCTAATATGCAGAGAAGATAAGTTGGTTTTCCCACAGCTAGCACACCAGCTCCAGACAGCAATACTCCGAGCTAAGTGGGCGGGTTCTCGGCCGGCTGACCCGTAGAGTAACCGCCTCTTCGCCAAATATGGAAAGTACACTCCCACTAAAATCCAAGATGGCGCAGCTCAAATGCCCATGGTTTGGTCACAAAACCGACTCCCCGAAACCAATGGGTGACGTCACGGGTGCTACGTCCATGTCTTATACAGTCTATGATCAAAACCCTTTTTCAGTTTTTGCTCCTCTGACCTTTTCCTCTTTGGCTGTGTCTAGGCCCTCTGTGCTTCTTGACACTGATATTACATTGTGGATTTTAGCATGTGCCAGATTTACCGTCTCTCTGTCTCTCCCACTGCCCCCTCTCACCCAGTCTTCCCCAGTCTATTCCTTGTCCTACACATGGACCACAAACATCCCCTGTTGCTGATAAGTGACTCTGGTGTTTCTCCAAGCAACATGTGATCCTCTTAAGGAAACATCTAAACTCAACATTCATTCATTTTTTTACTTGTTTCGAGCACAGTAATACACAACTCCAGAAAAAAAGGAAGAAAAAGCGATTTGCCATCAAAATACAATTCTATATATACACATTTCCATGACTGAAAAGAAGCAGGGAATAGAAAACCATTATTTTGCCTGCCCCTTCGAAACATAATTGAAAAAGAAAAATACCTGGTCTGTGAGTTACAGTTACTGAACTGCCAATACTTAGAGAAACATCAAGTTTTAAGAAAAAAAAAATCAAGAGCCATACACAATAATCCACCATCAATTAAGAAATCACATTACCTGACAACTTCATATAATCTAATTGTTCTTTCTTTATATATTTTCTTGAACTGAAAAATGTTTCCTCTTCATCTGAATTTAAAAAAATGTAAATATTCATGTAATACTCAGATTTTTTTCCCCCTGTACATTACTAATAATGTCTGTAATTCAACTAAATCTTTAAGCTTCAGTCATCCTGACTTGAACAGTCTTGGTGTGCTGTCTTGAATGAATAGTTCTTACTGCTCTTTCCTGTTATATAAATAATGACTTTATGCTGCTCATAGGCACATTGACATCATGGACTGATACACAAGTATTTAGGGGTGGATTCATATTCAGCCAGACATCCTTTTCACAGATAGGAGCCAAACTGATCAGCGGGCAGCACCTCTAGCACTGCAATGGAGCGTCCACAGAGGATGACACATAATGGGCCGAAAATAACATTTATATCAAAGTTTACTGAAGTTTTCTTTGACAGCGACGGATATTTTCACTCAAGCTATCAAATATTTGGACAAGGTAGGACTTAAAAATCTTCAACAGCGTCGGACACATTTCTTACTTCCTCTCCATTTTTCTTCACTTCATGTTTTTTTCACTGTTTCTATCCGTAAATTAACCTGTAACCTTATTGTCACTATTACCTACTACTACCGAGCCTCAAAGATTTTAGTTTTGAAGTTATATTTATCATAGTTATCACCTATAATCCACTTTTTTTTTTTAAAGAATGTGATTTAAAATGAGGCAAAATACTTTTAAAGGGTCACTTCACCTAAATTGATATTTTTTTAAATGTATTTGGCACATCTGCTGAGTCTGTTGCCAATAAAATGGGTGTGAACAGATTTATGGTTGTTTAACTATTAAAAAAAACACATTTGACAAAACAATATTCACAGGTGGAGATGGATCTAACCGACGAGCTATTGTGTGCCTGGGACTGCTGAATGTTGTTTTGCTGATAGCTGCTGTTGCTCTTGGAATTAACTGTGAGTATGACAGTTTATAAGAAAATGAAGCTTCCCTTTGTAGTGGCATTTCACTGTATATGACAAATCTGAACCCTTAACACAAGGGTCTCTTTTTCAGGCAAAGGACCCTGAAACTGATGGAGAGAACGAGCAGGGACCTTCCCGCTAATATGTTCATGTTAATTCATGTTAATTCATGTTAAAGACATTTAAATTTGTGGGACAAAGTGGGGGAAAAAATAAAAAATAGATAAAAAATTGTCCCCTAGGGTGTCTCCCTAGGGGTCACAGACCCCTTGTTGAGGACCTCCGCCTTAACACATTAGGCTCAATGCTGACTTTACATTTACATCAGAATGCTTTAGAAATTGCAGCTGTTTTTGCTCCTTGCAACATGATAATAATGAGGTATAATCAAATTCCAGATCATAGTGTATTACCCCATTAGGTTTGACAAGGCTTTCTGAAAGTGTTTAAAAAAAATTCGGGTGTGTGGAGCATTTGACTGGAGTTTCGGTATGAAATGATTTACAAATGAGATTTTTTTAGTTTTAGTCAGCATTTTTTTTCTAGATTTCATCTACACAGAAGAATTATACATCTACCATGTAGCTACTACGTTTTCCTTTCAGTTGTTCTTCTTGTTTGTAGCAAATGCAGAAGTATAAGTTTCACTTCACATAGTTTAGAGACAGTTCTTGTTATCTTTTTGACACTGCGGTTTAACTTGTTCAAGGTTCCAAAGTCAAAGAGGGATCCCTCCATGTTTCCCACCCGGCTGCAACACAACTCATCAATGAGCTGAACTATCTCCGCAGCAACAACAGCGATGCGATGAAGGCCCAAGAGGAGGCCAAGCAGGCGTTACAGAAGGCGCTCAAAAATCATGCACAGCTAAAGGTGCAAATTGAGCAGCAGAAGACCATCAATGATGGCTATCACAGACAGGTGGAGGTACTGCGAGCAGAGAAGGCAAATCTGCAGGCTAACATATCAGCTTTGGGTGAGACAGAGCTGTATCATAGTTTATAAAAATATTTTTTTATTTCATCTGTTAAGTTAAAATACTGAAAAATACCTAAAGTGACCAGAAATCTTTTGATTCTCTCAGAGGGAACCTGTGGCAGATGCCTCGCTGGATGGAGTATTCTCAACTCAACCTGCTATTTCTTTTCTTATACTGAATCCTCTTCTGTCAAAAAGAACTGGTTCGACAGCAGAGCAGACTGCATTAGTCGTGACGCCAACCTGGTTGTGATTGATAACCCGGAGGAGCAGGTGGGCTGTAAACAAACACAGAAGAGAAAGAATGTAAAGAATAATTGAACAAAACTGAGAGTCCATGGCCAGGCTAGCAGTTCTATGAGGCCGTCCTTGGGCACAGTAATGTTTTGATCTAAATGCTAATTGTGACCTGATGATGGCTCATGAAAGATCTTAAAATTCATCCTGAGGGGATGAATGTTTGAGCAAAAAACAAAAAAACTAAACAAAAAACAGTTTCACCAGTGTCATCAGGACTGAAGGAAAATTTTATGGCAATCAATCTAACAGCTGTTGAGATGTTTCAGCTGAAATAAATAATTACACATTTGAATCTTAAAATTAGGCCCTTTGAAAATGCCAACTCTTTTGTTTGCTTACACAGAGATTTCTGAGTGACTCCATCAAAAATAAGAAAACCAGTTCCAAGTGGTGGGAGAATGGATTCTGGATCGGTATCACTGACATGGAGACAGAGGGCACGTGGGTCTGGATTAATAATGTCACTGAGGTGGAAAACAGGTAAGAGACATTGAATTTCACTGTTATTTGTGCATTAATTTTGAAATATTGTGTTTTTTTTCCCCCTTTGCCATGGTAATATGATGAAAATAAGCCTGTTCATCATGCCTGAACAAAATGGAGTAACTGAACGATTTTGATTTCTCCAAGGTACTGGATGGATGGAGAACCAAACAACCTAGGACACCATGGAGAGAACTGCGGGGTTGCAGTTTACAGCCCCACCAATCCCTGGAAGACCTGGTTTGATGGATTTTGCAGTGTGCCTCTACACTGGATATGTGAAATGCCGTCAAAATAAACTCTGTATACACCCCTTACTGCTCAAGCAGAAAACATAAGCATATGTTTGGAACGGTCTTTAAAAAAATATCTTAAAGATGTGTATTATGTTTCTGGGCATTTCTCACCTGAATTTATTCCAACTGAAATATCTGGTTTTATCAGATCAGAAATGTATTCATTGCTTTTTAAACCAACATCAGGACTTAAAAATAAAATAAAGAAATAAACTCTACAACAGACAGGATGCCAGTGTAAAGATCTGACAACTGAGAGTGATATGATCCACTGTCTTGTTCTTAGTGAGGCCTGAATCAGCTGTAACTGCCAAATCAATGTTTTGTTTTTTTTTAGATAAACTTATAAACACACCATTACTTGTTCCTGGGCATTTCTCATCTCTGATCACAAAGCCCACACTGCTGGCTGAGATGATATGTGTTTTTATTGTTACTTTTAACCAGAAAATAGCCACGTCAAGAGAGCAAAACTCTGTAAAACACTGTAGAAGGCAACAAGTACTGACAGCAAGGAAGACAACTCAGGGGGCACACAAAACACAAGTGAGACTGGCCTATTAAATCAAATGGACCATAATTTCAAATGAAAATGATTTATGACTTACAAGTTCTATGGCCTTTAGTGTGAAAGGCTAAATGTACAAAATTTCATCAAATACTGCAGCACTGTTACATAGAAGGTCTTGGGGTCAGGATTTTCAGGCATTATCGCTGTGAAATGAAAGCTGTATTAAACCGTGAGGTTATGTGATACTGCAGCCCCATTTTTGCTATGTGGTAGTTGTGATTAAACAGAAATGAATTTATGAAAATGCATCATTTATGCAAAGTATCAGCTGAAATCATGAAAGCTAGATTTTGATACTGGTGTCCTCTACAACATCGGGCCCCAAGATTGGGAAAGAAAGCAGAGCCAACCTTAAGGTCCTCACCATGTCATTATTTCAGCAGAGCATAATCAAATTACCACAAACCAAGTGACACACACAGTGAAACTAGGAGAGTTTCCCTCTTTGACTGAGTAGTAGTAGTAGTGGTAGTAGTTATCCTTTGCTTTAGTCACTGACTTGATTACAGAAAATATCAAAGATTAGAGGGCTCCTTAAGAGATATGTCAGTCATCAATATGCTCATTTCTTTGATTTGATTTAACTCTGTACACTAGTAACTCGAGTGTAACTTGAGTGTTTGCTTTCAATTGTTTCACAAGAGGAAGTGCAATCCTTTCCTGAATGTCGAGAATATTAATAAGTTCACTTCTCTTTTCTTATGAACCACAGTTTGGCCACAGATTGGATTAACATGAAGTTATTGTTGATGAGCTCAGCATTGTGAGCTGATGTGTCAACACAGATCAGCATCCTGACAAATTCTCTCTCACTCACATTCTCTTATGACTGATTTCACCTCAACGGTCAGAATGGAGAGGAGAGAAAACTCAGGTTGTAATTTCGATGGCGGATTTAACACTTTGATTTGTCAAGATGACTTGCACGACGAGGAGCACCCCTCTTACTCCCCCTCTAACCAAAACAGGCAACAAGGTAAAGTAAGCTATCATTTACACAGTGCGCTTACGTGAACAGATTTATGATGGTCAGCACATCAACATTAAAATGTTTTTAGAACATGTACCATTTTGGTAATAGTATATTCTTGGCACAGTTTCTGGATTCATGATTTTCACAAAATTGATTCATTGTCTCTGTTTAGTGTTCATGTCTAAAATGACACAAGGGAGACATGGCAGGCTGGCTGTAGTGAGCCTGGTGGCACTCGCTGCTCTTCTACTAATAGTTGATATCAGCCTGGGGATCAACTGTAAGTCAGTGTTTGTAAATGTTTTCTTGATACATCAATTAAACTTGTATGTTAAACTTTTATGTTATATCAGAAAAGTGAAATTTGTCACAATTTCCAAGAGCCCAAGTTCATATCATCATGTTTTGTCTTACTATGGGTCCAAAACCTAAAGATATTCAATTAACTGTACTGTAAGCAGCAAATTCTCACATTTGAGAAACAAGAGCCAAGCATTTTTCTTAAACATTGACTTAAATAATTTGTTTTTAAAATGATTACTGATTAATATTCTGTCAACAAACAATCAATTAATGGACCAATGATTGCAGCTTTGCCCCGAGCTAATGACTCCACTATCTGCTTGATAACTGCTTGTTTTAATGTTTAACAGAGAAAATATTAACATTTTTGCTTGAGAAATTACTTAAATGTCCCAAATAATAACCAAGTAGTTTTCTATTGATCGACTAATTAAATAATCAACAAATCGTTTCAACTCTGCCTTTGATGAAATCGGGTACAGAAATGGCAGACATTGAAAAAACAAAAAAAAAAAACAAAAAAGCAAGTTAGATTAATTGTATGTGTGCAGAAGCTTTGACAAATATCAATGCTGAGCAAATCTTTTTGGCACAGCCTTCACACTCACAACACTTCTAGGAACAGAATGCACTATATTTGTGCTCGTGCTGGAACTTTAAGCCCATTCCATGTATAGGGGATTATTCTGAGGTGCATATCAATCTGCTCTCAATAGTTCAAAAGCTTTTAACAGTTTGTCTTGAACACTCACAGATAACAAACTCAAAGACACCCACCTCGCAACTGATGATACAGAACGTATCGAAAAGGAGATGAACAAACTCCAAGATGCTTACAAGACTGCGATCGAAAACACAGAGACAACCAAGAAGCAGCTGAACAGTGAGATGGGCCGTCAGAAAGAAACCAACTGGGAGCTTGAACACCAGACAAAAAGAAAGCATGAATATGAAATAATGATTGATAAAATTACACAGGACATTGCATCAAAGAGATCCCACTTACCGATGATCAGTGAGACCTCTTTTACTATTAACTTACATCATAGTAGCTCAATGACATGTCTTTTTCTTAGTTTTTTATGTATTTGTTTTTCACTGTTATTTTCTTTGGCAACAGAGGATGGCTGCAAACATTGTCCAGCAGGATGGATTTTGATGAACTTAATGTGTTATTACTTTCCATTCTTGGGCAATACTGGATTAAAAACCTGGCAAAAATCCAGAGAGTTCTGCCAGATGCACGGTGGTGATCTTATGATCATAGACAGCAAAGACAAAGAGGTAAGTTGATATTTCTTTGCAACACTGTTCATGCAAAGTTTTAAATATATATATATATAATTCTTCTGTTTATATTTCTTGTTTGTTAGAACTCAACTGTAAATGTTTTGTTGAAAAATGTTGACCCCTCAACTCCAAACACGGGCTTCTGGTTTGGACTGAGAGATTTCCATGAGGAAGGGACTTGGAAATGGTTGAATGGATCAGTACTGGTTGAGGGGTAAGGTTTAAGCATGTTTCACACTGTGAAAAATGTATAAAACAAGAGCCAGTGGTTGTGGGAAATTCTCAACGCGATGCCACACAGCTGGATCCATTTCTGGCACATCCAGTTATGTAGTGAAGATTTCCAAAATATAGGTTTTTATTTTAACAAAATGGGGGGGTGCGTGGACTAAGAGAAAGCAAATACTATGTCTTTGTAGACTAACCTATGGTTTGTTCCAGGTACTGGAATGATGGAGAACCAAATAATATCAACAATGAGGACTGTGCAGCAGTATATCCCAGAGAAAACTACTTCAAGGCTTGGAATGATGTTTCATGTGGAGCCACAATGAAATGGATTTGTGAAAAAGCACCAATTTAGTCAATATGAATTAAAAGTGTGCACTTTAACTGCATTCTCTGGCCAGCTTTAACTGTTTGTATAAACTGAACTCTACTGTAAAGACTTTTAGACATCTTGAAATCTTCTCTAATGAAGAACAGAATCTTTACCATATCAGTGCCTTGGTCTTGTACATACACACTGCACACATGTGCATGTTACTGTTACACAAATCTCTGAGTTCATTTTAATAAACTAACTACAGTAACATTTCAGCATTTTTATATCTGCTGTATGTACTGATGTCCAGTGGCTGTCACTGCTGTCTGTAAAATATTAAAAAATGATTTACTGGTTTAAGTATGTAGTACCCATGTTTAAGTATGACCTATTAGAAAGTGGCATTGATATACAGTGGAGATGATTTGTTCAGTCTTGTAAGCATTACAGGAATACTTCAACAACCAGCTTCTCCTCCCATTATCAAGCATTCATTACAAGCACAGTGTAAACTGTAATTGTATTTAACATTTTAATGTAAAACTGAGCAACATCACAGTTCTGCATACAGCAGTATTGCACCATACCTAAAACACTGTTTAAATCAAAACTTAAAAAAGCTATGTATGTATTTATACGACTGATACTTTACCAGTTACTTTGCCAGACACACAAAGGCCTCCAGACCAAGGTTCAAACACACACACACACACCTTATCACTGGTATAAGCAGGAGCCAAACAGATCAATAGGCACCACTTTCACCAGTATAATGGAGAACTCACAGTCACAGTCAGAACATGAGGAGGAAATGTCATCTGCACAAGAGATTTCTCAATATTTCAACACAGATGGGCATCTGCGCTCTCACCGTCAAGCTTTTGGACAAGGTAATCTTCTGACCGATGTCCGACTTTTTTCACACCACCACCACCACTTCACTCTTTTCTCCCTTTACTCTCAAAAACTGACCCTGTGTAACTTTAGCTCATTCAGTGACTTAGATTTTAAATGTGTGTAAAAAAAAAAGTGTAATGTGGTGATTTAAACTATAATATTTATGCATTCCCCTGTAACATATGAGAAGGTAAACATCACTGTGATAATGCTCTTGAGGGCTTACTTATGATGATATATAATTATTAAGATATTAATTCAGAGGAACATTTTTCAAGGTCTGTTTACAAAAGGAGGTGGGTCTGCGTTGCCGCCCTACCGACTGGTTATACTGAGCCTGGGTCTGCTCAATGCTGTTCTGCTGTTAGCTGCGGTTGTCATTGGGATTTATTGTAAGTATGAGAGTCTACAGGAAACTTCTGAAGGCCCATATCTGATGTATAGTCCCTGTTCTGTGAAATCTGAACCAGATAGCTGAACTGACATTTAAAAAATCACTGCTAATTCATTTCCTGCTGATCAACTTTTCGATTAAGTCCAAGGTGCTGATCAGAAGGTGTTCCCAGGGACCATAAAGGTGGTCACGCCAGCTAGCCTTACTGTAGCACTTATTGGAAGTTGTGACACAGACATTTTTTTAAAACAAGAATAAGAGTCTACAGTCACACTAAGAGTTGTGCTCACAATGACAATGCTGTTTTCATGAGGGCCACCATCTTAGTTCAATGCAACAAAAACTCAGAACAGTAAAATTTGGCCTGTTCCTTTTTCTGTTTGTTATCACGAGTTGTTGTGCCTCAGGTGCCAAAGCCAAAGACCTTGAGATTCCTTACTCAGCTGCTACACCCCTCATCGTTGAGATGAACTATCTCCGTAACCACAGTGGAATCATCAGAGCTAAAGTGGAGGCCGAGGCAGCATTAGTGAGAGAGCGTGCCAGCCACCTGCAACTAAAGCTGCAAGTGAATCAGAAGAAAACTCTCAGTGATGTCCTACAGAAACAGATTGAGACTCTACAGACAGAGAAGACAAATCTAAAGACAAATAAAACTACTTTAGGTAAGACAGACTTCCAACTTGTCCTTGGCCTTTGACTAGACATTATTCACTTTTTCCAATCTCTTGTTTCAACAGAGCAAAACTGTGGCAGATGCCTACCAGGATGGATTCTTCTCAAATCATCCTGCTATTATTTTTCTCCCAATGAGCTCCTTTCCAGGAAGAACTGGTTGGATAGCAGAGTGAACTGTATTAGTCAAGGGGGTGACCTGCTTGTGATCAATAACTTAGTGGAGCAGGTGGGTCTCACAATTTAATTCTCAGTCTCTATACCTGAAGTCCTATAAGATTTTTTTTTTTCATGGTGTAGCTGTTCAAAGTTTAGTATGTGGGAGTATGCATTAATTATTTTTGATATTACTTTTAATTTGATGTATTTTTTTTCTGTCAGATTAAAGCTGCTATAACTGATGTGTTCATGATCACAATATATCATTGTGACAATGTGTAGAGACGAACCTACAGAGAGTTATCAGAGTTATAGTGAGTTATAAGTCTGCAGTGAGTTCCAGTTGCTCTCCACTGTCTGTTTTGGTTCACCCTCATCATTTTCATAGCATCACACAATAAGAAAATAACTCCACAACTCAAATTACAATTATCTTCAAATATTGTTAAATCCTGACTAGACCATGCATGTCACATAACTTTTGGTTTGGTTTTTAATCTGAGACCTTTGATCCAGTGGGGGAAAAACACATACAGAAAATATCTCATGAAATCACTTTCATTTTCAGAGTAAGAAACTAAATGAGGAAATAGATTTTCAGGGCCTTTAAAGCCTATTTGATGTTTGATTTGACAGTTGTAAAATTAGGGTATTATCTCCTGTGTCTGTGTTCTTACAGCAACTCTTAAATGACAACTTGCCACACGTGAGCAGCAGCAGTAGTGTGTGGTGGCAGAACGGCTACTGGATCGGCCTCACTAAAGCAGTAGTAGAAGAAACATGGGTCTGGGTTAACAACATGACTGACGCGAGAACAGCGTAAGCATGTCCCAGGCTGCTAACACTTATTACTCTAGTTTGAAGTTTAATTGTCATGACAAAAAACGTGTAACTAAATTCTTCTTCTGAATGGTTTTGATTTATCCAAGGTACTGGAGAAATGGGCAACCTAGGCCTAGTGGATCTCAGAGCGGGAACTGTGCTGCCTATTATTACTTCTCTGATGCCATGAAGACGTGGTATAATGGAGACTGCCATAACCATACGTTAAAATGGATATGTGAGATGGAGCCAAACTCGACATGACGTCTCTGAAGCAGAAATCACAACGGGAGACAGAGAATTTTGTGTCCATGTAAAATCATTAAACACACTGAAGCTTGATACATTAGCATCCATGTTGTGTGTGATTATTTTTAATATATTTATTTACAGATATATGTCTTCAGGTACAGTGCTCATGCATAAATGAGTGCACCCCAACAGAATTTATCAGAAAACCTTTCAGAATCAACATTTTCATACTGCATTACAAAATACTCCCACAAATGTGAGCCATTGATTGCAAACAAGATTTGTTAATTTTCCGAACAAATTCATTCAAGACCATGTTGCAAAAATGAGTACACCCCAATGAAAGTCTTAGGAGCAAAGCTAAATTTTGGACTACAAAAGTCTAATTAATAAGGATTCAACCACAGGTGAGTCTAATTATTCATTAAACAGGTGTCCAGCAGCATTTGATTATAAAAAGGCGTTACTTAACAGAGAAAACCCCTTCCCGTTTCATGCTGTCAGCAATGGCACCACATGGAAGAGAAGTGTCACAAGACCTGAGAAAGAAAAGCTTTTCTTTACGCTAGAAAGGCGAAGGCTACAAGAAGATCCGCAAAGTTTTACTTCTCAGTCAGAATACTGTCGAAGGAAGCAACTCCTAAAAGCCCATGCACAAAAAGGCCCGCCTAGAATTTGCCAGGGCCCATGCTGACAAAGATGAAGACTGCTGGGACTCTATACTCTACAGTAGAGTGATAAGACCAAGATAAATGTTTTTGGAATTGATGGCTTCAAAACTGTATGGCGTCGTAAAGGTGAGGAGTACAAAGAAAAATGCATGGTGCCTACAGTGAAACATGGTGGTGGTGATGTCCTTATGTGGGGCTGCATTAGTGGTACTGGTGTCGGGGAGCTGCAGTTCATTGATGGTATCATGGATTCACAGTCAATCAAACAAAAATGACACCTAAAGGATCATGCTTTACTAAACAGATTAAATTAGAAAACCATTTTGTTTGGGTGATCAGAAAATGACACAGCTTTTCGAATTACCTGCGCTCCCTGTAAATATTTAACAGATGAACTCGATTTTCTGTTTGAAATGTTACACACTTACCGTCACGCAGGGGGCAATGTCCTGACAAATAATCTCTCGGGGACAATCACGTCAGACTGCTCTCATCTCAACAGTCAAAATGAAGGACAAAGAAAATTCAGATGGCTCTTATGAGGGCACATATAACAAACTGATTTCTCAAGAGGACGTCAGTGTAGATGAGCACCCTCTCTACGCAAACCTAGAGAAGCACCAAGGTATAGTGAATGAAAAGTAAATTAATGACAACGAGAATCTTCAACAACAAGAATCTGTTTATGTTTAATATTTTCTTTGGTGATAGTGCCAGATACTGAAATAGTGCTGGAAACACATTACTGTGTGTAATTCTTGATATATATTCTTGTTTTCCTGTAAGTCATCAAGTACAGTTTTTTTTTTTTACTGTGTATTTCAATCATTGATTGTCATCAACAACAAACATAAGAAGTCTTAGTAAGATGTTATAAACAACTTTGACTTATTTAATTTTGTAAATCATTTTCCTCTGTCAACTGTCTGTATATGGCTCTGATGTTAATCCGCCATTTCTCTGTGTAGTGTCCATGTCCATGGTGAGACCTGAATTCAGACCGAACCATTACAGAGTGCTTGCAGTCAGCCTGGTTGTGCTTGCTGTCATTCTCCTAATTGTTGACATTGGCCTGGGAGTCTACTGTAAGTCACAACTGACCCATTAAGCTATTCTACTTTCAATAATGTGAAAATGTAGTTATGAGGTGACACTGGATTCAAAACTTAGAAGAGTAAAATTAAGATTTGAAAGTTCATCTTCAGGCAACAAAAGTAAAGTCAACAGCACAGCTGTGGAACATAAATATGATGCTGAACATGATTTACTTTAAAGCTACTGCAAGTGATATATCTTTAACAATGACTATGTGTATTGTAAAATGTCACTCATAGTAGCGAACCCACACAGAACTATCGCCTGAAGCTACCGTTCCCTTCAGTCTACATAGAATTTTAACCTCTTGTAACTCACTGTTTTGGTTCTGCAGCTTGCAGCTTTACTGTTCTAGTTAACTATCTCTGCCTCTCATTGGCTTTGCTTCCATCTGCATGAGGAAGCTGTTCAGTGGAAAAAAAAACCACTGTGCACTATCTGCCCAACATTCAACAGCAGACAGACACGGTGACTATAGCTGGAGCACATTGTGGAGTGTTTAGCAGCCTCAGAGCCAGATATTAATTTCAGGAGATGGCGGAGACCAACACAGCAAAGAGGAAAATGAACATTGGAGCATCATTTCCCAGACAAAAACATGACTGATGTTTCTCTGTGTCTACTAACAACTGTGAAACAGAAAGGAACTTTTATAAAAATGTGAAAACTCAATTTTATATCTCTGTTGGTGGGAATACAGTCATTAGTTCAGTGCCAGCGCTCTGATAGGGACCTCACACACACTGTATCTCTCACAGCTCAACAGCACCCTGCTGTGAGCTAATGCTGTATGACACCTTGCAAATGTTACATACAAAATTGAAGAAAATGCTATAAATTCAACTTTCTGCAGCTGTATGAGAAAATTGAATCCTTTACCAACATCAAGAGTGAAAAGAAGAGAATGAAGACTGGTAATTGTTAAATGTATTTACAAAACGCCGGTGCATCACTAATATTTTTTTCTATTCATGGTTTTAAATTTACTTTTGTCTGCTAGTACTCCTGTGATCACTTTGACTTTTTAATTTATACTGTACATCAGGCAAGTACAGGTGTACATGTGCTGAAAAAAGATGTTCATAATGCATTAAAAAAAAAAAACTTCAGCTGACTATTCAACTCCAGTAACACTATGTCTTCATCGCTTACAGATAACAAACTTACTGGTGGGCACCAAACGATAACGGACATCAACAGTGAAGTGGCCAAACTGCAGGCTACTTACAACCTTGCAATACAAAGGAGGGATGAGGCTAAGAAGCAGTTGGCGGCTGAAGTCAGTGAGCAGCAACGTACCAAATGGGAACTTGAACACCAGAACAGAAGATGCAAAGACTACGAAAATAAAGCTGACAAGATTAAAACGGAAATTGCAGGGCTGAAATCCCACATACCAATGATTGGTGAGAGCCTCTCTCTTCACTTGTTTGTGTTATCAGCATATTAAATTCTCAAAGTGAATTGTAACCCAGACAACACATCATATTTCCATTTTCAGAGGAGGGCTGCAGACACTGTTTACCCGGATGGACTTTCATGAACTCACAGTGTTACTACTTCGCTTTCTCAGAAGCTATTTCACGCAGATCATGGCTGGAAGCCAGACAGTTCTGCAAGAAACAAGGAGGCGACTTGGCAGTGATAGACAGCACAGCGAAACATGTAAGACTCAACATTTAGTCAGCGCATTGATACGTCTGGACAAAATATTTCATCTTCATTTCTCTTTTGTGACACATTTTACTTTTTTGAGCAGCAAAACAGGTCTGTATTACATGGGATCCAATGAAATAAATGGATATATGTTTATGTGTGTATATTTTTGGTGTTGTCAGATGGCAGTGAGTGAATTGCTAAATAATTATCATGACCCCTCGAGACCAATAACCCAGAGTGGCTTCTGGATCGGACTGAGAGATGTAGAGGAGGAAGGGGTTTGGAAATGGCTGGATGGAAGAAGACTGGCTGAGGGGTAAGAGATACATACATGTACATACTGGAAAAAAATGGTAGTGATAGCATGTTCACCTACTGAAAGTTATCACCTGTTTGTAATGACTCTTCAAAATTACTAGGTAATTAATAATTTATCTAAATATAAAGTGTGAGAGCAGATATTATGGCTCAGCAAAGTAACTTTTCATTTGTTTCAGGTACTGGAATGATGGAGAGCCCAACAACCTAAATACTGAGGACTGCGCAGCTGCGTATCCCAGAGCCAACCCCTTTAAGGCCTGGAATGATGCTCCATGCTCTTATAGCCTGAAATGGATTTGTGAAATGGCACCAAGGTTTGAGAATTAATGTCTTTTTTTGTTTAAAAAAATCACATTTTTTGTTTAATTGTCTGAATGAAGAATTAACTCCACCTTAGAGACTTTTACACATCTTCTGAGTTGTTCTTTTTATTGTCATGTTGATATTTGTGGAGACTACAAAATGGCAAGGAAGGCTGAAATATGAAAAATAGATCTGATTTATGAAACAATCTATAAAATGTTAGTTTATTATTTTACTGTAATAAATATTTACCTTAAGTATGTACACATATATTACTACAATACAGATCTGTACACCAGTTTACCAGTTTCTCAAGAAAATGCCTGCCTTCACCTAAAGTGTACATTCCTACAAGTCGTATGGTGTGCGATGTGTGGTGTACATCATGCAGAGCAGCGTATGGCGTGTCATTTAGCAGTGGGTTGTTGAGCTAAGCTTGCAAATGCCACAGACATTAATCATCACATAAACTATCTAAACTACTTAGTGTTAAGTTAATCACTGCAGCTTTGGTTCTAGCAGTTCCCAAACGGCTGTCGTCTTGGCCTTTTCACACCCTGCCGGTGCAAAGATTTCCTAAGAATGATTTGAAAAGCAGAGATTTACCAGTGACCAGGGACTGTGTACGTATAAACAGCTCATGGATCAAATGAACAGACGTGCTATAATGAGGCCAATCACTTCAAAATTCAAATCTGAAAATGCATCTCATATGACAGGGCTAGCTAATGAACCTCCAATTTATTGTCTATGTACCATTCAATAAATAAACACAAACCAAAACTAATGCCCATATATTGATTTCCACATCTGACTAACCTGCCAACCATTCAGCATTTTAATCACTTTGTGTTTTTAAACCTGATGGCTCTCGCTGCAGTGCAGTGTCTCTGATCTCTCACAAACATGATTCAAATCACACCTTTCCTCCTAAGCATGCTGGTCAGACGATCACAGCACCGCAAAGTGCTGTCGAAGTTGCTTGAGAAGCTGCTGAGTGTCAACATGCTCGGGAAAGGCGTCCTCAGACTTTTGGGCTGCAGTGTAGCTGCTCTGAAGGTCTCCAATCTGCACACAGACAAAAATTTCACTTGGGAAAACTTTATCATAGTCTTTATTATCTCTTTAACTACTGCACAGTGTAAATGTACAGATAAATAAATAGTAGCAAATTACCTTTTCAGAAAGAATGGAAAGATTGAAGTGTGGTTCATACATGTGAGGGGCCAGTGAAGCAGCTGTCTGTAGGAAGGCTTTGGACTGGATCAAAGAAGGAACAATCATTTATATTGTCAGCGGCACATTATTTAATGAGAATTTAACTGAAATGAACCTCAACCTTAATCTTTTCATTTTATAGGTAGGAATTGAAAATCTGACATAATATTTCTCATAGCAACTTTGTGTCTGCAGGGCTCCCCTCCACCAGCTCTATGCCAGATGACACATCTTACATCACATGACAGACTGCAGAGGTCTGGCTTGTATTATGGCCTGTACAATATTTTGCTATGTTGTTAGCTAAGTGGCAGTTTAAGTTCAGCTCTAAGACCAGATCTGTTTTTGATTTACTGGAGAATGTACATAAATAGCCTTTATGATATGATGCACTGTTTCAATCAGATTTTTAGGGCAACTAAAGAAAATGAGCTACAGCTATGTTTCTGTGTAGTTTGACATCTAAACATCCCTACACAGTATTAGCATTAGTTCTGCTGCTGATGGGTAGCTCATAGATGCATGTGACACTCAGCTCAGGGAGCAAGCACACAGTCTGTGGTGCTCTAATAAAACCACAACCTCGTGAGTCTAGCAATATCTGGTCTCATATCATGATACTAATGCTAAATTAATTTATCACCCAGCTCTTAGGAAAGCAATATGATCTCATACCTCATATTTTAACAGAGGAAAAAAAAACTCCTCATGATTAAAAGATATGACTTCACCTGTTCAATACGACCTTTGCGCAGCTCCAGCACAGCCAGGTTGTTGTAGGCCTCAGCATGGTCATTATTAAAGGCCAAAGCCAGTTTGAAACACTGATAGGCCAGGGTCAGTTCCCCTATGCCCTATAAACATAGAACACATGCACTTTGTACCAGCTTCTCTTTGTGTGTTGTAAGCTTGTGAGCTGTTCTTGATAACAGTGAATATTTGGATTATTTTAACAATAAACCATAAAAAAGAGGTACATATTATTAAATCACCAGACATTCTGGGATATTTTTGAGCATTGCTAACTGACCACAGCCACGTGTCCTATGTTGTACCAGACATCAGCCTGCTCTTCGTCATTGTCCACCAGGGCCAGAGCCCTCTCAAATGAGGACAGAGTCATGTCATACTGCTGGGCGTAGAAGCAGCACAGGCCCAGGTTGTTGTACAGCTGGCAGTTATACACCCCCATCTGGAGCAGCCGTCTAACAAAGAGAGAAGCATTTTGAATCACAGATGGCATATAGCTCCTCATCACCTATACTGTAACAATACATTAGATAAATTATACATAAAAGTGTAGACCTGTAGAACCGCAGGGCGATCTCTGGCTGATCAGTATAGAAGTGATTGCTGCCTATACAGGCTATAGCCTCCACATGAGTGTTGTCTTGCTTCAGGACATCTTTGTAGTACTCTGTAGCTGATGAAATGTTGTTCATCTCCTGTGAGAATATTACAATATAGACAGTAAATATGGCTTTGTATTTCTTTTGGCACTTGTATCTTGAGAGTGGAGTAAGGGGGAATGACAGTGGTGACATACTGTACCTCATGAATGCGAGCTATTCCTGTTAGAAGGGTGACCTCACCAGGGAAATGGTCCAGGCCTTGCTTGAAAAGATTGAGTGCTGTTATTGGTTGATCAAGGCGCTGGTAAACCTAAGGTGAAGCACACACAAGGTTTTTCACTTCATTTGTTAGCAAGCTTTTGGCTCACAAGTAAGAAAGAGCATTTTCCATTGTGCAACAATTTGGTAAGGTGATGTATTTTTGTATTGTGTCTCCATCATTACCTTTGCCAGGTAGAGATATGTATCCACCACCTCTTGGTGGTTGAGGGCTGATCGAAACTGTTTTTCTGCTTCTCGATATAAACCAAGCCTGCAAAGGTCAGAAATATCAACCATCAAAGTAGATTATAAAAATGCAACAAGAAATGTCAGAGATGCTGAGCTAAATAATTTGGATGTTTACTTGCCTGTAGTAACATTTTCCCAGCTGAACTTTCCACCACCAGTCTTTGAACTGAGCATGTTCAGTAGCCTGAGCAGCCAAATCTAGAGCCTGGTGAAGAAATATTTTTAAGTTTCCGTTGCATAACTAACAGTCAACAATTCTCTTTATAGTGTAAATGTTTGCACCACCTACATTTTTCACATCGTTTTCATGATGGAAGATGTACTCAAACAGTGTCTGAGGAGGGAAATCATTGTTATTTGACATGTGAGAAAAAGCAATGATCCTGGTTAATCTTTGCAAGTCTCAGTCTCACCCTGGATAAATTAGGCTTTTGGGAATACTTGGTCAGATTCAGTCTTGACAAGTTAATAAACGGTCCATCTGGATTGGTAAGCATTGAAGCCTGGAGAGACAGTGAAACAGCATGTCATGCTAAATAATGTATAACGTCTAATAAATAACAAATATTTATATTTTATAGTGCAATTTTATGGTGCAATTGCAAAATTGTATCCACCTGATATATATTAAATCATAGGAGAAATACTATACAAATACACAAATAAAGGCTTATTTTGTTTGGATTGATAGGAAATGTGTGAACTCCTGTTTACTCACTGTTCCCAGACGGATGAATCGACCTGAAGAACTAGTGACAGGCCGAGCAGTGCTTGCAGTGCGGGGAGTTTTGATGGCCTGCTCCATTGTCCCAGGACGCCCTGATTGTGTGCTTGGTCTCACAAATCCTGTGATAGGGCGCCCTGATTGTGTCATAGGCCTTGAATTTTGGAAACTCTGATTAGGTATCTCTTTGTTAAAAAAAAAAATTTAATGTAAAACTTCAAGGAACATTTTCAAGCATTGCCAAGCAGACAGTACCTGACAGCTGGTGTGGGCCCTCCACCTTGACTTGTTCCAGGGAGCCTCAGTGATGTTCCAGGGCCTAGAAGAATGCCAGGTCTTATCAATCCTACAAATTTAACCATTGGGTATTATTTGATCAACTTTTAAGCTCTGAGAAGAGTTTAAACTTACGTGCAACTTGAGCAATAGAGCTCTCATCCAGCATCATCTCAGCAATCCCCTCCTGGTCAACCTCAACCTCATCTATGTATACCATCTCTGTCAGAGCACGGGTTTTCAAGCTCCATGCAGCCTTTAAAACAAACACACAATGTTAAATCATGTGAAGCGCCTCAGATGTCACATCTTCCAAATACATGGATAAACGTGTTACAGTCCGGACCAATGCTGAACTATCCACACGACAAAGTATGAAAAAAGATGACAGAGAGGAGTCTGCAGTCAAGGTTACCTCTGGGATAAGCAAGGAGGAGTCCTTAAGACAGCATGCAGTGAGTTAGTGAGAAAAGAAGAAAGTGGAGGACAGATGTAAAAGGGGGGAAAGGAAAAAAATGAAAATAAGATACGGTCTAGAAGAAATCAAAGGTAAAGTGTGAAATGAAACGTTATGTCCAAGACTATGTTGAAGCAATAACGAGTCGAATAAGTACCAGTAAATTCAGCGATCGCTAAATTAAATTATGATAAACTACAAGGATTAATCGGGATTATGCACCAGTTGCTACAGGTAGTCTGTGTTAGCAAGTTAGCAGGATTTCCTAAATGGATAATCGCTAGCATGCAAGGTTAGCCCGGCTAACTGCACCCCCGTACCTGGTCGTATGGATTGTCTTGTAGTATTTTTGTACAAATATCTGAACACTGTTGGAGTTTTCGCCTCCTGAAATAGCTCCACGCCAGAAACAAAGGGTCCATCGTCACCTCCATTGCTTTGGTCGGGAAGAAAATGGGTACAAAAATGGGTTAGCAAGCTATTTAGCAAAGCTGGGAAGACGGCGAAGCTTCCTCTGTCGCTTGGCAACAACAGTGGAGGCGGTCCTTCGCTGACGTTGTTTCCTCCAGTGAAATGATGAAAAAATTAAAGTGAAAAAAGTGTCTTTATTTTATAAAATCGCAGTATCTGCACAGTTGCTGTATTATTTGTTTGGTGTACAAAACCTTCCTTCAGCTTCCAGCAGAATGCTGTTGTTTTCAAAAAAATCATTTTGCTGGGGACATCTACGAATCTTGAAATACAATAAAGAAGATTTTGAATATTATTGTTGTTGTTATTGTTGTTAAAACAAAGCTTTAATGTTAAATTAATCAAATGAAGTTGTATCAGTTAGAAGTCAGTTATCCTTGTATAACTGTTTCAGTCGTGACGGGTGTGTCCCCTCCTGCTTTTTTTCTCCTCTCTCGCGTTAAAGGATCTGATTGGACGACATGCTTGCCCGTCATCTCTATGGGCGGTGCTTGCGGAATAACAGAAGAGCTCCATCTTTGTAGGATTTGACAGGAGCTTTGACCTGGAGCCGAGGAGGACCGCAAGCCCGGGCTGAAGAAGTGCAAGCAGGTTCTCACAATGAACACAGTAGCTTAGAAACCTGTGTCTTAAACTGAGAAAGAGAGGGCTTTCATCTCTTCAGACACCAAGACGGTTAATTCACACGAGCCTCAAAAAAATGCCTAATTTCAGCGCTCTCCCCGGACTGGTGGAAATCCAACGGAACTAATGGGACACACGGGCTTAAAATAAATCCTTTTTGGTGAATGACACTGTATCAGAAAGCCTACGTGATAGCGACAGAGAGACACACACGGAAGTGCGGACATGGCTGACAGAACTGCTCCCAACTGCCACCTGAGACTGGAGTGGGTGTACGGATACCGGGGACATCAGTGCCGCAACAACCTGTACTACACCGCCGCCAAGGAAATAGTCTATTTTGTCGCCGGTGTAGGAGTTGTGTACAACACCCGGGAGCACAAGCAGAAATTTTACCTGGGACACAACGATGACATAATCAGGTAGTGTAACCATACATAAATAACAGTTTGTTTCAGCACCTCGGACAGCACCTGCCTCACAGTGACAGAAAATGAATTGATCCTGTAGTGTTGTCATTGTAGGTGCTGGTGTCACCTTGTGTAATGTAATGTGATATTTTTGTTTTAGCTCCATAGGGAGTTGAAGGGGAGCACACGCCTACACAGCAGCATCCCCATAGCTTTGAAATGGGGTTTAGTGTCTTGCTCAAGGACACTCCAGCAGGGCAGATTCGCTGAACCAAGCTCTCCAGATTGAAGCTCCATCTCTCTCACTACTAAAGATTACTCTGCTGCCGCTCCTCTTGTCATCTCCTCTAGGGCAGGGCAGCTAGATTTTTATAGGCTATTAGGATTAATAATTAAGCCTATATTAATCATTTAATCTATAAAATAGGTAAAGTGCCTGTCATAATTCCCCCGAGCTCAAGGTGAAAATTGATTTTTGTCCAACTAATAATCCAACTCAAAGATACTTAATTTGTAGCAGTATCACACAGAGCAAAAATCCAGTCATCTGAGAATTTGGAAATAGAAAATATTTGTCATTTTTGCGTAAATGAATGACTTAATGATTAATCTGTTATCTAAATAGCCGACTGTTAATTTTCTGTAGATTGTCTTATCAACTAATCACTGTTGTTGTTTTTTGTTTTTCCTTTGACACCTGGTTACAGACATGTTTCAGAATATTTTAAAGCAGCAGCCTGCTACGTCTTCATCTTTCCATGACAATTGGAGCAGTAAAGTGTGGATCTGAAAAATGCACTTGAACATAGCTGTCCTTGAAAGAATCCTTGGATTGGAAAAGCTTTCTGCAGGTTGTGGTAACTCATCTCTGCGTGGCCAGACAAACCTGTTCTTATAAAAACACAGCAAAGTGACCAGTGTTGCATCACACATGTAGTGATCCTGCCTTTCAAACTGCTTCTCAGCATGCCACACAACAACAACCTGTGTCCAACGCTCCAGTGCTCGTGTTGACATGTATGTGTGGGTTGGCCTGGAGATGACTAGCATTATATTCTGTGTCGGTAGTCAGCTGGGCCTCATGCTCCATTATTAATCGGACAATAGAGATACTAACCGTCCGCTGCCCTGTGGGTGAAGTGTCTTACGCTCAGCTGGAGGAGTCAATGACTGAACCATAGTTTGATATTTGATTCAACAATGCAACACGCATTTGCAAAACAAATGTAGATGCACAAGTAATGAGTTGGTAAACAATAGAATTCATAATGTGTACATCCCTTCTCAGTGCTTGAGGCCGTATGAACGTATTTACAGTACAAGATTTCTTTCCCAGCTTTTGATTGCTGACAGAGTCCAGGTAATAGTCGTAGTCATAATAGTCATTTTAAACTCAGATCTCAGAGGAGTGCTTGTGAAGCTCTCATAAACACTTCCTTAGACTTAGGACTTCTATGGTACAACCAGGAGCAATTCTCAGCAGATTCAGTGCTGAATAACTGTCGGGCTGCTCTCACGTTGCACTAACTCATGTGGAATGGATGCAGCCCCCTCAGACAGCACTGCGATTCAAATCCCTCTTTTCTTTCTGATTCCTTCTCTTATTTTACTTTTCTTTGGTCTATTTCGGTTACTGCTATATCTTATTTGTTCAGCTCCATATAAATTGGTGGCTTACTTCATGAATTAATTGCTGACCCTGTTTCTCCCTTTTGGTTGGTTGTTTTCTCGCCCTGCAGCCTCTTTTAACTGGTCTCCCGGTCTGACATGGAGGAACTAATTTGAAGTTTTTCACATGAATGAAAGGCTGGTCTATTCATGACAATGTACAGGGATGCAAGATAGTCTTCCTTAGCTGGTGTGTGCTGTGTTTTAGTGATGATTTAAGATGAATGTAAATGGACATGGTACTGGGCAGTAACAGCGTAGACTGAGGAGAATCTTAATAGCCTGACAGTTTACTTTGAGGCATGTTAGTGAAGTGAGTGTTGTAAAAACAGCTATTTGCGATTCTTTCCTCACATCTGTTATTTCTCCAGACTGCATTTATTCCGGTCCGAAACTCAAAGAACCTGAGGCTAATGCTAAAAAACCTGCAGGAGTTTGTCCGCACTATAGAGCTTAATTTCTCCTTTTTGCAGCCATGCTGACATATAGGACATGTGTGCACATTAATGCATATAAAAACACAGACATGCACACATGCAATCTATTTGTTGTTTTGGCACCGGTATCTAAGAAATTCTGCTGTTAGATGCTCTGTTCCTCTGTTGTGCTGTTATTCTAAATCTTGGCTGATTCATGGTCTTTGTTGTAA